>NW_019154133.1:350208-952267 GCF_002288905.1 Enhydra lutris kenyoni | reverse complement strand
ATCAGAGTCCTGGGATCGAGCCCCGCATCGGGCTCTCTGCTCTCTAGGGGAGCCTGCTTCCTCCTCTCTCTCTGCCTGCTTCCTCCTCTCTCTCTGTCTGCTTGTGATCTCTCTGTCAAATAAATAAATAAAATCTTAAAAAAAAAAAGTTAATTTATAACATATTAGGTCACAGATTCCATTTGAGAAAAAGAATTAAAATTGAATACTTGGTAAATGCAGCATGAATTACTTGAAAACTCAATACAAATAACTTGACAACTATGTCAGCAGTTTGCAACATAACCTAAGTATCATGCATGTGAATCCTCCTTTTAAAAAGCAGCCATATTTCAAGAGGGAAATACAAATCAAAACCACAATGAGATAACACCTCACACCAGTCAGAATGGCTAAAATTAACAAGTCAGGAAACGACAGATGCTGGTGAGGATGCGCAGAAAGGGGAACCCTCCAACACTGCTGGTGGGAATGCAACTGATACAGCCACTCTGGAAAACAGCATGGAGGTTCCACAAAAAGTTGAAAATAGAGCTACCTTCCGACCCAGCAATTGCACTACTGGGTATTTACCCTAAAGATATAAACGTAGTGATCCGAAGGGGCACGTGCACCCGAATGTTTATAGCAACAATGTCCACAATAGCCAAACTGTGGAAAGAACCTAGATATCCATCCACAGATGAATGGATAAAGAAGTGATACACACACACACACACACACACGCACACACACACACACACACACACTGGAATACTATGCAGCCATCAAAAATGAAATCTTTCCATTTGTGACGACGTGGATGAAACTAGAGGGTATTATGCTTAGCGAAATAAGTCAATTGGAGAAAGACAACTATCATATGATCTCCCTGATATGAGGAAGTGGAGATGCAATGTTGGGGGTTTGGGGGTAGGAAAAGAATAAATGAAACAAGATGGGATCGGGAGAGAGACAAACCATAAGAGACTCTTAATGTCACAAAACAAACTGAGGTTTGCTGGGGGGAGAGGGGTAGGGAGAAGGTGGTGGGGTTATGGACATTGGGGAGGGTATGTGCTATGGTGAGTGCTGCGAAGTGTGTAAACCTGGTGATTCATAGACCTGTACCCCTGGGGCTAATAATACATTATATGTTTATAAAAAATAAAAAAAAATAAAAAAGCAGCCATATTTGTCCTCACTATGTCTTCATAAGGACATCTTGATATGTGGTAGTTTAGACAAAGAAAGGCTTAATCAGCCTCATTTTAAAAAAAGGTGTCCCTTCCACAATAGGAACAGGATAATAGCTTTGACCTAGTTAACCAACAGAATACTTTTAGAACTGCAAGACAATTTTCAAGAAACAAAAATGTATTGAAGGTGTTTTGTGATATCAGGTATGAACCTTCTGTTTTTCAGCAATGCACATATTTGGATAAGAGACACATCAAAGAAAAATGCACTGTGGAGAGTTAAACAGACAAGGGATAACTCATTCAAGAATATTGCAATAGGGAAGAGATTGAACTCAATTCTACCAAAACAAAAGGCAGGAGGAATTTTAACATTAGATGACCTGGTGGAAAAGTACTGGAGAACGTTAAGTGGGGGGTTCACCAATGTGATTAGGCCATCTGTGTTTGCTAATTGTCCCTTTTCAAAGTTAGGCTCCTACACTCACAGAGACTGTGAGAAAGGGGACACTCTCTCCTTCAATGATTACATTTTAATGAGATGGTTCCCAGAGCCTTGAGGAAGAATTTCCTAGGATATAAAACTGTCAAAGAACTAGAAGATTTAGATCACAAATGGACAAAGAATTTATAACTGAAATTTTCTGAAGTAAGTGGTCTAAGAAAAGGGAGGTCAGGAGCCTATTGTCAGGAAGAAACCAGTGTAAAATTTAGTCATGATGAAGTGAACTTTTAGGCAGTCTTGGTTAGAAAGACATAAAGCAAAAAGATGAGCTTTCAGGATGCCAAGAGTCTGTCATTATTACTTATCACATAGCATTTCGACAGTACATCCACTAAACGTGGGGAACTGCCTGGTTCGAATCCCATCTTTGTTATTTACTGGCTGTTTAGTCTTAAGCCATAGTTTGATCATGTTAAAGTAGAAGAAACAAATATTAAATTGAAATAATGCAGCATTTTTCACAAGTAAGAACCTTGTTTTGTTAAACCACGCATCTTGATTAGGACATCTTAATTAGAGACAGGTAAACTCCAGTGTGGGCAGACCTTGAAAAGAATCAAGCAAAAGCAAAAATCTCTTGCATAATAAAATAAGAGGTATTTGATGTTTCCTTTGTGGATAGGTGATGGGAGGAAAGTCTTGAAAAAGAGACAAAGAAGAAAAGTCAGAGGAAAATGGAGAGAAGGCCCAGACCCCTGATTAGTATGCAGCCTAAAGAAAACTGTGGCTGGGGAGCGATTTCTGGGGTGAGGACAGAACTTTGAAAAACAGTCAAGTCTATCAGCCAATTTTAAATTATTTATAGTTCTGGGAAGAATTCTCTCCTCTGTTTTCCCCTGATGATGCCTTCTATAAACTTCTGTCAGCCACAGCGATCTTGTGATGGTGCTGCTTTAGGGGAAACAATGTGATACAGGCAAAAGAAGAGTCACATCATGTGATAGAAAAGAAAGAGACAAAATTCAACATGAATTTGAAAGCACAGGTGGTCTACCACCACCAGAACCCCACTCCCGCCCTCTTCAGAAACAGTGGAGAAGCTCAATTCTAAAATGGAGAGTCAAGACAGTAAGTGACTGTTACCTGAAAGACAGCACTGAAAAGACACTCAGGCAGTTGACCCTTGGGTTTGGTGAAGACAATAACTGTAATCTCCTGGGAAGGATTCATGTATAGATTTAAATAGGTAATGCAGGTTCCTGATGTGATGTCATGATGACCAACCATTGTTATCATTAGCTATTATGAGTGTACTTAGGAAAAACTAGACAAATCCATTAATAAGATCCTACAGGTAATGGATCAAGTTCTTCAAGGGAGACCACAGAAAACGTTTTTTGTACATTTCCATAAAAATATGCAATAAGACTTGAATTCCAATGATATACATTAAATAATATGCTAACATTTCTGTAGATACAAATGCAGAATGCAATTTCTACCATGGCCAGAATATATCAAAAGTAGATTTTGCATGCCTGGTTTTTGAGCAGGTATCAAATGCATGTGTAGTATATGTTTCTGTCATCAACAAAACTAAGGATTTAAATATATTATGCCATAGTTCCTGCAGAGATCCATTCTTTAGTCCTTGCTTTTGAACAGTTCTGAATGTAGATTTCAAAGATTTTTTTTTACAGTCCCCCAAATATATAAGGAGTACAGCTTTTTTTTTATTTCTTCATAACAGGGATTATGGTTACACATATATGTAATTTCATATTAATTTATTCATTAATTCAACAATTATTGAGAACTAACTATATTTAATGGGCAGATTTAAAACTCTCCTCAAGAAATGTATAACCTAGCAGGAAAGACTATCAATAAAATATTTTAAAAATAGCCTATGCTGTCTTTTCAGACATTTATGTTTGCTTGGTCCTTTGTTTTACAAAAATATAAACTGCCCCCAGATGTTCTCCCAAGAAGACATTGATTCATATACTGTTCCTGTTAATGTTGTCTTTCTGACAAACAAGTATTCTTGTTTGAAGAGATGGATCTCAAGGAAAACCTTTCCTTTAGCAAAAGAGAATTCTTGGGAAATATTTGGACACACCATGAGACCATATAAATAAGTACAAAAGCCATCATTTCATCACAGAAAATTTACTGGTTTATTTTATTTTATTTTATTTTATTTTATTTTATTTTATTTATTTATTTGAGAGAGAGAGATAGAGATAGTGACAGAGATACAACCAGAGAGCACAAATGGGGAGGAGAGGGAGAAGCAGGGTCCCTGCTGAGCAGGGAGTTCCAGGACCCCGGGATCATGACCCAAACCAAAGGCAGACACTTAGCCGACTGAGCCACACAGGCACCCCAAATTTTACTGCTGAGATTATTTAAAAGGCAATATTTCAGAAAAGATTAAGTGCCATTTCCACAAAGGTTTCTGTTATTCAAGAAATAGGTATGAATTTGCTGATTATGCCTAATAAAATGTTCCGTTCAACCTATACATGGTATTAAGTTTTGTACTGTTGAACTTTAGTAATTTTAATTTAATGATATTCATCTAACAAAATGAACACAAGGGGGCCTATATTTCAATTAAATGTTCACTGAGAACAAGGCCTATACTGATTACAGGATGTGCGCTGTATTTTACTTATTTCAAGGTTCTATCTACCCTGGAAAGATTTAATATTAAATTCTTATGTATTAATCTTTATGTCTTAAATAGTAATTTCTATGATTGAAAATATGCACAAATGGTAAATTAGAACGTTAATATTTTGCATAACAATTATAGGGATATTTTTCCTACAAGGAAAAAAAAAATCAGTGTTCTTCTTTTCTTTTTTTTTTTTTTTTAACCTTGGGTGAATGTCTATATTTGTTAAAGATGTTATTAAATAATTTCCCCTCTTCTTCAATGCATCCAGCTATTCAACAGCTTTTGAGGAAAGAGGATGATTTCAGCTTAACAGCAATAGAGTAAAACAGAATATGCTAAGAAAGTGAATATAAGAACACATGAAAGCCGTAAGCTGTAGAAGCAAAGATAAAATAGCTATTTCTTTCTGGAAAGAAAAAGGCAAAATAATTCAAGAGAAGAGAAGAGGAACAGCAAGTTTCAGATGGAAATGTATCATGCATATAAGTGTATGGATCAGAAAATGAGATGGCAGAACCCTTGAATACTTGATCTTCAATAACAGCAAAAAGAAAATTAAATATTAAAAAGAAAGAAAATAAGATGGTTTACTTTAGATAATGTAGTCATTTAAATCATCTTCTGGCTCTATTTTCCAGGTTCAAGTTTTCTGGGGATGAATCTGTTAGAGTTTAATAAGGTCTCACATGGTTTATCATATGGGAGTTCCAACACTTTTGAGAAAAGTTGAGACAGTTGGATCAAATTTTTTTTTAATTATGTATGCAGGCACATGTATATATGTATGTTGTAGCTGTCTGAATAATAGGTTTAAATTGTCCTGAAGATACTCATTTTAAAGTATCTGTATTGCTTAATTTTAAAACAACTATAAGACAAGTGTTTGTCTTCCTATTTTAAAAATTCAAAGTCTTAGAGAGTCATCAAGTAAATTGGCCAAAGTTAAACAGCTAACAAGTTGAGGCAACTGTTATTTCAATGAAGATAATCTGATTTCCAAACCACCTCTTTTACTTACTAGTCTAAAGATTCAAAAGAAAAAATAAATGGATAGTTGTGTCTGCAATTCATTTTCAACATGCATGGCTTTACAATTTTATTGGATATTAAAACGTCAATATTTAAAATTTTTAACTATTTGTTCTCTTTTGCAAGTTTCTTAAAAATTTTTGCAACTTATTGCTCCATTTTTTTTTCTTAAAAGAATTATTATCATTTTAGGGCAACTGGATAGGTTAGTCAGTTAAGCATCCAACTCTTGATTTTGACTCAGATCATGATCTCAGAGTCATGAGATGGAGCCCCATGGGCTCCATGCTCAGCATAAAATCTGTTGGAGATTCTCTCTCCCTCGCCCTCTGCCCTCGCCTCTCTCTCTCTCCCTCTAATTCTCTCTCTAAATAAATAAATAAAACCTTTAAAAAAAAGTATTATTGTTTCAATAGTATTTCTCTATGCCAAGATATAATTAATGTTGTAAATAATATATCACTGTTCCATGCATTCTATAAAATCATAGAAAAGAAATATGAGTTTAAGATATCTGTAGAGTCCAAGTCATAGAAAAGTCAATGTTAGCACTGAATAGACTTATGATCTTTTGACATATAAAACTGAATTCATTAATCTCTAAGTATGTAATGATATAATTTTTAAGATAATGAAGAAGATACTTATCTCTTTTTTGGAACCCATGTATAAAGGAAAAATTGGGCATTGACCCTTACCAAGATTAAAATGTTAACTATAGAAAAATTAATTACTGATGGAAAAATATTGTGTATACACACGTAATTTGACAGCAATGCTTGCATCCTGTTTAAAGCAAATATTCTTACTCAGAAATTTGATTTTCTATGGTGTTCATCATTCACTCAAAAGAGTGCATTCATTCACTCATGAAAGGTAATTTGCAGCTGAAATGGTTTTATTTAGTATGTGGCTTTCTGGAGGAAAAAGTACCCAATTGCAAAGACCCTTTAAGATTGCAAACTGTGGCTAAAAGCTGAAAATATAAGTTTAGAGTTTAATGTGGCCAATGAGGAATATTCTGGGAAACAGCTCACAAACATGCAATTAGTCAAATGTGGTTCTTTACATCTGATATCAAATACAGTATTACCAAGCTGGTTAGAAAATGTAGACTCCATCTCTCATAATTGCTCAAAATTACATCAACAGTGAAGAATATTAAAAGAAAAATCTATAAAAGTCTTATATACAAATATAAGAAAGAAGGGAGCACACACTGTTGCAACTGGGAGAACAGTACTTCCCTTCATAAGTATAGCTTCAGTGTAAGCATTGGAAAAGAAGACTGTATTTCAATATATTAAATAGATGCAAGGAGAAAATCAAGATAGAGAAACTTGGCTCTAAAAATTTTTTATAAAGGTAAAAAGTGAAATAGGGGAAAATCTAGAGGGAGATTTATCAGTTCTGGAATGGATACAATGGGATATTATCTGTTCATAAAAATGAACCACTAATACATTTTACAACATAACTGAATGGGAAGAAATCAGAGAGGGAGACAAATGATATGAGACTCTTGACTTTGGGAAACAAACTGAGGGTTGCGGAAAGGAAGATGGATGGGATGGAGTAACTGGGTGTTGGGCATTAAAGAGGGCACATGATGGGATGATCATTGAGTGTTATACTAAACTAATGAATCATTGAACATTATATCAAAAACCAATGATGTACTATACCTTGGCTAATTGAATTTAAGTTAAAAAATACATGATATAACATTGATAAAACTTAGGAATATGCAAAACAGAAGAAACTAGTCATAAAATACCATATATCATATAATTCCCCTAATAGGAAATGATTACAGTAGGCAGTTTTGAGAGAGTAAAATAGTGTTTCTGTGTTGAAATGGGGAGTGACTGCTAATAGGTATGGGATTTAGTTTGAGGGTGATAAAAATGTTTTAAAAGTGATTGTTAAGTGATGAATGCACAAGTCAGCTATGGTACAAAGTACCATTAAATTGTACATTGCACATGCGTGAACAAAATGGTAAGTGAATTATATTTTAAGAAAACTATTTTTAAGACTATAAAAAAGTATGTATTTTTTTAAAAGATTAGTTACAAAGAATGTTTAAAAAAGTAATGTTCTAAAATATTTAAAATACTGAAATTGGTGAAACTTTTTCAACTAGATTAAATTCAAAGTCATTTTTTTCATACTCTCATTCTGATTCACTTGTCTATCTGAGTGAGAAAAATATAATAGAGTTATAGCTACATTAATGTATTTGCTCATAATTTAAAGTCTATGCGATCCAAATTTAAATAGTTACCTACCCCTTGCAACCCAGAATACAACCATTACTTTCTTTGAATTAAAATTTTAAAATAGTATTTTTTTCATATAACTGCTTAGATTCCTTCCATAAACTTTGGGAGTAAACACAGTCAGCACTCAGACATTTTTGCAATAACCTATCTGATACCCCACACACTATAATAGTAGCAGAGAGCCAGGAATGGTAGAGTGGAAACCATATCTAAGCAGCAGAGTAAGTCCTCAAGTCCGATCAGTCTCCCAGGGCCAACAATCTACACTGTTCCTGTGTATGGTGTCACCCTGGAAGCCTGGTCCTGCTTAAGGAAGAGGAGACCATGCTACTCTACTTCCTCACTCACTCACATCCAAGCACAGGTCTCAAAGTTTCACCCCTGACATAAATCTAGAGTCCCATGGTTGACTTCCCAAGGTAATAGTTTTTTGTAAGCTTATTTAGGTCCCATTCTGTACCCTCTCAAGGTAAAAGTTGGCACAGGAAAGCTGTCAGTTCTTATTAGGATAATTACCACCCTGTGTTGAAGCATCAGTGTCTTTGTTTCCTTCTCAAGGATTCACCAAACAAAAACAGATAACGTTTTCTTTTATGGAACCTGGGCACTGGGTGGCTCAGTCAGTTAAGTGTCTGCCTTCAGCTAAGGTCATGATGGTCCTGGGATGAAGTCCTGCATTTGTCTTCCAGCTTAGTGGAGAGTCTGCTTCTTCCTCTCCCTCTTCCCCACCCCTGCTCATGCTCTCTCTCCAACAAAAATAAAAATAAATAAAATCTTAAAAAAATAAATAAAGATTCAGAACACAATAGGACCAGCATGTTCCAATATCACTTGTTGAATTATTTACCTATTGAATTACCTTGGCACCTCTGTTAAAAGCCCATTAAGTATAAATAGGAGGGTTTGTTTCTAAATCCTCAATTCTTTTTCAATGATCTGCATGCCTAATTGTTATGAAAGAATCACATTGCTTTGCATACTGTAGCTTTTTAAGTACATTTTGAAATGGTTTGGTATTAAAGAGTAACATGCTGGTCTTATAGAATGAGTTAGGAAGCGTTCCTTCCTATTTTACTTTTTTGTGGTGTATAAGAAGAATTGGAAGACCCCTCAGTTTGTTTCCTGAGATTAAGAG
The DNA here is from genome assembly GCF_002288905.1 of Enhydra lutris kenyoni. Classification (NCBI taxonomy): domain Eukaryota; kingdom Metazoa; phylum Chordata; class Mammalia; order Carnivora; family Mustelidae; genus Enhydra; species Enhydra lutris. Next base: position 943,509 of record NW_019154133.1, on the reverse strand, counting down.
TCTCTTATGGTTTCTGGAGGGGAGGGGGCTACATGGGATAGGGTGGTTGGGTTATGGACACTGGGGAAGTTATGTGCTATGGGGAGTGCTGTGAATTGTGTAAGACTGATGAATCACAGACCTGTATCCCTGAAACAAATAATACATTAAATATTAATTTAAAAAAAAAAGAAGAGGTAGAATTGGAAGAAATTCTCATTGAAATGTTTGGTGGAATTTGCCACTTAAGCCATTTGTGCCAGGGCTTCTCTTTGGGAAAGTTTTTTAATTTCTAATTTAATATCTTTTATAGGTCTATTCAGATATTCCATTTCACCTTGAGTACATTTTAGTACTTTGCATCTTCCTAGGAATTCGTCCCTTTCATTTGAGTCATCTAAGTAGCTGGTATCCAGTTGTTTGTAGCTTTATCTTATAATCCTTGTTATCTCTGTATGGGTGGTAGTAACCTGTCCTTTTCATTCTCCATATCCATAATTTGAGTTTTCTTTTTCCTTGGTCAGTTTACAAAAAGATTTGTCAATTTTTAAAATCTTTTTAAAGACCCAACTTTTGTGGGGTTCTTGAAAAATGTATAGTTTATCTATTTCCTATTTCATTATGTTCTGCCTTAATCTTTATTTTTTCCTTTCCTTCTGCTTGCTTTGTTTAGTTTACTTTCATTTCTATTATCATAAGGTGGAAGTTTAGGTTATTCCTTTTTTTCTTGTTTAGATGCCCACACCTGTAAATTTATTTCTAAGCACTCTTGTATCTGTTCTCCGTATGTTTTAGGATATGTATCTTCATTTTGTTCATATTTTATCTCAAAATATTATCTAACTTCCGTTGTCCAATTTCTTCTTCAAGCACCACCTTTCCTTAAAAACTTAAAATGTTAATGTCCTCTGGTACTGCCTTGCCCTTAGAGAGGAGTAGAGAGTATAAGGGAGGAAGCCAGAAAGAAAGCACTCTGACGAGCCCCAGAATTCTTATGGTGGGATTTTTGAACCAAGGGCACACTGAATTCTAATGTAATTATAAATCCTAGGTGCACTTTGTTTACTTTCCTTTATCTTTCCCAAGTCTACACTGTACTCTTAATCTGCTATCCACACTATCTCTTTTTTCTCCGCATTCTATCCACAAAATAAATAAATAAATCTTTAAAAAAAGAAAAAGGAATCACATGCTACAGTAAACAAAGGATAGTAAAAAAACAGGTCTATATTTTTATATTGAAAATTATTTTATTTTTGGTCCCAAATTATTAAATTGTTTATGATGTTCTAGAATAATTCAGAGTAAACAGAAGATTGTAGTTTTCCTACTTTGCAAAGTATTTACTAATTGTAAAAGACTAACATTTCCAAATTTTATTGATTCATTTTAATTCTTTGTGAATCTCAAACGAGCAGCTTGTTCAATAAATCATAAATGACAGAAATGTTGTGTAGTTAAAAAAGAAAACCAAGAATGAGATAATTATGTATAAAATGGAACGTATAATGACAATTTTGTCTGAATAAAAACAATATAAATCCCATTACTTGTTGCATTTAAGAATATGAAAACATGCATTATGATGAAAAATATATTTAATTTGCAGCTAAGTAGCAGTGTTTTTTCATATGTAGTCAAATAGACAAATTAAGAAAAAGCTGATTAGGTCCTAAAAAATTCATCAGTAATTCAAGAGAATGAGACAGAAGGATCAGGATATAGTAGCAGCACTGAGTAACTATTACAGGATCCTTTATAACCAAAAGGGTAGCTATTTCCTTAAATAAGATTTATAAAGGGGAAGACCAGGATAAAGAAGTGTATGAAAACAGAGGACTTGCTTTGGAATTTCTCTTAACGACAAAAAATAAAGTATATCAACGAAATAAAGTATATCAAACATTAAAAAGAGAGAATGATTCTCCAAATAGTCTGTGTCCACCTACAACAGAGAAAAGGAACTTACTTTCTATTGATGCAAATAGTGTATAATTCAGTCTAAGGCATTTCATCTTTTTTTTTTTTAAGATTTTATTTATTTATTTGACAGACAGAGATCACAAGTAGGCAGAGAAGCAGGCAGAAAGCGAGGAAGGGAAGCTGGCTCCCTGCTGAGCAAAGAGCCGGATTTGATTCCGGGCTTGATCCCAGAACCCTGGGATCATGACCTGAGCCAAAGGCAGAGGCTTTAACCCACTGAGCCACCCAGGTGCGCCTAAGGCATTTCGTCTTAACACGGACTTCTAAAATTGTCAAATTGTCAGTAAGATTTCATTAAGACTTTTAAGCAACATAATATGATTTTTTGTAGTATTATAATGCAATAGGTCATTTCTTCCTAGTGGGGAGAAGACGGAGATCTGAGACATTAAATTCGACAAAAATCAATGTCTCTGAAAACTTTAGAGGGGTGGAGTACACTAACCATCTATAGTTCTTTTTTTAAAAAAGATTTTATTTATTTATTTGACACAGAGAGAGAGAGATCACAAGTAGGCAGAGAGGCAGGCAGAGAGAGAAGGGAGTAGGCTCCCCACTGAGCAGAGAGCCCAATGTGGGACTTGATCCCAGGATCTTGAGATCATGACCTGAACTGAAGGCAGAGGCTTAACCCACTTAGCCACATCTATGGTTCTTGAAGAAGTCTCTTTCTGAAGTAAATCTAGGTTTTGCTCTAAGAAGAGCTGCAGTATTAGTTTGTTAATATTTATCTAAATATAAAATTTAATATGTCATCATTCTATTGGTTTCTAATACCAGGTAAGGATTCTCAGGGTGAAAAATGCCTTGCTAATTAAGTCATATTTTCTCAATTTTACTTCTAAGTGGCACTTATTCCTAACACTTTTCTCATCTGAAGAAATGTAAGAGACGTTGCGTTTTAATTGGAAAAGAAATTTAGCTCATACAGAGTTGGCAGATGTACAGTTCTACTGATTACTTTTTCTCCCCCTTAAGAAAATTGGTTTCCTCGTTAAACTTAAATATCAGGAAAGAACATCATTATGAAACTGTTACATAAAGTTACAATATAAAGGTCAGTTCCATAGAAAATGTGATCACCTCACTCAGTAAGTACACTTTGTTTCTAACTTGTGGAAAACAACAAGAACAATAAATATGTCACCTCACACTGTTAATGATTGTACATATTGTTATAAATAAATTTGCAAGAGCCAAAATAATCAACCAAACTAAAAAGACAGCTTGACAAATTTAGACACCTGCACTGAGAAAAAAAGCAAATCTTTTTCACAAGGTGGTTCAGTTTTAATGACAGCATGTGAGCTTTGGTTGAATGCCCAGATGCTTTAATTTTTTTTTTTTTTTTGCCTTGCTAGTTTAGTGAGTCTGGAAATCCTAAAGAAGCAACAGAAGCAAGTGACAGCACACAAATTCGTAAGGAATCTGGAACAGTTGACTCTTTTTACCTTTTGCTACACTTGACTTCATAGGTTTTGGATTCAGAATAATATATTTTTTATTAAATATTCTCCTTGCAGAAATGACTGTCATCCTAAAAGTTAAAGAATTAATAAAAAAAAAAAAAAAGTATGATTTTGCCCTCCAAAAACTGTCAGGGTTTTTGAAGCATAGCCATATTAAAGTAAGAAAAGTGAAATTGAAAGTTAAGAAAATTTATCTACCTCACTTCAGGAGAAAATTTCTCTTCCAATAAAGGAAAAAGAAACCATTTCAGCATGAATGATTCAGGCTGAATATCTATGTTGTCCAGATACTCGATCCATCCCACCATACCTGGTAAATATAGTGTTTAAGCCTTCTTATATTTAATATACATCTCATTAAAATTAAAAAGTACACTGTGTTCTGCACTTTTTAGTCACACTTCCAAATTTGACTTAAGGGTTATTTTTCAGTAGTAGAAAGATTTTTGAGGTGCTTTTGATGATTACATTGGTATTAGCTGCCTATCAAGCCAAGCAGAAGTCTGAATAATGGGCTTTAGGAGGTAAAGCTTCAGGTCTCTCTTATATATATAGGATGGGAAGATGGCAGGCAGGTTTAGTTGAAGATTGTCTTGTGAAGTGGAACATGGTGGCTCTGGTGACACCGAAATAGCTGCCATGTCCTGCCATGGTGCCACTTCCTGAAGGCCTGCTATCAGGCAAGAAGTATGCTGTCCTTAAGTAATCTTAGATTTTCCACCATAACACTTCTGTCTCAGTGCCTACTATCAACACAAGAGCAGCACCATGGGAGTCTTATATCTAGCTAGTACATTAATACTTACAAAGAGCCTAATTTATTTTCTAGTATCAACAGTCACTTGGTGGGTAGGAGAAATTACCATCTTATAATTGTTTAATCTGTTTTTCTTTTCCACTATACTGTACACAGAAAGTACCGTATTGTATTCATTGGTATATCTCTAGGGCTTGGCATGGAACATAGCAATGTTTAATAAATATTTTTGAATGAATGAATGGTTATTTTGTTTGTTTTATATAATAAAGGAAAACAGAGAAAGGAAGGGAGGGTAAGAGGAAAGGAAGGAGAAAAGGAGACAGATAGGAAATGGTAAGGAGAAAGGAAAGGAAGGAAGGAAGGAGAGAAAGGAGGAAAGGCTCACAACAAAATACTAGTAAATGTTTGTGCCAGTAATTCTTATTCAGGTGGATAGGCAAGTCCACGAATGGTTTTCTAGGGAAGAAAGCTAATTTCTCTTTCATGGTGTCACTATATGATTGCACCATGTGCAAAACTGCACAGGTAGCAAAGAGAAATATATACATTTCTCTAGGAAAGTCATTGGGCCATCAGTGGGTTTATACTGTTCAAGCAAGAGTCTGGCTTAGTTGGATTCAGCTGATCATCTGGGCCTAGCCGGATCAAAGAATTACAGCGGTTTGTCACTCGTGGGTTAACTAGGAGTGATTAAAAAGGACTGCTGATGCAGACCAAAAGAAGTACCTTCTTTGCTTCAAGCCTCCTGAGTCAGTGCCCTACCAACATGAAAAACCTTTGGAATCTGATGAAAAAGTAATTCTGGATTTTTGTTTTTGGCACAGTCTTTTTAGTCAAGGAGAAAGATGTTAAATTAATTTTGTAGATGAAATGCCATTTGGAATGAATTTCCTTGTGTGTGTGCCCTCAAAGGATTTCAAAGAAGGGACTTGTTTAATTAGAGAAATATTAAGTAAATAAAATGAACAATCTAATTTCCACCCTCTAGCTAAGAATTTATACATCTCCTCCTGACTAGCCACTAGAAATGAAATAATTAGCTCATTAATGCAGTAATGTGGTAACATAGATAAATCACAGATTAAGATTAGGTCCAGTTTTAAACATATTGAAGCTTAGCATTTAAAGTAAAATATATACCAAATGTATAAAAGACTCTGCAGTATTCAGAAATTAACCAACATATTTGAGTTACACAAAGTAAGATATGCATGCCTAGCTCCTAAATGCATAGACATTATAGCAACATGCAGTAAGATCTCAATTAAGATAAATCTTAAGAAATTATTATTAATTTTTCTAATGTCTCAAAGTTTCAATATCTAAAATTATCTAATTATCCTATTGCCATTAAGTAAAACTACATCAAAATTCCAGTTTTAATTTTAGTGCCATTAAATTAATACTTCCATTTCAACGATGTTCTTAGTATTTTTATTTTGAAACACTTTGGTTATTGGGAAAAAAAATTAAGTTGGTTTGATTTTTATAAGACGTTATTAATATACATGCTTTCTTTTTCAATGTAATTATAAATTAAAAAATGCAAAATAATAACCACCAGCCAAAAGCTTACTAAGGCAACTTTTTACTTAAACCTAAAGGGAAATTAACTGGAGCTTTCTCTGAGCCAAATTAAACAAAAACAAAAATTAATGTGACCGAGAGCAGTTCAAATTCTCAGAGCCATCGGAGTGCGTCTACTGTCCAGTCCTTGACTATCCCTCCTCAGGGATCATGTGCTCACAGGGGAGAAGTGGTGCAGAAAGCTTACAAAAGTTATACAGTACCAGGGATGCTGGAGAAAAATACTAGTCTTAAAGAAAACAATTAGTATGTGGGGCGCCTGGGTGGCTCAGTGGGTTAAAGCCTCTGTCTTCGGCTCAGGTCATGATCTTAGGGTCCTGGGATCAATCCCCACATCGGGCTCTCTGCTCAGTGGTGGGACTGCTTCCTCCTCTCTCTCTGCCTCCTTGTGATCTCTGTCTGTCAAATAACTAAATAAAATCTTAAAAAAAAAAAAGAAAACAATTAGTATGTGATATGGTGAGTGCTGTGAAATGTGTAAACCTGACGATTCACAGACTTGTATCCCTGTGGCAAATAATACATTATATGTTAATAAAAATAATTAATAAAAAAAAGAAAGCAATTAATTTTCTCTTTACCATGCAAGGTATCCAGGATCAATTTTGAGAATGTGCACTATCCCTTCTCCAAACGTATGTTAGAGGTCCAGAAACACACAGAGTCCTCACACCACCAGTATCTTCTCCTGACCCACCTGGTTTTAAATCACAAACTATTGACAAAATCTGTCCTCAATACTCCCTCAGTGAGTCATGTTTTGTGACTTATTTCCACCTTTTCACAAATGACAACCAATCAATAAAATTTTCAGAGCCATCCCTGACTTTCATTGCTTCAACCCCCTGTGAAACACTATTCTAGCTGGTTGGCCGTGGCTTGTTCTCATTCCCATAGTTTGTTCTTAATAATGAACTTCTTGACAACAGATCTTGTTTCAAAAACACATAGATCTTCTCTCATTTTATCCCAGTATAACCCCATTTATTTTTCTAATTGATTTACTTACACATGTAAGCTACATCAAGATTACCTTGGAAACTACAGAGCAAACAAACTGAAACATATTTTTTTCCCAGTAATTTAAGGCTTCCATTTCTCTTCCTGTTCCATGTCCTCTTAGGAAGCATACAGCCCCAAGCCTCACTCAGGGCTCATGCGGAGACATATCTGAGGCTAATATAAAGAGAATAGACAGAAAAACCTCACTCCTCTCCCAGTGACCACATTACACACTCATTTCTAGGCCTGGTGAACTTACTCCCAAAAGCATATATCCCCACAGAGCCCACAGTTATAGGCTTATTTTTCTCTTGGATATTCATATTCCGGGTCTGTCGAAAACATTTAAGTAAGAGCATGTTTTTTCTCTGAAATGTTAAGTCTACCTTCAAATTTTAGTGTACTAAATATTCATATAACATCCGTACATTGCTTATCTTCTTTGGAAAGAGTAAAACTTGAAAAGAGAAATGGGGAGGGGGAGGGTAGGGAACAGGCTTTTGTATTAGTCTCCATTGTTGACTCCTTTCCCCAAACTTCAAAAGGCTGTGTGGTCAGCAGAGCAGGAAAGAAAGGGGGACAGCAGTTAACAGGCAGGAGAAGAAGAAGCCACAGTCAGAAGCAGTAAGCTATATCGGTAGAAAAGGTTAAAGCTATAAAATGTGATCTAGGAAAAGACATGGGAACTAGAAGATACGGCACATGATGCAGATGGGGGAAAAAGACTTTTTATCAATAAATTAAATATTAAATAAAAAATGTAGAAAGTACCATAAGTACACATGGGGAAAACAAGACTCAATATTTAAACATTTTCTGAATGGAGCCTACAACCTCCTTATTCTGATCCCTCACAGGCCGCTGATGCAGCTATGCACAGGAAAGGGCCAGGTTTGCCTCAATTTGGTCAGAAGCAGGCAGTGATAAGAACAGATTTCAGCAGGAGATGGCACATTCAATGTGGTTCCAAAACACAATTAGAAATGAGATGTGTAGATCTTGACTGTAAAAATGGCCAACAGCCAAGTGACAGAGAAGTCAAGCAGAGACAGGAATAGGCCAGAACTAGAGACCACAATTAAGATAATTTATAATTGTGTCACTGAGCAAATTGTATTGGCCATGTTGTACTGTCACAGAAAGATGAGTTTATGTTTCATTTAGTATTATGATTTTCCTAGACCTAACATAATGCTGGGAGCTTGGCAAGTATTCAGTACATGCTCCTTAGATTGAAATTCCAAGTTAAGAAAAATGGAATAAAGAGTGATGCAGAAGACTAGGAATACATGTGATGACAAGATTAGTTTCTTTGAAACGGAAAGGTAGGGACAGGATTTAAACCTTACCGTTAAGTTCTTATGGGATATGGCATTTACCATCAGCTTTCCCCAATAATGGAGTTTCTGATTCTTCCTTCCCGTTTAGCTGACCTTCTTGATTTCTATTGGAGCACACCATTCCCCAGTATATGTTAGAAGACAGCTCTCCACAGATCTCCCACATTTCTGCCCATCTTTTGATCCAGCCTCTCATTTCAAAGACGTGTGTAGCATATATCCTTGGAAGACAGACATAGGTTATCCTTCGAAGGCAATAGACAGATTTGTTCCCCAGCCAGATCCGTATTCTTCTGGGGCAAAGTTTGGACAAGTTTTCTAGACGTCTCCTTATTAGGCTGGGGTTTCCAAGGGATGGGGTCCCTGTTGAGACACAGATCCACTGTGCCCATGGCATCTGTGTGAGCCCACAGTTGTGTTCCCTTGGGAGAGTCCCACAGGATGCCCCGTAAAGGTCCTGCCGCCTGTTCTGCTGGCTGTAAAGCAGTCCTTTGCCCTTTCCCAGGACTCTTATGGCTTCTGCCCGCCTCTATGACAGTATGGCAGGCTAATAGGTTAACTTGCAAATAGGGGCAAGTTTCAGGTACTTTACAATTTGGGCACCTTCAGTTAAGTGCCGGCCACATGACTAACTCCTGACCACTGTGTTTGAGCAAAAGTGTCTTATAACCTTCAGGACATGACCTCACAAGCAGAGACCATGAGCTTCTTCTAGTCTCCCTCTGGTCTAAATGCAGATGAAAGTAATGAAGCTTCAGCATCCAGCCGGGAATATAATTTGACTTTAGGAACAAAATCCATGCAGTACCTAAGTTCTGTAGTCTCTGAAACGGTATAAGATTTTATAAAATGCATTAATATACTTTTTTTAATATACTTTTTAAAAATTTTTTTAATCATCATCTTCTTTAAACAGTTACCGCTTACTAAGCCAGTAAAGCCTCACAAAAACTCTATAATGCAAACATTACTATAACCCTCATATGCTAGATGAAGTAAATTGATGATTATTAAACAAGAACTTTGGCCGCCTAGTCAAGTACACAGAACCAGAAAGAGGCACACAACTTGCTACAGGCACTCGAATAGAAAACCACAGGGCAGAAGTGCCAACCCAGTCTTCCTGTTGTTGCCAAACACTATGTCACCCTTTAAGCTCCACATGCACAAGGGACAGGCCTAATCATTCAACCACCATACACTTGGCCCCCAGCAACATGCCCAATAAGAACTAGGTAATCAACAGTAGGTAACCAATAAATATTTATTGAATCAATTAGGGCATGAAAGTCACACTGACTCTTGGCCACCTTACACAGTAAACAAGAATAATAGAAATCTTGCAAAAATGTTATAAAGATTAGACATAATAGATGAGTAAGTTCTGTCATGTACCAGGTATTAAATTAATGGTTGCTGTAATTATTAAGTCTGTTTTAAGAAATGTGGCAGGTGACTCACTCTGTTCTTCTGACATCTACTGACCAATTTGCTTCCAATTGTGGTTAATTATGGTAAACATTTTAAATACAGAGAGACCCTACTTGAGGCAAGTACAGGTAACATATAATGTTAAAGCCACATGTTGCTATATTAAAAAATGTTTGTAATCGACATAAGAAAGAGTGGATTGAATTTTATTATTATTTTTTATATTTCATAATGGATGAAGATCCCTTAAATACCACTGAGGTCAGATATTGTCTTTTCTGCCATGAATGCCGAATTATTTCCCCCGCACACAGTGGTGAAGCCTAGAGATGAATGAGTTCCCAGACAGCTGCAGTGCACATAATTAAAATGCACATGTTGGTCGACAGTCTGCATCTTCCTAACCTCCAGTGATTTCATGGCTCTGTTTTTAAAAAGCAAATAGAAATAATGAACTATTGCTAAATAAATATAACCAATGAATATTCTAACCCTGAATTTCTAAATATTGAGAAATTACACCTGGAGACGCTAAGGACTCTCCAAATAATCTATCAAAGCTAATATAAGGGGACAGTTGGGTGACTCAGTCTTTAAGTGGTTGCCTTCTGCTCAGGTCATGATCCCAGGGTCCTGTGATCAAGCCCCATATCAGGCTCCCTGCTCAGCGGGAAGCCTGCTTCTCCTTCTCCCACCCCACCCCTTCCATATTTATGTTCCCTCTATTGCTGTGTCTCTCTGTCATATAAAAAAAAGCTAATATAAGAAGAGTGTCACCCCAAGATGAATGAACACAGGTCAACATGGACTAAAGAAAAGACCAGAGACCAAACCAGTATGATTAAGGAAGAACAGGATCTGAAGACAGCGGGAGAGAAACAACCTTCCAGATAAGAGCTCAACTAGGCACCTAGTGGGAAGGAATTGTTTAATACCAAACAAAAATTCTCTAGAATTATTTGCATATCTAAGACTTTATATTTACTGTCTTGTAGCTCATCCAATAATGTGAACTCATTACTTAATCCAAAACCAAAAATAAGATAAATGTGTCCTTATAAAGATTTACATAATGGCCATTTTAAGAAGTTTCCTGACAATAAGGACTTGGATGTTGATTGGCACAAATCCTCATTGTCTTTAAAATTCTAAGTAAGTTCTGGAGATCCAATGTAAAACATGGTGACTAAAGTTGATAATACTTGGTTGTATAGAAAAAATATGGTAAGGCAGTAGATCTCAGGAACTCTCACTACACACACACACGCACACACACACACACACGTGGTAATTATTTGAGATGAATATGCTAATTAGCTTAGCTGTAGTAATCATTTCATTACGTAAATGTATACCAAATCATCATGTTGTACAGCTTAACAAATGTAATTTTATTTTAAAAATAGAAAAAATTCAACTAAATATATGAAATATTGTATTTAAAAAGAATTCTCTATAAATGGTGACCAAAAAGGCTCTTGTACATTAAGAGCACCCTTTTTTTTGGTAGACATATAAGAGATTTTAGTAGTTTCAAATAGCAAGAAACAACAAAGTATAGATCTAACTCATAGATGCAAATAAATATTTTGGATTATTATTTGATATTTCTATTCAAAATTATTCTCCATGTGGTTAAGCAAACCATAAATCTACAGGGTATATGTCTATAAAGTTAATACTTTTAAAATAAGGAAAAGATTTAGTAGTTCATTAGTATAGGATTGTAGATCCAATTCTCCCTTCCATAGCAGGTATCATATATTATTGCTGCCCTTATTTCTTGCTAAGACTTTATAACTATTTTGGGATATGGTCCTATTTCAGTCAGATTTAAACTCATTACTTCATGCACTGGGTGGAAGAGAAATTATCTGTCATCTTATATTTGACAGGATGTTCTCCTGGGCTGTATATTTTAAGTTCAAATATAGACTCTGCCTCCTTCTGTCATTTTGAGTCTTGTCTACTTGGAATGAGTAACTAGGCAGAGAATATTGTGTTTGTTTAATGCTAAACCTATAAATATTGCTAAGTTAACATAGTCCTTGGTATATTTTCTTTATGAACATGTGAAGAGATCAATTTTCCCACTATTTGTTACACTAGCTTCAATGGGTACCTAAATCTTCAATGCATACTAATCATTGTTTAGGGAATAGGATGCAGACACGCCACATCACTATGGGAGCTAGAACAGCTGTGTTTTGGTCTTCTCACTCCATGACTGATTCTGATATTTTTGCAATACCTACTATTTTTTAATGCGTCCTAGGAAAGAATGATCATCACGTGACTAAGTGATGAAGTCATGTCAAACTACAAGGTATAAAAAAATTAATCGCTCCACTGAAACCAGTTCTACAAGTGTGCAATAAAATCGTTAGCTATAAAATTGAACAGATTTCCCATTCTTTGTTCTTAAAGGTTTTAATTTTTTTAATTTTTGGTACTGTTACAATTGTATCTCTTCCAGTGGCATAGCATCAATCTTCTTTTATAACATTACTCCTCAGGTATTTTTAATTATTAAAATAAATTACCATAAAACTTACATTCTTTATTAACAAAATTTCCAACCTATTTAATTTTGCCACTGTGGTGTCTTCTATTTTAATAATTATTGAGTTCTTACATTTTTCAGACAGAAAAGGCCTATTCTAATATTTTCTATGGCAACATCATGAAAACATAAAGAACTGACCCTAGTATGATGAATCTAATTCATCTTAACATGTTTTCCAGGTAATAATTACAAACTAATTTTTCAAATCCATTGCTTAGCAAACAAAACAATCATACAAAATAGGAAAATACTCTTAATCTAAAAGTTCCTAGATAAACATTTATGGTAAAAACATCAAAATTTTAAAATGACAGCATCAAATCTAGATCATTAGTTTCCAAGGAAAAATATTTGCAAGACTATCTTAAGACTGCTGCATGAACTGAAAAGTATCCAAACCGGGACCAATATTTGTGGGTGTATTTTAAACATATATATATATCTGTAAAACTAGATTAGCAATGTTAATGCTATTTCCTGCTAGATAATAAGGAAGAAATCTTTGCATAGTACTCAGACAGCATTGTGGACAGATAGGAAAATGATATTGGCTTACAAGTTCTGGGGAGAAAAAACTATGAATAAATATTCTAAAGTTTTAAATTCAGCTGGAGAAATATAATAAAACCTTGCCAGTCCTTCCTAGTACTTTTTTTTTTTTAAGATTTTATTTATTTGACAGAGAGAGATCCTAAGTGGGTAGAGAGGCAAGCAGAGAGAGAGAGAGAGAGAGAGGAGGAAGCAGGCTCCCTGCAGAGCAGAGAGCCCGATGTGGGACTCAATCCCAGGACCCTGAGATCATGACTTGAGCTGAAGGCAGAGGCTTAACCACTGAGCCATCCAGGTGCCCCCCACTTCCTAGTACGTTTTGATTGAGTGAAGAGTTAGTGATCTGGAGATTTGCCTTTGACTAGAACAACTAAATAAGTATCATTGAAACTCTGACACTTTTGAGAGTAAAAAGGGACACTATTAGCAATCACACCAGGAAAATAAGCGCAAATACAGACCATCCCAGTCAAACCGGTAAGCTGACCACAACAGCTAAATAGATGATTTGTAGAAATAGTAGTAAAAAGCAGCTGTTAAGAAAGTCTAGACTGGCACTATGTGAGGCCAACTCAAGAGCATGCTGAGAGTCACAGACCACAGACTGAAAAACATTTTTAAGAAGACTTAATCCCATTCCATTAATTAGTTAAATATTTTACTCCTTTATAATTTAGAATACATCTACTGAATGCTAAATTCATTTATCCATTTGATTATACAACCAATGAGATACATTTGATTTCATAGCCAAAGATTCTATAGATAAATGCTATTAATTTTCAGTTACATGAAAAGAGATTTCTGGATGTTTCCCTTCCATTTCTATTGATCCCTTCCTTTCTCTACATTAATGCCAAAGGAGAAGCTAAGCAAGAAAAGCAGGTGGAAAGAGATATTCATAGTTTTGACCATCAACATCATAACCAGAAAAAAAAAAGGCAGCTGATTTTAGACAGGATTACAAAAAAAGACAGTGTCTTATAAAAAACCCTAAAAGTGCTATAAAGTGGCTGGTGAGTCACTTTTGATCAAACAGTATAGTCTGAAATACTAGTAGGTTTAATAATTATTATTATTATTATTTATATTTAGCATTGATAATAATAGCTAACAGAGAAAATGTTTAGTATGTACAAAGAATCCTTCTAAGCCAAAGCCCTATGTAACTACTTTAAATCTCCAGACAATCTACAAAAAACAAACAAACAAAAAACACAAATAAATCCTATGAGGTAGGTGTGAATATACCCCCATTTTACAGATTATGAAACTAAAGCAAGGTGAGGTTATAGAATTTGCTCAAGTTCACACAACTAGTAGGTATTTGATTTGAGATTTGAACTCAAGCAGTTTGGATCTAGAACACTTACAGTTAAATTCCCTACAAAACTATAGTTATAATAAAATTTGGACAGATTTGTCCAAATACAGGATAAGCCTCCTCCAAATGTAGAGAAATTCCAGTAAATAAAGAATATGTAGGAAGCAGTCTTTCAATTAATGATTAAACAAGACAATATTACTATTAGGTCTATATGCCCTCAAGGTATTTATAAAAGTTTATAAATTTATAAGATTATAACAGTTATTTGGAAGGAAATTAACTGTAAAGCATGCTTTTTAAAAAACATGAAATATTTACTGCATTCGTGACCAAAAAAAAACTGTACATGTAGAAAGAAAATCACAGGATACTCACACGGCAATCTCCTTTATATAAAGTGGTGATACTGGTTTTTACACAGTTAATACTTTAAACTTAAAAAAAAGCAAAGACCCCCAAGAGCCCAACTTTCTGGTTACCATCTGTCTCCAAACAGTGAGTTCAAGAGCAAGACTGAATTTCAAAAGGATGATATGTTTTTCCTTTCATAATTCCAAATTCCGATTACGGGCAAGAACAAGACAACCTAAAAGGCAATCTTGAAAGTCACTTTAAAGAACACATGGCAGGTGAAATAGAAAGTACTCAGTCATACCTCTCCAAAATAAGCATCACATACCTATATAAAACATTCACGCATGGGGACACAGCTAGTCCTAATCCATCTGTTGTTGAGAAATATATAAATAAAGAAAAAGAAGAGATGAAAGAAATGCTCTAAATCTCCCTCTGAAGGAGCTTTCTCTGTTCTACCTTCAGTGGCAGCTGCTCTAAACTAATTCAAGTGGTTTTCTTTCCATTTTTCTTACGTTTTAATTATGGTTTGTTTCTTGTGTTTTTCCCCTGTGACACATTCCATATTTTTCTGATGATTTCTATATTGCTACAAATATCATGCCCATGTCATTAAAACATCAGAAGATAAAAAAGTAAAGTAAAGCATTCTTAAATTTAAAATTTAAAACTCATTTTTCACAAATATTTCCAGAGGAAAAAAGAAAAAAAAAAAACTTGTAAGAGATACATTCTCTATTTTGGTAATGGGCCATCTATTGCTTAAATATCAAAGGATAAAATTCAGTAGAGGGATTCATGGCTTCACCAATAAAAATATTTAAGTGATTACTAGTAAATTACCAGGATTGCTTATCAAAATTTGCACTTACTGAAGTTTATATAAACCTTGTCTCATTTTTTAATAAATTATGTTCTTATAATCATCATTGCATCAATAAAACAAAATGCCAAACAGAGCCAATGGTAGTTAGATACATAGACCAAGATTCAGAATTGAGCAATGACTTAACCAAATATTTGAATTTAACACTCATCTATAACAGATAGGCTTTGAGGAACTAACTCTTCAGACTTACAGAAATGTTTTACCCCATTTCAAAAGGTTGGTCTCCAATGGACTAGAATTCATTTACTTAATTAATTCAACACATATTTACTGTGTGGCTACTATGCATATGCTAATGCTGGTGAATATTATGGACTAAGAAATGTGCCTACCTTTCAATGAGTTTATATTTAACAGAGGAGGGTGAGAAAAGAAATTTCAACTCAATGTTAAGGCATACTTAAATTTTGAAAGTCTACTTCTTTATTGTGTCTGGAAAAAACGTGAGAGATTCGGTAATTAATATATCAATATGAAAAATAAGTATGATGAGCCATTCACACAGAATTAAAATTCACTAAGGAATTGTAATAGCATAGTGGTCTCCAGAACAAGATAAGGGATAATAGAATTTTTCCAGGCATTGATCACACTGCTTCTTAATTATTATGTCTAATTGTATCTGAAACTCCTGAGAACACTGACCACAAAAGAGAAGCAACATTAAATCACGCTATGTGGAGGATGTGGTAAGTTTGTGTACCAAATCTTTTTAACTTTTTTTCTATTTTTAGGCAATTTATACTATCTCCATTTTTTTCAATTCAATAAACATTTTTACATACACATTTTTTACTTACCATGCTATTTTCTTTTCTTTTTTTTTTACTAACTAAAAAATTAGTATTGAAGCATAGTTGACGTACAAGTTTATATTAGTTTCAAGCGTGCAACATAGTGCTCTTACTTCCAAGTATGGTCTTTTCTTTCTCACTTAGAGAAATCCTTTAACATTTCTTGTAAGGCCAGTTTAGTGGTGATGATCTCCATGCTATTTTCTTATAGTAAAATGATAGATGTGGAATTTTTAGGTCACAGAGAAAATACTTGGAAAGCTTGGTGCATATAGCCAGATTTCTTGAAAAATTTTGATATTTAATTCTTTTCCTGCTCATACGTGGAAAGGCTTACATCCCATTTACAACTATATAAGTGCACTGTCCAGTACAATAGCAACTAGCCAGGAGGGGTCATTCAAATTTAAATAAAATTTTAAGTTGTTTCCTCAGTCACAGTATATACATGTCAAAAGCTCAACAAAGTGCTTGGTAGAATAGTATGGATTTACCCTTGATGTAAGTCCTGCATATTTTTTTAAAAAATGCATTCCCAGCTATATCATTATCATTATTGTTATCCAAAATAATTATTTCAATATTATTTTCTAAGTAATCATTGACAATAAATTTTCTAAATATTAATATTTGTACATCACCTGATGGATCGTTTGCATAGTTTTATTTTGATGCTCTTCCTTAATGCATATGTCATGACATCTGCTAATAATGATGCTAGTTAGAAAAATTATCCTCATGGACTAAAGTCATTTTCGGTGAGGGTGAGTGTAGTTCCTTTGTGCTTTGTCTCCTCCCCTTTGGAAATAGCCCAAATGGGCCACCTTCTCAGTGGTGTACTCTTGCCTCCAGACCTAGCCCTCCCAGACTAGTCCCATGTTGGAGTAAATCTCCGCCTCTTTTAAGAAACTGGTTTAGAAAAAAACGGCAAGAAACAGGCCTGTGCCTTATTTTAGACCTCCCTTGGAACCATTAAATGCTGTTTCTTCATAGTGAAGGAAGGAACTAAATGTATGACATATTTCATTTATTTTATGGGCTACCCATGCATCTTTCACTAATCTCTCCAAAACAGGGA
Source organism: Enhydra lutris kenyoni (assembly GCF_002288905.1). Classification (NCBI taxonomy): domain Eukaryota; kingdom Metazoa; phylum Chordata; class Mammalia; order Carnivora; family Mustelidae; genus Enhydra; species Enhydra lutris. The sequence continues at coordinate 926,401 of NW_019154133.1, read as the reverse complement.
ATGCTGATAGAACATGCCAGACTTTCTTTAATTTCCTTCCTGAGAAGCTGTAATTATTTCCCAGGAAAGGAATTCATGCATCAACTCCTAGTGTCTTCATCAATTTATCTGAAGCATTTTGTATCTGGCAAAATTTTCTTGAGGTTATGATTTGCTACCCTCTCATTCTGCAGTTTCACAGCCAAGGAATTCTTTGGGGTTCTGTTGCTGTTTATTTTTACTCTGTTATCTCCTTCTTTTCTTCCCAGACTTGTGTATTTTTGGTCAGGGTGGGCAGATGGTCTTATCATTTTTGCTTCACCTTACATGCTATACAGTTTTAGTTTTATCTGTATCTAAAAGCTGGTCTCTCCCCCAAGAAAGTCTGTGAAACTGTGGGCAATTCCCAGCTAATCTCCAGCACCAATTTAGTTATTTCTCGAAAGGTTTTTACAGTTACACACCACTGTGAAATGGGGGGAAAGATGTTATTAAGGTTTCAGAATGGTATAAAAATTTTACTGAAATGTTGACTATTTTGTACTTGTAATCACATTGATAAGACCGCATCTTGAAGCTCTACGGGCTCTTTCACCTCAGATCCTCTAGTTTTATTAATATTCTTTCCTATGCCATCCTTCTGGGACATTAAAGCTTGTTACTCTCTCCACTTCCTGAAGAGTTCTATCCCAGCTGAAAAGCCTCCTGGGGTAGACAGGGCAGAAGAATAATGATCACCACTTTCAAAAGCCTCAGCCCCAGGCAAGATTTGACTTTTTTAGGATCCCCACCATCACCCACAGATTTTCGTGTAGAGGAAGAACTTTTCTGATTTCACGTAACTCCCGAAAGGACCACCAGTCCCCGATTGTGCACATGCCAACAAGAACATATATAACAAGAGGATCTTCTTACATTAACAGTTTCCAAATAAAGAGTCTGGAATTTCAGCTCATGTTAGCATTTTTTCTGAGGCTAGACTGTTAATCACAATATCATTGTATATTGGGAACTGTGATTTAAAAAACAAAAAAAAGTAATGCGGAATAAAGTGACAATTGAGGACTAAAATTTGACCTACGTAGTGTTTTAAAATATTATGCATTATTATTCTAAGATATGAAGATGTGACTGGATTTCCATTATTTCAAAAACACTAAAGAGCTCATCTTTTCCATGCCTCCCCAGAGGCCAGATCAACCAGAGTCATGACCACTACAAGCATTTGAGCTATTTTAGAAGTCAGTGCAAATTGCTGTAGCTAAATTGGTCTTTCCGTGATCAATATCAATTGCGAAGCTCCAAAGTTTATGTGCATGCCCAGGCTGCACTCAAATGGTCATGTGAATTAGGTAAATACCAACAGGGTAATATTATCAATAACAACTGTGATCATGTTTTTCCGTTGTACTTTCCTTTGTATTAGATTAGCAGCCAAACAAGTAGACTGATTTTTTTTTAATTAGAAAGTAATTTTAAAAGTTTTAAGGTTATTCAAACTATTATCTTAAAAATAATTCTGTCCCTTCCTCTCCACCTCTGTCAAAAAGAAAAGCAAATAAATGCATTATCCACCACAATTATAATGTTGCTTACAGCGATGCCTTAGGCCTCGAGGAGAATGTGGGAAAACGAAAGCAGTTTATTGGTAAGTGTGATCAAAGTGTCTTGATGTTTTCTTTACATTCTGTATTTCCATTGTTACTATTACTTATGATTTCCCAATATATAAATGTAACCAAATTGTGATTTTTCATAAGTAAATCATATTTTTCTTCATAGTCCGTAATATTTCACAAAAAATTAACATTACACCATGCTGTTAACTATTGTGAGTATAGCTAAACATATTCATTAGTGTTTGTTAATAGATCACATTTTATGTAATATAATATTTAAAAAACCTTTTACATAGCTATAGAATTTAAGGGGCTAGAGTCAAAGCATTGTTTTTTTTTTATTTTTTTAAAGATTTTATTTATCTACTTGACAGACAGAGATCACAAGTAGGCAGAGAAGCAGGCAGAGAACCTGATGCGGGGCTCGATCCCAGGAGGCTGGGATCATGACGTGAGCTGAAAGCAGAGGCTTACCCCACTAAGCCACCCAGGTGCCCCAAAGCATTGTTAAATATCTAGCACCAAGGCCTTGTGTTCTTCTGGTATTCTCTGGATATCTTTTCTCTGATCAGCAGCCCTTAAAATTCTCTTTGAGGAAGAACAAAAGGGAGATGCGATAAATATAAAATGCAAGGGCAAAATGAGAGCAAGGACACAGGTTTCCATCAGCATCGACTCTCAGTACAAAGCGCTATTGTTTGGGAAATCTGTTTACATTTATGCAATGAAAATATCTGTTCCATAGTCAGCCCTGGTTAATCTGTAAGTAGCATACACACACACACACAAACACACACACACACACACACACACACGAACACACACGTGCACGCATGACAAAACATATGTATGCTATTCATCATAAAAATACAGCTAGAATACAGATTTTGTGTCTATAATGAAAAGAGAATCTTAAGCCTCTGCCTTTGGCTCAGGTCGTGATCTTGGGGTCCTGGGATAGAGCCCCGCATCAGGCTCTCTGCTAGGCGGGGAACCTGCTTCCCCTCCCCGCCACACACCCTGCCACCTGCCTCTTTGCCTACTTGTGGTCTGTGTCTGTCAAATCAATAGGTAAGATCTTTAAGGGAAAAAAAAAATTAAATTATGAAGATACAGGAAAGATCACATGCTTCCTTTTTTTTATTTTATAAATTTACAAAGGCAACAGTGGACGGGCTGGGGTCAGAACATAAGCTTTGAGATATACTTGTGTGCTTTCTACTACACAACTTACTCTGAAATATGCAAGCAGAACTCATTAAAGAGACAACCTTTGACCAAAGAAAATACATTTTCCTTAAACTGTTCTGCAGATTTCAGTAGAGAACTTCTTTTGAAATCTTGGTAACGATGGCATATAGATTTCTCTGTTCGTGAAGATAACAAAACTATTGATTTGGCTTTCCTTGTAAAACTGTAAAAGAATAATAAAGCCACTCCACAAACAGAGTCAAAGAAATGTGTGCTTTAGTGTTGTCTGTATCTACTTTTATTTTTTTTTTATTTTTTTTAAAGATTTTATTTATTTATTTGTCAGAGAGAGAGAGAGGGGGAGAGAGCAAGCACAGGCAGACAGAATGGCAGGCAGAGGCAGAGGGAGAAGCAGGCTCCCTGATGAGCAAGGAGCCCGATGTGGGACTCGATCCCAGGACGCTGGGATCATGACCTGAGCCGAAGGCAGCTGCTTAACCAACTGAGCCACCCAGGCGTCCCTGTATCTACTTTTAAATGAACCTGTCATCGGACTGTATTGCTGACTCTAGTAACTGCATCTAAGTTTGCCATGTTTCCTGAAGAGGTGTTTCAGATTATGACCAGGATTCTTTAGTACTTTTGTTTTGGTCAATTAGTCAAATATTTTTGTTAATTAATACAATGAAAGATTTTATTATTCTTTAAAATATTTTCACTAAGTAGTATGTGGGAATAGCATGGTTTTGTTCACTACTGGATACTGATTGTTCATAAAAAATTATACGCTGCATTTCACACTGTGTCACTGACTAAAAAAGAACGGGTCAAGATATGTGCAGCCACCAGGAATAGTACCATGTGGTGGCTAACTTTATTAACGTTCAACCATAATGTTGTCTGACACTGTGGTGTTTATCATTTAATGTTTTACATCTATTTGTCATTCATTACTTCAGCAAATACTGATTGAGCGTCTGATGCCATTTTCCTATGCCTTGAATAGTAGAAAGCTTACAAAAATCACTAGTGTCAAGTCCCTCGTCATGTGTTTTAAGACATATTTGCCCATAAGGTGCTCTACCGAAATGTAGGTTAAAATGTAGGTTAAAAGAAGAAATGTTTTTGACATTTCATAGTTCTCAATTTTATCTTTAACATTTTTTAGGTCTACCCCCACAAACTGCTCCTTGCTCCTTGCTTTGGAGCTAAAGAAAATAACACTGCATTTGAATGACCAAGTCTCTTCCCTATATAATGCATTGTTATAATAGTCTATACTGTACTATAGAACAATTCCACTTCTAGATACATACCCAAAAGTACTGAAAGCAGCATCTCAAAGAAATATTTGAACATCCATGTTCATAGCAATATTATTGACAATAACCCAAAAGTGAAAGTAACTTAAGTGTTCTATGACCAATGAATGAATGGGTAAACAGAATGTAATATGTACATGCCATGGAATATCATTCAGCATTAAAAAGAAAGGAAGCTATGATACATGATACAACATGGGTGAACCTTGAGGACATTATGCTAAGTGAAAATAAGCCAGTCACTCAGGGAACCAAACTGAGGGTTATAGAAGGAAGGGAGGTGGGGGGATGGGGTAACAGGGTGATGGGCATTAAGGAGGGCACATGTTGTGATGAGCACTGAGTATTATACGCAATTAATGAATTATTGAACACTACATCAAAAACTAATGATGGGGGCACCTGGGTAGCTTCATTGGTTAAGCGGCTGCCTTCGGCTCAGGTCATGATCCTGGAATCTCAGGATCGAGTCCCACATCAGGCTCCCTGCTTGGCAGGGAGCCTGCTTCTCCTTCTGACTTTTCCCCTCTCACGTTCGCTCTCTCTCTCTCTCTCTCTCTCTCTCTCAAATAAATAAATAAATAAATAAAATATAAAAAAAAACTAATGCTGGCTGATTGATATAGTAATAAAATAATACAATAAAATAATACAACAATAGTAATAATAAAGAAGCCAATCACAGAAAGACAAACACTGTATATGCCATTTATGCAAAGTAACTAGAATAGTCAAATAAATAGGGACAGAGAGTAGAAGGGTTGTTGCCAGGGGCTGGGAGAAAAAGGGAATGGTAATTGTTGTTTAATAGGTATACTGATAGCAGAAATGGTTATGAGTGACATGTACCCTCTACTGTAACATCTTAAAGATGCTACAATTTTAACCAAATTATGAATGACTGAAGCAGGGTCTTACAATGAAAAATCAATGTACTCCTTTTCAAGGGTGACATTGTTTTCATGGACCTTAATGTGTTATAGTATTTCTTCTTCTTTGTATTATGCTAAAGATCCATAAAAAAGAATGACTCTGGGGGCACCAGGGTGTCTCAGTCGTGGATTAAGTGTCTGCCTTCAGCTTAGGATCCCACATCAGGCTCCCTGCACAGCAGAGAATTTTCTTCTCCCTCTCCCTCTGCCCCTCCCCCTGCTCATGTGCACTCTCTCACTCTCTCTATCTTTCTCTCAAATAAATACATAAAATATTTTAAAAAATAAAAAGCCAAAATGGTATTGAAAAAGAACAAAGTTAGAGGACTCACAATTCTCAATTTGAGAACTTACAACAAAGCTACAGTAATGAAGACCGTGTGGTGTTGACATATATATGGAATAGAACTGGGAGCTCCAAAATAACCTATCAATGGCCAGTTGAATTTTGACAAAAGTCTCAAGAAAATTCAATCAGAAGAACAGTCTTTTCAACAAATGGTGGTAAGACAACAGGATGCTAACATGCAAAGTAAAGTTGGACCCCTTCCTCCTGTCATACATAAAAATGAACTCAAAATAAAAAATAGACCCGATTTTACAAATATTACTTGATAATCAGTGTGACCAAAATTAAGCATAAAACTCATGAACAAATTGTTTAAAATTATTAAATAAAATAAATGGTGAGTTTTCTCTAGTGTTTATAGGTTAAGATATTTAATATCTTTAGGTTCCTTCAACATTATGCTATTAGCTCAATGCAATTTAATAAAATTCAATGTTTTTCACAAAATTTTAAAAAAGCAGCCTAAATTTTATATGACTTAGAGCCAATAATAGCCAACAATTTTTTTAAGATTTTATAGATTTATTTGACAGAAAGAGACACAGTGAGAGAGGGAACACAAGCAGAGGGAGTGGGAGAAGGGGAAGAAGGCTTCCCGCAGAGCAGGGAGCCCAATGAAGGTCTCAATCCCAGGACCCTGGATCATGACCTAAGCCGAAGGCAGAGGCTCAAAGACTGAGCCACCCAGGCACCCCTAGCCAACAACTTTTTAAGAATAAAATTTGTCTCTACCTTATTTCAAGACAAAAGATGGTTTTTCAGTGTGTAAGAGATTAATTAATTAATTAATGGAACTGAATAAAGAAAAGAGATGCGAACCCACTCTTTAACCCTTGAAAACTTTGTGTATGATGGTAGAAGCATTACACATCAGTGGAAAAAAGTAATGAACTATTTAATAAATTGTGCTTGTTTAATTGTGGGTCCATATGAAAAGACATTAAAGTACAATTTTATATCATGTAAAACTTATAAACTCCAGATTTAACTCTAAGACAAAAATGAGAACACTAAAACTTTTAAAAGAAGTTGTGATATTATTTTCATAATATTATTGGTGCTAAATATAAAGGCTTTGAGCTAAGGTAGATTAGCTTTTATTTGAACAACCCCCTCAACAAAAATAAAGAAAAGCTAGGGGTTATATGATTGGAGGTGTCCAAGAGAAGCAACTTAGCTATATCCAAAAATGTCAAGATCCTCAAGAAAAAGGAAGTGCAGATTTATGAGACTGGTACTCGGTGGGACTTTTTCTCTGAAGGCACTTGGCAATCTACAAATCACAGGACGGGCATTTGAGACTCTGGGCAATGCACAAAGCCATTTCACAGAACTGCAGAAGCAAGAGTTGGAGTTCAGGACCCACCAAGATACAGGCACTCTGCTAAGGAGCTTTGGATTTAAGATGAGTCCCCCCAAGAAGTAAAGGCATACTGGAAATAGAAGACCCCTAACAGAAAAAAAAAAAACCTATCACTGAATCACCTCAATTATTGATTTTCATATGAATATTTGCCTTTGCCTTGGCTACATTTGAGAAACTGATACACTTTTGGCAACCCTACGTGTTTGAAAGACAAAAAGTGAAGTTCAGGATCCCAAAGATGAGGGCCTTGTAAATAGTCTAGTTTTTCAGTTAAAAGCAATAAAGGCCTCAATAGAGGATTAAGGGTGATGTGGGAAAAGAGAGAAAACTGATCATAGAAACTGATAATAGAAATCTGCAGCTGATCCAAGTATTGGCCTTTCTAATCACACTAACACATGTGTTGAAGAAAAGGGAGAAGGTAAAACATTTCAACAAAGCTTGGGAATGTATAAAAGGAATACAAATAGAAATTACAGATCTGAAAATATAATAACTAAAATAAAGAATTCAATAGACGAGTTTAACGGCAGATTAACCACAGTGTATTCACTCCAAAAAAAGATTAATGAGGTGGAAGATAGTTCATTAGATTCAGACTCAAGCACAGAGCGAGAGAGAGAGAGATGGGGTGAGGGAGGGAGCATGGAAAATATACTAAAGCATTTAAGAGATAAAGGGAATGTGTTAAAATATCTAACATAACCTGTAAATAGAGCCTCAGGTGGAAGATCAAAGAGAAGAGTACAAAGTAATATTTGAAAGAACAAAGCAAATAATCTTTCAAAGCTGACTGAATATATTAAACTCAGATTCAAAAAATACAACAAAAAGTTTATGCAAAATAAATAGAGACAAAATGACACCAAGCCACACCATAGGATAAAATGAAATCTTAAAAGCAAGAAAGAAGAAAAAAATGGACCCTTTACCTAAAATAAGAGCAATAGAATTGGCAGGTAGGTGACTTGGGAGCCGAAGATAATACAGTTGAAAAAAAAAATACACTACAAAAAAAAAAAAAAAAAAAAAAAACCTTGAAAAAATGCACTAAAATAGAATGTTATTTGCAGAGAAAATCTGTTTCACAAATGAAGGTAAAGACCTTTTCAGATATATAAAAATTGGGAAGATTATCACCATCAGATCAACATTAATGAAAATACTTAAAAAGTACTTAAGATGAAGGGGGGAGGCTGAGGGGCTCAGTTGGTTAAGCAACTGACAGTTATTAATTTCTGCTCAGGTCATAATCTGAGTATCCTGAGATCAAGACCCATGATGGCTCTGGGCTGGGTGTGGAGCCTTTTCAGATTCTCTTTCCTTTGCTGTTGGTCCATCCCACACCTGCTAATGCATGCTCTCTCTCTTTTTTGCGCTCTCTCTCTCTCTCTCTCTCTTAAAAAAATAAAACAAAACAAACAAACAAACAAAAAAACTTAAAGGGGAAATGAACTCATATAAAAGCCTGGAGTTCAGAAAGAAATAAAGACTTAAAAGGCTAATACATAGATATACCTAAATGAATATTGACTGCATATAACAACAACATTACTGTCTTGAGTGCATTTAAAATTATGAATAATTAAAGTAAATGCCAAACATAGCAGAAAATTTGGGAGGTGATAAATGGAATTAAAGTTCCTGCATTATCAAGGGAGCATTAAAAGCATCACTTAAATCAGGCTTCAATAAATCAATAATACATATAGTAATTTCTCATGTAACCATTCAAACAATATTTTAAAAACATGACAGATGAGTGAATGAATATCAAAAATGCTTAATTTATCCAAAGAATGCACAAAATGAAAATAAAGAAATATAAAGCAGGTGAAAAAATACAGTACAAATAATCAGATGGTAGATTTAAACACAAATTGAGGAGGAAATGTTCTAAATACACCAATTAAAGCATAAAAATTGTCAGACTGGATTTGTGAAACAAAGACCTAATAAACTTTGAAAAAAGTCCTATAAGCCCTAAAGCTGAAACTAAAACAATTTGAGGGTTCTTACTATAGAAAAGAATGCAAATGGATGTTTCTTTTGAACATTTTACGAGGTCCTATGATGTGTGAAACCAGGGCTGGAGGTGGAGGTATTTCAGCTGAGGAGTTCTAAGGAACCCTGATGGTTCAGTAACTTTATAACAAATCTGTCTGTTATCATGCAGGAAATGATAGTGGGAACTCAGGGGCATTATAAACTGTGGGTGGGAAGTTCAAACTCAAAAAGAATGATTTCTTCAGATGATGGTTATGGTAGAGATTTTGGTATGTTTTCATATAAAAATATGCAAATCGTTTCAGGATTTGATATCTGTTGAGTTTATAGAAATCTACAGGGTACTACTACCTAAACTCATTTGATCACGACAAAGTCATGAGATTCAGTATTAATATGATAATTGTATAGATGAGGAAACAGAATCCCAAAGATGTTAAATAATCCATGAACACATAATTAGTAAATAAAAGAGCTAGGATGCAAACTCAACTCCCATTTGCTTACAGTACTCATGTAGTATTTATTAAAAGTCAAAGAAGTTTAATATAATTTAAAAATATAATTAGAGTAGCTGTTGCAAATTAATTTGAATAGTTGCTGAATTCTGAAGGTTAATTCTTATATTATCAAGCAGTGGTATAAACCAAAAGATGTGGAACATTCAAATTTATTTTGATGATACATCTAACAATGGCCTTCCTTGTAAACCACAGGAAAAATATTTATTGGAAAGACTATCCTCAATTTTAAGTTTTTCTATTTAAACTTTTGTCTTAAGCATTGATGATTTCTGCCATCTAGTAGATGGCTAAAGAGAATGAATAAGAAGCAAATAAATATTAATGGAAAGATTGGATCCATTCACCAGGCTTAGATGAAAGCTAGTGATTTTTTTCTTGAAAATATTCTTCGAGCTGTGATTTTATTTGATTAGATTTAATATAGTCATACTTCATAATAGTGAAAGAATTCCATTTTCACATACTAGAAGAAAATACATCCATTTTGATGGTGGCCCCCAAGGATTGCTAGGATTTGATAATATTCAAACAAATTTGAGAAGTACTCCCTTCTTTGGCTCCTCCCAACTTTGCATCAAAACTGAGATGCTCAATCTACTACAATATTTAATTTGCTTTGTTTTTAGGAGTAATATTACTCTTCTCATTTCTTTTGTCTTTCTGACTTCATTTCAACTTTAATGAAACTGCATTTTTCTCCTGGCTCTCAGTTTAGTAATAGTTAGCTATATATAGTTTTGTTATATTTAGTTTTCTTTTTATATTATAGGTATAGTCAGCATTTGTTTTAGGGATATTTCTTCATTATCTTTTATACTAACACCTCTTTCAAAAAGTACAGTAATGAACTGCTCTTACCCTACAATGTTTTGACTATGTTTACCTTCTTTTGAAAGGAAGGTGTTTTTTGTCTAAGCTTGTTAATGATAATTATAATTACAACTCAAATAACAACATCATTGAGACTTTCTCATCTAGTCCAGTTTAATTTCTTCTAGTCACACTTAAACTGTGTAGGAAGATCAAAAATGTTCAAAATAATTTATGCATACATAATGATTAAAGTTTAACTTACAGAGATTCCATTTAGTGAGCTCAAGAGATGTGTTTAGGAGCAATATTTTTTGTCATATAGAATTGGAGAAGACTTTTGAACTTGAAGAATAGTAGGAAACCATGTAACCCCTTTAGCTTTTGATCCTTTATTGATAAAATAATTAAATTTTAAATAGAAGATAGTTCAAAAAAAACAGACCTTCAGAGTGTTTTCTCTAAATACAATCTATTCTTCCATTTTTTAGAAGACCTGTAAGAATTTCAAACACCTAAAATTCTTCATTGTATTGTTGTAATTTGGTATATAATTGTTATCATTTAGAAGAGATTTTAAAGATGTCTAAAGAGATTATACAAATCTTAAATTAAAATGAAACAACCCAGGGGGTCCTGGGTGGCTCAGCTGGTTGAATGGCTGATTTGATTTAAGCTCAGGTCCTTGTCTCAGGGTCTGGAAATGGAGCTCTGTGCTTAGCACAGCCTGCTTGTCCCACTCCTGCTGCTTCTCTCCCCACTCAGATGTTCGCTCGCTCTCTGTCTCTCTCTTTCTGTCTCTCTCTCTCAAACATATAAATAAAATCTTTAAAAATAAAATAGATAAAAATAAAATGAAGCAACACAAAAGAAATATTTTTGACTCATAATATCAAATGAACATTAGTTAAAAGAATCTTCTGAAATTAGATTTGGCAATCTGTAAATTCGTCAGTATCTTTCAATGTCTCTTCTTGAGCATATCCAGTAAGTTAATAAGTGATCAGACTTTAAAAGGTTACAGAAGTTAATGCAATCTTAGTTAAGTAAATAAGCATTATGACAAAAAAACACAATTAATTGTAATTTATTTCACTTTTAGATTTCACTAGAATTTCCCTTTTATCCTGAAATACCAGCTTGATACATTTCCAATGAAACAACTTTGGATTCCATGTTGTTAGGAAAGCTATTCAATCTTACTGAGTTCGTGTTTAAATTGTAATCTTGAGATTTTTTAATCTTTCGTTACTTTAGGAATAGACTTCTATTGGAAATTTGCAGTTTAAAACTATGATAAGATGCCACATTTATTTATTTTAAAGCATTTTTATAGTCTTTTATATATAAAATTAAAAACAGGAAAAAAAAAAAAAACAACGATATTTAGTGTTTGTTCCAAAGAGTTGAATATCTTGGTGCTTAGTTTGGGATCAAAGAACCAAACTAAGCAATATAAATGGAACAATCATCAGAATACTAAAAGGGAAAAGAATGTGGATGTTATTCCAAAGAAATTACTGAAATCAGTTTAGTAGTCAAAAACAGTTCTGCTAATTTGTTGTTAGAGAAAAGAAAAAAAAAAGGAAAGAAAGTTAATGATGCCATAGTACAAGGATTCTTTTAATTCTTCTCCATAATATTACCCATAAAATATCTACTTCCATTTGGTAATGAAAATATTTCTATTTTAGAAAATATAAGCCACAAATAAAAGGAGACATATGTTCCCATCACCCCCACCATCTCTTCCAAAGATTAAGACAAGTAAATCTTTTCCATTATCTTTTGCTCTATTAAAAACAAAAACAAAACAACAAGAGTGACAACAACAACAAAAACACTCTAAAATTTGGCTGTATTCAGTGGATGTGTTGTGCTTTTTTAACATCACATAGTGTCCACTGAAATCACTCACACAGCTATATTCAGCTGGGAGCTGGCTGGGTTCCCAAGGTTCTCCTGAATATAATCAATCTATCAATCTCCCCACCTCCTCCCCATCTCTCTCTTTCTCTCTCTCTCTCTCTCTCTCTCCCCCTGTCTCCCTCCTCCCATAACCTGTCATCATTAAGTAGCCTAATTAAAATGTCTCTATATGGTAGGCAGCATGGCTAAAAATGGAAGGGGGAAAATGAGGGATAAAATGAAGCTGCAAGGTCTCTTAAATTTAGAGCCAGAAATTATACAATATTATTTTCACTGTATTATTGGTCAAAATAAGTCACAGAACCTGCATAAGTTCAAAAGGAAGGAAAGTATATTCCACTCATTAATGAAAAGAGTAGCAAATTCACAGGTAGGACAGAGGGAGAGGAGTCCACATCTTTGGAAACAAGCTACTATTGTCAACCTTCTAGCCACAGCAACTTATAGACCTCCCACAAGCATACACCCCTCCTTCCTCCAGAAATCTGATACCCTTAAGGCATTGTCTCAAAATCCAGAATGTCATTATCTAAATTATATCCATATGTGCCTGAGGTTTCCTGTATGCAGCTGCTTGGGTTCAATTGCTCTTGATCCAGAGACATGTGAAAATAAAAAGATCATTTGCCCACAATATTCACTGATGAAGCACAAGTAAAATAATTGCAAAAGACACTTGCATTTTAAAGAAGGCAGTGATTTGTCAATGGCCCATGGCAATTCTAAATACAGTTGGACACATGTTATGCATTACCCCTACTTGAAAGGCAAGTAGATTGTGTGTCTGGCCCGTAATGTATTATTTTTCAAAGATCTTGCCTTTGCTTTTGTCATTCCTCCTTTTTCTAGAAGAAATAGACAGTATTTACAGTGAATCACTTGCTCAATCTGTTGCTTGTCCTTAAAAATTGGGTGCTCTTTCCATTTTAAACTATTCTCCTTCTAGCAAATCAAGTGGTATTTTTGACAGTATAAGGCTCTTAAAAATTTGTATATGTTTCTATAAATCTTATTATGATTCATCTCATTCCCTAAAAGCAATATTTATTAATTTTTTTCAAGACAGACTTCTATTTTGTATGTGTGAGAATACTTTGGGAAAATACCATCCAGATTTTCAGAAGTCTTTAAGTCTAGCTGAGATGGTCTACTAGGAACCATCTCAAATTTTCCTAAGGTTTTAATAAAAGATCTTGCAGACATAAAATAAATGTAACCTTTACTGAGTGGCCATATTTTACTTGCAAGTCTTTGGTCAGCTGGATAAACCATACTGGAAAAAGGAAAGAGATCATCTACTTGATAGAAGAAGATAGATGTCACATTACAAAGGATACATGCAATGGGAGATCTTGTTGAACGTACATGTGGGAAAAAAACCTATCACAACTTAATAGGAAAAAAAACTAATTTTCTATCAAAATTACTCAGTTCTCTGGTCCATCATTTTTCCACTTTTATTCATAAACAGAAACCTAATGTGACATATTACACAGAAATTAATATGTTAATATATTACATAGAAATAATAAAAATGTCTTCAACCTAGTCCCAAATATTTTATGCATTGAACTTTGGCTGATTTAAATTTCTACTTTTAATTGCTTAAATGATTTTATAGCTGCCTACTTATTTTGGACTTTATAACTTTATATTTATTAGAAATGAAATGAATAAAGTCATATTCAAAATTATTCCACACCACTTCATACCCATTAGGATGGATGTATGTAAAAAAGAGAGAGAGAAAATAACATAAGGTAAGGATGTGGAGAAAATAGAGACATTCTGTATTCATTGTGGTGGAAATAAATTGATTTGGCTTCTGTGGATAACAAAATAGAAGTTCTTCAAAAAAATTACACATAGAATTACCAGATGATCCAGCAATTCCACTTCTCACTATATACCCCAAAGAATTGAGAGCAGGGTCTCAGACACTTACTTGTACACCTATGCTCATAGCAGCATTATTCACCACAGCCAAAAGATGAAAGCAACCCAAGTGTCCATCAATGGATGAATGGATAAACAAAATGTGGTATGTACATAAAAATGAAATGTTTCGGGTGCCTGGGTGGCTCAGTCATTAGGCATCTGCCTTTGGACCAGGTCATGATCCCGGGGTCCTAGGATTGAGCTCCACACCAGGCTCCCTGCTCTGCAGGAAGCATGCTTCTCCTTCCCCACTTCCCTTGCTTGTGTTCCCTCTCTCGCTGACTCCCTCTCTCTCTCTGCCAAATGAATAAATAAAAATCTTAAAAATTTAAAAAAAAAAATGAAATGCTATTCAGTCTTAAAAAGGAAGGAAATTCTGACAAATGCTACAACATGGATAGACATTATATTACTCTAAGTAAAATAAGGCATAAATAGCAAATATTGTTAAGTTTGCACTTATATGAAGTACCTAGAGTAGTCAGCTGCATAGAAAGAGAAAGTAGACTGGTAGTTCAATTATAATAGTATGATGATAATGTTCTATTATAAATTAAAAAATTTAGGGGCACTTGGGTGGTCCAGTTGGTGAAGTGTCTGACTCTTGATCTCAGTTCTGGTCATGATCTCAGGGCTGTAAGTTCAAGACCTGTGTTGGGCTCCTTGCTGGCATGGAGCCAAATATAAACAAACAAACAAACAAAAAACTCTAAAATTTTAGTTTGTCTGCTGTGCTTAAAAATGTTTAAAGGTTAAGTGTTTCATGAATGTTCAAGTAATGAAGTTCTAATTTTGAAAAACTAGCTAGACTATCTGATTACTAATATTAAATGATGTTTCCTGGTGAAACTAAAGAAGCTTGTCCATACATCTATTAAAGTGACATTATGCCATATAATTTACATTGATAATAACTACCCCCAACCTTTAAAAGTTGTGTGTTTTTTCCCAAAATTTTAAGGTCATTATAATCTTCATATTTTTGTTATTTTTATGACTCAAAAATGACTATCAGGAAAAAGTAATTTACTCTTCAGTAAGTGTTTTCACTTATACAAAAAATAATGAATTCTGTTCCTATTGTACCTGATATTATTTTGCCCAAATCTTACACATAATGGACCTTGCATTGTGCCATTGTATGATTGTTGTGATTGTTATCTTGACCTTATTCAATTTTGAAAGAGTTGCCTTCTTTAAGCAATGTCATTTTATAAACAATTTCAAACTTTAATGGATAATTGCATTGATGGTTCAGAAAATCGTTCTGTCTCTTGAGAGCCCAGATTAAATCAATTTACAAATTAAAGGGGAGGAAGCAATTAGATAGCAATCCAAAGAGTGTTTTTAAAATTATTATATCCTAAGTGTCTTTTTTTTTTTTTAAGAGAAAGTGAGAGAGAGAGAGAGGGAGAGTATGTGTGAGTGTATGAACAGAAGCGGGAGGGGAAAGGGAGAGGAAGAGGGAGAAAGAATCTTAAGCAGGCTTCATACTCAGTGCAGGGCCTGACATGGGCCTCCTTCTCCAGACCCTGAGATCATGACTTGAGCCAAAACCAACACAAGTTCTGTCCTCCAGGAAGAAGCTGTTCCTTTTTCCACTTTGGTTTCTGCCATTTTGCAACTTTTTATGCACTATTGGCTCTCCCAGCTCCAGGTTTAGATGCCTCACTGAAGCAAATTTCAGATATAGAACCCAGATTGACTTATACTTTGGGGCTATTGCCCTCTTGCTTATTACAAAATAATTAAAACCTTCAGAATTAGATTGGAGAATTGCCAACATTTCCATGGTTTCTTACAGGGCAATGATTTGGTAACAGTTATAACAAAGGAACCACTAAGAGAAGGATGCACAAAAGATGCACTTAAATTTTCTATAAAAATAAATCATAATTGTAATCTTGAATTCAAATCCCCTGGTTTTTGACCAAGATGATAAAATGTATACACAGAAAACAGTTTTCATAGATTGAAAGATGTACTAAATAGGAAACTAATTAGAACCCATATGTAATGCAAGATAACTGGATATAGTTATTTAGCATCAATAGTATTGAGCTTAAGATTTTTTTGTTGACCTGCCAAAATATCTATATAAATTCTTAAGGTAAAGAAAATTGGTAACTGTTTTGATGGTCAGAATGATATGAGAATTTAATTTTAAAGTAAAATTAGGAGCAAAAATTCTAATGTATACCTTATACAAATAAATCTATATATTATAAAAATAATATCAAGTAAAACGTTGATCATATCGTGTTATTTAGTTTCAGACTTTGTTGTGTTTCCTTCTACATATTCTTTATAAAATTGCATGTATGACTGATTATTATTGTAAAAGTTTTTGTTAGAATCATAAATTTCATTTCAAATTTTCCCCAGGTGTTTTTGTTTCTCTCTCAATGTCCTATGTTGAATTCAAATCCCCTGGTTTTTGACCAAGATGATAAAATGTATAGAACTATAAAATTAAAATATGTAAAAGATAACAATATATTTAATGAAATTATTATACTTTTCCCATCTTCAACATAGTGATAGAATATTTCTTAAAGATTATAAAACTGTGAACCAGTATTTTAAATAGATGTTAAAGTTACAGTTAATTAGTTAGCACTGTTACAACTCATTCTTTATGAATATTAAGGACTCATGGGTGATAAGAGACATGCTAAAAAATTGGAATTTGACCAATATCTTTACTAAAAAATAAATACAAAGCTTTTGACTTGATGTGAGTACCTGAATGCATTACACTATGCTACTCATTTATTTTTATTATTGGAATAGTTTACAATCAAATCCTTATAAGGAAAAGATGATATTCAGTGATCACTGCTCAGTAACCATCAAAATCAGTCTAAGAAAAGAGTCTCTATTCACCCCTACACTTTGTCAATAGTAACACAGCTATCCATTCTCCACCAGTAAGACTCCTTATCTTGTGTGTGTCAGTTTGTGTATATGCATGTGCATACATATAACACAATAGCATTTGAGCTTTGTTATTATCACACAGATTTTCTTTTTAATTTCTCAAGTTTAATTGAAGTAATCATATTGCCTGATTTGCCATAATTTGTAATGGAGGAAAAAAATTGGCTGTTTAAAATTTTTAAGTTTAGAATGCTTTTCCCAAGAACAATTGTTTCATATATAATTGAGTATTATAAAAACTATTTGAGCACAAAGGCCAAATTTTGATATTGTCAGTATCCATCACAATGTAAAGTAAATATTAGATATTCAGGAACAATTCAATGAATTGAATAAATCAACAGTCATGTGTGACAAAAACAGCTTTTTTAAAAGGAGGTTACTAGATAAAGATAAAGAATAAAAAGTGTTTAGTATAAAATTAGAATTCAATAAAGCATTTGATAAGTTTTTGTATATATATTTATATAAATTGTATATGGAGGAGTATGGACATGGTAATTATGTTGATTACTAAGTGCTTAAACAATCTAGTAGCAAGAAGATTGATTGATACAATTTGCCTGACCAAGAGAGAGAAGTCTTTGGATGGACAGCTATGATACTCTGCTCCTGATCCTATCCTGTTCAATATTTTTATGGGAAAGATAAAAAAGACTTCTGGTCTTCAGTTCCCCATGTAAAGAGCTGGGAAGTCACCACTCCATCCTAACAACATGCAAAAATCCAAACAGAGTCAAAAATCAGCAACCCTTCTTGGATCCTTAGAGAGAAGAGCACAAGGTAAACCACTGCCTCCAAGACTGGAGAAACAGGCAATAAATACAGAAAATCACTGCTTACTAGAGCAGTGATTTATGAGCTGAAATGTCAATGGGAGCTAATGCAGGGATAGGAAAACCAGAATTAAAATTAACCAATTGTTAGAGCCTCAAAATGGACAGGTTTGAGAGTTGAAAAGTCCTGGGGACCCAGTCAACAGGGACCCCCACAATACTGTGAGATTTCCCAAAGGAAATATGGGGGGGGGGAATCTTTCCCTTATGCTTTCAGCTGTATTAAGGGGAAAACTACCTTTTTAAAATATCCCAGAACACCAGAACCCTTTGTTCTTCTAAACAAGGCTTGCTTTCAGATGAAATCAGAGTTTAACCTACTGGGGTATTGTCAAAGCCTAACTGACATAGGGAAAGGGAAATACACAAGCTCAACCCACTATTGCCATCCTGTCCCACCTATGAGGGAAAAGAAGTCACTAAGAAACACTTGTGAAGTTCACAGTCCACTAAAAGTGTGACTATAAGATGCTTCCTCTCCCTTCATACCTCACCACCAAAGTCCTAACAGGCCTATTTACAGCAGCTCCTTTCATCATATTCAGATATCAAGAAAAGAATTACAAGACATACCAAAAGACAAAAAAACAACTTGAAGAAACAGAGAAAGAACGCATCAGAGCCAGACATGGCAGGGATGTTGGAATATTCAGATCAGAAAATTAAAACAACTATGATTAATATGCTAACAGTCCTAGTGGATAAAAGCATGTAAGAACAGATGGACAATGTAATCAGAGAGATAGAAATCCTAAGAAAGAATAACAGCAACAACAAAAAAGCTAGAGGTCAAAACACGTAAGTGAAATGAAAAATTCCTTTGATGAGCTTATTAATAGATTGGGCATGGCTAAGAAAAGAATCTCTAAGCTGGAGGATTTCTCAATAGAATATCCAAAACTGAAATGTAATAAAAATAAAAACTGTAAAAGAAAATAGAATATCCAAGGACTGTGGGACAATATCAAAAAGTGTAGTAGCTGCAATGAGACTATTAAAAAGAGAAGAAAGAAGAAGGAGAACAAAATATTTGAAACAATAACAGCTGAAAATTTCCCCAAATTAATGTCAAACACCAAACCATAGATCCAAGAAGCTCAGAGAACACCAAACAGGAAAAATGACAAAAAATATACAAACACAAAAATAAAGCAAAACAAAAATCTAGACATAGTGTGTTCAAATTGTAGAAAATGAAAGGTAAAGAAAAAATCCTGCAAGAAGCCTGAAGTAAACCTTATATATGAAAGAACAAAGATACAAATAACTTCAGAAATTATGTCAGAAAAAAGAAAGTGGAATGAAATATTTAAAGTGTTGAGGGAAAAAACCTACTAATCTAAAATTCCATACATAGCACATCATCCATCGAAAATGAAGGAGAAATACTTAATCAGACAAACAAAAATTTGGAAATTTGTTGCCAGTAAACCTGCCTGGCAAGAAAAGTTTTAAAAAGTTCTTTAGAGAGAAAAAAATTGCTATGAGCAGAAAGTCAGGTACACATTAAGGGAGAAAAAAATCAAAGAAAGAGTAAGTGAAGGTAAAATAAAAACTTTTACTTTTCTTATTTTTTAAAAAGATTTTATTTATTTGACAGAAAGAGAGAGCACAAGCATGAGGAATGGATCATGACCTGCGCTGAAGGCAAACACTTAACCAACTGAGATACCCAGGCACCCCTACTTTTCTTATTCTTAATTGAAGTAACAAATAACAGATTGTTCAAAATAATAATACTACCATTGTATTTGATCATGTGTGCTTATGTGTATGGGACTATATATAATATAATAGTTATGTACAAGTGAAATGAATGACAAGGTTGAGAAGAAGCAACTAAGATTATTTTTTTATTATAAAGTACACTACCCACATAATAGTATAATATTGTTTGAGTTTGGAGGTTAAGTTAGATATAAATGGATAGTATAAACTATAAGGCAGTCACTAAAAAAAGTAAAATAAAAAGTAAAACCAATATGCTAAGAAATGAGAGAAAATGGAATCACAAAATGATCAATTGAAACCAGAGAAAATAGAAAAATGTAGAATACAATAATATGAAAAGACCAGGGGGCCCTGGGTGGCTCAGTCGATCTGCCTTCAGTTGAGGTCATGATCCCAGGGTCCTGGGATCAGACCCCATGTCTGGCTCCCTGCTTCTCCTTCTCCCTCTACTGCTCCCTGTGCTTGTGCTAGCTCTCTCTCTCTCTCTCTGTCTCTGTCTCTCTGTCAGATAAATAAATAAAATCTTAAAAAAAAATAAGAGCAAATAGCAAAGGAAAAAATAGAAAACAGTAACAAATATGGTAGATATTATTCCAGCCGTATCAATAGTCACTTTGAACATTAATGGTCTAAATTCACCTTTTAAAAGATACAGATTCTCAGAATGTAAAAACAAGATCTAAATATATGTTGTCTACAATGAAAAGACATACAGATTAAAAGTAAATAGATGGATTTTGCCACAATAAAAAGAGAGGGGCATTGTTCACAGGGGAGAAAAGTAAATATAAGGAGAAAAAATATGTCATGCTATGACATATGAATGACATATGAATGACATATGACATATGAATCAAAAGGAAACAGAAGTAACTAAATTAATTTCAGACATCAGATTTTAAATCAAGGAAAATTATCAGGGTATTAAAAAGGGGACACTATATAATGATAAAGGGATAGATTCTCAAAAAAACAAAAAATAAATCAGTCCTTAAGCATCCTTTACTCATATGCATCTAACAGAACATCCATCTGTGATAGCCAAAAACTGATAGAATTGCACAAAGAAACAGATGAGTGCACTGAGCTGTAGATTTCAACACTCATTTATCAGAAATGGAGAGCTCTAGAAGGCATAAAATCAGAAAAGAAATAGTTAAATTCAAAAACACCATCAACTGCCTGAATATAACTCATAGTATAGACTATTTCATCCAACAACGGCAGAATACACATTCTTCTCAAGCTCACATGGAACATTCACCAAGACAGAACACATTCTGAGCAAAAAAAAAAAAACAAAACAAAACAACAACAACAACAACAAAAACCCCCATAACTCAGCAAATATAATAAAAGAGAAGTCAGCATCTGCTCTCAGAACACAATGGAACCAAACTAGAAATCAATAACAGAAGTATAAGAGGAAAATCCTAAAATATGTGGAGATTATACAGCACACTTCCAAATAACGTATGTATGTAAATGAAACCTCAAGAGAAATTTTAAAATATTATGAAGATTTTTCATACTGTTACTTATTTATTCAGTTCCCCAACATAAGACATCTTATTGTTTTTGCCCTTCTGTCATCTTAAAAGTATGTGAGTTAATTCACTGTTACTCTATACTCTTTTTTGTTATTGTTTTAATTTATCCTGAGTTTTTAAAATTATTTGATATGGCCCTTTCATTTCCAGGTTACCTTGCTTCTCCCTTTAGCTGCTTCTTTTCCAGATTGTTCTAAGAACTTAGGATATATGTTAAAGTTAGTGTCTCTAAACTTGTTTTAAGCACTTTTTTTTTTTTTTTTTGAGTCAGTTCAGGTTACTATGACAGAATACCACAGACTGAAGGACTTAAAAGCAGCAGAAATTTATTCTTCACTGTTCTGGACATTGGGAAGACCTCAGAGTGCTAGCATGATGGTCTTCTGATGATGACCCTCTCTCTTCTAGACTGCAGACCTTTTTGTTGCATATTCATATGATAGAAAAAAAAGAGTAAAGGAGCTCTCCAAGGTCCCTTTTATAAAGGCATTAAGCACATTCATGAGTAATATACACTCTTGACCTTATTACCTCTCCAAAGCCCCACCACCTAACACCATCACATTAGTGGTTAGGATGACCACTTAAGAATTGGGGAGTGAGGGGCGCCTGGGTGGCTCAGTGGGTTAAGCCTCTGCCTTCAGCTCAGGTCATGATCCCAGGGTCCTGGGATTGAGCCCCACATTGGGCTCTCTGCTCAGCAGGGAGCCTGCTTCCCCCTCTCTCTTTGCCTGCTGCTCTGCCTACTTGTGATCTCTGTCTGTCAAATAAATAAATAAAATCTTTAAAAAAAAAAAGAATTGGGGAGTGAGAAACATAAACATTCAGTCTATAACACCTAAATATTGACAAACCCAAATATTTCCCTCATTTTTAAATGCTATTTGACATTCCAAATACATTACTTAGAATAACTAAACACAAACAAACACAATTGCAAGAAGTCTAACTTTTTATATGATCTCTAGATCCAGATATACCCCTCCCTACAGTGGTCATGTTCTTTGCCTTTTAAGAATCAAAATCAAAGCTACCTTGAGAGATAGGCATTCTGAGTTAAATATAACAAGGCAAATATAAAGGTAATGCATATAAGTGAAACAAGCACAGAAAAAATTCTAATAACCAGAAAATACAGGACTTGCTACAACCTATGTCAGTCCCTTCCAAATCCAGCTTTATCCAGCTTATGCAGAATATTGACTCTCGATAAACTAGGCCTGCAAGCACATTAGGAAACATCTACAAAAGTTAATGGAGTATCCAGGGGCACATGAGTGGCTCAGTCAGTTAAGCATCTGCCTTTAGCTCAGAGTCCTGGGATCAAGCCCCACATTGAGCCCCGCATTGAACACCCTGACATCACCCACTTGGCAGGGAGTCTGCCTTTCCCTCTCCCTCACTCTCTGTGTGTTCTCTCTCTTTCTCAAATAAATAAATACTTACATACATTTAAAAAATAATGTTTATGGAGTATCTAAAGAATCTGCTTCATTTGTCCAGTTTCTCAGAGAAAAAAGCACCTGATATCCAGGAAGTTGTATACCTATTGTATATTTGATTAAAAAATCTTCTGCACAACAAAGAAAACAGTCAACAAAACAAAGAGGCAATCCACGGAATGGGAGAAGATATTTGCAAATGACACCACAAAGGACTGATATCCAAGATCTATAAAGAACTTCTCAATCTCAACACCCAAAACAAAAACAAAAACAAAAACAAAAAACAGATAAACGTGTTCAAAAATGGGCAGAAGACATGAACAGACACTTCTCCAAAGAAGACATAAAAATGGTTAACAGACACATGAAAAAATATTCATCATCATTAGCCATCAGGAAATTCTAATCAAAACCACATTGAAATACCACCTAACATCAGTTAGAATGGCGACAATTAACAAAACAGGAAACAACAAGTGTTGGAGAGGATGTGGAGAAAGGGGAACCCTCTTACACTGTTGGTGGGAATGCAAGTTGGTGCACTTTGGAAAAGAGTGTGGAGATTCTTTAAGAAATTAAAAATAGAGCTACCCTATGACCCTGCAATTGCACTACTGGGTATTTACCCCAAAGATACAGATGTAGTGAAAAGAATGGCCATCTGTACCCCAATGTCCATAGCAGCAATAGTCACAGTCACCAAAATGTGGAAAGAACCAAGATGCCCTTCAATGGACGAATGGATAAAGAAGATATGGTCCATATATACAATGGAGTATTTATGCCTCCGTCAGAAAGGATGAATACCCAACTTTTGTATCAACATGGATGGGGCTGGAGGAGATTATTCTGAGTGAAATAAGTCAAGCAGAGAGAGTCAATTATATATGCTTTCACTTACTTGTGGAGCATAAGGAATAATATGGAGGCCATTAGGAGAAGGAAAGGAGAGTGAGTTGGGGGAAATTGGAGGGGGAGACAAAGCATGAGAGACTGTGGACTCTGAGAAACAAACTGAGGGTTATGGAGGAGAGGGGGTAGGGTAATGGGTGAGCCTGGTGGTGGGCATTAAGGAGGGCACGTATTGCATAGAGCACTGGGTGTGGTGCATAAACAATGAATCTTGGAATACTGAAAAAATAAAATAAAATAAAATAAAGATATTAAAAAGTATATTCTTTTTGTAACATATAACTCGTTCTTTTATCTAAGAAGCCTGGTGTCTAGTTTTTCCGTTTTTGTTCCAGTCCCTAGTTTTCTTTCTTCAATAGCAGTAGGAAGGGAAACTAATAGATTTGCCAACTTTACTTCCTATCTATTCTACAATAGGAAATTTTATTTTGCAATAATGATATATACTAACCACACATTGTAACTGAAAAAAAATGAGTTCAAAACGAAATTTAACACATATGGAGTTACCCCAAATCAGGCAATGAGCATGATGTTGGGAGTTGTGAGGAAAATGTGCTAACTATGTGCAAGGAGCCAATAGAAGACTTAGGGAGATAGATGGGAAGTCAAATAATTCCAATACAATGGGGATAATGATATGACTGAAATATGCACACAATATTATAGCAAAATGCAAAAGCCACTGTCTTAGCCCAGCTTGCAGAAATTTAGGGAAGGTAATTTCTGAGTTTCATCTTGAAGGCTGAGTAGGACTAAAGCAAATGAACAAAAGTACTGTTTTTATTAAAAACAATCTTTGAAGCATCATCCTATATATGTATACTTACATAGTTCAATGTTTCTCATATAGAAAATGTCATGGAGACAGGAAATGGAACTGGTAGGGCTGAATGAGTTGTTAGGGGTCAAATTGGAGAATTCTGTGTGTCACACCAACAGATGTAATTTCATTTTATAGATGAACAGAAGAGCAGTCTCATTGTCATATGTTTAATTTAGTAATTTTATTACTGTGCAGTAAGAAGTCAAGGAGGCCTGAGGCTAAAGCCAAAGAAACTAATCAACAGATTATTATTAAAAGTCCAGGCAAGAGATGGCAAATGTCTCAGTAGTAGAATCTGCAACAATGGAAGGAAGGTAGCTATCTAGGAAATATTTAATAGGTTAGATTTATACTTGGAGAGTGATTAGATGAGAATTTTGAGTCAAAAAAGGACTAGAAAATAACTCAGTTTTTAGGAGTGGATAAGTGAGTGGGTAGAGTCTCTAAAAACAATTTTGAATTACAAGTAATTATGAGATATTAAATTATTGACTGATTAAAATTTGGATTAGTGACTTTAGGAGCCTCCAGAGAGGTTAGAGCTGAAAAAATTAACTTGTAGGTAATGAACATGGGAAATGTAGTTAAAACATTGAAAGGTTATTCTGGGATAGTTTAAGAATGTGACAAGAAATAAGCAACAGTAGAAATTCTGTATCTTTTTTTTTTTTTTCTTTTTTGGTGCATGAAAAATCATCCCCAAACTTAATGGATTAAAACTAAAGTGATAAAACATTTTTCAAATATCTGTGGGTTAAAGTATTCTCCTGGTATCTCTCCTGGGCTTGTTCATATGACTGCATTTAACTTGCAGATCTCCTAAAGACTGCTCCCAGGAGAGACACCCAGATCCACTGGGCTCTATTTCTATGCAATCTTTTATCATAAGCTGCTTCTCAACATTCCAAGGGAGCAAAGGTTGACCCTACAAACCTCTTGAGGCCTAAGCCCCAGATATCAACAACTTCACTTCTACCACATTCTCGTGGTATAAGACAAACACAAGGCTAGTTCAGATTGGCTTGGGGAACCAGACTCAACCTCCTTTGAGAAACAGCTACAAAATATATGAACTTATTTTTTAGTCTTCCACAACTGAGAAACACCAATATGTAAAGGTAAGACATAGAAAGAAAAGGCTGAAAAAAACAAGACCCAATTATCATAAGAGTTATGTCATGAAGCCAAAAGAGGAAAAAACATTGAAAAGACTGGTTTAACAGGGTCAAATTTCCCAGCGAATTAAATGATTGCTTGACCTCATGAATGGGTGTATCTATTAGGTTTAGGAAGTGGAGACCATTGATGGACAAAATGAGAAAAGCCTAGTGACAGGGTAAAGATAAAAGCCAGATTGAGATTTGATGGAAAGTAGATGGAAGTTTGAAATGGAAATAGTTATTTTAGGTTATTCTTTCTAGAATTTTAGGGGAGAAGGAAGTAGAGTGAGATTAAGAATTATGTGATGGTTTGTATTTTTTTAATGGGAGAGATATGAGTATATATGCAGGCTTGGGAAAAGGAGCTAATAGACAAAGATTGGAGAGACAGACATTGACAAGGAGATGGAGACAGATACAGGGAGCAGTGATGGTATTGGAGTTGGAGATGCAGAGAGAAATGAAGAGAAAAAGAGAGATGGAGAAAGAGAAGTATATATACACAGAGATAGAGAAACAAACTCAGAGAGAAAGAGACATAGGAAGACAGAGAAACAGAAAGAGATATAGAGCCATAAAGAAACCAAGAAAACACACATGCAGAGCACTGCATATGCAAGCACAAAGCCATAGAGAGAGACACATATGGAAAAAGAGGCATACACACAGACTTCCATGCACCTAGAAAGTCAGAAGCAGATAAAGAGGAAGAGAAGCAAAGAGAGAGGAAACAGAAGCAAAGACAGAGACACATATTGACACAGAGAATAAGAATAAATGGTTTCAAGAAAAAGGTGGGGGAATCAGGCATGGACAGAACCAAGGATCTCATCTCTGAAAACAGAGAAGAATTAGAATGAGTATTGATACATGTAAGTTTACAAGGAGATGAAGGAAAGAAATAAAGGGAATTCAAGTGTGAGATCTCAAAATCTTTGAAAAAGTGAGAAGATAAACCTTTCTGCTGGAAACAGAAATATTGGGATTTACATTAGAGCAGTGGTATCAGCCATGGTTGCATGTTAGAATCAACTTGGAAGATTTTTTTTAAACTACAATTGTTTGAGCCAACCCTCAGATTCTTATTTAATTGCTCTGGTGTGAGCCTGAGTATCAGAATATGAATCTCTCTAGGTGACTCAAAAATATTATGGATTTAAGAACCATTTGTTAGAGCTTTCAGGAGAGCAATGATGTTGTAGAATCATTCCTGCAATATTCCTGCAAGTAAGTTTCCAGGGATAAGACCATGAACAAGTGAAAGGATTGATGGGTGTATTCACAGCCCTGTGGAAATTGACCCCTCCAATAGATAATCAAAGCATTGCACAGGGTCATTCAGGTTTCTTTGTTGGTACTCAGCTGCTCAGCCAGAGAGGAGAAGATTTTCCAAGAACAGTGAGGTCATGTCTGAAATAGAGGAGCTCCAGGTCCATAGTGTGGAACAGGTGGATAAGATGAAATGGAGGAAAAGGTCAGTTGAAAAAGAAGACTATGGAACCACATTTACAGTGCCATGGAGGCCACCGCCATTGAAGATAAAGTTACTTGGGATGGATTTTTTTTTTTTTTTTTTAAGTAGTCTCCATGCCCAGCATAGAGCCCAATGCTGGGTTTGAACTCAGGACACTGAGATCAAGACCTGAGTGAGCCAAAATCAAGAGTCAGATGTTTAACCTACTGAGCCACCTAACTGCCCTGGGATGCTTTCTACAGACTTTTTTTTTTTTTTCATGAGGGAGATCAAATAATGGTTTGGAAACCAAAAGAGGAAACAGAAAGAATGTAAATGGGTAAAGTCACTTGCTTAAGGTCATAAAAATAGATGTACAGCACCTAGTTAGTGCCTGGTTCAGACTAAGCTCTGAATAACTATTAACTATTATTACTAGTGCTGTTGTCATTAAGAAGCAGAGTGAACATGAAGTCTATCCCACTCAAAAGTACATGTTTTTTCAAATATACCAAGAAGTTTCATTTCCTACCTTTTAATTTTTTTCCCAATTCCTACCAGTTCCTGTACATAATAAAATTCTGCTCTAAACTCAGCAAGTTGGCTGGACCTGCTAACCTAAGAAACCTTCCCTGTGTCATTCTTATACTCATACACAAACTTCTCAGATTAATGGAGGTTGGTAAAGGTCCAGCTCTCCCTATGGAGTCTTTTCTCTCTATATTTTTACTAACTTCCACTGTTAAAGCCACAATGACCTCAAAGGGGCAGAGCTTTCAACATTTTTACTTGGGTAAATGCAAGCAGGCTAGGACTGTGGAATATCTTTTAACTCAACATCAAAGAATAGCACCCATAATTAGAGATTTGCAAGACTGATGTGCCCTAGGGTCTTAGGGAGGTTTGAATTCTGACATATAGTGTGGATATCCAAGCTCATTTCCAATAAATTCCTCAGGTGAATCGATCCTTACTGGATCAACATGACTGTGGTCTGAAGATCAACTCAGAAAAACATTGCATTAACTTCATGTTTTGCAAACTTGCTAAAAATAAGAACTATGTGGAGGTGGGGGGTGTGACTGGGTGGCTCAGCTATTAAGCATCTGCCTTAGGCTGAGGTCATGATCCCAGGGTCCTGGGATCAAGCCGCGCATCACTTCCCCCTCTCCTGCTCCCTCTGCTTGTGTTTCTTCTCTGTCAAATAAATAAATAAAATCTTTACAAAAAGAAGAAGGAGATGGAGGAGGAAGAGGAGAAGAACCACCACCTGGGATATTTAATAAAAATAAAAAAATAAAATCCTGAGCCATTTCCTTAAAAAATATTATTAAGTACATAAGGGAAGTAGGAATCCATATTTATAAGAAGAACCTCTAGGTGATTCTTATGATAAATTTGGTAAATTCTACATTAACCTCCTTGACTCAGGAGATTCTCACCTAGTTAGCCAGGAAGTATTGCAGGTCTCCTAGAACTTTACTGTTCTAAGTGAGGCAGAGGACCCATCACACTGGCATCACATAGAAGGGTTTTAGAAATTCAGAATCTTGAACTCAACTCCTCACTCTTAATCTGCATTTTACTAGTATCACAGAGTGATTAAACGGTACATTAAAGTCTCAGGCTAGAGAGTCTCCTGCCCAGCTATAGAAACACTCCCTGCTCTCATCATCCAACTTGAGTTTGGGAGAGGCCATCTTTTCTCTTCCACTAGGGAGCTCTTCCTGATTCCTGATAGCCCCTTTTCTACAAGGATGGACAAAACAAGCTTCCCATATAATGTATTGCTTTAACTTCCATAAGCCTTTTCAACCCCAACCCCCTAACCAACAAAAGCTGAGAATCATGATCTACCCACTATCTTGGATTATAGCTCTCTTGGATCAACAACACCTCTGAATAGAGTACAGTTACGGTCAATGAGAAGCTATGGAGAGGTATAGCCAACCCAATGTTAGAAACAATCTGACGAAGAATCAGAGCTAGGTGTGGATAAAAAGGCAGATATCATAGAGTAACTGAGTTGAGTTACACAGGAAGCTTCAAAGAATATGTTGGGGGGCACCTGGGTGGCTCAGTGGGTTAAGCCTCTGCCTTTAGCTCAGGTCATGATTTCAGGGTCCTGGGATCGAGCCCCGCATCGGGCTCTCTGCTCGTCAGGGAGCCTGCTTCCTCCTCTCTCTCTGCCTGCTGCTCTGCCTACTTGTGATCTCTCTCTTCATCAAATAAATAAATAAAATCTTAAAAAAAAAAAAAAGAATATGTTGGAAGACTGACAGCAAGCTGAAGGAAAAATTCTAGAACATAATGAGGGTTATAATTTCTCACTTTTAATACCCCTTCCAGTTATGATTTTCTATGCTTATAAATATTAATATGTAATACATTTCTTTCATATCTTAGAAAACAGAATTATCCTTTATATTAACATTTCGAAAGTGTGTTCTACATTTATGTTTATGTAATGTTACACTTTAAAAGTATGCAATAATTAAATAAGTTTGAGCATCAGTCATTGAACCTACAACTTTTTGTTATTATAATAATTCTCAGAGCCTTTAATATGTTAATGTTCCTTATGACCTTCAAAGATGAGGACAAGGATTTCAGTGTTTTTCAACATTATCTGACCATAGATTATTTTCTTACAGAACTTCTCATAGCAGTTATGTTCTTTGAAACACAATTTGGAAAATGAAAATACATAAAGTAAGTCCTCACATGCATGAAATCCAATAAAAATTGTGTTTAGTATTTTCCTACCTAGCATAACATCTATATGCTAGGCCACCTTACATGGGAGAATGATGCAGCAAATAAACATTTGTCATCACAATCATGTAGTTGGTGACATTTTAACTTCCACGTCTTTCAAAATTTAAAGTACTCCAGTTCTATTAATAATCTTATTTTTTTCTTCACCCAAGTTTCACTGCATTTGACATGCATAGAACACTGGAAAGCAATAAAATATTAGAAATTTCTCATTTTCTTTAAAAAGTACAATTATTTAGGATATATAAACGTGTTTTCAATTGTTGCCACAGTGCCAGATGGTATTATCTGATTTTATTTTAATTTGGAAAGTCTGCATTTTTACTGATGAATATTAAAACAATCAGAAGTATTTCAAGTTTAGAATTTCTTCCTAAAGATAGATAATTGGACTGATACCTGTATATTTGAAAAATCTGACCCCTTCCCCAATTCTGCCATTTGTATGATAATCAACATGAGCTTGTCGGTTGCCAAAAACTTCAGTCATCCCAATGAACTTCATATTTGATGACAGCAGGTAAGCTATACAATGTGTATATACATTCAGGCAAACATACAGTCACACAAACAGTACAACCTGATGTGGTGTTGCCCATCTAATCCTGCGGGCTGTCCTAATGATAGATGTTGATATTCACACAACTGCTTTAGCAGCAGCCACTGGAATCAATTATTGAGATGTCTAAAATGGTCACATTGGCTCCACTATGTTCTGGCCATTTCAAGTTTATAGCTTAGACTTTGCAAAGTCACTTTAAATGGATTTTAAATAGGAGCATTTCTTAAATCAGACTTCATGACAACTAGTTCCATGCTCCCTACAGATGCAATAAAAATATTGTCATTTCTCCTTCTTTACCTGAAGAATGAAATAACTCATGCTATATAAACATTCTGATATTGCCATGATTTATCATCTGAAAAAAGGAGATTCCAATATTACTTTGAAAGAGATGGGAACTGCCAATGTAAACAGTCAAAGAGAATTCTCATTGTGCTGAATCAGATGCCTCTGAGCCCTTTTGGTGTTATTCAACCCACATTTTACAGTGTAAATATACACTTAAAATGTCTGTAATGTAAAATTAAAATATATGATTTTAAATGACTAAGGCATTTTATTTTTAAAATCTATTTCTAAATTGAAAAGTCTATTAGAAAAAAATTTAATTCTTTAAAAATGAATTAACTGAAGTAATTTCTATAGTAAAACAATAATTTAGTAATTTATTTTGATAAGATTAGAATACTTGACAACTCCAGTGCCCAGGTGCCTGGGAAATAGAATTACAATTCAAAAAACAAGAAGTGTATGAAAGCTAGAGTTATACCTAAAAATATGTTCTATTTATGAGACCAAGGATTGACATATTGAGTCATGGTGTCTGTACATGAGCAATGCATGTCAAAATAATTTTACCTTTTATTATTCATGTCTGTGGCAAGGATCTAATCATTTTATTTTATTTTATTTTATTTAAAGATTTTATTTATTTATTTGACAGAGAGAAATCACAAGTAAGCAGAGAGACAGGCAGAGAGAGAGGAGGAAGCAGGCTCCCTGCTGAGCAGAAAGCCCGATGTGGGGCTCGAACCTAGGACCTGGGATCATGACCTGAGCCGAAGGCAGTGGCTTAACCCACTGAGCCACCCAGGTGCCCCGAATCTAATCATTTTAGCTACCCAAAGATAAAAGTAAGCCCACACAACATCAATTGCTTGAAAAGGTATTACACTGTCTGTCTTCTATACCTTTTTCTTTCTCATATCTAGTGTCCCAAAGTGCATTAATATCCATTTAAGTGGGATTATTACTCCATGCTTGGTCGTGTTGCCTCAAATCCAAAATCCAATCTTGTGTTTCTAAGTAGAGATGCTGATTATCAATATAGTCTAATGTGAACAACTGAATATTTATGTCCACACGAAATTCATATGTTGAAGCCCCAACGCCTGGGACAACAGTATTTGGAGATGGGGGTCATCAAGATGGAAGTAGGTTTAGATGAGATCATGAGGGTCGGGCCCTCATGGTAGGATTAGTATCTTTATAAGAGACACTGAAGAGTTTAGTTTCTTTCTCTCTCCCAGTTTCTCTCTCCCATTCTCTTTCTCTCTCACTAACACTCCCCCCAACCCCAAGCACTCTCACCCACAATGAAATCAGGGAACACTTTGAACTTCCCAGACTCCAAAACTGTGAGGAATATATTTCTATTGTTTAAACCACACAGTCTGTGGTATTTGTTAAGGCAACCCAAGCTAAGACAGATAGTAACAAGAAAGAAGAAGATGAGCTCTGAGCCAAGTTTTAAATTTAGCTTGTTGACATATGTTTCTGCCATTAACAGATTACTTTATACTGCTAAACCCAAGCTTTATTTATAATAGGGGCACCTGGGTAGTTCAGTAGTTAACCATCTGCCTTTGGCTCAGGTCATGATCCCAGGGTCCTGGGATCAAGCCTCGCATCGGGCTCTGGTTTCAGCGGGAAGCCTTCTTCTCCCTTTCTTACTCCGCCTGCTTGTGTTCCCTCTCTCGCTGTCTCTCTCTCTCAAATAAATAAAAGGAAAACCTTTAAAAAATAAATAAATAAAATAAAATAATAACAATAAATACCTAGGTAGGA
The DNA here is from genome assembly GCF_002288905.1 of Enhydra lutris kenyoni. Taxonomy (NCBI): domain Eukaryota; kingdom Metazoa; phylum Chordata; class Mammalia; order Carnivora; family Mustelidae; genus Enhydra; species Enhydra lutris. The sequence continues at coordinate 894,172 of NW_019154133.1, read as the reverse complement.
GACAGTTGTGAGAACCAAGGTAGGTTATGTATATAAACCACCTTATCAATATGAAATGCTCAAATTGTGGTTCTTATGATGATTTTATTACATTTTTTCTTTATCCAATATTTTTTACCTATTATTTATAATTTCATGTGTTTTATTTTTAAACAGTCTAAGCTGCGTTAGTTGGATTTTTAAAAAATCAATATGAAATTTTCTGCCTTCTAACATAAGAAATTTATCATTTAAACTTACATAATTTATCTAATTGATTTAACTCCTGCCACTTTGTTTTATTATTTATAAATCATAAATTTGCTTTTGTTATCTACGTTTCACAAAACAGACTTTGCTTTATTTGCCTATTCACAAATGTTTGCTTTTATTTTAAATCATTTTCATTATGATCAGGGGTTCAAAAACATTCCATGAGTAGCAGGTTCACACCATAATTACAAAATATCAAGAAACAAAATACTAGAACATATTACAACTATACTGCACTCCAGGGAAGGAAAATTCTGTTTTAGGGAATCAATCAGGTATCAGATATCACTACTTTATAGTTTTAAGGAAGAAAAAAATATAGACATCTTGATGACACATTAAACTTTAGACAAACATTTAACAACTAAGCTTGGTAGGAGAAAACATAATGAATTAAAAAAAAAAAGAAGGAAAGATTTTACCTTGATTAAGGCTTCCTCATACACAACTACGACAAATAATATAGTTAATATGAAGCAGTCACTTAAAAATCAGGGCAAAGATAAAGGTAGAAATTAGTTCATATTGCTTAAAGGTCAACCCAAGGTAATAAGGTAAGAAAAGGACACATGTAAAACAAAAAGATGCAGGTGCCTGGCTCAGTCTATAAAGCAGGCAACTCTCGATCTCACAGTGGTGATGAGTTCAAGCCCCATACTGAGGGTAGAGCTTACAGAAGGAAGGAAGGAAGGAAGGAAGGGAGAAGGAAGGACGGACGGAAGAAACAGATGTATGAACAAAGAAAAAGAAGAAAATATGCCACCATGACACGCAAATGATATATCTGTGCACCTAGAAAATTAAAAACAACTAATTGGAAATTATGAAAAGTAATAAGAGAGCTAAAATGACTGTTTATAAGACCAACAGCAAAAACAAGTCATTTTCTTTTATCGGTAAAAGAGATATATAATTATAAAATGTGACGGGTAAAGGTCAAATTTATAAGAGATGAGAGTGAAAAACTTTAATATTCCTTACTTATATAAAAATTACTAAAAATTAGACTAAAGAATACATGAATAAATGGATATGCTGTTCTCCTGTTTCAGAAGACTCGATTTTATCAAATCATAAAGAAAGATCAACACCAAATCATATAGAAATGTCAATTAAAAGTTTTCATGTGCATAACGTTTGCTCCCACTCACCACTTAAGACTCAACAAAACAAAATGTGCATGCCTATATACCAGGACATTTGGGCATCACTTGTATTATTAAAAAAAAAATGTTTTTTAATTCTGGAAATGACCTAATGGCATCCACAGGGGAATGATAAAGGGGGATTTTCACTCTTTAAGTCATCTATTAATATATTATCAACATGCGTGCAGTAAAGGATTAGCTCACTTAATCTAGATTGCATACATCATAGGGACAGGTTTAGCACCTATCCCTGGCTCATGGGAGGTAACCTCTAAACCCCTGGAATGTCCTGCCCGATAAGAGAGTCTTTGTTTTCCTGAAGGCTCTGGGCCATGTTAACCTCATAATATATTGCGAAAGCCTTGAGCCACATGTTGTCACCCTGACCTCTGGAGGGATAGAGCTTCCCCAGTTGGGAATACATTGTACATGTGGTCACACATCATTGCTGGTAGAAGTAGTGCTATCTGTACAACTCCACTGGGAGAGAAAACCCATAATTTACACTTTTTTCCTATTCTGACTTCAGTCTGCACCCTTGCTCCGTAAAGACTCAACCATGACTATAATCGTTTCACTGAGTTCCCAGTAGTGAATCCGAGTTCCCAGTAGAGCCCCACTTGTCAATCACTGAACCTAAGGATGGTCTTGAAGTCTTCCACAACTGCAGTGTGTTCTTTACATTGAGCTTGTATTCAAGCATAACTTTTAAAATGTGTTAAACAAAGTCACACACAGGTGTGTACCGACCTTCAGAGGATTTCAACAAAAAGATGAGCCTCTTGTCAAAATGATTACTTTCAATGTTGTTTTTCAACTATTTTTTTTAACATGTGAATAATTTGTAACTATATCGGGCATCTTGTCTGCAAAGACATGTGTTTCTCTAATTTCAGCCACCCACGCCACCACCATTGGCGCTATGTCACTGCTCTTGAAGCAGCACAGAAGAGAGACAGAGGTCAGGAAGCCAGGTTCCTAAGTGGGATCCCGCCTCTTCAGCAACATGAACTCAGCATGCTATATAAACTCACTCTACCTTGCTTATTTTATTTACAAAACAAAGATGATTCTGTTTTTGTGGGTTAGATTAATGAATATGAGAGAAATAAGAACAATGCCTTTAACAGTCACTCAGTAAATATTCGTTTTTATTATTTTTATTTTTAATATTTTTTTTAAATTTTACCTTTAAATAACCTTGATTGGTTTCAGCATTTCTTTTCATTCAAAAATGGATGTTGAATAGCCATCTTTTCTAAGTTATTGCATATATTAATATCTATTTCTCCTTTAGGCTAATTAGGGGTGAAATTGGCTATGTATAACATTTTTGGTTGACAATATTTTCTATTTCTTTTTGGTTGAAACATATAGTATTTCTTCATGGCTTCAGGAATTTAGTAAAGCATGATAGAAGCTTAAAATGAGTTTAATTTGTATTTCTTTTTAGTTAATAGATTTTGGATGCTTATAGGGTCTACAATTTGTTTATATTTTTCATTTTTTTATAAAAATAATTGTCCATTATTCTTGCTTTGGATTTTTCTTAATTAATCTGTAATTCGAATTTCCATGTCACTACCATTCATTAAGTTTATTTCTATCTGCTCTAAATCAGGAAAATGTTCTCAAGTTTGTCACCTCATTAGCAATCTCTTTTCCACAGGATCAATAATACCCAATAAATAAATAATGTTGATTTTGATTATTCTATTAATGTTTCTTTCACTTTTCTTTTAATTTATTTCATCTCTTTTCATCTTCACCACTGACTTTGAAATCCATCCTTGACAATATTCTTCTTAGTTATATTTTCCATATAGCTTCTAATTTTTGCTTTTGTTTCCCAGAAACGACATCTTCCTAACACATATAAACAAAAAACATCTTCTTAAAAAAAATCAAGTCTCTAAGATCTAATCTATTTTATGAAGTTTGCTCTCTCTTTAAATCTTCACAATAAGCTTTCAATTTCAATTTATAACTTCTGATAATAAGCCACATTATTTTATTTTTTCCTCTTCAAATTAGAAGAGATTTATACAGATAAAGTGTTTGCTAATAAACAGTAATATGAATTTCTATTTATCTCACCCTCGATCCACTTAGATGTGACTAAAAATATACTTGTGAGGTCTGCCCACAGAGGATAGGTTGCTTAATATGACCTTTCGTACAGTTCTGCTAAATGAAAATAGAGTGTCCAGGGATGCCTGGGTGCCTCAGTCAGTTAAGCATCTGCCTCTGGCTCAGGTCATGATCCCAGGGTCCTGAGATTGAGCCCCATGTCAGTCTCCCTGCTTAGCAGGGTGTCTGCTTCTCCCTCTCCCTCTGCCTGCCACTCACACTGCTTGTGCTCTCTCTCAATCTCTCAATCTCAATCAAATAAATATATTAAATCTAAAACAAGAAAAAGAAAAAAGAAAGTCAAGTGTCCAACTGCTCTGTGACTGAATCTCTCTTATAGTCAATGAATGGAAAACACAAAATAGTTAACTATGCATTTTTACCAGGAATTTTCCTTTACCCTCCATGACACATCCAGCCATCCAAAAGCTGCACATGGGGAATTCTGTTATTTGAAGTAGGATATAGTGGTTCACTGTCAAGAACCTTTAGGTTCCTTTTCTTTTCCTTTCTTTCCTTTTCTTTCCTTTTTCCTTTCCTTTCCTTTCCTTTCCTTTCCTTTCCCTTCCTTTCCTTTTTCCTTCCTTTCCTTTTTCCTTTTCTTTTCTTTTCTTCCCTCACCCCCCTAGTTATCCACATGAATCACAAAATGAGATGCCAATGTAATTTAGGTTAGGGAAAAAATACTTTGGGTTCCTATTCAAACAATACCAACACAATGCATGTTTGACTTCTTAGACATGACTTGCTGGCAGAATCTTTGAAACAGGGCCAATGCAGCAAAGAGCAGGCATTACTTAACTGTATTTATTTTCAGGGGAAGTACATTTGGATTTGCTGCATGTCAAATGGCAAAACACACATGCATCATCAGTATCAGAAGTCATTTCAGCACCAGAAGTTCTGTAGTTAGTAGGAAAAAAATCTCTGACTTTGCCAATGTGGACCCTCAAAAAACTTCATGGGTAGTAACGTTAGAAGTTTCTATCTTCTTGCTAGCCTCGTCGGTATGTGAGGTGATAGTTGGTTCAGGCTAACAAAGAAATTTCTAAGGAGATGTCATTTTATCTGAAGTCCCCTTAAACTGTTTCTATCACAATAAAAAATGTATTTATACATAATAAATGAGGTAAACAATGTACTATCGTTTAAACCTGAAATATATAAACATAATTAAGCCTTAAAGTAATAGGGAAAGAGCCAAGGAAGTCACCATTCCTTTTCAGGCTGTAATTGAATCAAACACACTTAATGATAACAAAATTATACAGGATTCTACATTTACAACCTCTTAACCTCTTGCACTGCCAAGGAATGCTCAAAAGAAGAGAAGGGGCAGAAAAAGGTTGAACTAATTAGAGGACATGCTAATTACTATGTGGGTGTTCCAGTACAACTAGCTCACTAATCAATAGCAGAGTCCAAGTGAATGCCTGCGATTTTATGTTATCTTAAAAATCTTGGTGAGTTTTCAAAGACACATTTAGCATCCTTGCAGATTGCCTATGACCTTGTTAATTTGTAACAAAGTGTCTCTCATACATTTATTTAAGTTTTCACCATTAAAAAGTGGGTACCTGGGGCGCCTGGGTGGTTCAGTGGGTTAAAGCCTCTGCCTTCGGCTCAGGTGATGGTCTCAGGGTCCTGGGATCGAGCCCCGCATCGGGCTCTCTGTGCACGGGGAGCCTGCTACCTCCTCTCTCTCTGCCTGACTCTTTGCCTACTTATTATCTCTGTCTGTCAAATAAATAATAAAATCTTCAAAAAAAAAAGTGGGTACCCAAAGATCTGGGACTTTGTAACACACAAGTTTTTACCTGCTGGCTTTGTTTTTGTTTTTGTTTTTGTTTTTTAATCTTTTAAATGAGTGAGGAGCCCAGGAGGGGCGAGGCTCAATTTCCAACCCTGAGGTCAGACCTGAGCTGAAATCGTGAGTCGGAGGCTTAACCGCCTAACCAGCTGTGCACTCCAGGCACCCTTGGCCTTGGCATTTCATATGGCTCCTGGACTATCCTCAGAACTGACAGCAGCATTTGGTTTTGTGTTTGTCTTCCTGGGGAGCATGTGGTATTGACCCTAATCTCCTGTTTTTACTGACCGGTAATTGCTATACATCTACATTTCTTTTTAGATAAACCTAAACAAACCAATCAACTTGCAGTGTTCTGGTGCAAAACTGATACTTTTCCTAAGCTGAGAACTCAGAGTACTTTGAATTGACCGGACGGCTAACATCATAATGTTTACAGACCAATATACCTCTTCTTCAGTTTGACTTGGAGCTCAGTGTTCTGGAAGACCCTTCGTGAAATCCCCTTGTATGGGACTAAAAGAGACAGGACAAGCCTTCTTTCCCAAATCTCATCATACAATTAATTTCCCCTCCATCTTCGAAAGAAGTGAATTATAATGTGAAACAGTACAGTAAATCAGAGTAGACTCGAGCCAGGCATATTCAGTCAAACTGCTACCTCACTTACTTATTAAGGAATGAGAATGTATAAAGTGCTATAATTGGAGCAATAATAGAAAAGACTTCATAGGATAACTGTGAGGTTCATATCACTTAAAAAATTATACCTGAGAAAGCTTTTTGGCAAAATTGTTTCCTTTACAAACTCTGGCTGCTTGCTGTTTTCATTTAAGTAATATGAACAAAAAAGGACATGATCTCTGGGCTACCTCAAAATATTTCTGCACATTAATCTGCATACAAAGATTAATATTTCATAAAATAAAATCAATAAAAGGAGTCAGAATATTTGCCCCTTTAAAGGTAAGTGCTCAGTGGTAAGCAGAAATCAATGTTTATTTTCATTCTCCTGTAAATAAAAATAAAATAATAATAATAATAATTAATGTGGACAATAGTGAGTAGCCATTTGTTTATTCATTCATAAGTATCTACTGAGTACTTACTATGTGCGAGGCATTATTGGCACAGGAAATATAAGGGCAAACAAAGTAAAAAATTATCCCTGGCCTGTGGAATTTATATTCTAGTGGCAGTAACAATTAATACAGTATTAAATTGATAATCTATACATGTATAAGTAAACATATCTGCACACAAAGTAGAAGGTAGTAAATGGTAGAGATAAAAAAAATTGAAAAGTTAAAATACAGAGGAGGGTCAGGAGGTAAAGGGGTGTAGGAGGGCTGGGGATTACATTACAATTTAAATCAAACAGGCAAGGCAGTCCTCACTGAGAATGTGAAATTTGAGAAAAGACCTAAAAAAATTGTTTTAATATCATGTTAGGTCATGAATGAAGAGACCATCGGGTTGGGAGGACTAGGAATATTCCATGGTTCTGAAATATTACCCAATTACTTAAGGAAGTCAAGTCTAGCAAAGTAAATAAACCCTGATTTTGATAAGGCCTAAACCATATGTAAAATATGTAAAAATAAACGCTGGTAATATAGCTTCAGGAAAAGGCTATTGCTTCACCCATCCTGGGTACCAGGCCCTTGACATTGTCATTATACAATCCTTTCAAAACCTGGTTTCTATCATCCATCTATCTAGCCATCATTCTATCCACAGAGAATATCTTATTTTAGACCATATAGGATTGTCAAAAAGGTTAATTGAAATAGGAACAACACAGGTTTTTCCAAAGTTAATTTAGGACTATGTGTATATTTAACCAATGATGGAGGAGCTATCGTTGAAGCTAGAATATCAAAGCTAGATTTATGAGGAAATAGATCCTCATCACAGGTCTGTCCCTTCTTCTGGGTTGCTTTTATTAATTCTTGTCTCATGATAGGGTGGGTCTCCTAAGTGTTTATCAAAGGCTTTTATTCTCACTCATCAATCAAGTGCTTGAAGACATTTTTTTATGAATGAGTTTTATCATTCGATTGCTATACAACTTGTTCCCCACACTGCAGTCTATAAGCTAGGGGTCTGCTTCCTTACTCATCCATGAATGGATATGTTCTGCTACAGCCATTCCTGTGAATTAGAAATGCTGAATTCTGACTCCTTAGTAGAGCCAGGAGAGCATGACCATTTTGTACTAAAGTCAGACAGAATTTTGACAGCTGCATCCAACATATGACCAGCTGTGTAAACTTGGGCAAATCTTCTAACTTGTCCAACCCAAGTTTCTTTTGCTTTAAAATTGGAAATAAGGATATTTACCCCAAAGGATCATAAATTTAATTAAATAAAATAAAGCACATAAAGTTTAGTGCAGTGTCTAATACATTATTAAAGACCTATAAGGGTAGCTTTAAAATTTTTTGCTAAATTCTCTTGCAGGCATCCTCAAATAAAACCCACATGGGAGAAATTAGATCTAGAGATCTCTCATATTCATGCTACCCCCCTGGGGTGGTATAGTCTCAGTTGTAAACATCTCTCTTGGCAGGGGCGGGGTGGGGGGAGGGGCTTGCAAAATTCCTTGGCAGCCCTAGTATTTAGTCATTTCCAAGAGACAAAAGCACTGGATAAACCTAGTCAAAATGACTACACAGAACCAAACCAAGACTAGTCATTTCAATCTCAGTAGTATATGGCAATGAAAGGAATTGGGCACAATCAGAAATCCTTTGCTATTTCAAAAGGACATCCTACTGTCACAATCAAAGAAAATGTTAGGTAAACAAAACGACCTCAAATATATGAATAACTATTACATAGATTATAATTAGGAGCTGTATTTTTACTGCCACAAAAAGTAGGACAAGAATAGTGCTAGTTTGTAACATCAGAGGAGGTCATCGAAGGAGACATGACCCTCATGATGAAAATCTTTCAGTAGCTATCTGGCTCATTGTCTGCAGTAGCTCAGGCCAAGCCACCATTCCAGCAGAGGAACATGCCCGCATCTCTCCATTTCTCACTCTGGGTTTTGATGAGTCCATGTTGCACTTGGAGTCACCATTCAGAAGCAACATGAGAAGACATTAAAATTTCTCCTGGAAAGAGATGATTTTTCTGCCTTTACAACCAAAATAACTATTTCCAAAAATAACTGAAGACTTTTAGAAGAATTATATGTTCAACTTACATTTTGCATTAAAATTATAAGTTCATATTACTATATACTGGTAAATAAAAATTCATCAAGATGTAAATTTGGTAGCCTAACTTGTTCTTTGGAATAATTTTTTTTCTAGATGTTCACACATGACAATTCCTATAATAAAGTGAAAAATTAACACAGTTTGACTTACAAAGAGCAGTATATTTTTCCCCCCTATTTTAAAAGTATCACTAGCTTCTCTCTTCTTAGGAAGTGTCCCTTATGAGTAGTAATGAACCAGGGCCACCTCTGAGTTATTAAGTCTAATTGTCTGCTTTGTGGAGCATTTGACCTGTTGTTTCTTTTTCTCCTTCCTCAGGATCTCTTCCACTTTGGCAATTTCACTGCTCATCCAAAACTACCCCAGTGGGTGAGCAGAGAAATAAAAAGAGATAAAATATCCATCAGTTAATTGGCTCCTTTTAACAGCACAGAAACAGTGTGATGGAGCTTGAGTAGAGATGTTAAAATGAGGTTTGAAAAGCATTTGTGATTGACATAACACTTTCTATATTCAACTGCATTACAATACATGATCGAGCTTTGATTGTATTGAATTATAATTAGGTTCCGCTTTCTATAAGGATTTTACTTACCACAGATCATTCTCGAATGTCTTAAGACTCTGACACTCTCCAAATATTTACATATTACCATTATCTTTTTGGCATTCAAAAGTTGTCCTCAAATGATGCCTATTCAAATTTACTAATAATCAAACCAAAGAAGAAATGAATTTTCTGTGGACTAATGCATGTCTTCTGCTTCCACTGAAAACAGCTAACAGCTTATTCTGTTCCATTCCTCCTTCTTTTGGAACAACCTGAGATGTTCCCCAAGGAATGTTTTTCTCTTCCTCAAACTGGTACACTTCTCTTAAAAAAATTCACTAATCTTGAACTTATATTTGCCTTTGGATAAGTCCACGCCTATTCCACTTCATAACACCTATAAGCTGCCATTAAGAATGGTCTTAAGTACAGACATTAGTAGTCAGCTGCCACAGCCTTCTGAGTTGTTCCATCAAAATATGCATATTCAATTATTTTAATTTTTCTTTTTAAGTCAATCCCTCCAGCTACCTCTCTTGTATTGCTCTTTTCTGATTTCTATCCTATTTTCATTTTATTTTCTTTCAGGGACAAGAAGTCAATGAAATACTGTAAGCATCTCCTTGGAGCTGTGCAAAAAGATTCAGCAACCCTTTGGTTCTTTCCTGAAGTGAAGGCTCTCCACCATTTCCTATCAGGATCTTTAATAAAGTAGCAAAAATTCAATAGAAACTCTTTCTGGATGAGAAAACAAAGACAGAAACAAAAGGCAATTCATTTTGCAACAGTCATTGAAAACTCATTTCCCCCCCACCAAAGGATTGTGAATGTGGACAATCATCTCCTCTATTGGGAAATATCACAGAAAGAAAAAACATTAAGAAATGTTATCAAGCCTTTGTCTAAAACTACTGAAACCATCAAATTTGTTCTTTAAATAAAAGATGGTCTCTACTCCTTGATTCATCTCTACCTACAGAGTAAATATGGAATAAATTTTAATGGTTCAAATATTGGCTAAAAGGACATTTTATGCGATAGGACTGTGCTTGGGCTTGGCTAGTTCTTTTAAAAATAATTCCTTTTATTGAAGTCAGAGTCATGGGTATAATACCTTTCCCCATGCCCTATCTCCCAAACTAACATCACACACACACACACACCCTTGGATACTTACCTCTAATGCAAACTACTCTGAGTAACCTCTTCACAATAGAGACTTTGTATTCATCATCATACCCCTTACAAATTCTTTCTATCCCTTCCAAACCCAAACAGGCATTTCACGTGTTTTGCTATATTGATTAATTACTGAGCAAAAATAAATCAGATGAGACAATATAGATGGCCAAGGCTAAAACCAATGCAAGAAAAGGAAATCATGAAATATTTTTTAAAAGTCAACACATATTCCCAAATCCTAAATCTAGAAAAACATTTCTCATTGTTTTTTTCTTTTATTCTGAAAGACATTAAACCCAATGTATTACATACAATTATAGTCTTCTGTTTTTAAAGTTCACTGCTTTCATTTAAACTCTGAAACACAGGCATCTTAGTTATCCAAAATAATATAAAAAAGAAAGCTTGTTCTAGAAAATGTAATCGTTCTCCTCACTAAGTAGCACCTAGGCCTTCTCATTTATTCTGAACAGTCTGATAAACCTCACACATGTGAACAAAACCTGGCAACCAGAATAAAAATATATTATCAAAATTTGCTAGAGACTTAATTTTTTAAAAAACCATTAAATATATGCTATGTTGGAGATGACTACATGATCCATTTGAACAGTGATATCTCTAAAATAATATATAATAATTTTTCAATAAAATTAATTTCTCTTGTGAAGCCCTTATTCATACAGAAGTTCACAATCTTTTTGTGTGAATTTCGGTTAATTCATTCCTCTCTGTGATTATTCTCCCTTACCAAACGTAAAAAAGGCTAAATTAATTGTTCTGTCAAAGCTCATGTGACTACATATCTTGGATTCATTTATTGATTACATGTCCTTTAGAAATTTTGGGTACTGAGTTCCAAACTATACCAATTGAGGGGTATTTTTATATGATTTTTGAATGATCTCCTATGAATCCTAAATATTTTCTCTTGTAATTAGATAAAGTCTATTCTTTAACCTGCATGCTCTTTGATGGTATACTTAGATATACCCTCTCACCTCCCATTCTTGGCCACTGTTTCATCCTTCTCTGATACTTAAAGCAACTTTGGCCCTTTGTTTCAGGTATAATTTACAGGAGGCATTTCACACTTACTAGAACCCTCTATCTTTTAAATGTTCAAATAACATAGATTTAATTTTATGCCTCAATTTTTGTCCCCAGAAGATACTTCTGCTTATAGCAAAGATTAACTAGTTGTTCTTTTTCCAATGCTAGACTCTTAACTTGGTGATTCAAAACTGAAACAGCAGCAGAAAACTCTTGGTTTCTGTGACTCTTGATTCCTAAGCTAAAAAGAGCTTGATGTACCCAGACCAAATGGGAGACCAGGAAGCTGCGCCTGTGTGTGGAATCTACATAAATTTCATTATAGAAGCCAAGATAAAGTTGGCCACTAAAGCTAATATTACAAATTGTAAATTAAGTGTTCTATATGTGTTTTGTTTTCACATGATAACAAGTATTAAATCAAAATTTTGTAAGGAGCAGAAATTTAAAATCATCAGGTTTCTTTTTTCCTAATTGGAGCAAGTAACATTTTTAAGGAATTTTGCCTCAAGGACAAAGTTTCACTGTCACCCTTCAAGCTCTATTCCATGAATCATTCAGTTATTTTTTCTTACATTTTTAAAAACAAAAGTTAATTAATATAAAGATTTCCCTTGATAATACTTCTTTTCCCATTTCTTGAGATTGTTTTATGAAAACTATGATATTGATTAAAATTTCATTAATTTGATGTCTCAAATGTATTACAGTAAATCATAACATATTTTATGTGGCTCTACCTCACATTTTCCATTTTTAAAAATGAAAAGTAAATTTAAATCATAGAGTTAATGTTTGTGTTTATTTTTATCATTGCTGGTAAGCATGATAAATTAATTATGCAAAATATTTTAAAATAATTTCTTGTTTCTTTTGCTTGAGAGGTAAAATTTAAATTGTTTTTTAATGATTTATTTATTTTGGGGGAGAGAGAAAGAATGAGTGTGGAAGGAAGGAGGAGCAGAGGGAGAAGGGAGAGAAAGAGGGAAAGAATCTGAAGCCAACTCCCCACTGAGCTCAGAGCCCAATGTGGGGCTTGATCTCAGGACCCTGACACCATGACCAGAGCTGAAGTCAAGAGTTGGACCATTAACCGACTGAGCCATGGCCTTTTAGCCAAATAAAACCCCTAAGTTGTTTTACAGATAAATAAAAACATATCATAATGTATAGAATTATTTAATAATTCACAATAAATACTGGTAAGTATGAAGGGCATAATAGAGATTCTGCTAAAAGTTGGATATAAAATTGGCATCTAAGATTCTAAGTATAAAAAATGCTATACCATATCATTGGAGAAAAAAACAAAGTCACATTAAAATATTTTTTTAAAGTTCCAGGGTCCATCTGAAATAAAAAATGTTTCCTTCAAAGGGATGTGTTAGCAGTAGAAGTACATACAAAATAAGCACTGAAGTGCATGTTTTGGCAGGGCCCAGGGAAGCCCTATCCAAAGGAGATGGCTTCCCTGCCAGCAACTCCATCACACCAGGTCCTCTGGCAAATCTAGTCCTCTCCTACTCAGATGCCAATAAATATCTGGATCACACAACTTTCCTGTCCTGCTTCAGCAAACTTCTATGTATAATTTGGCTTCCAATGTAAATCTGCTTAGAGGGTTATTGTTCTGGCCTTGTTCCCATAAATATGCATGTTCACACGATAGCTCTATTTCTTTTTGGAACTGAGCAATTGGCAAGCTGGTTTTACATATTATCCTTTATGATGTAGAAGTTGAGTCCACACTCCGATGCATGGTAAGGACTAAAAGTTATTCATTGAATATATGAATAAATAAGTAAGAGGTAGCTCCACATGCACTGTGATAAGAAGATAAATATTGTGAATCTGAAGGTGGGAGGGCCAGGTCAAGTGAATTCCCCAACCACAGTGTAAGTTGACCACACACGAGTCTTCTTGGCAAACTGACTGCCCTTCTTTTCCTAGAAGCACACTTATCTCATGCAGTGTTTTCCCTTTAAACTTTAACAGATTATATCACTGTCTCTGAGAGCAACAAAAATATTTTTGTATTTTCCTGTCAATAAAGACAGAATACCTACTCTAAAAACAGTTAAGTCTGATGGATCAAAAGCACACATGTAAGTATGTTCTCTTCCAAAATTAAGCTTTGAAGGCATTTTCTGAAGACATTAAACCATCAGGGCGAATATAAGCATAAAAAAGATAATAGTACAAAAGTTTAGACTCAAAAGACAGAATAAGTAGAAACTAATTTGGGCGGGGGAGGAACCTGTATGTAAAGCTGGTAATGTAGAGAAAGCAGAGGATACATTTATTCTGCAGAACTTGTAATAGACCTAGAAGTAGGTTGCAGCAGGGCTCCTGAAAATAGGAATGAAAGCTGCAATACAATTAGGAGGGCTGGCAGAAGTCTGCTTAAAGAAGCATGTAGGCCACCTCTCATCACACCAAGCAGGTGGTTGATGGTACTAGCCCACCTTGGCAGAAGTTTTAAATTCAATTCTCTGAAGAAAGTCTAAAAGAGCCAACCGGAATATAACCAAGCCTCTAGGTCTCACTCTGTTTATAGGACCTAGCAGCTGTGATAAAGGAACAAGCTAAATGATACTACAAAGAACACTCAACCAAATCCAGTACATTGAAAATCTTATAGTCTAAATAACCTGGCTTCACCAAAAGCTTGATGGGTCAAAACGTAAAAAGGGCTAGTGCTGAAATATTGTTATAGAAAGAAGAAGAGTTATTTATGCACATATGCACATAAAAACTACATGAGGGGCTCCTGGGTGGCTCAGTGGGTTAAGCCACTGCCTTCAGCTCAGGTCATAATCTCAGGTTTCTGGGATCGAGCCCCACATCTTGCTCTCTGCTCAGCAGGGATCCTGCTTCCCCTCTCTCTCTGTCTGCTTCTCTGCCTACTTGTGATCTCTCTGTCAAATAAATAAAAATAAAATCTTATAAAAAAAAAACTACATGAAATGTATAGATTTAGGTCTAGAGTCAAACAAACCAACTACCAAAATAAATCTTTAAGGAAATGAGGAATATGGGGAAATATGAATATGGTCTAAGATGAAGGTTCTAAACTTTGTTTGCCTGATATGAAGATTACCGAAAATGGGAGAAAATAAATAATATATTTAATAGCAGATTTATAATTATAAATATATTTGCCATTGGAGATAACAGTCTAATACCAAGAAGATCCAAAAAGTAATATTAAGGCATGCAATTGAGTTTTTAAAAAAAGAGATTCATGGTGTTGAAGAACAAGTTATGTATTGATTAGAGGATCAATATCAATAGACACATTTGAGTTGGTTGTCCAGAAAGCTAGGACGATATTATCCTTCATTAATAAGTAGGTCTTCCACAAATGAACCATTTAATATGTGTTTTATTATACTCTGGTCAGACCATATCAGAAATACCTCTTTGAATATAAATACTTGGCCCTTACCACACTGATTTTCTCTCTATCTGCAAAAACATCCATGTTTACTTTTCTAATGTAGCATGGAAGTTGTGGGTGACCCTGGGAAAGGAGGCTACCATGGAGTGGAGGGAACAAACCTGCTTGGAATGAGTTGCAAAAAGAATGGGAGTTGGAGAAATGGAGCATCAAGAATAGACAACAGTTTTGCATGTGGTTGTCCAGTTTTCCCAACACCATTTATTGGAAAGACTAGAATTCACTACAATAAAATACACTCTCTTTTAGTGTAGATTTCTAGGACTCTTGGCAAGTGCATCTAGTTGTGTAATCAACACGACAATCAAACCATAGAACTGTATTATTACTATAAAAATTTATCTCAAAATCCTTTTAACCATATCCCTCCTCATACACCAGCCCCTGGAAACCAACAATCTGTTTTTTGTCCCTATAGTTTGTATTTCTAAGGATATTATATACTGTAAAATACTGTAGTTTTTTTTTCCACTTAGCATTTTAAATTGTTATTTATTTATTTATATTTTGCTTGTATCAGTACATGGATTCTTTTTTTACTATGGAGTAGTATTCTACTGCACAGATGTATCACAGCTTTCTATCCAGTCATAATCAAAGGACAATTGACTGGTTTCCAGTTTGGGGCTATTACGAGTAAAGGGACCATAAGTATCCATATATAAGTCTCCATATGAACATGAGTCTTTATTTCTCTAAGATAAATACCTAAGAGTGGGATTACTGAGTCACATGGTGAGTGTATATTTAGCTTCCCAAGAAATGGCCAATTATTATGTAAAATAATTGTTCTATTTTGGACTCCCACTAGCAATGTATGAAAGTTTCAGTTGCTCCACATAATTTCAGCACTTGTTAGTGGCAGTTTCTTTGATTTTAGCCATTTTACAAAGGGTATAGTGCATCTGATTTGTGATGAATTTGCATTTCCATAGTGATTAATGATGTACAGTGTACTTTCCTTGTTTATTTGCCATCTCTGTATTTTCTTTTGTGAAGTGTCTGTTCATATCTTTTACCAAGTTGTTAAACTGGTTTGTTGTCTTATTTAGTTTTGAGAGTTCTTTTTATATTCTTATCAGATTTATGTTGCAAATATTTTCTCCCAGCCAGATGGTTTTGTCTTTCTTAATAGAGTGTTTTGTAAAACAAAACTTATTAATTTTTATGAAGTCAATTTTTTTCTTTTTTTAAAAAAATTGTGCTTTTGGCATTGTATCTAAGCAATCTTTCCTAAAACCAAGATTATAAATTTATTGTTTTTTCCCTTAAAGTTTTATGGTTTGGTGGTTTATATTTCAGTCTGTGATTAATTCTTGTTAATTATTTCATATGGTGTAAAGTATGGGTAGAGTTTTATTATTTTACAAATGGATATCTAATTAGTTTAATACCACTTGTTGACAACACTGTGCTTTCTCCATAGAATTGTCATCAGAGTTAAATAAAAAAAAAAAATCAATTGGCCATAGATATGTGGGCCTATTTCTGAATTCTCTTTCTGTTTCATTGATCAATGTTTCAATCTTTTCAGCAATACCACACAGTTTTGATTACTGTAGCTTTATAGCAATTTTTGAAATCAGATGATGTGACTCAGCCAATTTTATTCTTCTCATTCGAAATTGTTTTGGCTATTCTACTTTTTCTAGCTTCCTCCCTTTGTTCCTGTTCTGCTTTTCTTTTCTTAGTTGGTTCCTTTGAAACCAGTTTCCTATCTTAATTAGTAAAACGGTTAACCTTAAAAATATAGGTAGGTGTAATCCCACATCAGTCATAAAGCCTTCATCAGTTACCTTACAGCTGTAATATTTTATGACTTCTTTTCCCACACTTAATGCATTCCTATCAGCCAGTAATGTCCTCACCTGTATCAGTCATACTTCTAGAGAGAAATGGGGGCACATTCTGATAGGAATACAAAGAAACTAGAGAGATGAAATCAAAGTTAGGAGACTCAACAAATGTTTGTCTCCGAAGTACAAATATGTTGATTGGTAAGCCTTCATCATTTTTTGGCCTACAGGAGCAAAGGGAAGAAAGAGGAAAAAGAGTGTCATCAGAACTCAGGGATAATTAAGATAAATCAGAAGGAGCATTTCAGCTGGAGCTGTGATCATAGACGTGTTCAGCTACTGTCAGACCATGCTGAAAGAAAGTGGAGAAGAATTACCTTGGTCCCTTTCTCTTTCTGTCCTGTAATCTCTTCCTTTGTCTCCTACTTTCTGAGACTTGCTAGAAATAAGGCAAAAGATCTTCAGATATTGCAGTCCAAGAAGGTAAGCAGCCAGGACACAGCTCACCATAGAAAAAGACAGACAATGGGTCTAGAGATCAAATGGAGAAAAGCTGCCCAGCAACCCATCCCATCCAGGATTCTGACTGAAGCGCAAGTATGTCACCACAGCTCACAAATTTTAAGTTAAAAACTGTAAAACATTATAATTATACATCATTTTAGAGACTGCAGAGAAAACCAATGATCCAGTTTAATAGAGACCATCTTGCTTTTCCTGAATAGAAAAGCTGTTTTTTAAATGGATGAATATTTAAAATATGATCCATAGAAATGATATAATAACCATGATGATAATTAAAATTCTAAGTAGAAATTTTGAGATTATTTTTTCTATCCATTCTACTTTACTTTTATACAATGAGTTTGTCTTATTAAATTTCAAGGCTGGCTTTGGTCCCTGAATCATCCCAGAGTGGTTGTTGCTCAATCAGAGTCTAACTACTTACTTCTCCAAATGCTGACATCTGTTTCTGGGCCAGTTATTTTCAATGATTCATCACCCCTCATCATATGAACACTTCCACCTTTCACTACCTTATACCTCAGAATAACCAGAGGAAAAAATAGTAAGTGAATCATTTTGCATCTAATTTAGTATTAAAGGACCTCTCCACATCAAGCCTCTATTTTGCCAAACTTATATTGTAAATGTCTACTGATACCTAGTCCATTGTATGTAAGCAAGTTGCAGAGTTTTTGCATATGCTCTAACCTCTCTGTGTCTTATTGTCCACCAGATCCCATAAAATTGGAGCCTTGATCTTCCTCAGGGTAGAGGAGGTGCTGGTAGGAAGTACTACTTCTACTTCAAGTTGAGACCCTGCTGCAAACCAATGCTTCTTCACAGCCCGTAGGGGAAGGGTTGCCTACATACATATACAGGGAGCAGGGTGGTGAAAGGAAGAAAATGAAGAGAGACAGGATGATGACAGATTATAATTATAAATGATGCCACATTTTATTGAAGAAGAAAATAAAGTTAGAGTAGGGAGCGAATCATAGTTACTGGAAAAATTTAAATATGGACTAATGAAAAATTATAATATCACATCTGTTTACAAATGCCTATATTTAAATTTCACAAATGAATTCTGGAACCTATTATAACCAAACCATGTTAAATAAAAGTGCATCAATAAAAGCTCTAGTGAGGTAAGACCTGATTATTAATGCTGTGAAGCTCTCTGTAGTTTCTGCAAAGTGTATCAGTACTTATCAATCCTTATGTCTAGTGCACTAATGAGTTTGCAATCTTCACATTATTTTTGGCAAGAAACTGCGTAAAAATTAAGTCAGAATTGATATGTTACATAAGTTCACATAAATTATCAACTTCAATCTGAGCTGAATTGTGTATCTATGATGTAAAACAAAATAATTCTACCTCTTTATAATTATACAACTTGTGCTTTGTGTTTAAGAGTTGCCATACTTTTAAAGGTTTTATCTATAGTTCCACACATTATAGAAATATTGACAATACTCAGAAGCAACCATTTTGAAAAGGTAAGTGCAAAATTAAGGCTTACTGTATGTGTTTTATGGCCTAGATTATATTCATCATCAGTGCTCTATTTCATTGCCTAATATTTCTTATTTGTATCAGTAGCAAAAATTTTATATTAATTATGCATAAAGGAGCTTATGAGAAAATTAATAAACCAAAAAAAAGGAGAAAGAAGATACAGAGAAAAATGGTTCTTAATTTCCAACAAATGAATTAGTTGATAATATCAATGTGAAAAAAACATACAGGACGTAAAATAAGAGAAATGCTTGAGTTAGAACAGATTGCATTTTTTAGCATATACAGTTCATGGGAATTATGTTAAAGTCTCATTTTTTTCCCCAGCATTTTAATTAGAAGCTTAAAAAACATATAATTCAGGATTATTTAGCTTATATGCATAAAAATGTATGATTGGTAACCAACTGTCTTATTAAGTCATTTAATATTTGAAATTATCTCTCACATTGACAAATAAAAATTATATTACTATTGATCTTTGGTATGCTACCCTAATAAATTTTTATTGCTTCCTCTGTCCATTCATGCATGACATCATTTTATTCATTATTTGGATGATTCTCTGTTGAGACTCTCTAATGATTCACTTAAAATTTTCCTCCAGCATTCATGTATTTCAACGTGCTGAAAGCTCAGCTAGAAGGAATATTCACTCATTTCAGTACAACTGAAGCTCTAATTATTTTTCATCAGAAACTCTTGAGCAATCATATTAAATCTTACATCCTTGTGCTGTGTTATAGCCACACAATTTTGTAAGCCTGAAATACTCAATATGTAACTACCTAGAAATTGTAGAATATTGCCCTGTGATAACTGCAGTATTTTAAATGTTTCTAAATTGTAAGAAACTTTCTATCTTCTTTTAAAAATGTTAATAGCAAAAAACGTTAATAGCAAAAATGTTATATGAAGTAAGGAATAAGTTAAAAGATAAGGAAGAGAAAAAAATGAAAATATGAGAAAAAAGAAAAATGCAGATCTAGGAAAATAATCAGATAACTTGAAAAACAAATTTAAAATCATATAAATGAATTTACAAGTGAAATATAGTTTATTTTTTAAGTGAATGTTTAATTGAATGTATTTACAGTGGGATGGATTATATCAGACACTTAAAATAAATCCGAGGTAACTTAAACCTAAGTTGAGTCTTGAAAGCACCACATACTTTTTGTTTTGGACCTTCGCCTTAACATTTCATGACCACATTAAAAATTTAAGAAGTTAAATACTTTAACTTTTTTTAATTTTGTGTTTTACTTAAAGAACCAGTTTCCTATAGAACACCCTATAGGAGACACTCATTGATGTTTCTCTTAGATTTGCTCTGTCCTACTATGTCTCTACTTAGTACATCTCCTGTCCCTGCTTACTACTTCTATTTTGTTGCTGCCTATAAAAAATTACAACAAATTAAGTGGTTAAAAACAGCACAACACATATTTATTACCTTCTAGTTGTATAGATCAAAGTACTGGAATAGTATATAGCTCAGCTAGTTCTTTACTGTGGGTTGTACAAGGCCAAATTCAAGGTGTGGGCAGGTCTCTGTTCCTTTCTGGAGGCTCTGGAGATGAATCCCTTCCCAAACTCATTCAGGTTGTTGGCAGAATTTCATTCCAGGAGTTCAGGTGCCTGTTTCCTTGTTGGCTGTCAGGTAGGGAGTTGTTCTTAGTTTACTCAGGTCATCTGTATTCCTTCACTCATGGCTCCCTTCTTCATCCTCAAAGCAAGTATTGGTGGGTTGGGTCTTTCTATACTTCAACTCATTGACCCCCTTTTCTGGTTCATCTCTCTACTCTTCTGGTAGGAGGAAGTCCTCTGATTTTGAGGGCTCATGTGACAAGTTGGAGCCCACCCTGGTAATCCAGGATAAACCCCATTTCAAGGTCTCTACCCTTACATCTGCAAAGTCCCTTCTGAGTGTAACATAACATATTTACTGGTTTCAGGGATCATGATGTGCATATTTTGCAGGGAGGGAAATCATTAATCTCTCTACCATGTTATGTACCTTTCCTCCCAGTCTTTTTTATCTCTAATCCTCTCATGAATCTGGCCACCACAATCCATTGCTCCTCCAAAAAAGAGTGACAAGTTCACTTCCACCTTTGTTGTTTACCCTTTCACCTGGCCCTGAAATACCTTTCTTACTATATGTTGGTTGTTTTCACCCCCCTTCTCTTTGTGGCTGCAACTCAAATTCTACCTACTCGACGAATTCTTTCTTGTTTTAGACTTGCAGATTCCATATCTGCAACAATTTATAGACCTCAGTGAGCCTTTGGGTCTGTTCTTAGAATATATACCCTTCTGGAGCACCAGCATCATTCAAGCCCTGAAGCCAAACTGACTGAATTCAAATCCTGATTCTGTCCTTACCTTCCAGTATAAGTCCCAAGTTCTCTATTTACAAAAGGTGGCTAATAAAAATAATACCCCTCTTCGCCTTTGTGTGTTGCTGAGCTTATGGATATAACACACTTAAGATATGTAGAAGTGCCTAGCAAATGGTGAGCTCTCAATGACAGTTATTACTACTATTTTATGAGTATCTCTAACAAATTCTCCTGGAGCATCCGTTAGGATGTATTTCAGCTGCAAACAATGGAACAACTTCATTTAGACTGGCTTAATTAAGAGGAAATGTATTTTGTACAATGAGGGAAATCTAGAAAAATGTGTATACGGTGGGTGAGCATTGTTCTAAAGATCAGCTGATGCAGTGACTCGGTGAGGTCAGTTTTGCAATCCCTCTGCTCCATCACTCACCATAAGGCTTCATTCTCGCACCAATGGAAGAAGTTCGCTGCTATGCAAACATCACATTCACACATAATTCAGCAAAACCCAAAGGAAAAATAAATACTGTTGTTTTCTATGTCTTTCCTTTCAGGATGTGGAAAAATTTCCCAGAGACCCCACAACATGGTTTTTGTGTGTCATGCTCCTATGTCAGAGGCCTGAACCAGTTCACATTACAGAACCCCTGGGTCCAGAGGAATGTTAGCTTTCCCTAAGGCTGAGGAGGGCTGGTGGTCAAGAAAGGGCATTGGGATGGAAGGAAGGAATAGGGGATATCTTTATTAAGGCAAGCTTCTGTTAAGAAGGAAGAAGTGAGAATGACTTCAGGGTAGACATCTCTTATGCAACCTTCTATACAAATATATGTTTACATCACTTCCAAGTCAAATACCTATGATTGTGTCCTGCATAAGGTAAGCATTTAGGAGGTACTACTAATATCAGTGTTGCTAATGTTGAAATGTTTTAAGTAATACACATTTTTTATCAGCTCCAGAAGGTCTAATTATTCATTTCATATAATGTTTAATTTTACTTTAATTAATTATACATTGATTTTGTAACTCAATTGTGTTAAATTCCTTATAAATAAACACAACTCTGTGGGGAGCTTATTTCCTCACTGATTCCTAATCCCTTAAACATGCTGTTAAAAATGAGGTGACAGTAGGAAAGACACAGGTTCATGGTTTACAACCGTAGCCCCCATTTCATCTCAAGTCAACATGCCTCCTTTGTGGCATTCCCTCTTTCCCCAAAAACACATTAATTGCCTGACTTCATTTTATATTTATTTCAAAGCTGAGTGGAGAAAATTATCCAAGGGGATTATTTTTTTTCCCCCCTCATACCTAGCCTTACTCTTACAAGGGCAGCCAGCCTTTTCCTCTCCCTCATTTCTCATGGTGAGAAGCTAATCCTGGAGTTCAGGTGGAATGTGCGCCGCTTAAATTCCAGTGATTTCGCTATTTCAAAGAGGTTAGAGTGGAGCTTTATGCCTTCCTTCATGCTTTCCTTTGACCCTTTCCTTTTCTAGTAGAAATTCCCTGAGAAAATGTTATATGCCGGTATTGTGTCATTTGCTGTAAGAAATATAAAAGTGGTATGATATATACTCCTGGTCCTTAAGTAAATCAGTGTTATTATGGAAGCAATGTGGATACACACACAAGTAATTTGGAACACATTTATAATAGTATGTAATTTTGTATTAAGTAGATAATATTAAATGTGCACCTCTTAGGAGTTCCAGAAAGATAGAAATTATCATGATTTGAAAGTTGTTCCTTTAGTATTTTTTTTTAAAGATTTATTTATTTATTTGACAGACAGAGATTACAAGTAGGCAGAGAGGCAGGCAGAGAGAGAGAGAGGAGGAAGCGGGCTCCCTGCTGAGCAGAAAGCCCGATGTGGGGCTCGATCCCAGGACCCTGGGATCATGACCTGAGCCAAAGGCAGAGGCTTTAACCCACTGAGCCACCCAGGCGCCCCTACCTTTAGTATTTTTATTCCTTAAATTATTTAATAGGAACTAACACCAAGTCTCCAAAAATGATTGTAATAAAAATTTAGAATTTTCATAATATATTTGGTTACTGAAAGAATTGTATATAGAATTATATATATTTTATATATACAGCTAATTTCAGAAAAGGTATTGAGTTGGACAGACCAATCTGACACTAAATGAAGAAAACATTAAAATGATTTTAAGAGTGCATTTCTAGGTGTTCAATTTAAATGTTTAACAATTACCCACACAAACTGGACTTGGAAATAAATCAAGATAATGCAAAAACAGATATCAAAGTTAAATATAGACATGGCTTTGAAATCTCAAAATCACTAAAATCATCAATTATCTTTATTTGGCAAGGGGAAGGCAATAACAGTAAAATGTATATCGGCACCAACTGTGATGTGAAATTTAAAGCTCTAAAACCCCATTAAAATCAGCCTGGTAATGAGGTACCATATGCACCGATCTACAGTTGCCGGAGGATCCCTAACCTGTGGCTTCTTTTTCTCTGTCACATTACCTTGTTAAGTAAGAACGAGCTGAGAATGTTCGTTTAAGTATTCATGAGAGTGTACATAATATAAAGGTTGACAAGTTTAGGAATGCATATTTTTCTTCTGCCTTTTGATATATACTGTATATCTGCTTTAATTTGCCATATATGCTTGTTTCCAAAGCAAATTTTAAATATAATGTAACAAAAGCTATTCATATGGTTGAAACAAATTAGTCATTCTGACTACAAATTTATATATGCATTCTGGTAAGAGAACTGGTTTAATCTGATGATTACAGTGGCCTATTAATCAAAGTGCTGATCAAAAGTCATAAAAAAAATCCATATTTCATTACCATCTTCTGAGGCACCCAGTTCTTTCCACTTCTTTATTGCTCACCTTTATAAATAATTCAGTGCCTATTCTCTTTTTCATACACTTACATCTCTTTCATTAACACCTGTGAAAGTTGAGATTTTATACTGAAGGTAGAAAAACTTTCAGCTCCAGCTGGACATTTTCATTTTTTGGCTCAAAGAAATTATTAATAAATAAGCTCTGGGTCTATGAGATAAGTAAAATAACATTTTTATTTACGTGTTCTTGACAAACTGATTATTCACATTATTTTCCTTTCCCAGGCTTAGCAGTTTGTCCTTACTAAATAGGTATGCTGCCACAAGGATTTTCACAGGAGGAGAAAAGTTCTTTGAAGTAACTACATAGCTACACATGAAATTTTTAAAGCTGCATGTATGAAATTTCATCTCTACCGAGTTAATCGACCAATCATCCATATTGTGAAATACATTACACATTTTCAAGACTTTGGAAACTACTTACTTTTAAAATTAATTCATTAAAATTCTCTGCCATCAAGTGACATAATTGTATTACTCGAAGACAGTAAAAGTCAAATATTCTCTTCTCACATGACATTTACCCTTCTCTTTCTTTCTCTCTCTTTTTTCTTCCTTTCTTTTAGATGAATTATTCTAGAAAACTTTCATGCTTTTTTAAATAGAAAAAGGAATTTGAATCAATACTGACTTCCTCCCGCTTTCTCTCATCTGCTTGCTTCCAGCCCCCTATTACTTGTTTGCATTTCTGAAAGGATCAAGGTAGGAAAGCATGCACATTCACTTGTAATAACTTGAGGTAAACTAAAAGCTTGTTTTTATTTATTATGTGCATACATTATAATATATAACATGAGTCAACCCATTTTTCTGCAAAGGGCCAGCTAGTAAATATTTTCTACTTTGTGATTCATACAATACATGTCCCAAGTCATTTCTGTCCCTTTAGCATAAAAGCACTCTTAACACTGCATGTAGATGAGTGACTGTGGATGTATTCCAATGAATCTTTATGAGTGGACACTAAAATTCTATTTTATATGATTTTCATATACAAAATATCCTTAATTTTTATAAATCAATATCTAAAAATCTAAAAATGTAAAAACCAGTCTTAGCTTTCTGTACTGAAAAAGGTGGCAGGCCATATTTGGCTTCCTGATGTGTAATCCCTGCTCCATCATAATACAGAAAATGGCATATAGCCATACCATGACTAAGGTGAAAAACAGTGAATACACATAAAATAATATCTCCCAAATCTCAAGAAATTTTCATTGATCCACAACATACATGGATATTTACAAAGTTACATGTCTTATTTCCATGTGTATTATATAGTTTTTTTTTTTTAAGATTTTATTTATTTATTTGACAGAGAGAGAGAGAGATCACAAGTAGGCATAGGAGCAGGTGGAGAGAAGTGGGGGAAGCAGGCTATCCGCTGAGCAGAAAGCCCAATGCGGGGCTCGATCCCAGGACCCTGAGATCATGACCTGAGCCGAAGGCAGAGGCTTTAACCCAAGAAATTGCTTCTTGGGGTGCCTGGGTGGCTCAGTCAGTAAAGCAGCTGACTCTTGATTTCAGCTCAGGTCTTCAGCTCAGCATCCTAGGACGGAGCCCCACTCAATGGGGAGTCTGCTTGAGGATTTCTCTCCCTCTTCTTCTGCCCTTCCCCCCCTTCTCTCTCAAATAAATAATCATTAAAAAATATTTTCCTAACACATATGTATGTATGTGTATATAAATGTACATATATATACATATGCATCCATATGTATATGCGTGTGTGTGTATTACCTGTGCATGTTTGGTTATTCCTTCCTGATTAGATGATATAGTTAAAATATAATTAATATTAATATTTCTTAAACAATAATCATAATGGATGTGTCAACCCTACCTAGCCATCTTACAGTCAGTTCATTTATTCCCTAAGTAACTTAGAAATATTCCTGGGACAAAGTAGAAACAATCTCTGATAACTTCTTAATCTCTAGCTCCTGACCCTACCATCTGAAAATGTAAAAATCTCTTCAACTGTGTGCATTTGAAGGAATCACCATTAATATATGCCCAAATCAGTCCATTTGCCTGTCCCACCAACAGACCCTTTGGAAAGATTAGACTAAGTATGTGTGATTGTTCCTGCTTGGGCACAACTAAAAAATTACTCTTAGATGCTTGATTCTTTGGAAATGTTTCCTCAATTATATTTTTAAAAGCACTTACAGAAAAAAAAAAAGAAATAAAACAAACGTATAGCACAGAGGGAAGTTTTTTTTAAAGTGTCGTATACTTGCAAGTACTACTTCTGGGGTTAAGGTTACTATTTTTGAATCATTTCTTGCTTTTGGCTTTGAATTTTTAAAATTTATTTAGAACGTATGTATTAAGCCTCAAAGAAACAGCAAATTCGGGGTTTTGCTTTTGTTTTTATTTTGAATTTTATCATCTCTTTGCTATCAAAAACACAATCTGGTAGACAATCCTATAAGAATTAGTAGCCATTTTGCTCCCTGCCACACCAAAAATATGTCATAAATGAAAATATTGTTCAAGGTCATCCATCATGAGGGTAGAGAAACATATTCAGTTATGTTATGTGATCCTATATTTTAGAACAGGAATAAGTGTGATTCATTTAATGCATGCCCTGATTTCCATACATTTTGAGGTTAGCAATAGTTTTGGCAATAGCAAACCTCTATGACTACACTTTGGATAGCACCAATA
This sequence comes from Enhydra lutris kenyoni, assembly GCF_002288905.1. Lineage (NCBI taxonomy): Eukaryota > Metazoa > Chordata > Mammalia > Carnivora > Mustelidae > Enhydra > Enhydra lutris. Next base: position 867,611 of record NW_019154133.1, on the reverse strand, counting down.
TATAATCAGACAGTGAGGAATAAGGTCTCTCCCAAACTTTGACAATCTACTCTTCTTATTGGTCAGTTTCATTATAATGTTAATCCAGAGCAGAACCAACTTAGAATTATTTATGATAAACATATAGAATTTTTGCTTAACACAGAATTAGGCTAAGGCACATGCCATATTGGTACCTCTTGCCAGACATATAGTAAAGTAACTTCTAACTAAATCTCACAACTGATGGTCTTTTTATTCTGAAAGGAATATGACTGACTTATTATAGGAAAATTTTAAATATTCATTTTATTATAGAAATCAGTTTGAAGTAAACTCATCTTCTATCTAAATTTCTGGACCATTCAATAGTAGTTCCAACGTTAACATGTTTTATTACAGATTACATCTGAGTTCTCTTTTCTTACTTGTATTTTGTGAGACACTTATTTTTTGCAACATAAATAGTGAAAAAATTGCTGTTGGCTCTGACTTTACTATATAATAAGTAAGGCATATTTAAGAAGAAATGCACAAAAAAAGGTAATTTATTGATTGGTTAGTGAAAATGTGACCAGAGGCTCATAGGAATCTATCCTTGTATTTTCTCTAGGAACAATGGCTCTGTATTCACTAACTCAGTGTTTGTGTTGACTTTATATATCACAAACAAGAATCAACAGTACATATCAAAGCCAGTCATATGCTAGCTGATGTTGCTGGTAAGAAATGTTGAATGACCAGGAAAAGTCATCCTGTGCCAAATATAATGTAGTTAATTTGCAAAGAGATGAAGGAACAGAGAGACTAAGTATATCCAAATTAAAAAAGACAGAAGAATGTAGCTTAATATGATTTTCCCATTCCCCTTCCAAAATTATTTCCAAGCAAGACAGCCTTAACATTTCTCTTAGCCTGACTAAACTTTGGATGGGTTTCTTCCTGAAGATAGGCCCTAAGCCTCCCTATTCTTAGAGCACTGACTCTAGAAAACTTGAAATTGCAAATTATTTTCCAGGCCCTTTGAGATATAAATCTTCACCCAGACTCTTGCCACTCTTACAACACAGAACATCTTTCTCAAGGGCCTGGAAGTCATCCCCTTTTAATATTGTTATCAAGAAAAATAACATCCTTGTCTTCCACTCTCTATAAGAAGGTAGGAGCCTAACTTTGATCAAGATCAATGCCAATTAATAAATACAATTTGCCTAATCACAAGGATCGACATCCCCACTGATAACCTTGAATATTTGTCCATTTGCTCACTCCAGTTTTTAAAAACTCTCCCATCTTGGGGTGCCTGGGTGGCTCAGTTGGTTGAGCAGCTGCCTTTGCCTCAGGTGTGATCCCCAGGTCCTGGGATGGAGCCCCATGTTGGGCTCTCTTCTTAGCAGGGAGCCTTCTTCTCCCTTTCCCTCTGCCTACCACTCTGCCTACTTGTGCTTTCTCTCTACCAGATAAATAAATAAAATCTAAACAAAACAAAACAAAATCCCTCCTACATCTTTTGTTTCAGCAGATCTGAGTTCAACCTCTCCCGTATTTAAATATTGTTGAAGGAAGTCTTCCTTGCCTATTTAACTTGTCTGGTGCAATTTTTCTTTGATGTTTTCCTGCATTTGTTTACTTGAATTACGTATGAGTGTTTCTGGTGGCAGACCACATGCACACTCACATACACACACGCATGCATACACACACACCTGAAGGAATAGTACAATAATACATCATTTCAGGATAAGTGTAGGTACCGATAAAGCTATTCTTTATTACTTATCTTTCCCCCAAAGGCAAAAACATCCATGGCTTCAAAGAAAAGTGGATATGGTGGGAAGAGACCAAGAGGACAGTCCTCTTAATCAGACCAGTTCATTGTTATCTGTTGCAAGTGCTATTTCCTCCGCACCCATAATAAATAACACATAGTTCTATTTGGAAATACCTGAAGATGGATTTTATTTTATTTTTAATGCTTTAGGCAGATGTATTATTTATCTATTGCCACAATAATGTTGAGTAACAGAGATCCAAAATACATCAGTGACATAACACAATAAACATGTATTTGGCTCATGAGTTTACAGAATTCATCTGATCTGAATTGGGCTCAACTGATCTTGACTACTCTCCTTCATGCTTCTGTGGTCAGAAGTGGGTCAGCTAGACATTTCTAATGTCCCTGCCTGTTCTCATTCACATAACTAGAGGTTCATATATGATGCCCTCAGCTGAAAACTTGGACAATTTGTCTCTGTTCTACATGTCTTTCATTCCCCACAGACTAGCTCAGGCATGTTCTTTTGCAAAGGAAAAAAAGGACAAGTGGAAATGCACAATATGTTTCCAAATCTCCTTTCGCATCCCATCTGCCAGCATAACATCTAAACACATCACACTGAACAAGGCCAGTCCCAGGCTAGTCTTGATTCATTGTGGTAGTGGTATGTGACCCGGCAGGGCATTAAGGGAAAGAGCATGAATATGGTGGGGAGCAGAGAATCAGGACCTGTAACATACTTGATCTATTACAGTAGAAATATGCTCTCTCTTATGCCTATTTCTGCATCCCTTTTTAGGTTTACAATGGCCTACCTTACCCCCAACTTGGAGGACAACCAGCTAATTACTTTGCAAATATATTTTCAATTTTGGTGTAAATTCTATGATCCAAACTATCATCTGCTATATAATATGGCAAAGGTTATATTTCAAATATATAATTATCATGAGTTTGGGAATAATAAGTTCTTTCACTCTTGGTTGAAATGTTTTCAATGTGCTAGGAATCTTCGCTGGGAGAGGAAAGTTAAATATTAATAAAGTTCTCCTTTTGAAGCATTTTAATTAAACTTTGGGTAGTATTACATTTCACTTTATCCTCTTGCATTATCTCACATTCTTGGGAAAAAATTAATGAAAAGGGCACACAGTGTTCATGTTTTATTAAAACGTAGAGAAAAACTCAGTTGAAATAAAAGCTCAACTTTCTTCAGTATTACTAAGTGAATATAATGTAACAAATCTTTTAAGCAGGGCTCCTATTTTTGATAAACCCACAATCTCATCTCATTTGAGGCGAGATTTTGTGTCTTTTCTCTATCCACAAACAAAGGACTGCTGTCCAATTGTTTGTATAGCAGCTAAAGTAATGCAGATGTTTGATTGATTGTAGTACTTGATTTTCTTTATCATCCTGTATTGTTGTGGGGCAGGCTAGAGTGTAAAGCTTCCTTCCCAACTGTAATCTTCCTAGCCAGCCTCAAACAGCTGGTGGAAAAAAATTGTGTAGTCTTTGAATTTCCCACTCTTTTACTTGAATTTACTTCAAAGTACTATGGCAGTCATGCTAATAGGAAAACTTACATAGGAAAACTTACAGAATTTCCCAAAATTCTTAATGTATGACTAGAAAGGTAAAAATTTAAGAGATTCCACAATTCAGAATATACATTAACCCATTTTTTTTCTCTAAGAGAGAAACTTGCAAAACCACTTAGGTGGCATAAAAGAGAGATTCATATGAACGTCATTCAGAACTTTCAAATATCTGGAATTTTGGGCTAAATTAGCGGCTTGGTCCATTCATTCAATAATCACATCTACTAAGAAGCACACATGAAAAAAACTGTCATCTCTGTGCTACTTTGACCTTGCATTTGGGTTTGAAAAGAGAAAATCCAAGTTCCCTATCTGTCTTCCATCCACTAATTATATGATTTAGTAGAAGTCATGTCTCATCTCTGAATCTCAATTCATCATCTTTAATATGAGCTTATTATGATCTCCCTCTCAAGATATTGTAGAGTTATACCAAAGCATACACAGGTCCCAGCTCAGTGCCAGATAGACTATTAGCATAATTATCATGATTATTAGACTCTTTTTTTTAATAAAAATATAATGTATTTTTATCCCCAGGGGTACAGGTCTGTGAATCGCCAGGTTTACACACTTCACAGCACTCACCATAGCACATACCCTCCCCAATGTCCATAACCCCACCCCCCTCTCCTGACGCCCCTCCGCACAGCAACACTCAGTTTGTTTTGTGAGATTAAGAGTCACTTATGGTTTTTCTCCCTCCCAATCCCATCTTGTTTCATTTTTTCTTCTCCTACACCCCTAACCCCCCACATTGCATCTCCACTTCCTCATATCAGGGAGATCATATGATAGTTGTCTTTCTCTGATTGACTTATTTCACTAACCATAATACCCTCTAGTTCCATCCACGTCGTCGCAAATGGCAAGATTTCATTTCTTTTGGTGGCTGCATAGTATTCCATTGTATATATATTCCACATCTTCTTTATCCATTCATCTGTGGATGGACATCCAGGTTCTTTCCATAGTTTGGCTATTGTAGACATTGCTGCTATAAACATTCAGGTGCACGTGCCCCTTCGGCTCACTACGTTTGTATCTTTAGGGTAAATACCCAGCAGTGCAATTGCTGGGTCATAGGGTAGTTCTATTTTCAACTTTTTGAGGAACCTCCATGCTGTTTTCCAGAGTGGTTGCACCAGCTTGCATTCCCACCAACGGTGTAGGAGGGTTCTCCTTTCTCCGCATCCTCACCAGCATCTGTCATTTCCTGACTTGTTAATTTTAGCCATTCTGACTGGTGTGAGGTGATATCTCATTGTGGTTTTGATTTGTATTTCCCTGATGCCAAGTGATGTGGAGCATTTTTTTATGTGTCTGTTGGACATCTGGATGTCTTTCTTTGCAGAAATGTCTGTTCATGTCTTCTGCCCATTTCTTGATTGGATTATTTGTTCTTTGGGTGTTGAGTTTGCTAAGCTCTTTATAGATTTTGGATATAGCCCTTTATCTGATATGTTGTTTGCAAATATCTTCTCCCATTCTGTCAGTTGTCTTTTGGTTTGTTAACTGTTTCCTTTGCTGTGCAAAAGCTTTTGATCTTGATAAAATCCCAATAGTTCATTTTTGCCCTTGCTTCCCTTGCCTTTGGCGATGTTCCTAGGAAGATGTTGCTGCGGCTGAGGTCAAAGATGTGGCTGCCTATGTTCTCTTCAAGGATTTTGATGGATTCCTTTCTCACATTGAGATCCTTCATCCATTTTGAGTCTATTTTCGTGCGTGGTGTAAGGAAATGGTCCAATTTCATTTTTCTGCATTTGGCTGTCCAATTTTCCCAACACCATTTATTGAAGAGGCTGTCTTTTTTCCATTGGACATTCTTTCCTGCTTTGTTGAAGATTAGTTGACCATAGAGTTGAGGGTCTATTTCTGGGCTCTCTATTCTGTTCCATTGATCTATGTGCCTGTTTTTGTGCCAGTACCATGCTGTCTTGATGATGACAGCTTTGTAATAGAGCTTGAAGTCCGGAATTGTGATGCCATCAACATTGGCTTTCTTTTTCAATATTCCTTTGGCTATTCGAGGTCTTTTCTGGTTCCATATAAATTTTAGGATTATTTGTTCCATTTCTTTGAAAAAAATGGATGGGATTTTGATAGAGATTGCATTAAATGTGTAGATTGCTTTAGGTAGCATAGACATTTTCACAATATTTGTTCTTCCAATCCAGGAGCATGGAACATTTTTCCATTTCATTGTGTCTTCCTCAATTTCTTTCATGAGTACTTTATAGTTTTCTGAGTATAGATTCTTTGCCTCTTTGGTTAGGTTTATTCCTAGGTATCTTATGGTTTTGGATGCAATTGTAAATGGGATTGACTCCTTAATTTCTCTTTCTTCTGTCTTGTTGTTGGTGTAGAGAATTGCAACTGATTTCTGTGCACTGATTTTATATCCTGACACTTTATTGAATTCCTGTACAAGTTCTAGCAGTTTTGGAGTGGAGTCTTTTGGGTTTTCCACATATAGTATCATATCATCTACAAAGAGTGATAGTTTGACTTCTTTTTTGCTGATCTGGATGCCTTTTATTTCTTTTTGTTGTCTGATTCCTGAGGCTAGTACTTCCAGTACTGTGTTGAATAGCAGTTGTGATAATGGACATCCCTGCCATGTTCCTGACCTTAGCAGAAAAGCTCTCAGTTTTTCTCCATTGAATATGATATTTACAGTGGGTTTTTCATAGATGGCTTTGATGATATTGAGGTATGTGCCCTCTAACCCTACACTTTGAAGAGTTTTGATCAGGAAGGGATGCTGTACTTTGTCAAATGCTTTTTCTGCATCTATGGAGAATATCATATGGTTCTTGTTCTTTCTTTTATTAATGTGTTGTAACACATTGATTGATTTACGGATGTTGAACTAATCTTGCAGCCCTGGAATAAATCCCACTTGGTCATGGTGAATAATCCTTTTAATGTACTGTTGAACCCTACTGGCTAGTATTTTGGTGAGAATTTTCACATCTGTGTTCATCAAGGATATTGGTCTGTAGTTCTCTTTTTTGATGGGATCCTTGTCTGGTTTTGGGATCAAGGTGATGCTGGCCTCATAAAATGAGTTTGGAAGTTTTCCTTCCATATCTATTTTTTGAAACAGTTTCAGGAGAATAGCAATTAGTTCTTCTTTAAACATTTGGTAGAATTCCCCCGGGAAGCCATCTGGCCCTGGGCTTTTGTTTGTTTGGAGATTTTTGATGACTGTTTCAATCTCCTTACTGGTTATGGGTCTGTTCAGGCTTTCTATTTCTTCCTGGTTCAGTTGTGGTAGTTTCTATGTCTCTAGGAATGCATCCATTTCTTCCAGATTGTCAAATTTGTTGGCGTAGAGTTGCTCATAGTATGTTCTTATAATTATCTGTATTTCTTTGGTGTTAGTTGTGATCTCTCCTCTTTCATTCATGATTTTATTTATTTGGGTCCTTTCTCTTTTCTTTTTGATAAGTCTGGCCAGGGGTTTATCAATCTTATTAATTCTTTCAAAGAACCAGCTCCTAGTACCATTGATTTTTTCTATTGTTTTTTGGTTTCTATTTCATTGATTTCTGCTCTGATCTTTATGATTTCTCTTCTTCTGCTGGGTTTATGCTTTCTTTCTTGTTTTTTCTTCTGCTCCTTTAGGTGTAGGGTTAGGTTGTGTATTTGAGACCTTTCTTGTTTCTTGAGAAAGGCTTGTACCACTATATATTTTCCTCTCATGACTGCCTTTGCTGTGTCCCACAGATTTTGAACCATTGTTTTTTCATTATCATTTGTTTCCTGAATTTTTTCAATTCTTCTTCAATTTCCTGGTTGACCCATTCATTCTTTTTTTTTTTTTAAGATTTTATTTATTTATTTGTCAGAGTGAGAGAGGGAGAGAGAGCAAGCACAGGCAGACAGAATGGCAGGCAGAGGCAGAGGGAGAAGCAGGCTCCCTGATGAGCAAGGAGCCCAATGTGGGACTCGATCCCAGGATGCTGGGATCATGACCTGAGCTGAAGGCAGCTGCTTAACCAACTGAGCCACCCAGGCGTCCCTGACCCATTCATTCTTTAGAAGGATGCTATTTAGTCTCCATGTATTTGGGTTCTTTCCAAATTTCCTCTTGTGATTGAGTTCTAGCTTCAGAGCATTGCGGTCTGAAAATATGCAGGGAATGATCCCAATCTTTTGATACTGGTTGAGACCTGATTTATGACCCAGGATGTGGTCTATTCTGGAGAATGTTCCATGTGCACTAGAGAAGAATGTGTATTCACTTGCTTTGGGATGGAATGTTCTGAATATATCTGTGATGTCCATCTGGTCCAGTGTGTCATTTAAGGCCTTTATTTCCTTGTTGATCTTTTGCTTGGATGATCTGTCCATTGCAGTGAGGGGAGTGTTAAAGTCCCCTACTATTATTGTATTATTGTCGATGTGTTTCTTTGATTTTGTTATTAATTGGTTTATATAGTTGGCTGCTCCCACGTTAGGGGCATAGATATTTAAAATTGTTAGATCTTCTTGTTGGACAGTTCCTTTGAGTATGATATAGTGTCCTTCCTCATCTCTTATTATAGTCTTTGGCTTAAAATCTAATTGATCTGATATAAGGATTGCCACTCCTGCTTTCTTCTGATGTCCATTAGCATGGTAAATTGTTTTCCACCCCCTCACTTTAAATCTGGAGGTGTCTTTGGGTCTAAAATTAGTTTCTTGTAGGCAACATATAGATGGGTTTTGTTTTTTTTATCCATTCTGATACACTATGTCTTTTGATTGGGGCATTTAGCCCATTAACATTCAAGGTAAGTATTGAGAGATATGAATTTAGTGCCATTGTATTGCTTTAAGGTGACTGTTACTATATATTGTCTCTGTTGCTTTCTGATCTACTATGTTTAGGCTCTCTCTTTGCTTAAAGGACCCCTTTCAATATTTCCTGTAGGGCTGGTTTGGTGTTTGCAAATTCTTTCAGTTTTTGTTTGTCCTGGAAGATTTTTATCTCTCCTTCTATTTTCAATGATAGCCTAGCTGGATATAGTATTCTTGGCTGCATGTTTTTCTCGTTTAGTGCTCTGAATATATCATGCCAGCTCTTTCTGGCCTGCCAGGTCTCTGTGGATAAGTCTGCTGCCAATCTAATATTTTTACCATTGTATGTTACAGACTTCTTTTCCCAGGCTGCTTTCAGAATTTTCTCTTTGTCGCTAAGACTTGTAAATTTTACTATTAGGTGACGGGGTGTGGACCTATTCTTACTGCTTTTGAGGGGGGTTCTCTGCACCTCCTGGATTTTGATGCTTATTCCCTTTGCCATATTAGGGAAATTCTCTACAATAATTCTCTCCAATATACCTTCTGCTCCCCTCTCTCTTCCTTCTTCTTCTGGAATCCCAATTATTCTAATGTTGTTTCATCTCATGGTGTCACTTATCTCTCGAATTCTCCCCTCGTGGTCCAGTAGCTGTTTGTCCCTCTTTTGCTCAGCTTCTTTATTCTCTGTCATTTGGTCTTCTATATCACTAATTCTTTTTTCTGCCTCATTTATCCTAGCAGTGAGAGCCTCCATTTTTTATTGCACCTCACTAATAGCTTTTTTTATTTCAACTTGATTAGATTTTAGTTCTTTTATTTATCCAGAAATGGCTTTTATCTCTCCAGAGAGGGTTTCTCTAGTATTTTCCATGCCTTTTTCGAGCCCGGCTAGAACCTTGAGAATTGTCATTCTGAACTCTATATCTGAAATATTACCAATGTCTGTATTGATTAGGTCCCTAGCCTTCGGTACTGCCTCTTGTTCTTTTTTGTGGTGAGTTTTTCCGCCTTGTCATTTTGCCCAGATAAGAGTATATGAAGGAGCAAAAAACATACTGAAAGGGTGGCAAAGACCCCATGAAAATGCGCTTTAACCAAATCAGAAGAGACCCCAAATCATGGGAGGAAGAAAGGGATAAAAAGCAGTTCAGGAAAAAAAAATTAAAAAAAAAAAAAAAAAAAGAGTAAAAGTTAAAAAAAATTAGCAGAAGAAAAAAATTAAATTAAAAAAAATTAAATGAACTGCAAGACTAAAGAATCATGGGGAGAAAGCCATGAGTTCTGTGCTTTGCTTTCTCCTCCACCGGAATTCTGCTGCTCTCCTTGGTAGGTGAACTTTGTCTTGGCTGGATTTCTTGTTGATCTTCTGGGGGAGGGGCCTGTTGTAGTGATTCTCAAGTGTCTTTGCCCGAGCCAGAATCGCACCGCCCTTACCAGGGGACAGGCTAAGTAATTTGCTCGCATTCACTTTCAGGAGCTTTTGTCCCCTGAACACTTTCCGTAGAGTTCCGGAGGACGGGATGAAAATGGCGGCCTCCCAGTCTCCCGCCCGGAGGAGCTGAGAGCTCGGGGTCCCACTCTTCAGTGCACCCTCTGAGAAAAGAGCCCAATCACTCCCGTCTCCTTGGCCTCTGGCCGCGCTCCGAGCTCACCCAGCCTGTGACCAGTTCAAGGTAACCCTGAGCTGAGAGCTCACTCCTCTGCTCTGTCTCTGTAGTCGGCTTCCCCGGTCTAATACCTGCAAGCTCTGTGACACTCAGACACCCCCAATCCTTCTGTGACCCTGTGGGACCTAGGGCCATGCTGGCCCCGCGTGGGCTTCACCCCGGTTAAGCCTCTGGAGCTTGTCCCTCAGTGGAGCAGACTTTTAAAAGTCCTGATTTTGTGCTCTGTTGCTCTGCCTTTTGCCGGGAGCCGGCCCCTCCCCCCACGGTCTATCTTCCCATTGCTTTGGATTCACTTCTCCGCCAGTCCTACCTTTTAGAAAGTGGTCGATTTTCTGTTTCTAGAATTGCTGTTCTTCTTCTCTTCCATCTCCCGTTGGATTTGTAGGTGTTTGCAATGGTTTGATAAGCTATCTAGCTGATCTCCTGCTACCTGATGTAGTCTCAGCCTGCTACTTCTCTGCCATCTTGACTCCTCCCCTTATTAGACTCTTTCAATGTCAAGAACTTCTTTCCAACCCTAAACAACAAATTCAACTTTCTAATTTATGAATCCCCAGATAAACTCTACAATGGCTTAGTCACAGAGGTTCTACTCATGTATGTATGCAATCATCTTGATATTTTGGGGGGATGGTTGATGAAGGTATGGATTTTTTTTTAACCTATTTGATAAATTAATAATCTGGATAATTTAGACAAATAAGCAGTCAATCTTAATTAAACAGTGGTTGAAAACTGGTAGCTTTGATTAAAACAACGAAAATGAATAGAGAATGGCCTTAGCAGAAACTGAGTCTCTATGGAAGAAGCCCTTCACAGTTTGGAATTTTGTCTAACAAAGCTAATATTGGTTATTTTCAAAATAACAATTCAAGATATATAAAGTTTTTATACACTCAAGTTGATAGAAAATTATAAGTTCTGCTTAATGTAGAAACATTAAATCATATTCTGTAGTCATAAATTCACTGTTCATAAGAAAAACTATTAAATTATATGGAACAGTGACAGAACAGTCTGGCATCAGTTGTCATTACTGGGCTGCACACATTATGAAAAAAAAGAATCTCTTTTTGCATGTCTATGTGGTACTTATAAAATCTTGTGCAATTTGGAATTTTGTAAAATTACAATAAAATGCCAATTATAAATATAATTTAACCTTTACCTCAATTCAGGAGGTACTATGATAGGTACTTTCACACACATTATCTCCTTTGATGGCATGGTGAAACTATTCTTTTTTTTTTTTTTTTTTACAAAAAAACAGTGTCTATAGATAATATCTTTGTTGAACAGCAATATTTTTTGAATTAGCTCACTTGCTGTTAGCACATTTCGTATTATCACATAAAGTAAGTGGCAGTAAACTGGTATCTTTTATGTTAAATTATACATTTTCAAATTTTGTGCTTTAATTTTAATGTGGACACAATATAAAGAGTTGATATTACAGAAATTTAATGCTAATGTTTCCTTTAAGATAAGAAATACAATACACATATGCATGCAATTAATAGTCTTTGTTGGAATTCCTAGCAAACCACTCTACTAACTATAAAAAGACTCTGAACACTACTGATTATCATAGAGTAAAATAACAGATAAAAGCTTTTCAATGTCAAAGAGCAACCAAAGGACAAAATAAATAATATTAGGTATTACATATAATAATTGAGTTTGCCCTGAATAGTCCATCTCCATCTCTGGTATTAGATTATGGCTTTTCTACTGTCAGTGCTTTGTATAGTATGATTTATTCTATTCTTATTTTACAAACTCCCACTCATCCTGTCGACTTCCTTGGTGACTGAAGCCAAGGCCAGAGCATCTGGAATTCCATTTCCAGTCCCAGCTCCCCACCCCAACTTTTCCTGCTCAGGATCCAACAGTTAGCTGGACATTACTCTTGGTTTTTCAACAAGTAATTTCAGCCAACTATGCCTCAGAAACTTATGTTTTTTTATATTCTCTATTCTAATTAGAGACCCTAGCTTTACCCATTATGGAGACTTCAAATTTAACCTGAAATTCTTTCTATATGTTCAATAACCACTTCTTAAATGTCTGTGTTTTCTGCCTCTCTATATCTATTACAAATAATTCCTTAGTTCAGATAATCATTATTTTTATATGGTTTCATGCAATATATAATACTGAAATTTATTGTAGAATCTGATTGCTTAGTCATGCCATTTGAGTGGTTGGAGTAGGTCTTTAAAGCCTGATGGTAATTTGAAGAAGTTACCACAAGATGGTGTTTTCTTCTTTTTAGTTTATTAATTACAGACATTTTAAACCTTGACTAACCCATTTAAGTCTGATACGTAAATTACATTTTCATCACTGAAAGATTCATTATCAAGTAGTCAATACATATACATATAAACTGAGAGAAAGTACCAATTGACATAAAATAATGAGGAATATGGTATCCAGGTTTAAGCCTGTGTTTTCAAAATTTTGTAACCAATCTTGACTGGTTGGCGACATTGAGCAAGGTAGTCCACATGCATTACTAAGTTTCAAAGAGTTTCTGTATTCTAATAAGGGGAACCCTATCAGCAAGATCATAATTTTACCTGCTGGGAGAAAGCAGCAGTAAGAGGTGATAAATATGATTAGTTTTCCAGCTTTCAAACTTTGGGCTTTCTTGCATTTCACGATGCCATAAGTTCCTAGATCTTTTGTATCCAATATTCTTTTTACCTCTATTGCAAACTTACCAGTTCATATACCTGTAATTTCTGTGAAGATGGCTTTCCAATCCAAAGCTTTAGTGTCAATTATTTTTTCTAGAGCCACATGCACATTAACATAAACTTACTTATTTTTCAAAACTCAATAGCTTTTCTTCATAACCTCAAACATCCTTATTTCTATAAAGCCAAAACATGAAACTTCATTCTTTGAGAATGTCTTCTTTTCCTCTTGTCCCATTCACACAACAACTGAAAAATTATCACATTTTTAAGATTATGTATTCATAATTATGTATGTCACATCTTTAAGATTATGTATTCATTGTCTCCTGAAGCTATTTTTCTTTTTATCCTAAGAAATTTAGGGCCTCACTTCCTCATCTTCTAGCCCCAGGAGGCATTTTACTTTACATGTATAAACACTCATATGCATCCCACAGAAATGAACACATTCACACACACACAGTTTTAATTTTTAAAATGACCCAATATATACCTATCATATAATATTAAAATGTCATGTTATATATAATATATAACATAATAATATATATTGGTATATATGTATCATTAAAGATTTATTTTCATTTAAAAGAGCTCATAATCATCTTTTAGACTAATACATACAGACCCATAACAGTCTTTATTATCTTCATGTCATGATAGTATATATGGATGTGCCATAATTTTGATATATGTTTATAAGGGACATTTGGCCGTATCCAATTTTTTCCACTACTACCACTAATATTACAGATAGTATTCTTACAAATGTGTCTGTGCAAGGATTTTTTGTTTTCCTTATGAAATGAACTCCCATATCATCAACTATTTGGGTTTGTACCTTTAAAATTTCATAGCTACTTCAAGTTATTCTCCAAAAATGATGTATTAATTTTCTCTATCATTAAGGTAAGGGATTACCCATTCTCCCATATATTTAAAAACAATGATATTATTATTTCTTCATATATTTTCTGAACTCAACATAAACTATGTTTTTAATTTGCATTTAATATATGTTTAATGAGGTTCAAGAACTGTTAATATATTTACTGGCCATTTTTTCTTCTACTTTGCATTTCTTATTCATATCCTTTGCCCATTATCAAAAATTTTTAATTTTTTTAAAATTTTTAAAAGATTTTATTTATTTATTTGACAGAGAGAGAGAGAGAGAGATCACAAGTAGGCATAGGAGCAGGTGGAGAGAAATGGGGGAAGCAGGCTATCCGCTGAGCAGAAAGCCCAATGTGGGGCTCGATCCCAGGACCCTGAGATCATGACCTGAGCCGAAGGCAGAGGCTTAACCCACTGAGCCACCCAAGCGCCCCTCAAAATTTTTCATTTTTTTTTTTTTTTTTTTTTTTTGAGAGAGAGAGTGTACATGAATGTGGAGTGGGGAGGGAGAGAAGGAGAGGGAGAGAGAGAAACTTAAGCAGGCTCCATGCCCAGCACAAGCCTGAGCAGACCTGTCTCACAACACTGAGATCATGTCCTGAGCCGAAACCAACAATCAGACACTTAACTGACTGAGCCACCCTGATACCCCATCTTTGCCCATTTTTTAACTGAGTGTTTAAAATCTTCTGTTCCATTTACTTGTGGGAGATTTTAATAAAGTGTGTGTGTGTCTATAGTCATTGTTTTTAGATGTCAATTCTCACATTTTTTAAATGATTGCTAATTTTATCAAATAGTGTTTCTACTTCTTGGTTAAACATGTCCTTTTTTGCTTCTCTGTATTTTTGAGTTTTCTATTACGAATGTGATAGTTTCATAATCAAACAAAGACAACAAAAATTTTGTTTACAAGTTACCAGTAAGAGTTTTGGGGAAGTGAAAAAAATCAGAGTACTATTAGTCAGGATGGCAAATCATAAACAACCTCTTAATTTCTTCCTTCCTCTCACATTCTGTCTCTGGTGCTTGTACACTAGACAGGAAAGTCAGGTGTATCACAAGACAGACTAGTGTGAAAAAGAAGAAAAGAATCTGATTCTTTGTTGTATCTATTCCAGTTGGTTAGTACCTGTGTAATACTGATTGTCAGAAAATTCTACATATCATTCTTACTGTAAACTTACTATAAGCTTTATTTATATTCTCTTATTTTAAATTTAGAAATCAAATTCTACTCAGGAGTGTGTCTCTACTCCTCCTTCCCTCATGCTATGGTACTGATTGTATTAAAATTTACGATGCTTCCATAACTCACCAAGTATGGTAATGTACCCCATCTCACAACTCATCCCACCCCATCTCACAACTATGTGAGACAGGAGGTTAGTTATTATTATTCACACTAATGATGAACAAAACTGAGACAAAACTGAGATGTTTCTCAACTTGTCCAACATCACCTGCCTCGTCAATGTTGGACCAAGCACCCAAATTCAGCTCCTCTGATGCTACCCATTCAGCAGCATCACTTCTCTATGTCAACACTGAATGATGTGCTTTTCCCAAAACAGTCCCTGCTCTTCCTTAACCTCCTGCATTTTATAATACAGTTTGCTCTTTTCTAACCCTTCCCTTCCAGGGTTATTACAGTTTGTAAATAAAAATACAAGTGACCAGTTAAATTTGCATTTCAGATAAAAAGTTTTTTAAGAACTGTAAGTGTGTCCCATATATTGCATGGGGCTTGCTTATGCTAAAATAATATTCACTGATTCTCTGAAATGACACTTTAACTGAGAGGCCTATGTTTTGTTTTGTTTTTTGTTTTGTTTTGTTTTATTTCTTTTCAGCGTAACAGTATTCATTGTTTTTGCACCACACCCAGTGCTCCATGCAATACGTGCCCTCCCTAATACCCACCACCTTGTTTCCCCAACTTCCCACCCCCCGCCTCTTTAAGACCCTATGTTTTATGTGGCAACCCTTTTTCTATTACTATTTGTTCTCAGAATATGAGCCATTCTTTAACATGAATGATATTTGTGACTTGGAATTTATCCTAAATCTCCCAAACTAATCACATATTCTTGCAATTCATGATGATATTTGTTTTTACTTATTTATTAAATCTACCTTATACCATAGTTTTGTGGTTTCTCCTACCTTTTTAACTATGTTAAAAACCATGGTGACGGCTATAGCTTATTCATCCTTAGAAAGTCCAAACATACTTAACATCCTGCTCTTGGTAGATGTTCAAAACACCTTCACTAAGCTGATTTAGTATGTAATAATCAGTTTAACCTGCATACATATCCATGACAATAGACACTACTAAGAAAAAAGTAACATAATAGCACATTTTAAAAGAGTTGCCTTAAGCTATGCCTGCATGGCTCAGTTGGTTAATCATCCTGCCTTCAGTTCAGGTCATGAGCACTCAGGGTCCTAGAATACACCCTCACCTCAGGCTCCCAGCTCAGTGGAGATGTCTGCTTCTCCCTCTCCCTCTTCCGCTGTCCCTTGCCCCTGCTTGCACTCTTTCTCTCAAATGAAAAAAAAAATTAAAAATCTAATAAATAAATAAATAAATAAATAAATAAAAGTGTTGCCTGAAATAAGTTAAATTATAAAGATTTTTGTGTATTTGGTATATCTTCATGTTCAGAACAACTTCTTTCTCAAGCTACTAAGTGGCCAAGGTCATATCTAACCTGGCTTGTGTTTTAAGATCTTGACTAAAACTTAACTTTAGCTTTCAAATTTCTCAAATACCTGAGCATAATCAAGATGACAGAGCTAGGTCAGATTTTTTTTTTTCTTTTAACCTAACAACAATGCATTTTTATCTTAAAACAAATTTTTTTTCTTCAAAATAACTCATTAACTTTCTCTTATAATCAAAGAATATAATTTCCCACATGTTGTCATTGATACTGAAACAAATAATTGGCAACTTTTAATGTTTAGGTCTCTGTGGCCCATACTGTGTTAGGTACAAAAGAAGAAAGTCCTTTGGTACATGTTCTTAAGACTTTCACATTTGAAATATATGTACAATGGAATGATTTTAATACAAATAATTTAAAGGATAAATTTGAAAAGATGGGAAAAAAGAGATTATCCAAGTATGGGTCAATTTAAGACATATTAGTAACTTTTAAATTTTCAATGTAGACTCAAAATTTCATGTTATATTTTGCATCCATTTAAAAATTCAGCTTAAAGAAGTGACATATGCAAAAATTCAGCTAAAGAAATGTCCATCCAATGATTTACAAATATTAAATACATATACATATAATTGAAGAAGTATTTAACAAAATGTTATACCACCATAAAATAGATTGCAAACAACAAAATGCTATTGTGGAAGTGTAATATGGTTATGATAGGATGTTTCTAACAAATTTTTGAGTGAAAAAAAATATAAAACAGCGTGGCAATAACTGTACACTTTTTGTTGTTTCTGTATAAAATAGGTGATTACATAAACATAGAAATTAGAAAAAGCAATTCCTACCACTGTAAAAATATTATTTTTCATTAATACTGTATTTCATATAATATATTTTATTACATGTTATCTTTTTTTTAATCTAATTTTCCTGGTATAGATGTGTACTTAATTTTCTATCTATTCACCGTATGCTTATATAAAAGTTAAAAGATTTTAAATAAAAGGCATGTGTAAGTAAAGTGTAGGTAATATTAATTA
The DNA here is from genome assembly GCF_002288905.1 of Enhydra lutris kenyoni. Classification (NCBI taxonomy): domain Eukaryota; kingdom Metazoa; phylum Chordata; class Mammalia; order Carnivora; family Mustelidae; genus Enhydra; species Enhydra lutris. Next base: position 850,470 of record NW_019154133.1, on the reverse strand, counting down.
ATTTGGATATATAGACACAGGATGCAATCACAAATGATGTTACCCAGATTCAAGTTCTTTCTATGAATATTTATTCAATGTTAACAGATCAGGTTATCTCCATGTACAAACAGCAGAATTGAGGATTGACCACGATGTTCTGACCCAGATAAAGCATGGATGGTGCTAAACGCATCTTGGGAAGAAACCATCTGGGAACAGCATGTTTATGCTTGGTTTAAGAAAAAAAAAAGGTTGGGGGGGGGAAGCAAGCAGCTCCTTCCTTCTGTTCCTGGCTTTATAGCAAACATGGAAACTTGTCAACGTACCGCAGTAAAAGTGCTCTTTTGCGTTCAGTAAGTCAGTTTGGAGTTCAGTTTACTTCCTAGGAGGTATGTTCTTTTGCCCCTTCTTGTGTGGAACCTCCTGCTCTTCTAGAAACTGCTCCCACAAAATTACAAATCTGCAGCTCAGCTGTTTCCTGGTTAGAGTCTATGCATTTGGGTCATACTCAACTTGTTTCTAAAACTATTCCTCCTGCTGGAAGCTTTCTGTTACTGTTTCTCAGGGTGACTGCTCTCTATATAGCTCAGCAACTCAAACTGATTTCACTTCAGTAAAATAAGCACGTGCTCCTGAAATTTTGGCACGGGTTTAGCCTCAGATTTCTGGGTTAGCAAAGTAGGTTTGGTTTGGTTTTGTTTTGAAATCCGTATCTATGTTTGTAGTAATGTTCCCAGTTTAAAAACATATCAAACATGTCAATGAAATTTGGAAAAGTAGACACACAAGGGTTTTTAGACACAAAATATGTTTTAATGAAGTGAAATCCTTTTTATTTTTCATTGTGTCTTCACAGAATAGATGCAGAATCGGCATAGCAAAAGAGCATTCCAGGACTCTCCTAAAAAAATGTGTCAACCTTGTTCTACACAGAACACCTCTATGGGTGAGATGACAGTTCAGTGAGGATGTCGATTCAGTCTGTAGCATTGACAGAGACTGCCAACAAGGGTGCCACTTGCCAACTGGCACTTCCTACAGTGGCTTTTTCCCCTTATGATAATTGCTTATCAACTGGGAATTTCATTTATTCATTGGCACTATAAATTTAACTTCAGTTTATGAAGCAAGCTCTAATACCTCCAGAATTTTTGTCAATAAAATCATTTGAGATTTTTTTCATTAGACTAGTGTTTGAAAACATGGCATTGTTGGCTGATTTTGTTCCTCTTCACTGCACTAATTGTTTATAAAAATTATACTCCATAAGCTTTTTGAGAAAACAAGCACTTTAATGAGCACACCATTTTAAAAAGTGAGGATAATTTCAGCAATGTAGAAGCCCAGGCACTAGGAATTTGCCTCAAACTGTTTTAAATATATCATGCAGCCATCATTATTTAACTAAATTAATCATAAGTGCAATTTAGGAAGGTTATGATTTTATTTATGTCTACTCAAATGTGACTTAAGGACCTACTAAGGGATGGACAGGAAACTTGCTTCTCCATTCCCCCACCTACATTGATTGATAAGCAATACACTGAGGAGTTCTGCTACCACACATATTGCCTGTAAAGGGAGGATGGAGGGGAAAAAAACAGCTTAGGCCAGGATCTTGGACTGATATGAAGCTAAATTCTGCCACCACTGTGAGAAGAGTGAGAATGCTGAGAAAACTGGACTTTGGGGGGGGCACAGGTTCAAAGGGCTTTCAGGCCTCATATTCTGCAAAAGGTAATAGCAGCACACAACTGAAGCTGCTGGTGCACTAAAGATAATGTTGACAATGGCAAACCCAGTTAGCTCAAGCTCAGACTGAGAGACACAACACTGATCTCCCACTAATGGCAAGAAAAAAGAACAGGAGTAGATATTTATAAAAGCAAATATTATTTATCTCAGCCTCCATTATCCTTTTACTTATGTTCAGCATCCTATGACATTTTAGAGACATTCACAAAAGCAAAGTCTACCATAGAACCCATGGCCAGGAAAAGAAGAGAGTAAAACAAAATAAATAAAACAAACAACAACAAAAAAGAAAACCCAGAAACAACCCAGAATGTTGAAAGTATTAGACAAATACTTCAATGTAACCATGATTAATATATTAAATCATGGTTAAATATATTAAATGGATGAATATATTAAATCATGAGCCTGGGTAACTCAGTTGTTGGACATCTGCCTTCAGCTCAGGTCATGGTCCCAGGGTCCTGAAATCAAGCCCTGCAGTGGGCTCCCTACTCACTGGGAAGCCTGCTTCTCCCTCTCCCACTCCCTTTGCTTGTGTTCCCTATCTAGATGTCTCTCTCTATCTCTGTCAAGTGAATAAAGAAAATCTTTATACACACACACACACACACACACACACACACAAACGTGTGTGTGTATGTATATGTATATATACACATACATACATATATGTATATATATGTGTGTATATATGTATATATATTTATAATATGTAAGGTACAAGGTGAAAAACATGCATGAATAAATGGGAATTTGAACATAGAGGTGGAAACATTCATAGGAACTTAAACGGAAATGCTAGAAATGAGAAACACTATATAAGAAATTAAGAATCCTTTTGATGGATCTATGGTACTTGACAGAGCTGAGGAAAGAATCGGTGAACTGAAAGAAAGCTCAGTGGAAATTATCCAAACTGGAAAAAAAAAAAAAAAAAAGTACAACAACGAAATAGAGCATTCAACAACTGATGGATAACAGAAGCAAACATACAGGTAATTAATATGTTGCAGATTATATACCACCACAACCAATCAAGTTATCTTTGTTAACATTTAAAAAACTAAAATCTAAAAAATCATCATCATGACTTTCAAGTGATCTGTCACATTCACGAAGATAGGTCATATTTTGGGTATGCAGTGAATCTCAATAAATTTAAAAGGTTGAAATAATTCAAAGTATGTTTTCTGAGCACACTGGCATTAAGATGTAAATTTTTAGAAACACAGTAATATTCTAGGGAATACCTGAAAAAATCTGCAGTGTTTGGAAATTAAATACACTTCTCAAGAATCCATAGTCAAATAAGAAATTACATAATGAAAGACCATTCTAACTCAACGAGTTAAAAAAAAGAGATAATATACAAGTCACCAATATTGGGAATGATAGAATATCACTGCAGACTCTACAGACAGACATTAAATGAATAATAGGGCTATTTTATGAACAATTTAATGCCAATCAATTCAACAAGTATCATGTAAAATAATCAAAATAATCATATTGGGGTACCTGGTTGACTTAGTTGGTTAAATGACCAACAATTGATTTCAGTTTAGGTCCTGATCTCAGAGTCATGAACTCAGGGTCCTGAGATCAAGCCCCAAGTCAGGCTCTGCACTGGGCATGGAGTCTGCTTAAGATTCTCTATCTCTTGGGGCATCTGGGTAGCTCAGTCAGTTGAGCATCTGCCTTTAGCTCAGGTAATGATCCCAGGGTCCTGGGATCAAGTCCTACATTGGTCTCCCTGCTCAGTGGAGAGCCTGCTTCTCCCTCTCCCCCCATCCCTCTCCCCACTCATTCTCTCTCTGTGTCAAATAAATAAATACAATCCTAAAAAAAAAAAAAAAATCTCTCTCTCCCTCTCCGTCTGCCCCTCCCCAACTCATGCTCTCTCAACTCTCCCTCTAAAGGAAAAAAGGAAAAGAATCATATTGCTTGGAAGACACAACATAAATTTCTCCAAGAAAATGTAAATACCCTGTATAGTCCTGTATTTATTATTTTCTAAATTGAATTTATAGTAAAAAATATATTTATTACAAACAAAACTTCAGGGACAAAAGAATTCATTGGGAAATTCTACCAAACATTTAAGTAAGAAGTAATACCAATTTTATACAATTTCTGAGAAATGGAAGAAGAAAGGAAAGAAAGAAGGAGGGGAGAAGGAGGAGGAAGGAAGGAAGGAAGGAAGGAAGGATAAATAAAGACAAGTTTCCAACCCATTTCATGAGTCCAGCCTTGCACTGATATCAAAAACACAGAACTTATAAGAAGAAAACTATAGACCATTTTTCTTCATGAACAATCAACACAAAAATCCTTAAATAAATTATAGCAAATTATATATATGTGTGTGTGTGTATGTGTGTGTGTGTATAGGACAATACAAAAAAATAGAGAGAGATGCCTTTCATCAGTTTGTGGAAGTTCCAATCTATTACCAGTTTGCTTAGCGTTCTTAACATAAACTGGTATTAAATTTTGTCAAGTGTTTTTTGTATCTTTTGAGATGTTTCTAACATTCAAGTTGTAATGTTTTGATATAGTGACATGCATTGCATAAGTCTTAAATTAGAATGAACCTTGTATTCTTGGTCAAAATTTATTGTCCTTTTACTTTTCTTATACATAATGGACCTAACAAAGAAAGGGTTGTTCAAAATAACAAAAAAACATTGTAGTCAATTATGTATGTATATTATATGTAATATAATATATATGTCTGTGTATGCATATAATTGCCAGTAAGTGAAAAATAACAGTAGTGATTCAAAGGATGGGAGGAAACAATTATGATTATTTTGTTATTATAAAATAATCACTCTATCTATGAAGTAGTATATTATTATTTGTGAGTGGGTTTGGATTAGGAATAAATGAATAATACATCCACAATAGGCAGAAAGAATGGAAGACAAAATTAGGAACAAGAATAATTAATAGAAAACAGTAACAACTGTGGTAAATATAATCCACTAATGTCAATAATCACTTTGAATGTCAGTACTCTAAATGTACCAATTAAACAATGGAGATTGGATCAAAAAACAAGACCCAGCTATATGTTGTCTACAGAAAACCAACTTTAAATATAAACACATGGGACATGTTGATGGCACAGTCAGTTGACCATCAACTCTTGGTTTGGGCTCAGGTCATGATCTCAGAATGGTGGGATCACAGAGTCTTCTTGGGGTTCTCCCTCTCTCTCTACCCCTCCTGCTCACTCTCTCTCTCTTTCAAATAAATAAATAAATCTTTAACCACAAAAACATATAAATGAGTGAAGGAAAGTATACCATCCTAATACTAATTAAAAGAAAAGAGAAATAGTATGTTAATTTCAGAGAGAGCAGATTTCAAAGCAAAGAAGTGTGTAAGGGATAAAAAAGGGCATAATATAATGACAAATATTTACATTGCCAAGAGGACATACGAGCCCTAACCCATATGGTATGTGCCTAACAATAGAGGATCAAACCATGATATCCAAAAACAAACAGAATCACAAAGAGAAATAGATGAGTTCACTATCCTAGTTGAAGATTTCTATAATCTTCTATCAGAAATGGACAAATCCCACAGGCAGAAAAGTCAGTAAGGACCAAGTTCAACTCAAACACACAATAATTTGACTGAATATAATGGATGTGTATAGACTGCTTCATTCATAAACAGCAAAACACATTTAAAAATTCATTCATCTCAAGCTCACATGTAACATTCACCATAATAGTCTCTTTACGGCCATAATGCATACCATAACAATTTTAAAAAGAAAGAGAAAGCATATTATGTCTACTTTCAAATCATAATGAATTTAACTATAAATAAATAAATAAATGACAGAAAGACATCTGTAAAATCCCCAAAATGTATAGGGACTAGACAATATATTTCTAAGTAACACGGAATCAAACAAGAAATATCAAGAGAAATTTTAAAATATTTTGAACTAAGTAAAAATAAAAACAATTTATCAAAATTGATAGCATGTAGCAGTGCTTAAAAAAATATGTAGCATTAACATATATATTACAAAGGAAGAAAGGCTTAAGATGAGCCATCTAATTTCCCACCTTAAAAAACTAGAAAAAGAGGAGGAAATTAAATCCAAAAACATTATAAAAGAAAACTGCAGACCAATATCTTTCATAATCATAGATTCCAAAATCCTCAACAAAAAATTAGCAGATTGAATCCAACTATGTATGAAAGGAATTACACACCATGACCAACTGAGATATGATCCAGTTTTGTGAGGCTGGTTCAGCATATGGAAATCGAATGATGTAACCTATGGAATCAACAGATTAAAACATAAAATTGCATGATCTTATCAATAGATGGAAAGCATTTGACAGAATCCAACACCGATTTATGACAAAAATTACTAAGTAAACTAGAACTAGAAGGGGTAATTCTCAATTTGAGAAATATTATCTACAAAGAACCTAGACTAACATCCTACTTAATGGTGAGAAACTTAAAGATTTTCTACTATGATCAAAAACAAGGATAGGTGGGGCACCAGGGTGGCTAAGTCAGTTGAGTGACTGACTCTTGATTTCAGCTCAGCTCATGACCTCAGGGTCTTGAGATCAGGCCCTGAGTTGTGCTCTGTACTGGGTGTGGATCCTGCTTGGGATTCTCTCTCTCCCTCTCCATCTGTCCCTTTCCCTCTACTCCCCTTTCTCTTAAAAAGCAAAAAAACCCAAAAAATACAGGATAGGCTATCCTCTCTCACAACTGCTCTTCAACATCGTATTGGTAGGTCTAACTAATGGAGTAAGATGGGGAAAGAAAGGAAATAAAAGGTTGATATTGGGAAGGAAGAAACAAAAATGTTCACAGATGACATGATCATGTATATAGAAAATCTGAAAAAAATCAACAACAAAAAAACTTTTGAAACCAATAACTGATCATAGCACAGCAGCAGGATACAAGGCTAGTATACAGAAGTTAATTTTTTCCTTGTATACCAGCAACAGACAAGTAAAATTTGAAATTAAAAATTGAAATTAAAGCACAGTATCATTTACATTAGCTCTCAAAAAATTAAAGAGTTATAAATCTAACAAGATATGTACAAGTTCTATATGAAGCAAACTACAAATTCTGAAACAAAGTCAAATCAGAACTAAATAAAGAGATAGTCCATGTGCATGAATAGGAAGATTCAATATTGTCAAGATTTCACTTCTTCTCAATTTGATCTATAGATTCAATGCAATACTGATCACAATCTCAGCAAGTTATTTGTGGATATCAACCAACTGATTCTAAACCCAGGATAGCCAACAAAATATTGAAGGAGAAAAACAGGAGTTGGAGGATTGACACTAATGACTTCACAACATACTATAAAGCCCTAGTCATTTAAACAGAATTGGTGGAATTGGTGAAAGAACAGACAAATAGGTCAATGAAACACTTTAAAGAGCCCAGGAATAAACCCACATAAATATAGTCAATGGATCTTTGATAAAGAAGCAAAGGCAGTGGAGCAAAGATTCTTTTCAATACATGGTATTGGAAAAAGGAATCTAGACACAAACATTTACCTGTGACCAAAATAACACAAAATGGATCACAGACTTAAATGAAAACTACAAAACTATAAAACTCTAGAAGATAAATAAAAGTAAATGTAGGAGAACTTGGAGTATGGCACTAACTTTTTATTTTATTTTATTTTATTTTTTAATGGAGAGCATGTGCATGTGCTCATGCACATGCGGGGTGGGGGTAGGGCCAGAGGGACAGGGCAAAAGAGAATCTCAGGCAGGCTCCACACCCTGAGATCATGACAGGAGCCAAATCAAGAGTAAGAAGCTTAACTGACTAAGCCACCAGGAGCACCCAGGGCACTGACTTTTTAGATCAACACCAAATGCACAATACGCAAAAGAAATAATGTGCAAATTGGACTTCAGTAAAATTAACAATTTCTGCTCTGCAAAAGATAATGTCAAAAGAATGAGAAGATAAGCCACAGACTGGGATAAAATGTTTGCAAAAGTACATATGATAGAGGAAAAGTACACAAAAAAATCTTAAACGCCACAATTTAAAAAAAAAACAAAACATTAAAGAGACCCAATAACTTTTACAGACACCTCACTAAGGAAGATATACATATGACAAATAACTATGGGTAAAGATGCTTCACAACTTATGTCATTGGGTAAAAACATATTAAAGTGATGAGATACCACTACACACTTATTAGAATGACCAAAATCCAGAACATTGATAACACCAAATGCTGATAAGGATATGGAGCAACAGGAACTCCCATTCACTGCTGATGAGAAAGAAAATGGTACAGATTTTTTGAAGTCTATTTGGCAGTTTCTTTCAAAACTAAACATACTCTTAACATACAATCCAGTGACTGTACTCCTTGGCACTTATCCAAATGAGTAAAAGAAATATATTGAATTAATAACCCACAGGTGGATTTTTATAGCTACTTTATTCATAATTGCCAAAACTTGGAAGCAACAAAAATATTTTTCAGTAGGTGAACAGATGAATAAACTGCAGTACATTCCAACAATGGAATATTATTCAGCACTAAAAGGAAATGAGCTATCAAGCCATGAACAGACATGAAGGAAGCTTAAATGCATATTACTGAGAGAAGTCAATCTGAAAAAGCTACATAATGTATGTTTCTAACAAATGGCATTCTGAAAAAGACAAAACTGTGGAGACAAAGAAAGATAAGTGGTTTCCAAGGGCTAGGAGGCAGTGGGGGTAAATAAAGCATACAGGAATTTGTAGGGTAGTGAAAGTATTCTGTATGATATTTACATTTGTCCAAACTCATAAAATGTACAACCCCAAAAGCAAACACTTGTATAAACTATGGACTTTGGGCGCAAAGAATGTATCAATGTAGATTCATTAATTTTTACAAATGTACGATTCTGGTGGGATGTTGACAATGGGGGAGACTAGGCATGTGTGGGGCAAGGGGTTTACTGGAAATCTCTGCACTTCCCTTTCAATTTTGTTGTGAACCAAAACTGATCTTAAAATATAAAATTTTTTTGGAAAAATATAATGCTATATATATATATATATATATGCATGTATATATATATTTGCACTAAAAACTTTATCTCTTAAAGACTTTGGCATTTTGATTCATCTTATAATTCTAATAGTTTCATATAAAATACTAGCATTATTGCAGTTTAAAACATCTTTGTGGTTTAGTTCTATCTTTTGAATATATCCTATTGGGTATCCTAAATCAAAATACTTTATCGTTACTTGAGTTGATTTTCTTTGTATTACATATATAGTGTTAGTATACAATTATTCATGGCATTTATACATGTTTTGATTAGCTTTTATTCTCAAATACCTTTCCAAAGATGCTTTTATGGCAGACAGACTTGGAAGAAAGAAAGAAAATCACCCTCCGGGCCAGAGGGCAGATTTATTTCCTGACCAATATAAAAAAGATAATATTGTCCTCTGGGCAAGGTTTGTGCAGACTTGCTAGAAGCCATCTTACAAGATTTAGGGATTGCTAAACTAAAAAGTTTCCTCATTTGGGTCAGAAACCTACTGTGTTGTATTCCCCTGAAGCCCTCATTATCACCTTCATGGAGGTAAGAAGAGCTAATGTAAACGTGATGCTTCTTGCTGTGTCATCAGTTATAAAGTCCTTTGTCTCTGCCCCAGAATGTTACATCTCCAGCCAGCATCTGTGGGCCTGGAGCAGAATAACTTGGCTAAAATCTCAGATCTTTCACAGTTCTTCACATAGTTAGGTTCTTCGTTTTCAGTTTGTTTTAGATTTCATGTTTCATGTTTAGATTTCATGTTTTTCCTTTCTCCTTTTTAATTTAACTTTGTATATATCTAAGTAAGATGTTGACATGTTTCTGTAGTCAAATATTAAGAAGGTACAAATCATGCAAATCTTGCTTTCTTCTCTGTCCCCATCCTTCCAACTTTTGCTTTCCCTCTATCAGTAAGTGTTTTATTATGTTTTTGTTGATCCTTCCATTGATTTTAGAAATAATATATAGAGATAAACATTGAGATAGATAGATAGATGGTAGATAGATAGATAGATAGATAGATAGATAATAGAAAGATGAACAGGAAGAGATAGGCCAATGCCCATAACAGACTTCCCTGGAATTCCAGAATTTTTAACTGTGCACGACAATGTGGGACTGCAGAAACAAGAAGAGATTGGCTAGTAAGAAGTAAAGGCTGAGATCAGATTTTGTTGGGAAGGTTAATTCCACAGCTTACTGAATAGTATTGAAGTCCCTGTAGGGTCAACACATTTGAGTTTACTGGAAGTTTGCCCTAGAGTTTCGAAGGTTGGCTTCAGCTAGACCCTAGTCAACTCTCTTCCAGGCATACTATCTCCTCTCAGAAAATGAATCTATAACATATAAGGGGCAGCACAGTAGTATGGTAATGAACCATATCTCTAAGAAAGGAAAAGAAAAGCCTAATTGTAGTATTTGATAATTTCCATGGTGTAAATAGACCCGCCATGGAGAAAACTGTACCTACCAACATATCACTGAACATGAAGTCCCATATGCAGTTGGATATAGTCAATAAGGGAAGGACAAACTCAATTGTCTTCTCTGATGTGACCCCTGCAGACCACTGAGTCAACATCCAGCAAATTATCTTATTCAGAAATTGCTTATGTCAGGGTGCCTGTATGGCTCAGTCATTAAGCATCTGCCTTTGGCTCAGGTCATGATCCCAGGGTCCTGGGATTGAGCCCTGCCTTGGGTTCCCTGCTCAGTGGGAAGCCTCCCCACACCCAAATCCCCCTGCTTGCATTCCCTCTCTCACTGCCTCGCTTGCTGTCAAATAAATAAATAAAAATCTAAATAAATAAATAAATATGAACTGCTTATGTCTTCCCATTTCCTTGAGAGAAAAGGTGCCATAACCTACACTTGACCTTCTTTAACAACAGGAACTTGAAGCATTAGGTTGGATCCCTTGAAGGTCCCAAAGTGTTAGAAATATAGTATGTCTACTCCAATCCAACCAGGTCAACAGCGATGGGTTGAATCTAAATGTCATGTCCAAAACAGCTATCAAGTCATGAATTTTTCTCACATTCTTGCTCATGACATTCCACAGAGCTTTATTTTCGCTTTTGTTCTCATTAATCTTATTTCGGTAGAATTGCTATCATAGCCTGACTCTTTTGTTTTATAGTCCTCCCACCAAGTCCTCATTTCAAACTCTGCCAATACTTACTTTCCCCAAACCAGATCCTTCTTGGGTCTTGCTTCTTACACTGTACCTGGGCTTATATTATCAAACAAAGACCTTGTTTTTTCTCTTTTCTGACCCTCCTGGCCTTTAGACCACAATTTATGCCTACAATTATCCACATACTTCCCTATTTACCTACTATTTTTTCCAGAGCAAAATGCCATGCTGTCTGTGTCAATAGCACTGTATCATAAAACTATGACTAGATTATGAAGCCAAACAGAATTATAGATATAATTATAAATATATTTAAAAATTCAGTGTATATATAAACATCATACAAATGACAGGATTTGTATTTACTGAGAGTATGTATATATAAATTCTGTAGATGACTTTACATGACAGTCTTTCCAAATAGTGAATTACTATAGAGATTTTAATTACAATTGTTAAAATTATTTATTAACCTAATAAAAACCCATCAAAAGAATGGTGCTTTTTACCATTTCTGTAAGAACTTCTGCATTTAAAAAATGATAATGCAGGAAGCCTGGGTGGCTCAGTCAGTTGAACATCCAACTCTTCATTTCAGCTCAGGTCATATCTCAGGGTCATGAGATCAAGCCCCACGTGAGGCTCCTCACCCAGTGGGGACTGCTTTAGATGCCTTTTTTGCATTTCCCTCTTCCCCTCCCCACCACACTCCCTTTCTTTCTCTCAATCTAAAGAAGTAAATAAATCTTTTTAAAAATCGTAATGTTTACAAAATGACTGATACTTTTTTACCGAGGGTCAAAATACAAAAATATAAAAAAGAAAATTTTTCCCAACATGAAGTTGGGAAACTTTCTCAATGAAGTTTCTAAATGCTGAATTAAAATAAAAGAGCAAAATTCAATACTTTAAAGGCAGTATAACAACACTTTTTGAATACTACACTACTCAAATAAAACTCTAAATTATACACTAAAATATTAATAGTGGTTTTTCTCAAAATTGTAGGATTGCAAATGATTTTTTTCTTTTCATATGTTTTTCCTACTTTCCCCAAGTGAGCATGTATTACCCTTACAGTAAGATGAAAATACAAAATGATGTCCAAAAATTACATTTTGAAAGGAATATAATGAAGTCAATTTTGTTATTTCTTTTAAGCTCAATTAAAGTAGTTGAAAGAATCATTGGTACATTATTTTTTAAATGAAGATAAAAGACTTCTTTCATTAAATGACAGGACTGAGTTAGCCATTAAAAACTCTATGAAGAAATATCAAAAAATAGCAAAAGTTTGGATATAAAACATCTTGAAGTTAAAGGAAACTACAAAAAGCTATTTAATAATTAGAAAACTTTGAAGGATAAAAGAAAAGGTGAGTCAATGAAATGTCTAAGCTACTCTTCTAAAGAAATGATTTTCGGGGCGCCTGGCTGGCTCAGTCAGTGGAGCCTACAACTCTTGGTCTAGAGTTGTAGATTCTAGCCCCGTGTTGGGTGTAGAGATTACTTAAAAATAAAAAAGTCTTTAAGAAAAGAGATGATGTTCAAAATCTATTTAGTTGTGGAACTTTCCCTTCAAAGGAATTGTACCTGGTGACCAAAAAGGCAAACCAGGCAAAAGGTGCACTGCAATTGTTGAAATAAGAATGGGGTGACTCTTTCCAGCCGCCTCTTCCATGACACCCCTGGGACACAGACTAAAAATCACTTTTCTGAAGTATAGAGAGAACAATGAAATTAGAACTGAGAATATTAATTTCAAGCAGGTCCTAATTACACAAGTATTATTTATTTGAATAGGTGTTAAAGTATCCCAAATCTTTGAGAGAACTCTGTGAACAATGACAGAAAAGAAAGCAAAAAAAAAAAAAAAAAAATTACAAATAAAGTATCTGGAGCCCAAGGCTTACCCTGGCTAAAGGGCAATGATTTATGTTGGCAGCAGTTAATGAAAAAACAAGCAATGCCATGTTGCAAGAAAGCAAAAAAGGAACATATTTTCATAATCACTATCTTATAAGAAAAAAACCTTGGATTTTGAATACAGAAGTGTGTAACACAACTGTGGTGTGCATAAGGCACAAGTAGAGCAAAATAAGGTTTCTAAGTCTTTAAAGATCAGTTTATTCATTGAAAACCGTGGTCTGTACAGAATACACAATATACAAACATGCTCAGGCAATTGTACCAAAAGATCAAAATTAAGCATGACATTTCTATAGGATACTGGATTGAAGAGGATTGTTCCTCTTCAATCCAGTATCTTCAAGAGGATTGTTACTCTTCAATCCAGTATCCTATGCTGGATTCCAATAATTTGGAATTCCAAATAATTCAGGCCAAGTAGAACATGCTGCGTAGAGTTTAATTAGTATGATGAACAAGTAGGATAGGCAGGAGGACTTACAAAACTTCATCTCCTCCCTTTGCCCTTCCAAACCCGTTCTGTGGGACAGGTTCTGCTCCCATCCCTGGATGGGATCCAGTGCAAACCCAGTTGCTTTTCCACTTATTCTCAGATAATAAAAAAGGGCCTCCTTGTTCAATGATTGGTACTCCCTGTCTTGCATAAGAAAAATAAATAAATAAACTGCAGCTTTCATTTAAAGGTAAATCTCCAGTGGAGGTTCAATTCCTCTATCCCCAGGCCTTTGGTTTTTAAAAGGAAAGGAAAGCCAGTTAAGGAAAGTTAAGGAAAAGGAAGGAGAGGGGAGGGGAGGAGAGGAGAGGAAAAATCTCCCAACTTCATTTAGAGATGAAACTCCTGCCCCCACTGGACCTGCCGCAGTCTAGCAGCTTCACAGCTGGGCATCCAGAGCTTCATTTGTCTCTCCCGGTAGCTAGCTCCCCAGTTCCGCTCCTTGGACCTTCTTCTGGTTTCCCCAAGGCTGAAGAGGAGGAGGGAAGGGACAGACGGAAGGGAGGGAGAAAAGAAGTTACGCTTGACCTGTGTCAATCTAATCTGGTTTTCATTTCCCATGACCTGACCAGATGTTGAGACTGTTTGTGCTCGCAGTAGCTTTCCTGACTGGGTGCTCCTGACTGCAGCTGCCATGAGAAAGGGCAACCTCCTCTTTGGGTTGCTGCTTAAAATTCCCCATCAGGGTTTGCATCTGTCACCTCATTGGACCAGGACACTGTTCCACATCTGATTACAAGGAATCACACCCTTTGCTCCCACCATCTGCACAAGCAAGCCAATTTCCACAGAGCCTATTCTCTGCAGTGGTGGCTCCTTCTGCCACTCTTACCTTGAGTTCTGTTTTAAGAATAATTCAGACCTTTGTCTACTATGCGTCCCAAACTCCAAGAGACACTCTTACACTTAGAGTGATTAGTAAGCACACTGCTCACCCCCATGGGAGCAGGATGGAAGAAATCACGTCGCAGCATTGGAACACCCTGTCTAAAGAAGTGTTCTTCCTGACCCCCCAAACACATCAGCATCAATCCTTTACCACCTTACATGGGTCAGTGTCCACAACACCAGTCTTCATACATCCCCTACGCCAGTCTCGCCACCTTATTTGGAACATGGCAATACTTATCACCTGCAGATTTGTACTTGCCCTTTCAAGCTTCAACAAAACTAAGATAAAATTACTGCCATTTTAACACCCTAAAATATTCATTAAAGGGGCAGTGATGATCTTTGCTCTGTGCACATGAAATACAACTCTCTTAGGGGAACCAAAATAACATATCTAAAATGAAAACATGATTATAATGATAGAGAAATCTGTAAATTGGATGGGTCCCTTCATAATATCCAGGAATGGCTATATTCCTATGTGTATGATCCTGATAAAATAATAAATCAACTCTTATCAACATACTTAATTTTAATCAATAAGCCAATATAATAAAAAGTAAAGGGCAAATATTAATTTAGTAATTGTCTCCCTGAAGTCAACTTTATAATATTTTCCAACACATGGCACACAAACCCACACCACATTGCATTGATTAAACTGATGGTTGTTTTTTGTGATTTGGAAATGGATAAGAGCATATAAAGAGTCTCAGTGTTTCTTAAGGCTTGCATAATGACTCTGGCACTTAGGATACCAAGCAAAAGCCAAGTACGACAAAATGAAGCACAATATGTGTATAGAAACCAAAGAGAGGTGGATAATTGAAACAATTATCTTGAGCATTCATGCCTAATTTGCTGAAATAATCCCTGAAATATCCAGATAACAACAATCACAGACTGTAAGTAGAAAGCTTCTGGAGAGCAGAGTCATCTCAAACCAGTGCTCCACTGTTTGGCAATGAAATGTTCTTTTCTTCAATTTTCTGTTTAACATATGGTTACAGAAGACAAGTCTCTTCTTCCAGGAAGAAACACTGATAATAAGCATTATGCTAAAAGACCTGAAATCTGATGGGAGGATCTGAAGACACAAGGCAATCTTACCCTGATTTACCACTTGATAATTTAAAAAAAAAATTAAAATTTTTTGAAATTTCTTCTTCAAGTATTGATTCCTGTACTGTTTATTCCTCCCTCTCTACCTCCTTTCCTTTGCTTTCTACCAAGTTTATGTAAAAAAAATAGCCACAGGGGCAAAAAATGCCAGATCCAGGGTGACAGAAACTCTGTATTACATCAGTTTCATAGACAGTAAAAGACAAACTGAACAACTGAGAAGAGAAAACCATTTCTTCCCCCTTTGCAAGATTTTCCTTACTGTGAGGAAAGGGTTTTTTGCTACCCTGAGAGACATTTTTTAAGTTTTATTTTTGGATTATGATGCATGATAATTATAGAGCAATGGAAAAATATAAAACAGTATGTCCACTTTTTTTTAAACAATACCTGAAAGAGTTTCTCACCCAAGAATAATTCAAACAACAAAAGCCACCATGTACTATGATATAGGCTAGTAGCCCTAACATTAGCACTTAGACAGTGTATTTGGGGCTTTTTTTGGGGGGGGGGGTCAGTTTTTATTTTGTCATTGAATCCTTTGTGCAAAGAATACATCACTAGGAAGAAAATACATAAAACAGTTAAAGGCAAAACTTCTTTACTTGAAGCTGGGATATGGGAAGAGGAACTCAGATTGTTTAGACAACAATCTTGCATCAGTCACCTGGAACATCCAGGGCTCAGGAGAGCATGATGGCTTCTCTAACCAGTATTGCTTTATCAAACCCAGATCAAAAGGAAAGATATATGTTGGGTTATATATTTTTCACAATACATAATAGATTAATTTTAAAAAAAGGTAACGAACAAAAAAAAAGTAATAATAAAGTCAGGGACACTCCTAAATCTGTCCTCTTTCTATTAGCATTCTAAATAAATTCACTTGGTCTAAGAGTTTTAGGAGAGGCCATCCAGTAGAAGCAAACCTAGGACCAAGAGTTGAGACACCAACCCAGTAGGTCAAGCCAAACACACTGCAGATTTATATCTCTGGTTCTCAGGGTTCCCATCTGTTACATTAAGTGGCAGGATAAGAATAAGATACTCACAGAAGTATTTCCACCACTTCTTCAAGAAGGAGTTGACCTTTTGGAGCAGGTTTTTTTTTTTTTTTTTAAAGATTTTTATTTTTATTGAGAGAATAAGTGAGAATGAGCATGAGAGAGGAGAAGGTCAGAGGGAGAAGCAGACTCCCCAAGGACCTGGGAGCCCGATGTGGGACTCGATCCCGGAAATCCGGGATCATGACCTGAGCCAAAGACAGTCGCTCAACCAACTGAGCCACCCAGGCACCCTGGATCAGGTTTTTTAAATAAACATAAAATGTTAGGGGAAAAAACCATGATTTACTTAGTATATGCTATTAAGCCTCTATTTTGTTGTCTACCTCAAAATTCACAAAGTACTATAAAATTAACCCACACATTTTATTCATAAATGAAAAGTGAAGAAAGAGAGGAAATTGAACTCTTTTGAATGTCCATTAAACATCTAGCATTAAACATCTAGCATTAATCTTATCAGACTGTGATCAATCAACGTCATTTTCTTTGGGTATATTTTAAAGACAAAAATAATAAGTTTTATGAAGATTTGAGGTCACATATTTATTTTAACTTGAGAATACCAACCACAAATATAGACAATAAAAATTCACTCAGAAATTGGCCAGTCTTCACAATGTATATAGGCAGTGGATTGATTCAAACAAAACTGGGTCACCTCATGACCAGGTTCATCACTTTGCTACAACTACAAAGAAAATGAGTCCAACTCCAAATAACCTTGGCAAGGACCCTAAAGCTTTCCTACATGACTTTTTAGTAATCATTTCTTATCAATAAGGCTTCATTCCACTAAATTTTCTCCTCCCTTTCTCTGTAAGCCATAAAACTGCCATCAGCCCTATTACTTTCTTCTTATCTTAACTTATGGGGTCCCCAGGCTCCCAAAATACATTCAGAGTAGACACAGGCACTTTCCTGAGGAGGCTTATCTCCTCACTCATTCAGCATCCCGTATGTGCATTCCTTTATACTAGTTTGCAAAATTAAATTTAAAAAAATTCTAAAGACCTTTCTAGGGAGTCAGTTTTAATAGAAAGTGGGGTTATTATAATTTAAAATTTAATGTTTTGTCTCTGTCACCTATTTTCAACAAAGTAATATCATGCAGCATATTTTCCAGTTAAAATTACATTATTTCTCCCATATTATTAAATCCTTTCAGCAATATTTGAATGGCTATCTTTTGTTTGTCATTTACATTGCCTGTAATTTTCTTTGATATTCAAAGATTCCTTTGTATTCATCCTTTAAGTTCTTTATAGCATCCATGATTTCTAAGGAGAAATTGCTAGAAAATAAATTTTGAGGTGAAACCACATGAATATTTTAAAGCTGTTAATATATTTTTCCAACATTCCCTCTGATAATCTTATTGATTTGATAATATTTCTTACTAAAATGTTTTCACATCTTTTATTTCACTTCTTATTTATCCAAATCATTAGCTCAATCTTGGACTGGCAGAGTCCATTTCATAAGTTCTATCAAGATTTATGTAGAGAGTTCTCTACCTAGCTTATAGGTAATAACTGTTCACTTCCCATTTTATTGAAACTTAATACAAAAGTGTCTGAGTGAGTTCGATTGGCAGCTTACACGGTTTCCTTATGGAAAACATCCACGCTCTTGAGTATTTCTCACTGCCTTCTTTATATTCTTTTCTCTCTCTCTCTCTCTCTCTTTTTTTTTTTTTTTTCTGGAATAGCTTCAAACTATTTCAGACTGCACAGTAGGCCCCAAGATTTGGAGAGTCAGTGTTTCTGCTTTCAACAACTGGACAGTAACCATTAAGGTCTAGGTCACACAATTATTGAAAATTCTGCCAAAGCAGACATTTGAATGGTGGCACTATGAGTTTGAGTTGGTAGTGAATCATTTAGTTAATGCATCTGCATCTCTCTGCACATTTTATTTACTGGCAAACTCTTCTCTGGTATCTCTAGGATAGTACTAATTCTTTTTTACTGTGAAAAATAGGGCCCGGGGGGGTGGGGAAATTCACCTAATAGAGTTAGAGCGGAAACAACTGACAAAACAATGGAAGATTTTTATTATTTTTAAGATGGTATTTATTTATTTATTTGCCAGAGGGAGAGAGAGCACAAGCAGGGGGAGCAGCAGGCAGAGGGAGAAGCTGTCCCCCAGATGAGCAGGGAGGGTCCACTCTGGTCTGCATCCCAGGACCCCAGGATCATGACCTGAGCTGAAGGCAGATACCTAACTAACTAAACCACCCGGGCATCCCAACAGTGGTGTTTTAAAAGGTTATAAATATTGTTGAGAACATAGAAGTCTTCATCACATAAAGTGGCAGAAACTCTAACTTGGTTGTAGAACTTATCTGAGCTATTTTTACATTTATCTCATGCTGAGTACAGAAACCAGGGCAATTCTTGCCACTTTCCAGCAAGGGCCTTGACAATATAAGACATCAATACAGAAGTAAAACCCAAGAGAATTTTAAAATTACTAACCTATGTTTTGAAGACATTTGCAGCACACACCTACCTCTTAAAGAAAATGTAACTCAGGTTAAATCCAGGGAACTGCACAAACACCGTCATTGTGCAAAAAATATTGCCATGAGTAAATGTTGATGCTGAGAATTTGAAGAACAATTGAAGAGGGCGAGCAACTTTAGCCGAATGTGTGTCTACTAAGGCTTAACCTCCCAAGTCAAACAACTTTATGGAAGAGAAGGTCCACAAGCCAGAAAAAAAATAGTCAATGTATACAAGCCTGTTTGTATTGGAAGAGAGTGCCTTCCTGACCAGGCAAGCATTTAATCCATGCGCGGCTCAGCAGTGATCATCATTCATCACCATTGATTCACTTTGCTGACTCAGAGAGGTTCAGAGCTAGGTTACTACAGTAATAATGTAATGTACTGTGGAGTTTATTTTAATGGCAGAATTAATTTTAACAGCTTTATAAATTACTTTAGTTCTGTATTTATAGAACCATTAAGGTTATGAAGGGGTCAGTCATATTTTCAGTTATCCTTTACAGCATTTATAAAGGAAATTATGTGTTACGTTGCTATGAGTAAATTAACAGATCCCGAAAGCTCTAACATGGTAGCATTCAAGAATCTGTTCTACTCTGAAACACAAGTTATGAACTCTCCCTCAACCTCAACTACATCTACTGGTTTTATTTGAACACTTAACGGAATAATTCTCCCCAATACTACTTTCTCACTGGAATCAACAAATTCTTAAAAACAGAAACATTATTTGAGAAACAGGTCTGAGGATCATAAGGGAAGAGAGGGAAAAATGAAACAAGATGGAATCAGAGAGAGAGACAAACCATAAGAGACTCTTAGTCTCAGGAAACAAACTGAGGGTTGCTGGGGGGGTGGGGAGGAGGAATAGGGTGGCTGGGAAATGGACACGTGCTATGATATGGGAGAAGGTATGTGCTATGGTGAGTGCTGTGAATTGTGTAAGACTGATGAATCACAGACCTGTATCCCTGAAACAAATAACACATTATATGTTAATTTAAAATGTAATTATTAAAAATTTTTTTTAAAAGTAAAATGCTGAATAACCAAAGGGAAAACCAAGTTTCTTTGTAAGTACCTCTACTATATTTCTTTTTCTCATGTCCACTGGCTTTAAGCACAGGTTGTGACTAGGCAGAGAAGATATGAATTACAGACGCAAAGCTAGGGAAAAAAAAATCCTAAACAATTCCTCTGTCCAACATGTAAAGTTTAAGAATTATACTTGAAAGCATAGAAAGGTAAACTTGCTATCTAAGAAGGTATAAAACTTTATGTGATGGCATCTTGTGTTTGAAACTGAGGTATTTTCTTAAGAGTAATTATCTCTAAGACTATGGATTCTAGAAAAATCGTTAAGATACTGTCAAACATATTTCAGTAAGCACCAAATGAACCTCACTTGCAACCATAAATCATTAATCTTTAATCATCAGCCATTTCTCAATAAGCTCATTGGCATGGAAATTCTAAGATACTCAAAGGATAGTTCTAGCCGATCTGGCATGCATGGTTGGCTTGTGTGTTTAATTACTATTTATGCGTCGGCAGGATCCAGGCTTTTGTATGTAATAAATAGAATGCTGTCATAGTGTCCAGATGGTTTTAGACGCAAGGCCCAGGGAGCCCGTTTGGAGATTATAGGACTGATTTACTCTCTGTTTGCACCAGTCCAATTGCAAAAATCATGCTAATAGTAAACATATCAAGAATTCTACACTATAGAAATAAATGCAGTGTTTTATTGGTTATTTTGAAAGACATATAAATTTGACTTTACCATCAGCATAAGAAAATTGAAGGACATTTTATTTTTTTTAAGATTTTATTTATTTATTTGATAGAGATCACAAGTAGGCAGAGAGGCAGGCAAAGAGAGAGAGGGGGAAGCAGGCTCCCCGCTGAGCAGAGAGCCCGATGTGGGGCTCAATCCCAGGACCCTGGGATCATGACCTGAGCCGAAGGCAGAGGCTTTAACCTACTAAGCCACCCTGGCACCCCTGAAGGATGTTCTAAAGCAAAATTAATATCTTTGCTTAATATGTCTTTTATTTTTGAAGGAGATAGGAATACCTACCTAAGGCCTAATCATTACCCCATAAAATGGGCTCTTAAAATAAATTAATATATAAAAAGATGTTTTCTATTAACACCCCAAATCAAACCTTTTACAGGTTAAAAATTTCTCATGAGTCATGGTAGAGTTCTTAGGAGTAAGCAGTAAGAGTAAGAAAAGTATATACAATGAGTCCTATTTTTTCCCACTCCTTTTGACTTATTTTCACATTATATTTTTAAATGATTAAATTTAAATAATTTTACTATGAAGTAAAAGTGAATTAGGCAAAATATTTCCCTATTGCTGATTATTTATTTTCCTCAGATGAATTATTTTTGTTTTTGGAGATTTAGAGCCAGATTGTTAAATTCATATTTGGCTGAAATATTAGAAAATGTTGAACATATGGATAATTAAAAAATCCTTCAATTTCATCCTACGTGGTTTGAATCATGAGCTTTGCAGTCACTTCAATGAAAAGAAAGAGGAAAAGAAATTCGAAAAATTTTAAATTACTGAGTTGAGGAATAAAGTTAGAATAAACTGAAAAAAAAGAAGTTAGCCTGCCATAATTTCAAAATCTAGGAGAACATTTCTGTCCAGGAATCTGAAATTAAGTATTCACTATAAAAACGTTTATAAGAAAGAAAATTGTCCTAAAACTGGTCTTTGATAGAATTTATGAGTTGATATGATCTATTATCCCTTCTGGAAAATAATTAGAATTCCTGATAAAATGCTTCAGCAATTTTATAAGAGATAACTGTGATTTCAGAGTCACTTTGGAAAACCTACCCACTTGAGAGGAGCCTAACCAGTCTTAGAAACAGATGGTGATTTTTAACCAATATGCATTTGGGGGGAGGGAAATACAGTTTAATAATGACTATCTAGGTAGTCTAATTTTCTTATAAAATGTCTTTACCAAGGAGAAGCTTATGATTTGGCAGATTTGAAATACAATTTTCACAAGTGCTCTTAACTGTTTGAGAAATTGCATTAACATCCTACTAGTATACAACATAAGGGGCAACCATGGATCAACCAACAGAGAAGTAACATGTCTGTATAAGAAACAACAGAAACAAAACAGTGAAACAGACCCACACACATATGACCACTTGACATATAACAAAGACAACCCTGAAATACATGGGCTAAAGCATGCTCTTTTCATTAATGATGCTGAATCAATTGTATACCTATATGGAAAACAATAACTTATTTTTTAAAATATTTTATTTATTTATTTGACAGAGAGAGATCACAAGTAGGCAGAGAGGCAGGCAGAGAGAGAGAGAGGGAAGCAGGTCCCCTGCTGAGCAGAGACACCCCCCCCAATGCGGGACTCAATCCCAGGACTCTGGGATCATGACCAGAGCTGAAGGGAGAGGCTTAACCCACTGAGCCACCCAGGTGCCCAGAAAACGATAACTCTTAATCCTTACCCCACACCACACATAAAAGTCAATTCCTTATAATCAACAGTTCTAATTATGGGCATATACTCATCATAAATGAGTTAATATATTTACCAAAATTATGAAAAAGAATAAGCATTCTTTTCATTCTTTGTTATGGCCCCAAACAATAAACAACTTTAAGTCTGTAACACTAGAGAAGACAAATTTAACAAACTCATATAATGATTATGATAGAGCAATAAAAATGAATAACTTGCAAATATAATATATTCAAATGAATTTCACAAATATAATGCTAAGCATAGTTAGTCAATAAAGAGTACAGACTGGATGATCCAATCATATGAATTTCAAAACCAAGCAAAACTAATCTACTATGCTCTACGTCATGGTAATGGGCTGGTAGTGACTGAAAGGGAACACAGGAATGATTTTGTGGGGACTGATAATGTTCTGAAAATTCATTTAGATGCTGGGTACAGCTGTGTTCATGTTGTGGAGCTTCATTGACTTTGTGTGTGCAAAATACATATATATGTGTGATCCCTATGTAAGTCGTATATGTACCTATGACTTACTTCACATATGACTTACTTCAATAAAAAGCTTACTCTACAGGTGCCTGGGTGACTCAGTTGGTTAAGTGACTGCCTTCAGCTCAGGTCATGATCCTGGAGTCCCAGGATTGAGTCCTGCATGGGGCTCCCTGCTCAGTGGGGAGTCTGCTTCTTCCTCTGATCCTCTCCTCTCTCATTCTCTCTCTCTCAAATAAATAAATAAAATCTAAAAAAAAAAAAGTTTTCTTTACAATGAGTGAACATTCTTTATTTTTTTTACCTTTAATCATTTTTTAAAATTTATTTTCAGCATAACAGTATTCATTGTTTTTGTACCACACCCAGTGCTCCATTGAGTCCGTGCCCTCTCTAATACCCACCACCTGGTTCCCCCAACCTCCCACCCTCCCACCTCTTCAAACCCTTCAGATTGTTTTTCAGAGTCCATAGTCTCTCATTGTTCACCTCCCCTTCCATTTTCCCCCAGCTGCCTTCTCCTAATTCCCTATGTCCTCCATGCTATTTGTTATGCTCCACAAATAAGTGAAACCATATGATACTTGACTCTCTCTGCTTGACTTATTTCACTCAGCATAATCTCTTCCAGTCCCGTCCATGTTGTTACAAAAGTTGGGTATTCATCCTTTCTGATGGAGGCATAATACTCCATAGTGTATATGGACCACATCTTCCTTATCCATTCGTCCGTTGAAGGGCATCTTGGTTCTTTCCACATTTTGGCAACCGTGGCCATTGCTGCTATAAACATTGGGGTACAGATGGCCCTTCTTTTCACTACATCTGTATCTTTGGGGTAAATGCCCAGTAGTGCAATTGCAGGGTCATAGGGAAGTTCTATTTTTAATTTCTTGAGGAATCTCCACACTGGTGAACATTCCTTATTATTAATACCTATATATTAGGATTTTATAAATCCTAAATTAATCCCTACCATCCATGCATTTGTGCTTCCTACCTCGGGAACTTAATATTGCCCGGCCATGTTCCCAACTCTCTCCCACTTCTTGTTCCCACAGAAGCCCTAACATTCAGTCTTCTGTTTTTGCATAGCCCCTTGTCTCCTATGCAATTCAAAATTATGAGTTTGCTTCAGTTAAGAGAATTACCTCACATTTGTATCATAAAATAACTAAATATCATCTCTAATATCATATATAATTGAGAATATATTCTGAACTTATATCTAACATAAGACTTTTTATAATACTGTCAATACCTCGCTAAAAGCATATCAACGATTTTACTAACAGCATAGACTTACTTGGATGCAGCAAGAAAGTCCTTTTAAACCCAAACACACAGCCACTCAGTGGCATGGAAAGGTGAGAAAGTGATGGGAGCAAGGTGGAGAGGGAGAGGGAGAACCATATCTCTTATTGCAGAGTGAGTTTCTGATTGAAATAAATAAAAGAAACTGAAAACCTTGTTGATTCCTACACAAAAGTAAGGGAATGGCTATATTGGTTAGTGTGAGGTGAAATGCCAAAATAGAACATGTCAATGAAGAATGAACTAGATTCCTAATCCCCATATAAATAATTCCTATAAATGCATTAGTATGTGGTATTATCAGTACTTCATTCTCTTCTGCTAGTATTTTTAATAAGAGAGGATATGATGTAATCTCCCAGAAACTTTATTTGAGTGCAAACACTTCTGTTGGCATAGACTATCAGTAATTTATTCCTGGAGAAATTTGGAATAGAATTGCACATCTAAAATTTAAAGTAATGTTTTTTTAGCTTTTCCCATATTATTGTTTTGAATTTTTGAAATTCACAAATATCAAGCTGGCACATTCCGTGAGCTACATCGAATACTATTCATGGATATTTGCTGAATAAGGCAGGCATAAATATAGCCTGGGAAGATTCCAACAGATCAGGTACTTCCATCTATATCTGGGTGCCTGGCCAGGCAGAACTTCTGTGAAGGTGCCAATTAAAAGTTGCCTGATGCTCGTTTATCTACCCGGGTATCTGGAGATAACATATATACTGTCACCGTTGAGCATATTTTCTATGTACTGCGAAAAACGTTTGAAGAAGCATCTTAGTTATGATAATGCAAGGCAAGTACGCACCTATTGTTCTGAGGAGAAAGATGTAATAACACTGGTATGTGTCTTCAGGGACTTTCACTCCCAATAATCCTTTGAGATGCATTTCTGGAGAAGAAGGAAAACGTTTTGCATCATCTCCTGGGAGGAAAAAGATAAGACACCTCACTTTTCCCTTTGAAGTTCAAATATTTTAGAACCGCTATGAAATGATTCTGACTCTTCTCAGTCAAGAGGGCACAAGGACCTAATGGAGAACTCTTTATCATGGCGCATTCATATTGGAACAAATGTTTAGTAGTATCTCCTAAAGCTGGATATGCACTCACTTCATGATTTAGCAATTCTGTTCCTACTTTATATCCAAACAGATATTATTAGTTCATATGCTGACCTTAAGACTTAGGCTAAAATATTCATAGCAACATAATTCATAATATTTCCAAGTGTAAACCATCCAAATGTCTATCAACAGCTTAAGAAGTAAATAAATGGACTGTAGTGACATGATATAATAATCTACAGCAATGAGAATGAAAATAAAAGCAAAATATTCTCAGAAACAGAATACTGAAAGAATGAAGCTAATCTAAAATAATACATACTGGGAGGAGTCCTTGCATTTAAAGTTCAAAAGGGGTTATAACTAATATACATGGTTAGGAGTCAGTATATAGTAATTCTTGAATAGAGTCAATGAATGACTGGAAAGAGATACAATGGGGATTTCTGGTATGCTAACAATGTTCTTTCTTAGTCCAAATGCTAGTTACAAGGGAATATACAGTTTGTAAATATTCATTAAGCTACAGAGTTATGATATATGTCCTTTCCCATATGTATATTAAAATTCAACTTTAAAAAATATAATAAGTTGTGACTTTTTTTTCAAACTGACCAACTGTTATGCTGTTTCTACACATTATATGTTTAGATCTAAATTTGGTGAAATAGTATCATTTAAAGACCATAAATAAATATTACTAGAAAATATGGTTATTTATAGAAAACATGCTTAAGGGCGCCTGGGTGGCTCAGTTAAGCATCTGCCTTCAGCTCAGGTTCTAATCTCAGGATCCTGGGATCGAGCCCCATGTTGGGCTCCCTGCTCAGCAGAGAATCTGCTTCTCCCTCTCCCTCTCCTCCCCCTTATCCCCCGTTTTTTCAAATAAATAAATTAAAATCTCTAAATTTTTTAAAAGAAAATATTTTATATGTGTCATGTTATTAATACTTAAATATATTTATAAAATTTATAAAATATATTTACTTATAATATCTAGCCACTTATTCTTTATTAACAGCAAAAGGAATAATTTATTTGTAATATACTTCTTAGTATACCATAATACTGAACTTGGTTCACTTATTTTTTATGATAGTCAAGATTTACACTTAAAAGTTTGAAAGGGATATCTGATCATGAAAACAGAAACATGTCTTTAATTATAAATTCACTTATCCCATCTTTACTATCTACCTTGTTCAACATCAAAAAATGGAAGAAAGGAAGGAAAGAAGGAAGGAAGGAAGGAAGGAAGGAAGGAAGGAAGGAAGGAAGGAAGAAGGAAGGAAATATAAAAGAAAGAAAATGCAAGTGTTTTATACTGTGGAACAATGATTCAATATAAGAGTGGCATTGCCCGGAAGCTTTAGTATAGATGGTGGCTGGAACAGAATGTCTGAACGAACAGAGCCCCTGAAGAATTTGAGGAGAAAAAGTAAAGTACTATTATTAGCAATAAATCTCCATAGCTTTGATTAGATTTTCTTTAATTAACTAAACTCTGAGTTTAAAAGTCACTTCCAAATGAAACAATAGTACAACGCCAGTAGTAAATAAGTTTCAGGTAGCATGAATTAGGGAAGCATATTTTAACCTTGGTGTTTAATAATTCACATGCAAGAATAATACAGATAACCTTATGAAATAGGTATTATTATTCTCCTTTCATAAATAAGGAAACTAAGACAGAGTGGTTAAAACCATGCATACAGTCAGTAGAATGTGGGAGAGTCTGAATTTAAAACCAAGAACATCTGATTTCAGAGCCCAGCTCTTAACCAACATTCAATACTGCCCACGATAACTATCAAAAGACCCCACAGAAGAAATACATGTGTTACAGACACTTTGAGCCTAAAAATGCAATTTCTTATCACCTCATCAAGGGGTTGCTACAACTCAGGAAAATGGAGGACTTTTGTGCATCTCAATATCACAGAGGAAAAAATATATTTTCCTTGGAAGTTCAGAAAGGGACAGAGACATGTGGCAAATACGCTTTGAAAGTCTATATTTAAGGAAGTCTGCCTGGGAAAGGGAACTGTCATTCCAGGGTTGAATGACTTAAAGTCTTCAAAAAATCTTCAAACCTAAAAAAAATAGTTATTCTTAAAGTTGAAAAAATACAAAATTACAGTTAAGTAAATCCCACAAAATAAACTTATTCCCATATGCTGTATACTTTAAAAAAAATTTATTTATTTAGTTTAGAGAGAGAGAGAGCACAATTGGGGGGTAAAGGAAGGAGGAGAAAGAATCTCAAGCAGGCTCTGGAGCCCCACCATAGGGCTGGATCCTGAGATCACAACCCGAGCCAAAACCAAGAGTAAGATGCTTAAGTGATTTGCCCCCACTGCCAGGTGACCCCCTAAATGCTGTACACTTCCTAATTGGTTGCAGGGTTTTTCCTCTGGTTATGATGGCTTCAACTTGTAGTTCTACCACCATCCTTTCAACCTGTCTAAGCTCATTCATCAGTTAGTGTGTATTAAACTCCACAAGATAGCAGGATCTAGACTAAGCAAATGAGGTTGAAAAAAAATCTATGTATATATGTGTATATAGTATCATATTATACAGTTTCCTATCGTCAAGATGCTCAGTCTGTAAAATGAAATCCATTTGAAATTAATATTTTTGGTACAGTGAATTCTTTTATTTTAATATTACAGAGAATATCACCCACTTTCTTTCTCAGAAATAACATAAAACTGATTGGAAGAACAAGGATGAAAAACCCAAATAATATCTTCTACGAAATTAAGAGATATCTACATTCCTGCACTACAACAGCAATCAAGGTCAAAAAGAAATGTCACAAGACATTAAGAGAGGATGCCCGTTGCTGCTAACACCAGACAATGTGGTAAAGAATCCTACTTGGAGGAAAGTGGCCCCACACCTAATGGCCAATAACTCCTTGTTTAGAACTATGAAAATCACCTGACAGACAAGTCAGATTCAGAGAAAAGTCTGTGAAGCATGGTGAAAAGTGTACTGTGAGCACACCCATGGCCTCCAATCTCTGTTGCATGGAGAGGAGGGAAGCCTAAAAGGTATTTCCCTCTCTCTATCCCTTTCTCTCTTCTCTCTTACATGCACATACACACACACATACACACAATCTGTGTCACAGACAATTCTCACTAGCCAGAAATTAAACTTTATCTCCTTCTCAATATAAACATCTCTGTCCAAGAAGAAAGCATCTCACCAAATGTAAATAATCATCACAAAGAAACCAAAGGGAAGGTAAGATGTCCCAATGACAAAAGGAGAAAGAAAACAGGAAAGGCAGATGGCACATAAAAAAAAACATCAGCCAGAAAAATCTTTTCACACAGTAAATAAAAACTAAGCCTATAATACAGTCATGAAAATAGAAACTAATACAAAAAATAAATTTACAAACCAAAAGACGAAAGCAGAGATATAAGAATTTGGAGATAATATGGGAAGACAGGAGATATAAATAAACCATGAGCCAGTAGAACTCAGGAGAGATGGAATTAAAAAAAAATCAAGCTAAGCGGGTATGACAAATACTATAAACCATCTGACATTGGCTAGGATGACAGGGCAAGTCTTCAAAGAGGAGAAAAAAGTTAATGTAGATCTTAAAGGACAAATGGAATTGAGGTCAATCAAAGAAGGAAAAGAAGTCCTGTCTAATAGAACATGTACAAAGGCATGAGTATATTTTCTGGGACCTATACATGGCTTTCTATACCTGAAAAACAGGATATGAGGGAGAGAAAAATGATGAATGGAACTTGAATTGTAGATAAATACTGGATTTTGTAGAGTGTTTTATGCTAAGCTAATAAATATAACTTCATATTATTAGTAAGGAGGACCTACCAGTGACTGCAATCAGAAGATTAACATAATCATTTATATTTTAGAAAGATCACTCTGCCAACAGTGAGGGAGGTGGATAGCTTAGGATGTCTACAGGGGGAAGACAAAGAAGTGAGAGTAATGGTAATTCCTTTTTGTAATCCAGATAAAATATAATGACATAATTATAGATAATGGTTATAGAAAAGTACGAGAAAAAAATAAAAAATATTTAATATAAAATATCTATAAAACAGCTTGGCCAATTGAATATAGCAAGTAAGGAAAAGAAAACCTGAAGAATGATTCCAAGTATATGAATTGTTGACTGGTTGGATGGCATCCCAGCAGTCAATACAGAAACACTGTAGGATATATATATATCCTACAGGGGATATGGGAGTGGGAGGCAAAATAATGAGTATATTATAATAAATCAAACAATCCAAAAGATTATTGGACTTTAATAAAAAATGATGCAGTACTAGAGACTAAATTCCAAAAGATACTGGCAAGTTTTAAGAAAATCATCCCTGTTTTCACATCAGATTTCATAATTTTAATCTAGCATGGTTTTTAATGTCTTAAAGTATTAAAAATCATCACAAACTGTATATCTCTCAATATCACTAAAAGCTCAGAGAAGAATTTACACAGAAATTATATAATTTATATATATAATTATATATAAATAATATTATATAGTTTTATACTTCAATAAAATTGAAAAGTAACTTTTAAAGGAAATCAATCTATACTGAAATCATGTTATAGACTTGGTTAAGAAACATAAGTACTTTCTACTTAAGAAAAATCTTGCCTTTCTTTTCTTTTTGTGGTAGTGTGTTCTGTGTTACTTTATAATATCAACAATGCCAGATAATAACAAATGCTGTTCAATTTATTTCATTCCTTTCATTCAGCCTTCACTTTCATGTTGCCTAACAAGATGAATGTCAACCAGATTTTCTATTGCATTATAGAAATTTAAGGATACCTGCAACATTATTTAACAAAATCCTGTGAAATGCACCAAGTAAAGCAGGCAGGGATTTTAACACTGAAAGAAAAAAAAAAAAAAAAAGAAGAATAGGACATTCTAATGGCCAGATACCATTGTGATGCTCTCCATTAAATTGCACTATATTTATTTATTCATCTTTAATGTCTGTTATTACTACATAATGAATGAAGCACTATGTCTTTTCTTAGTTTGAGCCTTTCTTTAAATGCCCTTCTTGGCATTTCATTCATTTTGTCTTTTGGTATGTGTGATTTGGTCATATTCAGTTACAGCTCCATTTGGCTATTTTTAATTTTGATGTGCTTCCTTCCCATGCAGTTAAGTTACACGTAACTTCCAAAAAGTTAAATATCAATATATTTCTTACATATAAAACCTCACCCGGGGGAGAAGAGTCATGATGCAAAGGAAACTGAGCTGTTGAGAAAACTGGTTTTTGGTGGTTTGAGCTTTGAAACTACAGATGATAGTTTAAGAGAACATTTTGAAAAATGGGGCACACTTACAAATTCTGTGGTGATAAGAGACCTCTGAACAAAACATTCCAAGGGTTTTGGTTTTGTGACTTACTCTTGTGTTGAAGAGGTAGTTGCAATAATGTGTGCCCCTCCACACAAGGTTGATGGGCATATAGTGGAACCAAAGAGAGCTGTTTCTAGAGAGAATTCTATAAAGCCTGCTGCCCATCTAACAGTGAAGAAAATTTTCATTGGTGGTATTAAAGAAGACACAGAAGAAAATAATTTGAGAGACTATTTTGAAAAGTATGGCAAGATTGAAACCATAGAAGTTACAGAAGACAGGCAGAGTAGAAAAAAGAGAGGATTTGCTTTTGTAATTTTTAATGATCATGATGCAATCGATAAAACTGTTGTTCAGAAATACCACACTACTGGGGTACCTGGGTGCTGCAGTGGGTTGAACCTCTGCCTTTGGCTGGTCATGATCTCAGGGTCCTGGGATTGAGTCCTGCATCGGGCTTTCTGCTCAGCAGGGAGCCTGCTTCCCCCTCTCTCTCTGTCTGTCTCTCCGCCTACTTGTGATAGATACCTCTCTCTGTGTCAAATAAATAAATAAAATCTTAAAAAAAAAAAGAAAGAAAGAAATACCACACTGTTAATGGGAATAATTGTGAAGTGAAAAAGGCCCTTTCTGAACAAGAAATGCAGTCTGCTGGATCACAAAGAGGTCATGGAGGTGGATCTGGGAACTTCATGTGTCGTGGAGGAAACTCTGGAGGTGGTGGTAACTTTGGCCGTGGTGGAAACCTTGGTGGAAGAGGAGGCTCTGGTGGTGGAGGTGGTGGCAGCAGAGGTAGTTAGGAAGGAGGTGATGGTGGACACAGGGGATTTGGAGGTGATGGCAGCAACTATGGCAGTGATCCTTGTTATAGGAGTAGAGGAGGCGATGGTGGTGATGGACCAGGGTATGGAAGCCCAGGAGGCAGATATGGTGGTGGTGGAGGAGGATATAATGGTCACAATGAAGGAGGAAATTTTGGAGCTAACTATAGTGGTGGTGGAAACTATAATGATTGTGGAAATTATAGTGGACAACAGCAATCAAATTATGGACCCATGAAAGGGGGGCAGTTTTGGTGGAAGAAGCTCGGTCAGTTCCTATGGTCGTAGTTATAGATCTGGTGGTGAAGGGGTGGCTTTGGTAGCAAAAGGTTCTAAAATATTTTCAGAAGAAAAGGGATACAGTTCTTAATAGGAGAGAGAGCAAGGAGTTAGTCAGGAAAGCTGCCCGTTACTTTGAGACTCTCATCCCAGATGAATTAAAGGAACTGTAAAAATCCGCCACAAAAGGAATCATGATCCATAGAGAAGTCCCTGCAGCTTAAATAGGAGCCCCTTCTTGTCTGGGACGGTCATAGCCACAGTTTGCAAAACGTGCAGCTCCTGATGAACGCAATGTGGTGTGAATGACATGCACATTCCTGAGGTCTTTTATCTGTTGTAGCTTTGTCTTTTTCTTTTTCATTACATGGGGTTTATGGCCCTGTAAGTTGTGGTAGTGATGCCAGAAATTTAAAAAATTAAGGAATTTTTAATTTTTTTTTAAAAAAAGGTAAGACAGATGAAGAAAAAATAAAGTTATTATTGACAAAGCTGACTCCTATCTTTAGATTAAAACCTTGATTTTCCTCAACTTTTGTATATCCCTGGCTCTCATTACCATTTTATTCTGCCATAGCTCTTCCTCAAGTGGTGGGAGTACAGGCATTGTTTTATTTCCTGCCTGTTCCTCCACAGCCTTTGTGAACTCCCAACACACTGTGATTTTGCTGAGACCTGGACGTTCTTGCTTAAGATCAAATCAAGCAAGTTTAAAACAATCCCTTGACTGAGGTTAAAGCTGCCATAAGCTGAAATGATACACGGAAGTCAAAAATCACATGTGACCAAAGGCTGAAGAGTGTTGGTCCAGGCCTAATCAGTTAAAAGCTAATTAGTATACTACAGTAAAACCCAGCTGTAATGCACTATTAGAGCTGCTATAAATTGCGAGAACCCTGACCCTACGTGCCCAGCTCAACAAAACCTTAATATTCAAGTATCATTTTGTTTCCTAAATCTCACTCTTGTTTATTCCTCGAGATTTCAGCCTGGTGCAGCAGATGTTAGGGTTTTGAGGAGGTCAATGTAGAACACTCCTCTTTTCCTCACTTGAGTTCTAAATGAAAGAAGAAAGAAAAGTAAGACAAATTCAGATTATTACTAGGAATGTGATATATATGTAGGCAAGTAGCCTCTTTAATACAGATATCCACAATTAGAAAATTTTACCCCTTGACTAGAAGCAAGAACTCCTGTCCCTCAGAGATCCTTTCAACTGGATTAAGAACCAAATCAACACAAGACAGATTATTAAGAGAGAATAAAATTCAATAGGTGTACATATGAGGAATCCACAAAGATGTGAAAATTCCAAAGACAATTAGGCAAAATGAGATATACACGCCATTTCAAATTAAGAAGTAGGGAGGAGGGGTCTGGGATTTCAGAGGAAAGGGAGAGAAAAGAGCAGATGTTTGGTAATTGTTTGCCCTATGATACAAATAGCCCTTATTCTGGCAAAGACCCCCAATTTAGATTATTCTAAGAATTGTGTGGTTAAGGGAGAGGCAAAAGTTTCTGTTGATCCCCCAGGGACTCAAGTGCCTGTAGCTGAAAATAATCCACATGCCAAAGCAGCATATCCTGGTGACACCTGTCCTGAACCTCTTCACCACC
Source organism: Enhydra lutris kenyoni (assembly GCF_002288905.1). Taxonomy (NCBI): domain Eukaryota; kingdom Metazoa; phylum Chordata; class Mammalia; order Carnivora; family Mustelidae; genus Enhydra; species Enhydra lutris. The sequence goes on along the minus strand of NW_019154133.1, from coordinate 816,973 downwards.
CAGTTGTCAAGAGCTTAACCGAGCTGAAGAGGGCCAAATTGCCAGGTATCAGAGGTCCATCAAGACATGTCAAAATGAAGGTAACAGTCAGGCCCTGAGTTACTTACTGCAACAGTCCAAGCAGGAGGCTACCAGGAGGCAGTGCAGGCTTCCACAGAGTTCCATTCTTCCCTCTGGAGCAGTGTTAGGTGGATCAGCACATATGCAAGGATCCTTTCACTGACAAGGGGCCCCAAAAGATTTCAAGGACTCAAGAACCAGAAGGGGAGAGAAGGGGGATGTCCTAAGAATGGAAAATACTGAATACTGAGGCAGAGTAGAAAAAAATGCCCAGTGTGGAGAGGGCAGCTCTCCCCCATGAAGCCTGCCAGGTAGTCTTTATAATTGCTTATGGTCAAACCTGAAACCTCACACATCAAAGTGTTCCATCTCCTTCATCTGGGGGCATGCTTCTGTAAAACTTAAGGCATGGAAGCTAAATAAAATAAAATAATAAAATAAAATAAAATTTAATTTAAATTTTAAAAGTATGGAAGTTCAGACAGGATGTTCTCATAGGTAACAGGTTGTCATTAAGACACTATGCAAGCATTCTATTATTCTGTCAAAGTTCACAACAAAAAAAGTCCCTCCGCAACCTAGGAAAATGCAAATGCAGGAACAAAAATAAGCCATTAGTTAAAAAGTAGTGGAGATCCTTAGATTTTTAACTTTATTTTCCATATGAGGGAGCAAATTTATTCCAATCTTTTGGTTGGTGATGTTTTATGATTAAGTAATATCAACCAATCAATCAATCAATAAGATGCTCACAGAATTCCACAATTAATGACACAACTTTTTTTTTTAATTACACAACTTTTGAACAAAACATATTTTTTCTAGATTTGTAGTTCTTTTCATTCTCCTCATAATTTTGATATCAGGTTACATCAATTCAGTTTATCAAAGTCAGAGGAGAATTCTGGAAAGAGGTTTAACATATAGAGCAATCAGGATAGTCAAACAAAAAGAGACAGAAAGTATCTATAGGAGAAAAAAAAAACTGACAATATACCTCATGATTACCAAAATGGAAGCAGGTGGTAGGGGGCGGGGGCAGGTGGACCTCTGATACCTGATGTTTGTATGAAAAAAGGAGAAGGAAGCAGAGGGGCATCTAATAAAACTTGAGAATCACCAAATAACCAACAGGTCCTTACATGAAAGCTCAACAAATCATTTTGGGAAAAGCAGCGAAACTGGGAGGGTGTAAAATTGAGTGAGAACATGGTATCTATGATAAGGTGCAAAGATATGGAGCATTCTATATCCTATGAACTCTGGGAACTAGTCTAATCTCTTTTCCATGATAATAATCTATGCTCCAAGAAATGTCAATGATTAAAACTCAAAACGGAAACAATAGCGGCAAAAGAAAAAGGAGATCGAATAAATCAAAGGAGAGACTCAATCAGGAATTCCCATGACATAAATTGCTGTATTCTTCAACTCTTCATAAAAACAACAGAGGATAGAAATTTAGATGCAAGTTAGAAATGTTATCTTAAAGTTTAATGAAATCAATCTCATAAACGCAGCTACAATAAAAGGGACTCCCATCCAAAATTATTGTAAGATAGAAAGACAGACTAAGAGATAAAATAAATGACATCCATAAAGACAATGAAGGAGGTTGGAAGAAATGGCCACAGAACATCAGTATATCAAACTGGATAAAAAGACAAATGAAAGTCATTTAAAATATGAAAACTCTTTCCCCTCTCAAATAAATAAATCTTTTTTTTTTTTAAAGATGGGGTGCCTGGGTGGTTCAGTCAGCTGAGCACCCAACTCTTGGTTTTGGCTCAGGTCATGATCTCAGCGTCATGGGATCCAAACCTGTATGGGGCTTGCTTTTAGTGGCGAGTCTGCTTGAGGTTCTCTCCCTCCCTTCTCCCCTCCCTCCACTCACATGCTCTCTTTCTCTGTCTAAAACGAGTAAATAAATAAATCTTTAAAAAAAAAACAAAGAAAATAAAATGGAATGACATAAATATGAAAGAACAGTGTAACTCAGAAATGGGGTATTAGAATCAGGGAAGAATTAGAAACTAAAATAAAGCAATGGTGTCTGAAATAAAGAATGATACAAATAACTAGGCAGTATCCTGAGGGAAATGGGAGATTTTTTAAAAAAACAGAAACATATTATAAATCAAAAGAAATGAAAAAAGAAATGATAATGATTTTATATGTAGTCAAGATTACTGCCAAGTATACAGTTTGCAGAAAATTTGTCATCAGCATGCAAGGTCTCCAGTAATGTTTTTTCTGATGAGACTTAACTCAAAATTTACTAAATAATGACCTTCAGACAGCCAAAATGACTGCAAAGACCTTGACGTAAGGACTGGTAGTAAAGATTAGAGATTAGTGATTTAATTATAGAATCAAAATTAATGGAGGACACAAAGAAGAGAATATAGAACGTGCTGGCAGCAAGTTCTGACACCGGGTATAACACAACTGTGAATAAATAGGACAGAAGGGATAAAACCCTCTTTGCAAAAAACCCTCTTTTTTAAACTAAATTGGTGCTAATGTCGGTATTATTATTCTAAAGATGATGTGTGTGTAATGTAGGATAAAACAAACAATTCTAATTTTACCATCCCCAGTATCCTTGCAATTCAGGATGTTCAATGTGGGTGAGAGGAGATACACATATAAAAAAGAAAGGTTAAGTTATATGGAATATGAATAGAAATTTCATGTAAAATCAGATACTTTATTTTTAAAATATATATATCTTCTCCATGCATACCTATATTTCTGTAGGGAGATGACAAATGATAGATAAATAGGTGATAGATTAGATAGGTAGATAGATGATAGAGAGATAGATAGATAGATAGAACACACATACATAGTCTCTAGTGCTGTTTATCAGAAAATTATAGAAACAATGATCAACCTACTAGGAATGACAATCCTTTGTCCAAACTCTGATCTCTATATGCCATCTCTTACTAAAAGGAACAAGGGCTATTTGGATATTTGGATAATTTCAGGTCTCAGAGAGAAAATGTACAATATACTATTTTTCTGTAAGATTACCAGAGCAGTTCATTTTAATAACGAGACATTCGATCAGAGATACAATTGATGAGGGAGAGAATAAATTAGGTTTCTCAGAAAGAACATTCTTGACAGAGGAAATAGCCAAGTGCAAAGTCCATAGGTGGGATTGTGTCTGCTGTATTGAGAAAAAGTAAGAAAGTCTTCTTGGCTGCAGCTTGGAAAAGGAGGGCAAGTGTACCATGCAATGGAGAGATGGCTTAGAAGTGGGCCAGAACAGAAGGGCTTTGTAGACCATTTCTAACAGTTTGGTTTTACCCTGTGAGAAATAGTTCATAGAGTTATTCTGAACAGAGAATTAACATGATCTGACTTCTGTTTTAAAAGGATCACTTTGGTGGGGCCAATGGGTGATGCAGTCAACTCCTGCCCAACTCCTGGTTTAAGCTCAGATCATGATCTCAGGGTCATGAGATTGAGTCCTGCATCTGGCTCCGCAATCAGCAGGGAGTCTTCTTGAGATTCTTTCTCCCTTGCTCTCTTCCTCTGCCCCTTCCCCCGACCCTCTAAAATAAATAAATAAATAAATCTCCTTAAAAAAAAAAACACACATAAAAGGATCGCTTTGGCTGCTACATTTCATTAGATTACTAGAGGAAGAGTAAAAGTAAAAGTAGGAAGAACAGTAATCTGGGTAAGATTAGGGGGACACTTGGACATGCATAAGCATAAAAGTGATGAGCAGAAATTGTAGGATTCCAATTATCTCTTGAATGTACAGTCTATGGAGTTCTGTGAAAGTTAGAGGTAGGGTGTGAAAGAAGGAGAAAATTCAAAACTACCCCGAGGTCCAGGACCTGAGCAAGTATAAAAATGAAGATGGCAATCCCTGAGATGATGAAGACTTTGAGAGGTGCCAGTCATCAGGGGACAAACCAAATGTTAACGTTTGCATAATTGTTCATCATTACTATTAAAATTATATTAAAATATATTCATTTAGAAATATTTTTCCTACTGCTACATTTCATTAAAAATTGTAGTCAATCTTTGCAAATGCATCTTTAATGTCACAGGCTTTGTCAAAATAAGGGCAATTTTTAGAGCTATCTAACACATTTTTAAGGATACATCATCTTCACTTCTATCTGTGTTGTGAAAAATAGCACCTTTTCAAGTTAGGACTGATACTGCCTCTGGAGATTTGATCCTATGTATATAGCATTAAGACCATTTTTTTTTTTGAGAAATTTGTCTTATAAGTGTGCATATGTGATCTCAAAATATAAATTACTTATTATACCATAATAAATCCCAAGACAGTTTATCAATTGTTCTTTAAAGAACTTAATTAAAATATTATGCATTTATTTGCAATAGAGATATTGACACTCTAGGAGAAAAATCTTTCAAACTTGTTAAATTCCTTTGACTTTTTTTTTAAGATTTTGTTTATTTATTTGACAGACAGAGATCACAAGTAGGCAGAGAGGCAGGCAGAGGGGGGTGGGGAGCAGGCTCCCTGCTGAGCAGAGAGCCAGATGCGGAACTCGATCCCAGGACCCTGGGATCATGACCGGAGCCGAAGGCAGAGGCTTTAACCCACTGAGCCACCCAGGTGCCCCGACCTTTTTTTTTTTTTTTAATTACAATTGATGGTGTCATTCAAAATGAACATGGGTTTTGATTGAGGTCATTCTAGAAGAGAGTGTCTTAACTAAATAGTATTCTGTTCTTTAAAATAAAGTAATTGTGAAACTACCTTTTAATATGAAAGGCATTGCAGGAACAAGCATAAGAAGAAACTCTATTTTTTTAATTTTTTTAAAATTGTATTTATTTATTTTAGAGGGGTGTTGTGTAAGGACAGATGGAGAGAGAACACTAAGTAGACTCCATGCTGAGCACAGAGCCTCCACATGGGGCTCAAACTCGTGAACCTTAGATCAGGACCCGAGCTAAAACCAAGAGGCCCGTGCTTAACTGACTGCACCGCCCAGGCACCAGAAGCAACTTTATTTTTAGAATGATGATAAGGGAAGAGACAAAATTAAAACAAAGAAGTTAAGTACATTCAGGAATAGGCATTTCTCTGACTCAGATTTTTTAAAAATCTTTCTCAACATTGTTCCATCTCTGTAAATTCATTGCACCTTTACTGATTTTTCATTCCATATTTAAACATTTTTATTTAACTTTGGAATTTCAGGGATGAAAACTATATTTAAGCTGAATCTTTTAACCAACAAAAGAAAAAACTTAAAATTACCAAACCTATACCTGTTAACATTTTCCTGACAAGATAGCATGATGAAAAAGCATTTAATGTTGCAATACTTATTACACGTTTAAATATGTTATATTCCACAAGTTAATAAAGATTATTACTCTGATGATTTTCAGCTCCTGCTCATTTACAATTTGAGGGGTAACTTAGTAAAGTTTGTTACCAAATTTCATTTGTCATTCATATACAGGGGATAAAATAATGACTTTTTCAAGAAGTTAATAAGTTATTGGGGTGCCTAGGTGGCTCAGTTGGTGGAGTGTGTGATTCTTGATTCAGGTTTGTGAGTTCAAGCCCCATGTTGGGTATGGAGCCTATTTAAAAAACTAAATCACAGGGACCAAAAAAAGTAATAAGTTATTATTGTGCCATTATTTTATTTTATTTATTTATTTTTTTTATATTTTATTTATTTATTTGACAGACAGAGATCACAAGTAGGCAGAGAGGCAGGCAGAGAGAGAGGAGGAAGCAGGCTCCCTGCTGAGCAGAGAGCCTGATGTGGGGCTCGATCCCAGGACCCTGGGATCATGACCTGAGCCGAAGGCAGAGGCTTTAACCCACTGAGCCACCCAGGTGCCCCTTGTGCCATTATTTTAAAGAAAGAATGTATCAAGTAGAAAGGTATTAGTAACCTACAGAGAACTAGAGAAAGAATAAGGGTAGAGATATTGGTATACCCATGTGTCCAAGGATGAGAGCATTTTACCTAAGGGGATTCAGGTATCTTAGTCTCTCTGGCAAAACCATTCCCATTTTGAGATAAACACAAAAGTCTGCCCTTTTCAATTTCTCTAACCTCTTCATCCTGATTACATGTTTTCAAAAGAACTTCTAATTATGTTTTCTTATGGGCATAGCATAATCTGATTTCATCAAAACATGTTGAAACAACTCAATTCAGAATTTTTTAAAAAACAGAATTTGATTTCACATACTCCTTTGGTCCCTCCTACATTATTATTCCAAAAACTCATCTGCAGTCTCTCTTGGTAATTTCTTTCTTCTGTACCTACACAAACCAGTATTTTACCCCTCACCGGCCACTGAAACAGCTCTTGTGAAGGTCACCATTGCAATGCCAATTCTAACAGCCAATTTTTATTCTTATTACTTAACATCAGCAACTTTAAAAAACTATTATCAATTTTTCACATATATATGACTAGAAAGAGTAATACAATAAAACCCCATATAGACCTACTTATTATTTTTTCTTTTTTTACATATTTGTTTGTTTGTTTTTTAGTAAGAACATTTAGCAGGAGATCTACTCTCAACAGATTTTTAAGTGCCAATACAATGTTGTTCACCACAGGCATAAGGTTGTACATTAGAGCTCTAGAATTTATCTTACATAACTGAAACTTCATGAGTTAAATGGCAGCTCCCCTTTTCCTTCTCCCCTTTCTATGAGTCTATTTTGGATGCCTCATATAATTGGAATCATGCAGTATTTGTCCTTCTGTTACTTGTACACTAGTGGAGAAAATGTAAAATGGTGCAGCTGCTATGGAGAAAAGTATGGAGTTTCTTCAAAAAATTAAAGATAGAACTACCATATGATTCAGTAATCCCACTTCTGAGTATATATCCAAAGGAAGTGAAGGCAGAATCCTGAAGACTTATCTGTGCTGCCGTGTTCATTGCAATATTATTCACAATAACCAAGACTTGGAAACAACCGAAATGTCTATTGATGGATAAGTCAATAAAGATTATGTGGTAATGCAATGGAGTATTATTTAGCCTTTAAAAGGAAGGCAATCCTGCCAAATACAATAAACATGGATAAATTTATTTACCTGGAAGACATAACGCCAAGTCCTTACATATTCAAACTATGTCCCTTACCTATCATTCAAATCCGTTATCAAGATTTTCACTTTCTTTTTACATTTGCTGAAGTATTTAAAACTCATAAAGGTGATATATGCTAAAGCAAATTTCCAATATTACAGTATTTCATCACTCTCTACTTCAATATGTGGTCCTAAAACTATAAACAATTTCCTTCAAAAACCCCAAAATACATTATTACATCTGACAGAAGGAATAATAATGAAATTAACAATAAAATAAAATAAGGGGAGCCTGGGTGGCTCAGTGGGCTAGGCCTCTGCCTTCGGCTCAGGTCATGATCTCAGCTCTTGATCCTAGGACTCTCCAGGGTCCTAGGATCAAGCTGCACATCAGGCTTTCTGCTCAGCAGGGAACTTGCTTCCCTCTCTCTCTCTCTCTCTCTCTCTCTGCCTGCCTCTCTGCCTACTTGTGATCTCTCACTCTCTGTCAAATAAATAAATTTTAAAAATCTTTAAAAAAATAAATAAAAAATAAAATAAAATAAAATCTGGTCCATAACCAAATTTCCTCAATTATCTCAAAAATGTGTTTGTATACTTATTTTATTCTAAGGAGGACCAGACAAGATCAACACACTAAATCCAGTATTTAGGGGTTTTTTTGGTGTGTGGTGGTGGTTGCTTTTTTCTTAATGTCTCTTTTAAGCAGATTAACTTACTCCTGGGTTTTTTGTTGTTTGTAGCTGTGGATTATTGTTGTTGTTTTAATGGCACTGAAAACTGGTCAGCAGTCATTCATTTCGTATATTTTTTTCCCAGAACAAAATAGAGTGGATTCCTTGATATGAGTGGGTCAAGGATAAATGCATATATTATTTTTCTAATTATTTTTCTATTATTATTTTTCTAATTATTGCTTAATTTCCCTGCATAGGGATTTAACAATTTTTCATTCACACTGGCTATATATGTGTACTTTTTTCCTCACAACTTCTTATCAGGAATAAGACTTTGGTCAAAACTTTGAATGCTTACCAACCTGATAGATAATAAGTGATTTTTCAATGCAGTTTAAAATTGCGTTTTCCTTCCACTGTGTACTATTAATTATTTTTACATGTTTAAAGATCATTTTTACTTTTTCTTTTGTTAACTACTCTTGATATCAGCAGCTTTTGCAAGGTTTCATCACTACCTCTTTAATAAAATAGTTTTCTTCACTGGACTTTGAAGGCATAACCACTCACCTTGCTTCTCTTTTCCCTCGCTGCCTTTTCCATTCTCCGGCCAGATTATTCTCCTCTTCTCAACTTCTGTCAGCCAGCCCCTGTCCATGAACATCTTCTTTTCTCCATCTATACTCACTTATTAGGGGACTTCATCTAGTCTCCTGGATTAAAATACCATCGACACACTGATGACAATTCCCAAATTTCTATCTTTAGACTTTAGATTTACCCTCAATTACAGAAAGATATAAAATTCACTACTTGATATGCCCACTTGAATACCAAACCACACTCTTAATTATCTCCACACTCTAAAGCAAATCCCCCCCCCACCCCAGCCAATATCCCCTTGCTTCCTGCCTCCTTTTCTGTAATTGCTCAAGTCAAACCTCTTAGAGTGATCAGGAGCTCCTCTTTCCCAGATCCCTCTTCGAATACAGAAACCCATTCAGTTGACACCACTAGATTTCAACCATCTTACCACTATCTGCACCACTACAGCTCCAGCCCAAGACAACAAATTCACCTTCTTGGATTTGGGGATAAGCCCTCCTACTGGTCTCCTTGCTTTCATCTTTTGTTCCTGACATATAGCGACTGAAATGATGCCTTTAAAATAAATAAGATCAGATCCAACAATTTCATGTCTGGGTTTATAGCCAGAAGAATTGAAAGAGTCTCAGAGATAATGTATACACCCATGTTCAAAGCAGCTTTATTCACAATAGCCAATAGGTGGAAGCTTATTGGGCAAATGCTTGTCAACAAATGAATAGATTTATAAAATGTGATCAATAAAGTGAAATGTTATTCAGCCTTATAAAGGAAGGGAATTCTAACACATGCTACAACATGGATGAACCTTGAGGTCATGCTAAGTGAAATAAGCCAGTCACAAAAAGACAAATACTGTAGGATTCCACTTACATGAGGTTACGTTGAGTAGTCAAACTCAAACAGAAAGGAGATGGTGGCTGCCAGGAGCTGGAGCAGGAAGTAGAGAGTTGTTTAATGGGGGCTGACTTGCATTTACAAGATGAAACAATTCTAAAGATTGGTTGAACCACTATGTAAATACACTTAACAGTACTGAACTGACTTAAAAGTTAGGAGGGTAAATTTGATGTTATATGCATTTTATCACAATTTAAAAATATATATATTTTTAAATTAAACATTTAGGGGCACCTGGGTGGCTCAGTGGGTTAAAGCCTCTGCCTTCAGCTCAGGTCATGATCCCAGGGCGCTGGGATCCAGCCCCACATTGGGCTCTCTGCTCGTCAGGGAGCCTGCTTCCCCCTCTTCCTTTGCCTGCCTCTCTGCCTACTTGTGATTCTGTCTGTCAAAAAAATAAATAAAATCTTTAAAAAATTAAATATTTTTAAAAAATCAAAGTCAGATCTCCTTCAAACCCATCAATAGATTTCCTTCTTTCTCAGAATAAATGCAAAATTCTTCCCAGAACCTTCAACACCTTATACAATTTGCATCCTTTCCCCACACAACACCTACCTCTGACCTCATCATCTACTCATCTACTACTTTCTTTCTCATTCCTTCTCTGTTTTCCTACTGTGTCTCTAACTTGTCAAAAACATTTCTCCCTCAGGTCCTTCACACTTGATGTTTCTGGATATATTTAGATAATTCATTCTCTATTTCAGTTAACTGTTCAGAGAAGCATTCCCTGGAAATCCTATATAACTAGTACCTTCTTCTGTTCATATATATATATATATATATATATATATATGGTTTGTTCATATTGTTGCAGAAGAAGACTTTCCTCTGTACTATGATCCTTCTAGCTAGGCTTGGAATCAAATTAATACAAAACAGATTAATATGAGAAAATCAAATTCAATAGACATGTATACAAGATATCGACACAGACACAAAATTCCAAAGACAATGAGACAACAGGAAGTTTAAATGAGCTAAGGAGAAGAGTAAGGTCTAAGGATACAAAGAGGAGAAGACCATTTGTAAAGAGGTGAAAGGAGATGTTTCTACAGCAATGGTTGCCCAATTATGTGGATAAGTTTCTTATATCAAAGGAGTCTCTCTTAATAGCTTTCTTCTTGGTATAGGCTCTCTTTTCCAATCTAAATTTAGGCAGTTGAGGGGGAGACTCACATCTGCTAAGTTTTGATTACTTTTACCTCAAAATAATCTTTATGCCAAAGTGGCCCATCTTGGGGCAGCCTACTCTTCACCCCTACAATATGCTTAACTGTTTTTTTTCTTCTCTTCAGGTATTAAAGTCTCTTTCATTTTCAATCCCTCTCATGAATAAGTGGCCATGTGTATTCAGATTTGCATCTTTACTATTTTCTTCCCTGTGACAATATCATACTGCCTTCATTTCTCGAGATTTGTATCAAATCTCAGTATCTGTTAGGTGAAGTGTCAAAATGTCCTTCAGAACTGTTTTGTCTACCCTCGCTCTTTAATTGTTCATATCTATATAGAAATCAGCTTGTCAAGTTCCATGAGAATAATCTGTGAAAATTTTAACTGGAATTTCCTTGAATTTTTATATTGTTTGTTGGAGAATTTATACCTTTATGTTCCTGGATCTTCCCATCCTTGCATATAATGTAATTTATTAAGGTTGTTAAGGCCCTTCGATAAAGTGTTATGATTTTTTAAGAAAAATCTTTTATATATCTTGTGAGGTTTATTTTTAGTACCCTATATTTTTGGTTGTACTCAAATCATAAATTTTTAAATAGAAGTTTCTTTTATTTTCTGATGTAGAGGAATGCCATAGAATTCATTTTATATTTAGCAACTGTACTATTCTCTCTTATTAATTCCACAGATTCTTTGGAGATTCTGTGTTGTAAATCATATATCTGCAATGCTGATCTATTTCTTTTTCAAAACAGTATGTCTTTTCCTTTCTTTTTCCTGGCTAATCCCTTTAGGATAATATTGAATAAACATCAGGACAGTGAGTAGCCTTGTCTTATTCTTTATTTAAAAGAGAAATGCTTTTGACATTTTATTATTAAATGTTAATTTTTTTCTCCAAATTTTATCACATTGAAGAAGTTCTATTACTATGTTGCTAAGCATATTATTTTTGTTTTAAAGATTTTTTTTTTTTCACAGACAGAGATCACAAGTAGACAGAGAGGCAGACAGAGAGAGAGAAAGAAGCAGGTCCCTGCTAGCAGAGAGCCTGATGCGGGGCTTGATCCCAGGACTCTGAGCTCATGACCTGAGCCGAAGACAGAGGCTTAACTCACTGAGCCACCCAGGTGCCCCAAGTATATTTTTGTTTTAATTCATGAATGATTATTTTATGCATCTGTTAGGATGATCATAGTTTGACCTTCAATCTATAAATGCAATAAATTACTTTAATATATTTTCTAACATTGAACTAGATTTTCATTACTAGAATAAACCAATTAATTGTGTTGTTTAGTCACTAAATTTGGTTTGTTAATATTTTCTTTAAGAGGTTCTCTCCATGTACACGAAAGACATTAAAATATAATGTTTCATTATCATATGGTTGCTTTCTATTTTTGCAGCAAGGAAAACTTGTGCCATAAAAAACAGTTGTAAAGAGGTTCTGTTTTGTTTTTTTCTCTCATAAGCATGTGAAAGACAGCAATTATCTAAGTATATGTTTAAATTGTGTCTAGCATTTTCCTTATGGGTAATTTTTTGAATATTCTATCAATTTCCTTAATGATCATGAGGTCGAAACTTCTGTAGCTGAAATTGTGCAATCAAAATATTTTGTGTTTACCTACTAGCAATATTATATAAAATAAAATATATATGCCATATCCATGTTCTAAAATCTGGAAAACTCTTAATTTCAAAACAAATAATTTTCCCACAAATTTTAGTTAAGAAATTTTAAGCTTTTAGTTGAATTTCTATTCCCGAATCAAATTTAGCAAGTTACACTTTTTCCAAAAACTTGTCCACATAATTTATGTTTTGAAAATTATTACCATCATAATATCACCCTACACCTGTTAGAATAGCTAAAACCAAAACCTCAAGAAATAACTATTTTAAGAATATGGAGAAAGAGGAACACTTGTTCACTCTTGGTGGGAATGCAAACTGGTGCAGCCACTATGGAAGACATTACGGAGGTTCTTCAAACAAAAATAGAACTACTGTATGATCCAGTAATCACACTACTGGGTATTTACCCAAAGAATATAAAAGCACAAATTGAAAAGGATATATGCACCCCTTTGCTTATTGCAACATTACTTGCAGTAGTCAAACTATGAAAGCAGTGTAAGTGTCCATTGATAGATTAATAGATAAAGAAGATGTGGCATATATATATATACACTAATATTATGCCATAAAGAAAAATGAAATCCTGCCATTTCAGCAACATAGATGGAACTAGAGAGTATAGCACTCCGTGAAATAAGCCAGAGAAAGACAAATATCATATGATTTCACTGTTCTTGGAAATCAAGAGACAAAACAAATGAACAAAGGGGAAAAAAAGAGGAAGAGAGAAAGAGAGACAAACCAAAACAGACTCTTAATTATGGAGGACAAACTGGTGGTTACCAGAGGGGAGGTGCATAGAGGGATATTTGAAATCTGTAAAGGACATTAAGACTACATTTATCTTGATGAGCAGTGGGTAATATAGGGAACTGTTGAATCACTATATTGCACACCTGAAACTAATACAACACTGTAATGATAACTACACAGGAATTAAAATAAAGAAAACTTATGGCCATCAAGTTATTTATAATCACTCATAATTTGCAAATTCCTGCTTTATCTCTGTATCTTGGCTTTACCTCTACCATATTACCTCTAATATGTTTTTAGGTATATTCTTTTCTTTATGTTTTATTTATTTTTTTGGGACAGAGAGAGGGAGCATAAGTAGAGGGAGCAGCAGAGGGAGAAGGAGAAGCAGGGTCCCCACGGAGCAGGAAGCCTGATGCGGGGCTCCATCCCAGGACCCTGGGATTGTGATCTGAGTCGAAGGCTTAACCCGCTGAGTAACCCAGGTGTCCCTACGTATATTCTTTTAATTTTATCAGTCTTGCCCGATATTAATAACATTGATACTTAAAACAAACAAATGTAACTTTCTTGATTCTGTTGCATCAAATATTTTTTTTAAGTTAAGGTCTCCTATTTATTGTTTTCCTTTTTCTACTTTATTTTTATTTGTTTTAGTGTTCTTTTTTGTATCCTTATAAATTAGATGCTTAGGTCATAATTTATTTGATCTTCTTTTCTTTTTTTTTTAACATTTTTTTAAAGATTTTATTTATTTATTCAACAGACAGAGATCACAAGTAGGCAGAGAGGCAGGCAGAGAGAGAGAGAGGAGGAAGCAGGCTCCCTGCTGAGCAGAGAGCACGAGGCGGGGCTCTATCCCAGGACCCTGAGATCATGACCTGAGCTGAAGGCAGAGGTTTTAACCCACTGAGCCACCCAGGCGCCCCTGATCTTCTTTTCTAATGAGAACATTTATATTCCACTTTCAATGCATGTCACAAGTTTTGTTTTGAATAATTTTTATTATGACCAGTGTTAAGTATTTTCTAAATTCTAGCACTGATTCTAACTTGACTATTGATTATTTAGAATTATTTTTTCATATAAATTTTTAGTGTTTTTTTTACATTTCTAACTCCATGTACATTAGTTTCAGATATAAAATATAATAATTCAACAATTCTCTACATTTCTCAGTGCTCATCAAGAGGAGTGTGTTCTTAATCTCCTGCATCTATTTTAGCATCCCCACACCCATCTCCCCCTGACAACCACCAGTTTGTTCCTCTGTATTTAGGGAGTCTGGTTTTTGTCTCTTTTTTGTTGTTGTTTCCATTTACTGTGTTTCTTTAATTCCACATATGAGCGAAATCATATGATATTTGTTTTTCTCTGAGAAATACTGCACTTAGCAAAGTACCCTCTAGTTACATCCATGTTGTTGCAACTGGAAAAATTTCCTTCATTTTTATGGCTCACTAATATTCCATTGTAGGGGTGTGTGTTTCACTTCTACTTTACACATTCATTTATGGAGGGACACCTGAGCTCTTTCCAGTCTTGGCTATTGTAAATAATGTTGCAATTACCACGTATATATCTTTTCAAATTAGTGGGTTTTTTTTTTCCTTTTTGGGTAAATATCACATAGTGGATTGTATGGTAATTCTAGTTTGAATTTTTGAGGAACCTCTATACTGTTTTCCACAGTGGTTATATCATTGCATGTTTTCATTTTTCTTTTTAATTTTTCTGTACTTAAGCTTACTTCCTCTGGTTCAAAATGCCATTTGCTATTATAAACATATTATTCTAGGAAGGAATTAATTTCTTAATACTGAAAATACTTTCTATCATCACAGTTGTGAGCTTTAGTTTCCTCGTATGTTAGATGAGGATGAAAATGTTTACCTTGAGAGGATCTGATGTGATATATGTGAGAAACTATCACACTTCCCTGACAACAGTAATGTTTAAAAAAAAAAAAAAGCTGAAAAATAAATGGAAAATCTCTTGGGTGCCTATATATGTATGTGTTTCGTGTACTTGATTACACTGAAGGTTTCTTGAAGAGAGGAGTAAGTCTGATTCTTTTTTGTATTCAATGCTGTGCATTCTGATGTAATATTTTACACAAGGTATAAAATTAAATACTAATTGTGATTGATTAATTAATTGACTAATTGTCAAGAGTTGCATGCTCTGCCAACTGAGCCAGCCAGGCACTTCTCCAAATGATTGACAACTCTTGATCTCAAGGTTATGAGTTTGAGCCCTATGTTGGTCATAGAGACAACTTAAAAATAAAATCTTAAAAAAAATCATTTGGAATTTTCTATCATTTTTTACTTCAGATTTTGAATGTTAATATTAAATACAAGAAAAGCACACAATGATGAATAATGTTTAGTCACTAGAGTCATGTTGAATTGACTATAAACCACTTTATGTACAGATATTTCCTAAGAGTGGTTCAAAGAATAGTTTTCTATGGAGAAATGCCAAGGATGAACCTTAATGAAAGAGGCCCTAAATAGCTGGGGGTGTGTGTGTGTGTGTGTGTGTGTGTGTGTGTGTGCGTGCATGTGTGTGGTGTGTCTGTGTACATACACAAACACTCTAATCCTTCAGTGAAGTCTGTGACACACGTTAAGTTTCTTGGAATGGTGCCATGGGAATTAAAGAACATAATTTCCTCCTGCACAATTAGGTTGGTAATACCAGTATCCTAGCAAATATACAATGATTCTGGATGGGTCACCAGAAATGAAGAAAGAAGACACTTCAAGAGAATTTGGGGGAGAGATGCCTGGGTAGCTCAGTTAGTTAAGTGTGAGACTCTTGATTTTGGCTCAGGTCATGATCTCAGGATCATGAGAGCAAGCCTTGCATTCAGCTCTGCACTGGGCATGGAGCCTGCTTAAGATGCTGTTTCTCCCTTTCCCTCTGTCTTCACTGGCATGCATGCCTTCCCCCTCCCCCCCAAAAAAAGAGGATTTGGGAGAGGTACGGGGAAGCATATGGCATGGAGAAGTAGATGCAAATGGAAGATACCTGTTGTTTCCAAATTCCTTCTCCTCTTCCTATACTTCTTGTAGTCCCGATCTGTGCCATCTCTACTCCTACCCAAAGTCCTGATTTACATTTTCTTTCTGATCCTAACCTGGTCTCCTACACATTATTTATTCATCTATTTTACTGTAGGTGCTCAATTAAATATTTTGAAAAAATACTTCATACACCCCTTACCTTGATACCCCTTTGTACAATCTTTCAGTAACTCCTTTCATGCTTAGTTTTATTTCCTAAATATATCTTAAATCTTTCCATAATTCTTGTCTTCCAAACTATCATAATCTCTTTCCTAGACAACCACAGTAGACCCTGCAGCTTTTTGCCCTCATTCTGGTTCTCTTCCTAGCTGTAGCCACTGATGTTTTTATAAAGTTTATCTAATTCCCTCATCTTACCCCCATAAAGCTTAAGGTATTACTAAGGATTTACATTATTTTAAAGATAACGACCTAAATCTCTAAATGCTCCAAAGGTCGAAATCTATTCCCTACTTACTTTTCCTGGTTCATTAGCCTTCTTTCAGTTCCTGGAAAGCTCCATGCGCCCCTGCCTCAGAATACAAGGGTCTGCTGCAACCCCCATCCCCCTCTTTCCTCTTTATCCCTCTCTCCAGTTGGCTGCTGCTCTCCTTTCAGAATGACACTTGGTCTTTTTTTCATTTAAAAAACCATCAATACTGAAAATAATATGCTTAAGAAATTTCTTTGTTATACATATAAGGAAAATTCTCATCATTTTCTTTGATTAAATAGATTTGGCTG
This sequence comes from Enhydra lutris kenyoni, assembly GCF_002288905.1. Taxonomy (NCBI): domain Eukaryota; kingdom Metazoa; phylum Chordata; class Mammalia; order Carnivora; family Mustelidae; genus Enhydra; species Enhydra lutris. Next base: position 800,241 of record NW_019154133.1, on the reverse strand, counting down.
AATAAACAAGAGATGACTTAGGAAGCAGAACAATTATCAGGAAACACATAATACAAACACAGAATGGTAAATTTCTGGTAATAGCAAATAATTTTATGCATATTTTTCCAAAAATATGTTAAAATATTAAATTTGCATAATTGTCAAGATAATTAATATTGAATAATCAATATCAATAGAAAACAGCTAGAAACCCCTGCCTGAAATGGTAATAGTTTAACTGACAATGTTAATTTAACTAAAGACACAATTATAATAGATGAAAAATGCAATAATCAAGCAAATTCAGACTTGTTTTTCGTCTGTAGCTGGTTGGTTTAACTAATGAATGGAAAGCTGGATTTTACTTCTGACTCTTAGGTGAAGCATTAGATATGAAGAAGTCCAATCAATAGTGAAGTCAAGAGGCAAAGCAGGATAAAGACTGATAAATACCTTCATCTGGCAAACAGTAGGCTATAGTGCTTTTGGAGAGAACAGAAATACTGCAGAGTGAGTCAGAGACCAGGTTGCTAAGGCTTGAGGAAAAAATGGTTGGTGACAAAGCCAAGATAAGAGTGCCAAATTTTATTGCAAAGAGCATGGTTCTAGGCCAAGAAGAACACTGGAATCCTAGATTAGAATGTAGAATAGAGGGGGCTCTTTCTTCTTTTTCTTCTTCTTTATCTTCTTCTTCATCTTTTTTTTAGATTGATAATATTAGTTTGAATATATGTACCCGCTAAAAGAATAGTGCTAGTGTAGAGATGGGTTGAAAGTGAAGATGGGACGAGACAACATTTGGGAACTGCGATTGTCAGAGGACACTCGAGAGGTTGGGATTTAGAGTACAGGAGACTGACAGGTATTATCAGACAAACCTTAAGAAATGCCAGGTTTATAGTCATGTTCTAGAAATAAAATAAATGCCATATGTATTTATTAATGTAGGTGGCACTTTTGAGAAACCAGGATAGAAACATAAGAAAGAGATGTAACAGAGAATAATAAAACAGTTCTTTCCTTCAAAGCATTGGTAATTTTGTTGGGGGTGGGGGAAGGAAAGGATAAGCCCTTATTATGCGCCAGGCACAGGGCTGGACACATTAAGTGCATCATCTCCTGTAATCCTATAACCTCCTGAAAGGGAGTATTGTTATCTTAATTTTACAAGCAAAGAGAGTGAAGCTGAAAAAGAACAAATAATTTGCCCAGCTAACAAACTAGTAATTGACTGAGTTGGGATTCAAGCCCAGATCTATTTGAATCTAAAACTTATCCTTTATCCATTAAGGTATACATTTGAAAAAAAAAAATGCATCAAATCCTAAACGATCCTTATGTCCTCTTGATGATAGAACAGAAAATTGAAAACTGAGCAGTCAGATCTCATAGCTTATAGTTTCCTTTCTGCCAAAAATGAGATTGATTGGTTTGAATAATCGTATGTGTTATCCTGATTGCTTAGACAAAATAAAGTTTTGAGTATCAAATGGCCATAAACAAAGTTACTTATATCATGCATAAATCAAGACTGTTACAAAGATAAATTATTTCAAGGGTGTGATTATATATAAAACTTGTACACATGCCCAAATATTTATATATGGAGAATATTTTGCTAATTAAGGAAAAGTAGAGTTGGGGCAATATCTGGCTTCCGGTAAGAAAAGTGAAGTTTTCAATACCAATTTAGATGTTTGGCAACTTGTGTAATTTTGTGAGAGGAAGAATATAAGCCATTCTTTTGATATCTAATGTGTCATCGTGTCCTTCATTATGATGCTAATAACATTGCTGTTGCTGGTACTTGACACGAAGCATCTGGTACATTTGGACTGAAGCTTCTGAATTCGTCCTAACAATACAGGAATTAGATCTCAAGCACTGCTCTGTGAGCTCATTTCTTGAAAGAACTAAGGGATGGTAATTTGCATGACTTTTGTGTTTATTTACACTTAATTTTAGAATTTCTCAAACTAGAGTCAGCTTTCTAAATCTACCTACAAATATTAGGTAGTCAGCAGGCGGAACTTGAAAGTTTGGATGACAAACTGGTCATCACGGAAAGAAGGAATCATTGGTACAGTGACCACAAAATTTGTCAGCTCAATTGGAACATGTTTTAGAGCAAAAATGCTAATGTGTGTGGACACTAGCATACAGGTCTTAGCTAGGATTTGCTAAAGGAAACCAATGCATAATTCCAGACTAACTCCAAGTAACGTGAATCGGGAAAGGGACCTATCCACACACTTGTCAATCCAGGTTTGCCCTCTCTGTATCCAATCTACTCCACCACACTGGTTTGCCTGAGTTGAACTTAGTATCAGAACACATGGAAATGAAAAGAAAAAAATATTTTAGGATATCTCAGGGAAAATCAGAAGTTTTAAAAATTTGAAACAATTATCAGACTGTAGGTTTCTTGATGATTGTAATGTATCTGATACTATGTTTTTATTTAACACTGCAATTCCTTTTAAAAATAGCAAACAACTAGAGAAAATTTTGTTATATGCTTGTTAATTACTTAATTAACAAATACTTACTGAGCAACTACTATGGACTTGACAAGGTCAAATTATTCTGATAAGATAATAAATTAGATATAATTCCTGCCCTCATAGACCTGCCTGCATCACATAAAAGAATGTGATCACTTCTTCAATTAACAATGAATTTAAGGCATTTTAGCTTAAGGATAAACAATTTTATGGGTCCTCAATAAAGCTGATTAATTCACAAAGTGATAAAATTTTCAGGTTGGGTATTAATATGAAAGACTGAAAAGAATTAACATTGAAAATAATTTGTTAAACTCCCTTAATATCTTAATGATATAGACACTTCATAAATATTTCCTGGTTCATCATTAATTCACTTAGAGAAAACCTTAACTTCACAAGAATAAAAACAAAAACACAAATGCATAGAATGCTTCAGAATGTGGTTTCAGTAACTGAGACAAATGAAATGAGCTTTAATTTAATAAGACTATAATATTTAACACATTTTATCAAATACAAACATTATTTGGCAGTGCCACAGAAAATGTAAGTCACTGAATATATGCACAGTACAGCTAATAGCAATGAAACTGTCTAAGACCAATAACAATATTTCACTTGAGCCATCCGATTCCTAAGATGTAAGCAAGGAAATAAAATTAAGTCAAGCAAAAAGACAGTATTTTTTTTTCTATTCTACACCATATATTTGTTTAGGAGGGATCATTATTATGGGCCACAATTTTCTTTAGACATAAATACTTCTGAGAGTGAGATGGGGGATGTCACAAATTGGTAACTACATTTCACAAATTATAGTACAGAACAACACTCAAGCACTTTTTATATTAATCAGAACACCACACAAATAAAGACACTTTCCCATTACTCAAAACAGTTTCACATTTCATTTAACAAATGCAAAGAGAAGGCCTTCTGCAGTTTCTCAAAAATTTCATTTCATTTTATTTAACTTAATGTAGTTAATAGACATAGAAGAGAAAGTCCATAGGATTCCCAAGTGATATGGCTACTGCTTAATTTAAAATTGGAACTTATCTGTTTCTTATAAATGTATAGGGTCTTTCTTGAAGGGTTTCTCAGACTGAACCATTTCTTGGAATTTAAAGGACACTATTAGTTTATCACATTTACAAATATGGGACTTTTTGGGTTGATAGAAACTGTGAGGTACTGGATCATAAGTATAATACAGAAAACTGGTTAAGATCAATGATAGTATCTGGTTTGAGGGTTAAATACCTTGGTATCACTTATCTAAAATAACTAGTAAATGACTGAGATAATCAATGATGATATAAGATAACTTTATAATCTCCCAGTTGGTTTCTCTCTCATTATCTCAAATTACACAAATCATTCTAAAGTACGGTTCAGGTCTTCCTCTTCACAATGCCATCCTATAGATTCTGATCCACAGTATTTCTTTTATTCATGCTCTATAATTTTGGATGCTTATCTTTCTTGTTTTGGAACAATTTATATTTTCATATGCTTATTGAGGGTCTTCTGAATGCTAGACTCTTCTTGTGTTGTGAGCAAAAGAGACACAAATCCCTACCTTCATGGTGTTTAAAGTCTACTGAGGGAGACAAACAATAAGTAGCAAAAATTAGTAGATTCTAGCATATATTAAATGGTAATAAGTGTTAATGGGGGAAAACAAAGCCTATAAGAGTGCTTAGAAGTATTTGGGAAGGGAATTGTTATTTTTAATAAGATGGTTACAGAAAGTCCAAAAAATAAAGTGACATAAAAGTAAAGACCTCAAGAAAGTAAGGAGCAAGCTGGGAGGTAAATAAGTCAAAAGGTGTTCCCAAAGAGGCACCATCAGTACATCAGTTGCATAGGGTTTGGGAGGTGGGGGCAGGGGCGGGGTGGGATGGAGATTGTACCTCTCCTGTTCCAAGAAGAGCAAAATGGTCCTGAGCTCATGTGACCTAACCAGAGAAAGCAAACAGGACAGTAGAAAGAAATGAGGTCAGAGAACAAATGGAATGCAGACCAGGTAAGGACTTACAGATCAAGGTAAGGATATGCATATTTTGATTTGACTTAATCCAACAGGATCACTCTGGTAGCTGTATTGAAATAGTGCAAAGGGGAAATGAAAAGGAAGACAGGCTTTGGCTTATAGAATCTCAGAATTTTATTGGGCTCATGATTTATTGAGCACTTATGAATTAATTTTCTCACTTAACACTCACAGTTAGTATTTAATAATTGCTTTATATTCATTACCTGACTAATACAGCTAAAATTTGAAGTGCATCATAGTATTGATGGGAAGCCAAATTTGCCACTCCAAGATATGTCTTTTTGGCATAAGGACTATGTTGAGTTGGTTCTTTTTAAGAGACAGCTAGTAGACATAGGAGAAGCTCTGAAAACCAGCGGAAGTTACTCTTTTGTAAGAGGCATTGACATTTGTAAGGGAAGTTTACATTGATAAGGAAAATTATAAGGGCATCTTCCTCTTTGTATGGAGATCATTGAAGTTCTAGCGGCCTCTTGGTGGCTCAGTCAAGTGTCCAGTGCTTGGTTTCTGCTCAGGTCATGATCTCAGGGTCCTGACATTGAGCCCTGTGACTGGCTCTGCACTCAGTGTGGAGTCTGCTTGAGATTCTTCCTCTTTACCTCTCCCTTCCCCTCCCCCTCTGTTCCTTCCCGGACCCCAACACACACACACCCCTCCCCCAACCGCTTGCACATGGCTTGCTCTCCCTCTCTTTCTCCCAAATAAATAAACAAATAAAATCTTAAAAGAGAGAGAGAGAGAGATCATTAAAATTCTAGAAACTTTCATCAGTGGAGAAGGCAGGGACCCAAATCTACATGACCACCTTACCCTTGTTTGCTGTGTTTTGTCTGATAATCTCCCATAATGGACTCCCTACCTCTAAAATCTTTTGATTTTAGCTGGAGATGATATTTAAGGTGATGGCTTGGATCATTTCAGGGAGTTAGTTTTCCTGCATATCTCCCATGTTTCTGTATACAGGAAGTATATATATTATTAAACTTTTGAATTTTTTTCTTAATAATCTGTCTTTTATTGCAAGTGGTCTCAAACAAGAACCTAGGAGGCTAGAGGGAAAGTTATTTTCTTCCCCTATAATATCAATCCACTTCCCAGATGCAGAGACTGAGATGTAAAGAGATTGGGTAAATTGCCCTAACATAGTAAGAGTCAGAGCTGGGATTTGAAACCAAACCACCCAAACCCTGTTATACTTACTCAACAGTATTCCTACACCTCCACTTACGGCTGGTGATTGTGGCAAAAACTGACCTTGAGGTGAGCAGCGCAAAAAGAAATTTTCCAGAGTATAATAATTTTTATGATTAATTATTCAAATTTGAACATTTTTACTGTATCAGACTTCTTGCTTCCTTCATTCATAAGTTCAACATTTTGCTTCTACAGGTTTTGTGTTTGCTAAGAGGAAGATAAGTTTTTTTTATCAGAGTCTTATAATATTAACTATAAGAATATCTCAGATGCCAAGGTATTCCAAAGCAATTAGCAGAGACAAGGAAGAAAGGAAGGAAGGAAGGAAGGAAGGAAAGAAGAAAGAAGGAAAGGGAGAAAGGAGCCATTAATGAAAACCTTGGGTCATTCAAGTCTATTTTGCCTTGAGGAAACAATAACATTTTCTGGACAAAGATGACAGGGCAGATTCAAAAGGTCTTGAGTGTTCTATGCAGTTTGTGTCAATTTTGTTTGAAGATTAGTCTCTAATAATAGGTTTCAATCTCTTTGTGCCTTGAACCTCTAATATTCATTAATCCTCAAATCTTTAATTCATGGACTTCTCACCAAGTATAGTGCACTAGTATTTAGTAGGCACTCAATGGATAGCTACTGACTGAATCAATGAATAAATGAGCAAATGAATTATTAGCATCAGAAAATCCCAAACCACACTCAGTCTCTCCATATATAGAAGAGTCTTTACATTCAATCCTGTAAACTTTTTAAAAAATTGCAATATAAAAAACTCAGAATTTCCCGACCTTAAAATTCTGCACTTAAACGTGTTAATATATTCTACAGGGCAGATTCAAAGAAAGCTTTTCAAAGTAAATTAACAAAAAGGTTATAGATTACCCTGGAAGCCTGAAGAAGACAGACAACAGCTTTAGAATGGCAACAACAGATGAACCACAAAACAGCAGTAAGGATAATATTCGCTGAATTCTTATTATGTGCCAAGCATTGCCCTGAATGGATTATCTAATTTACCTCTTCATTACGTCACCCTGTAAAGGGTTTTACATAGTAGCTACAAAAAAATGGGGCATGGGAGTCAAAATTCCAGTGTTGTTGCTAGTTGATTATGTGAGCTCAGGAAAGTAGCTAAAACCCTGTTTCCTTTCTGTAAAAAAAAAAAAAAAAAAAAAAAAAAAAAGGAATGATAATAGTAGTATCTGCTGTGTAGATTTACTTTAAGGACTAAAAGTGTTACTACATGTAAATTGCTTAGAATTATGCTTGGGGCACCTGGGTGGCTCAGTTAGTTGGGTCTCTGCCTTTGGCTCAGGTCCTGATCTCAGGATCCTGGGATCCAGCCCAATGTCAGGCTCCCTGCTCAGTGGGAAGTCTGTTCCTCCTTCTTCCTCTCACTTTTCTATCTATCTCTGCCTCTCCCTCTGTCTCTCTCCCTGCTCATTCTCTCTCTCCCTCTCTCTCTCTCTCTCCCTCTCTCTCTTTCTCTCTCTCTCTCTCCCTCTCTCTCTTTCTCTCTCAAATAAATAAATAAATAAAATCTTTAGAAAAAAAAAAGAATTATGCCTGCACTAAGCAATTGCTCTATCCATATTAGCCATTTAAAATTCCATTTTCAAAACTGAGTAAATTGAGGTTTACGAAGCCTGTATTTCTCCCAAGCTTCTGATTGTACCACCAATCTCAATTATAAAATAATTCCATTTATCAAAATGGACAGTGAGTACAGAGAAAATGCTTATGTGGTGATTAGAATAGCTCAAATCAGAGACCTTCAGATATTATGTTCCTCTAGCATCGGCTTTCTTCATTATCCACAGAGATTAGAAATACATATTATTCTATTATATATGTTTTATAGATGTAACATGTGTATGTATTGTGTATATATATGTGGTTCATACAAAGTATGGCTCAGAATATCAATTTGCCCAGAAGTCAACAGCTTATTAAAAGCAGAGCTACCAAGCATTCTAATTTAATAACACCAGTGTGATATTAAGTAGGAAATAAACAGAGAAATGAGGACATTCCAAGAAAGAAATGATGGCATTCATTATGCTCTGAACTTCCTGCCATCAACAAGGTAATTCTAAAAGAAAACAGTACATGACCAGTGTGAGGACAAATACAAATTAAAAATAAGAAGTTTGATTCTCCCTATGGAAAATAAAGGAAGAGATTTGCTTCCCTTTCCATTTCTTAGAGCACTTTAAAAAACTTTTAAGTACCTTTCCTGTCTTCAAATGTATACAAATTCTTTTGAAATTAGATAGTCCTTTTGTAAGCTTTACAACCCAAAAACATCTTGCACAAGTACTTGAGATCCATTTCTTTGAAATGTAAACATCAAAAGGATAGCAGCCCTATCTTCCAGTATCTACGGTGGTGTAGAAGGCTAACTTGGTTGGGTACCTTGCTCCAAGACACAAAACTAACTCCTGTCCTAAGGATCTGAGAAGTTTGTTTTACTCTGGATAAAGTCAGTCAGCTAAGGTAGTCACCCCAGTTACCAGGTGAGGCTGGGATAAATTACGCATGGTAGCAGTGTTATGCAGTCCTCTTCCTTGAGGACTAGCCCCTGTTTATCTTGAGAACATGTGTGGGATAGGTTCTATCCGGCTAGATAAAAGGGTGAGATTTGTTTCCGTTTCTGCAACCTCTTAGCAGATTAGCTATCATGAACATCATTTTGTGATTGAATGCTTACTTAATAATAAAACTGTTTTGTGTGTGTGTGTGATAAACAGTATTTTATCCTTATAAAGACATCACTTTTCACCAGTAATTCTTGCTTATTTATTTCTCTTTAATGCTGTCTTCACTTTCATTCTTTTAGAACAGTAGAAACGCCACATAAAAAGAAAAGCAATTTAAAAAAAAAAAAAAAACCTGTTTTTCTTTCTCCGCTACTTTTATGGAGAATTATCTGGGTTGGGAGAAGATTTTGTTTTTAATTTTATTTTCCCAACACCAGTTATCTAAGAAAATACGTATCTGTTATCAGGATGGTATTAAATCAGGTGATATAAATAATTCATTTACAACTAATTTTTGGTATAGCAAGAAGATTCTCTAGTTATTAGCCAGGAATTATTTTCAATTTCGTGATTATATATTTGACCTTTCTAAAATATGAAGAAATATACAAAGATAGTTAAGAAATGCATCAAAACAATTTCAAGTGATTAAAAAGCTAGGTGGTAGAACATTTTCATCATTTCAATTAGACATCTACCTAAGCATACCAGGCGATTAATATTCTACAGGTTAAATGATATAAATAAATCAAGTAACCATTAGGATGCCAGTTGCAAAATGCTGTATCCATCAATTAATTCATTCACTGAATTTTTACTTGAGTGACTACTGGCTGATAATCATTTTTCTGGTTCCTGTACAGAATACATTGTAATAAAATAGAACTTTCTAAAGAATCTGAGAATATTAATGGCCCAGTGGCAAACTGCCACTCAATTTTACTAGTGGGCTAGAAATAGCACTGGCCTAAAGAGATACAGACTGATTTGAGCATGTGTTTGTTTATTTTTTTACCAAATTCTAAGTATAAACCTCTTGAACACACCTGATTTCTTCTACTCCTCCTTGCCTACTTATTTTAGGAGGAATACAACCTTTGATAATAGCAAATCCATTTATTATTATTACTACTACTATTATTATATATAAATTAAATCATCATTACTGGTAGAAACAATATTCATGGCTGGAAGCCCATTTTGCTTTCCCATTTTTTTTTAATATTTTATTTATTTATTTATTTTTAAAAGATTTTATTTATTTATTTATTTGACAGAGATCACAAGTAGGCAGAGAGACAGGCAGAGAGAGTGGGGGAAGCAGGCTCCCTGCTGAGCAAAGAACCCAATGCGGGACTCGATCCCAGGATCCCGGGATCATGACCTGAGCTGAAAGCAGAGGCTTTAACCCACTGAGCCACCCAGGCGCCCCATGCTTTCCCATTGATCAGCCTACACCATGGATCATCTAGGGTTTTCACCTTGCTCCCTGACTATCCACCAACATCTCTGACAAATAAAATGATTCGTTAACAAATGAAAGCCAGATCCCATGACTCACCTCCTCCAAGCTGGATCCTCTGGAATAAATCCAATTCAATTTTAAAAAATTGTATTTCTTTATTAATGTTGGATTACATGATTTTTAAATTTTATCAATTGTTAAGTACTTACAAAAAACAGAAATACAATGTTTAATTCAAATTTTTTATAAATAAACAACAGTATGTATCCATATGACTTTTTTGTGTTAGATTTTCTCCTCAGCATAGGCTTTTATATCATCTTGGAGCAGTGCTATATCAGAGGATTTTGATTATTTCTGCTCTAAAAATATTTATTCCACGGCATTTGGGTGACTCAGTTAAGCATCTGCCTTCCACTCAGGCCATGATCCCAGAATCCTGGGCTGGAGCCCTTCTTCAGAGTCCCTGTTCAGCAGGGATCCTGCTTCTCCCTCTGCCCCACCCCCTGCTTGCGCTCTCTCTCCCTCACTCTCTCTCTCAAATAAATAAATAAAATCTTATAGAAAAAAAAATATTTATTCCATATATCTAAGCTACATATTTTCTTATGAATAACATTTTTAAATTTAATGTGTCATAGTAATATACTTTACTAATTTCTACTGAACCTTCACAATTTTATGAGAATATAAAATGTATATATTTTTTGATATGATAATATCTGGCACATAGTTTACTCAATAAAGTTTCTTTTTATTTTAAGTCAGAGTATTGATGCAAAAGTATTCAGATACTTATTCAATCTTTCAATCAATATCTGCTTATTGAATCACATGAGGCAAGAGACTGAGAGGTACTGCTTACATTAAACTTAAGGTGATAGAAAGATCAATAGATGCCTATTAATGAGGTTTGCCTGAGGAATTAGAAACTTGAGAGGAGTGAAGTATATCTAGACTCAATATATAATCCTCAATATATGCAGAGAGAAACTCAGTTATGTCATTTGGAGACAATGGTCCAACTCTAGAGAACATGTTGACCCAATTAAACCCATGGTAAGCAAATGCTGATTTATAAGTCAATTGCTGAGAATATCTGATCTAATGATGCTAGTGAGTTTATACTTTATTGGTAATGGGTATTTAAGTAATCAAATTAAAGTGAAATACCATGGTAAAGCAAGAGGAATAAGACAATTCTGAGTGTTACTATCACCAAAATTGGAGAGCCTGAAATACTCCCTCACCAAACGAAGAACAAGGTGTGTTGTGTGGTGAAGAGAAAGACTTTTGGAGTCAGGTACAACTGGGCTCAAACCTCAGTCCTATTACTAGGTAATCTCTGGATTATCACTTTTTCTGTCTGCATTTTCTCATTTATGAAATTGGTATTGCTTGTAAAAGAAATATTGGTCCGATATGCGGAGAAACAATTTAAATCATGACTGAAGTTTCTCAAAGGGATTCCAAAAGAAAAATGCTTTCATAATATACAAAATAGTCTTAATATCTATTTTCTCTATCTTTCAATATTTTAGAAGGCAGTATTCCCTGAGAGATATGAAGGGCCCTGGGTAAATATTTTTTGTGGGCCCCTGGCAATATAAGCAATTTAATTAAAATATGCAGTACAAAATTCATGGGCCTATATGAGGTATACCTATGTATCAATAAATATTTTTAAATTATTTATTTATTTATTTATTTATTTGAGACAGAGAGAGAGTACAAGTGAGGAGAATGGTCAGAGTGAGAAGGAGAAGCAGATTCTCTGCTGAGCAGGGAGCCTGATGCAACACTCAATCCCAGGACATCAGGATCATGACCTGAGCCAAAGGCACACGCTTAACCAACTTAGCCACCCAGGCGCCTCTGTATCAATAAATATTTAAATTAACAAGTAGAAAAAAGGGATTACATATCTGTTCATTGTTCAAACAGTACCTGCGAGTGTAGGGGAAGAAAAAATTTTCCTCTACTCTTCCAGATTCTATTGTTTGGTCTGTTAACTAAATTGACTTAAGACAGTAACAGGAGAAAAACAAATTTAGTTTAGTATGTACGAGAGCCCTACAAAGATATAAGAGGCTCAAAGACAGCCCAGCAATTGAGGCTTATTTGCCATCCTAAGCTAAAGAGAGGGATAGCGGCCTGGGGCTTCAAATGGAAGAAAGAGGATCCACGGGAAGATGGGAAGAGTAAATGTTTCATAAACAAGTGTTTGTCATGCCGTGCAGATGCAACGGGGCACAGAGAGGGTTTTGAACAAACAGGCCTTGCCAACCTCTCCAGTTTACCATACCTAATCCATACTCTTTGTAGTTATCTCTAATGATAGCTCTCTTCCTAGACAAAGCCCTCTATCTAAATTCTTACAGGCAGTTAAAGGGGAGGTAAAAAGATCTTCCTGAGTCTTTTGGGCCTTCAGTGTATTGAGCCCAAAATAATCCACAGGCCCACAGGGCACATTTTGAGAAGTCTCCTTTTGAATGCCTTCATAAGACTCCTTCTTGGTGTTCAGACCCCTGTTTATACCTAGAAACCATTCCTTCCTGTTCTTTATTGTCATATAATTTATCATTACTTGCTAATTTCATATCTCACACCAAGAGATAAAGGTAGCAACATTATTATACATAATGCCATGGCTTTTTGGAACCTGATTATGCTGAAACAAGAAAGATTTTCCTCTCTCTGTAGTTCCCTAATGCCATTCACTTAATGTTGCTTACATTTTTACCTGTGATTCTGGATCACCCACCATGTTATCTGGATGTATTGGCTACTAATGACTCTCTCATGGGTTATTTCTGTGTTCCGAGTCCTTCACATCCAGATCTTAACCAGAGAATGCAGAAATAAAAGTGAAAAATAATTTACTTTCTAATCATGTTAAACTTACTACTGTATTTTAGAGACTAAACAGAGCACATCTTTAAGCCATGCTTTCTTTTGAAATCTTTATGGGGTAATAACTGAATACCTAGAATTCAATTTCTTTCTGTGTTTACCATGACTTCCCTAGGGATTTATGTAATAGCTATGACCAAGGGCATCTTCCATAGCACTCAATAGTAAAACAAATATTTTAAAAGAACGGCTTTTTTACTTTTTTTAGAATCACCATGGAAAACATGTCTATTTCATTAGCCACATGTTTATTGCAACATGTCACATTGAGACAAATGCAATGGTAAGAAATACGAAGGAGATAAGCTGAAATCCAGATTACAAAACAGAGCATTTTTTTAAAAAATACAATGAGTAATAAATCTATGAAAACTTAAGTAATAATAGAGGAAAATATCAGGCAAATGTCAGATGAATATGCAACATTTTATATAAGGATCCTAAGCTATGGGAATGTGGAAGTATCAAATCCAAAATAATATATATATAATAATATAATATAATCCTTTTCAATTAGAGATTAAAACCACACAGGATGGACTGATTTTCTAAAGAGCAGAGAATTACTTGCACTGCTCAGTGAAGCCTGTGTTTACCAATCCTGATTTACTTACTAGCATTGTTCTCTTTGGGTCCATAGAAATTTGAGTTTCAGTATCTCTAATAAATACCACAGATCATGTATTTGCCAAGTAAATCCTAGATTAATCTGTCTGCCCAAATCATTTGGAGAAAAGAAGAAGCCTGATATTTAGTGAATGATCACTACATGCTTTGATAAGGAGATATGATTTTATTTTGTTTCTTTCTCAAAAAACATAATGGGATATTGTTATTTTCATTGCATTCAATTCTTTAAGCTGAATGTAACAAATCAGCTTTTCATTTCACAAGGCAAAGTTCAGTATTTACACTGTGGCCATATGATCTTCTCACCAATAAGATATGAGCACAAAGTATGCATGAGATTCCTGTGTAACTCACTCAAAAGCAAGTAACTTGCTCTGGACATCTCCCAGCCTTTTCTTTCCTCTGAGCTGGAACACAGAAGTGTGGGAGATACACTGCAGACCCCAAAGACAAGGACAGTGGTGATGAATGGACAAACCAAACTGAAAATGAGAACCTGCATCTCACAATGATCTTGTGAAATAGACATCCCCACCAACCTAGACTCTTCTGACACTTTAGGTGAAAGGGAAATAAACTCTCATCTTATTTAAGTCACTATATTTTTTCCCCAGTCTTTTTGTTACTGACATTTACCCTTTACCTTTTTAAGTAATACAAGTGATTTTGTTCTTGGATGACCTAGCTATCTAGCACTGGCTTCGGACTTGTAGAATTCTAGTAGGGTGTGGTACATACTTTGTGCTTAGGGTTCATTCTCCACTGACTAAATAACCTGTAGTTTCAATACCATGCCCATAACATGTTGCTGAATCTATTTTTGTTGATTTATTCTTCGGATATGTGAATTGCAAGCAAACCTCACACAAGTTGTTCAAATGATCTACGTCGTTTTCCGCAAATCTCACAAAAAATTCCGTATTTTTCTGTGTGATTCTAAAAATGTTAAGGCTTGAATCCCATTGCTTTTGGTTTTTAACAATCATCTTGAATTCATTGAAGAAGTCTGCTTAGCAAGCAGGAATTATATATATTTTTCCCTATTTTGCATATCTATACCAAGTTAAGAGAAATGTTTTGGAAGGCTCCAGCCTTAAATTTTCAAATAAGCAACTTTACACATACTACATGTACACAAGAAAGAAATTTATATGTGTGATGAAAGGAATATATATGGACAGTTTTTCATAATGGACATCTCATGTATGTGATCCACATAGGCCCCCACAGAAACCTACCTAGAAACCCCTTTTGTGTTCTGACCTGGAGTTGAAAATTTTCAACATATACATGAAATTATTGCTGTTACCTAGTGACTTATGGTTTCAAATTCCTACCTTTGGAATTACCTCTTCTACTTATAATACTATTTGTAGAATTCTCCTACTAAATGTGTTGCCTGGCAGAGGAACTACTAACACAATAACAAAATAAGAAGTATGAAGGAATGAGACCAAAGAGAGATCATTGTGCCGCTGATGGGGAAAGTGAGTAGAGTACACAGAGCCAGCCGAGGAAAGCAGATCTGAGTGGTATTGAATGTGATAATGACATTGTAGTAATGTAAGATGTCACCACTATCCAGAACTCCAGAGTGAAATAAGGAAGAGTACAATGACATGATATCTGGGTTTCTTTTAAAATACTTCAGAAAAAGTGGAAGAAACTCAGATGAAATAAATGTGGTAAAATGTTGATTTAAAAAAAAAGTTTCAATGAGAGACTTTGGTTACTTAAATGTGCAGGGATAAAAAGCAACAGATAGAAGCACTAACATGGGAAATAAAAGAGGTAAAAGGATGCTCAAGTCACATTTTACATGCTTCCCAGGGTTTCTGCATCAGAAGATACCAAGACCTTTGCTCTAGACAAGAATCTTATAAGATTTATAGCTGACCTCAGCTTCCTGTATTTATTCTCCTGGAATAATCACTTCTTAAAACGGAAAGGTGATCTTAAGGGAGAGATTATAGGTAAAAAGATTTTTGTCCAGAAAATCCAGGAAGAATCACTTTTTACAAGGTTAGGAGTTAATCTCTGCCACATACCATGTCTCATGGGTGGGACAGTTGTAAAGCTGTAAGCATTCTCAGTCACTTTGATTTATCTCAAGTCCTTGGAATTTGTAAGTGTTCTGTTTGAGACAATCTCAGATTTGATATTACAGATGAGATCTTATTTTCCAGTTTTCCCGAATTAATCCATGGTTGATATGTGAAAAGAATAAATAAAGATGTGCTGGGAGAGGGTTACACAGATATGAAGTTAAGAGAAATGTTTTAGAAGGCTTCAGCCTTAAATCTTCAAATAAGCAAATGTGCACAACCACATTTGCAAGAGAGACTTCCATTTGTTAAATGTCCATAATAAGAAGGAGGAAGAGGGCAAGAAGGGGAGGGGAGGAGAAGGTCACATTTTTGAACACTTGCTTATTTATACTCTTCACATTCCTTGTTAAGGACTTTTTCTTTTTTTTGATGACCTTGACAGTTTTGGGGAGTACTGGTCAGATATATTACAGAATCTACTCCTTTTCTCACAGTTAAACTATGGTTTAGATCATAAGAAGGAAGACCAGAGGCAAAGCATTATTCTCATCATATCAAAACAAGGATACATGCTATCAAATGACCTATCACTGTTGATGTTAACCTTGACCATTGGACAGAGGTAGTGTAGCAAAGCTACTCTTTTGCTCCTTTCTTCATTATACTTTTGAGAAGGAGACACTATGTGCAGTCTGCCCTTAAGGAGTAAGGATTTATACTTTCCTTCCTTGAGGACAGGTTATCTACAGACATTATTTAGAATTAATCTATATAGGAGGTTTGTCCATTTGCCTGCATTTATTTATGTATTTATTCATTTAATTATATCAGTATGGGCTTATGGATATTTATTTTATAATCTGGGTTTTTAGTCAATATTATTTGTGTTGGTCACATTTTTCCATCTTTGGCTACTGGGAACTTTTTCAAGGGACTTCTGTGTTCCTTTGACTTAATGCTATCAATGTGTTGCGAGATTTTATTTTATTTTGTTTTTTCAGTGTGCGCTTGTGCATGCATATGTATGTGTGTGTGTGTGTGTGCGTGTTAGCATTTCCTTTCTGACACTATAAGATATTATAGATCACTTATGCATTCCCTATCCTAACCCTAAAATCAGCTATTTCTCCAAGGACTCCTAGTTTCTTTTATTAGAGAATGGTATTAAGTGCCATGTGGACCGGTCCCTTTTGAAAATCTTGACTCCCTTCATCCACCAGGCACTGAGAGCTTCTAGAATTATCTATTGTTTCAGATTATTCTCTGCCTGCCCCTCAAATGTCATTATTTTTAAATCCACAATCCCTGCAGTTCCCGTTCTAGAAGCCATTTGAGATATTTTATCTAATTTTATGTCTTACACTATCACCTCTGTGATGCTGGCTCTCAACTCTATACCCTGACCTTTTCCCTGAACTAAAGATTCCAAGTGCCTGATGAATATAAATGATTGAATTCCAAACTAGACATTCCAAAACCGAGCTCTCCATTTTTCCTCTCCAAATTGATTACTCTTCTCCCAATCTCCATTAACACAACCATTGTCCATAGTCAATCGGCCATCACCATTCTAGTCCCTTCCATGGCTCTCATTCTGCCTCTTATTTAATAATCAAGCCCTCTTCATTTTATATTGTAAGAGATTATCAGATCAACCTTCTTCTTTCTGTTGCTTCACCTTCCCTCATTCTGGTCTAGTTCCAGTCTTTACCAGTTCTCATGTGCATTACTGAAAGTCTCACTGTCTCCAGTCTTGCCCTCTCAAAACCATCCCCTAACATGAGGTCACAAAAGTTTGTTATAAATACTATTCGGACTCCTATCATTCTCCTACCTATATACCCTATACCATCAGACAGAGAAAGAAAGAAAGAAAGAAAGAAAGAAAGAAAGAAAGAAAGAAAGAAAGAAAGAAAGAAAAAGGAAGGAAGGAAGGAAGGAAGGAAGGAAGGAAGGAAGAAAGGAAGGAAGGAAGGAAGGAAGAAAAAAAGAGAAAGTGGCCTGTGTTTTTTTTCATTATCATTGGTTGAGAACTTAGCACAAGGTTGACATTTATTCACAAATAAAACATCCTGATCACAACATTATTCCAAGTTTTTATTAAGACTGTGGCAGGTGCTGGGGCAACAAAAGACTTCAAAAGAGGTCTCTTAAGGTTTGCTGAAACTACTGAAAAGTGAATTCCAAAAGTAAACATCAATATGGGTTTATCATGACAGAAGAGTGATCATAGACTCAATGTAATAGCGCTTTAAGGAAAACCTAACAATCAAAATGCAAAACTGTTTCTTTAGGCAGTTGTCCTTAATTGCTGCATAGCAAAGCTTTGGTGTAATAAATGCACTTTTTTTTGAAGCTACAATTTGCTACTACTAATAAAGAACAGAAATATGCAAATGATTTACATAGTTTGATAAATTACATTTTCTAACATATTCATAAAACAGTGTTTTACTTGTTTCTATGGCAATAAGCTTTCTTGACAGGAAGAGGAAAGCTGTGCTTACAGTTAGTAAGCTGGTAACCCTGGGGAGTGTCATGTGCATTTGAACAGCCCTCTCTGATAGAAAATCAAAGAGGCAAGAACTGCTACTCCATGTACCAGCAAAATAGAGCTGCTGGTGAGGTCTTTAGGACTCTGAACCGCTTTCACCACTGACATCAGGCTGACTCAACATGATGGATCCCTGACATGCGTCCCTGAAGGACCACTCACTCAGACAAAATATTTATTACACAAGCATGTATTCCAATTCTGTGCAGTGCAGGAGATGGACAGAACCCAGGCTGGCGGTCATCATGCATATCAACCTGTTTGAAGGTGGACATTCTCGGGTAACCTAGATGTGTTTTCCATTAGCAAGAATGGTTTATGCCTTAGCAAGTGTTTAAATAACGAAAGTGTGCATGTGTGTATGCTTGTGTGTGTGAAAGAGACTATGTGTTTGTGCGCTAGATGTTTTGAGAGCACCCAAATAATGCTAAGGATTAATTCCAACATCCCAGATCAGATTCAGATCCCATCCCTCAGCTCACTATTGACTACGATACAGTATTTATTTCTTATTCTATCCAATAATATTATGGGTGCCATAATTCAGGGAATTGAGTATTCCTCTGCTCTCCATGACTTCCGAATTGAGCTAGAAAGATAGCACAGACTCTTTGCGTCTCTCTCTCACACACACATACACACACATTCTTAAATAAGGAGGAAAATCAAATAGAATATACTAGATACTCAAAATGAGCAGTGCACATAATCTTTTTTTCTCTTTTTGTATAATATGAAAATGTCTGAATGGAGAACAGTTTTGGGTCTTAAACATACAGACTACGTGGCATTCATGGAATTCATTTTGGGGAACCCAGGTGATAACTCCAAGAGATCACAATAATGCTCGGAGTAGCTGAAATGGAAGTATGAGTCCCATGTGAACGCCAGCTGCTGCAGACCTGCCACACCGATGACATAACTTGGACAGAGAAAAACATTCTTTCTAAATGTAAAGCCCCAGTTAAAAGTCAGAAGGGCAGGTGCTTCAAGTTGTAGGTGTTGGTTTGTTATTGAATACAGTCAACCAGACTATAAGGGTAATAGAATCAGCAAAAGAAGAAATTGCTGTTTGCCAATATGATTGAAGTATTAGAATGTGATTTTAACTAAATTTGGGTCTTGAAAAATGAGTACACTCTGAAATAAAAAGACAAGGAGTAAAGCTTCTCAAGACAAGGAAAGAGACACAAAGAAATAACCTGCTTTGACTGCAAACTCCCAAGCCAGACCCTTTTGCTCAGTTATTACAGGGGCACATTTGTGATGTGTGGTTCACACTTAAGTTCATTTCACCTCCCAAATTCCCAAATGTCAATCAAGCAATCCCCTGCCAATTAGAAAGGAGCACACTCTACCCCACACAGTGTAACTCCTACATCTAAAATTTACCTAACTCCTGGGGCACCTGGGTGGCTTAGTGGGTTAAGCCTCTGCCTTCAGCTCAGGTCATGGTCTCAGGGTCCTGGAAACAAGGCCCGCATCAGGCTCTCTAGGAGCCTGCTCCCCCCTCTCTCTCCGCCAGCTGCTCTGCGTACTTTTGATCTCTCTCTCTCTCTCTCTGTCAAAGAAATAAATAGATTCTTTTAAAAAAATAAAAATAAAATTTACCAAACTCATTTCATTGGAAGATCATGTTACCCATCACTTCTCCAAACCACACAGGATCCATCCTCACAACACTTTTTTTTTTCTTTTTAAATGAAATTGAACGAAATTTAAAATCTTGTTTTAGTTACTTTCTTCCCTTCAGCAGGAATTTTCTTTCTGTGAGTGAGACTCCTTCTAACCACACAGAAACTAACTCCTTTTTGCTATGTTCCCTTTCTGGGCAACTACTCAATCAGTTTCATTTTTTCAGTTCATGTAAGTTAGGGAGCCTTCTGTTGCATATATTCTACATTATTCTGTCAAGATGTTCCTCTTAAGTGTATAGGATTTCCTCACTGTAAAATTACACATGTGTATATAAAATTTGTTTGGGCTGTTGTGTATGGCACATATCTAAAAGCCAAAAACTAACTATAACTTTACAATAGCTTATTTAGAGAACCACAAAAAAAAAAAAAGTTTTTTGCATCAGTAGTGTCCTTATAGACCCAGTTTGATCATAAGATGTCTTTAAAATTGTGCCAACATTACTTATGACCTTGATTTTACCAACACATTTGTATCTGACTAATTTTCAACACCATAATGCAAATACCGTAGAAAATGCCATAAATTATAAATATCAGTCTACTAAAAGAAAGAAATTTTGTTCAAAATTACTACATAGACATTGTAATATATAGCAATGGAATTACAAAACTGTTATTTTTCAAAGATTGGGGGGAAAATTTGACTCTTTTTACTAAAAGGATGTTTTTTTTTTCCTTTACCAGACAGTTCCATTATTTTTCCACAACACAGAGAAATTTATAAATATCCTTTTACATCCATATACTTTACCTTATATATTTTGACAGTTCATTTCTGGTGATGGCGGGGCAGGGCAGGAGTAGATATTTTTCTCTTTTCATAAAGGGGCATCACATTTGAGAAGAATAGACTTACTTGTTTTAGAATATTATGTGAGCTGTTATAATTACAATGCTAGTCAGCATTAATAAGTTTATACTCTAATGACTATTCCTTCTTAATATTTTAGTGTTACTATCGTTTGCGAATACCCGAATAAGTTTGCTTATTCCTTAGCATGTGCATTCTTCTTTTAAAAAAAAAAAAAAAATCCCATTTAAAGAAGTGATTGGTGAAATCTCCTGATTTGAAGTTGGTTTCAGATTGTTACTTGCAGGTTGCATGTAAGTTATTGGTGTCATTATAAACTCAAATATGCTGCCTTTCTGAAGAGATGTGGAGTTAGGCAGTAGAAAAGAAAAGAATACATGAATAGCGATGAAGTTCACAGTAACTTACACTGTCCCTCTCTAGGAATTCAGCAGGAACAAAGAAATGAACATTCAAAATAAAACATATAAATAAAAACCTTATTCATATCTCATCATTATTTTAAATATAGGAAAAAGATCTCAAATTTTTCTAATAATCATAATAGAAATATCCAATCTTTTTTTTTATTTCTGTCTATAACCTGGCTTACCAGTTTCCATTTATAATTAACTCCTGATTATCTTTGGTAAAGGAGAATCAGTATAAAACATAGAGAAAATAAATTGATAAAGTTCAAATATCCATTTTTATTCACCTTTCTTATTTCATGTTTGACTTCAAAAATGCTTTTAGCAGCAATTCTGAGTTAAAAAAAAATTTCTCCCCCTAAATTTTCTGCAATTTTCAGATGATTTCTTTATCAAATACACAATATTAGTGCTGCCATTGCAGTTTCTGTGCTATACACCATGAATACAGTTAAAAATTCTAAGAAGACACAGAATGCCTCTTCTCTTATTCTTAATATCAAATAATAGATTTGCATATTTACAAACAGAACTGGTTGCTTCAATAATACACACCTTCATCTCTTAACAAAGCCTTGATTTCCTTAAAGTGCTAGTTAGACATAGTCACCTTTCTGGCTCCCCTTACCTTTTTGCCTTTTGACCTTCTCTCCTTCCTCCCCCGCAGAATGCAGCTGTGATGCCTGAAGTTGAAGCAGCTGTCTTGGTACTGGAATAAAAAAAGACGCAGCCACAAAAAGACCGGTAGAGGCTGTTGGGTCTTGAGGACCTCTCTAGACAATGTCCCAGCCCTGGAAATTTTGGGATGTTGAAGGAGGGCAGTATGAGACAGAACTGGCAGCAATCAGTCTGTAACTCATTCTTTGCTACTATTTACTGAATCCCCAGTTCAAAAATAATGGCCTTATTGATACGGATTCTGAAAGTTGGGTAAAATATTTAAGTTTTCTTAGATAAGATCTCTTTTAATTTGGAACAAACATTTATTAAGACCCTTAAATGTTCATTTTGCTGGCTGAATAAACAGGCAAAGACATCTAAAAACATCTTTAAGGTGTGCTTTCATGTGCAACTTGTCAAGTATGAAGTTGAGAGACATATCGGATTATGCCATCTGCAAACGGAAGCAAGCTAAGTTCATTTTCTGGTTAGAAAGCCTTATTTGGGGTACATATAATAACTCTTTTCTTTTTCTAATTGGATAATGTCGATCAGTAGAAATAAAACGTAATTTTTCTGAGATGGGTTTGAGGTTATTTTCACTGTCTGCCCCCACCACTTTCCAAGAAAGACAGTACATGCCTTGTTATTCATGCCAGCTTTGGTACTGTTTCAATTATCTCATGGTTCAGGGAGTTGTTGGGTTTTAAATGGATACTCCCGCTATGGGAAATGGCTGCTGTTTTTCACCATATTTTCTCTTATCATCCACAGATAATTAGTTCTGCCTGACAAAGCACATCACAAGGGACAACTCCATAGCTTTCATAAGCATCTCAGCAGTATCTTCCTTATGGCTAATTCTTCCTGAACCTGTTTAAAACTGCTTCATTATAATTATTATTCCTCATCACTTGTCCACACTATAAATATAGGCAGTATTAACAATATATGTAACAGATATCTGCATGTCATCTTTTTAATGCTCCTAGATATTTGCATAGCAGGAAACTGGGGCATTAAAAAAACAAGCTTATTCCTCTGACCCTCCACATCCATACTCATAGACCACGACCACTGGAGCCCTGAATAGATTATTAATGCATCTTCAATTCCTAAATATGTTATGACCTCCCACTCTTTACATAAACTGAGTTAACATGAAGGATAACAAATAGTCTCTCATCTTTATAGTAATAAAATATCATAAATGAAATTCTGTGAGTATCAATAAAATACATTTTAAAATTCTAAAATATCAGATGGAAGACATGACATCTTTTTAGCAAAAACTTCTCAAGACTAGGGAAAAAAAGCCCTCTATGTTAAATATATGCATCTGTTGTGAAGTATATTAATTAAAATATATTAACATGTGGGGTGTTTGTGTGGCTTAGTCGGTTAAGCATCTGACACCTGATTTCGGCTCCGGTCATGATGTCCAGGTCCTGGAATGGAGCACCACAGGCTAGGCGGTCTGCACAGAGTCTGAGTTTCTCTCCCTCTGCCCTGTCCCCACCCCCTGACATGTCTGCATAGTCTCTCTCTCAAAATAAATAAATCTTTAAAAAAAAATGCTAACATATGAAAATGTCCTACCTTTAATCAAAGAAATATGGTAAGAACATCTTTATACAGAGTTGACATTATTTGAGCAAAAAAATTTTTGAAAAAAAATTAAAAAATTATTTCTTTTTTTTAAGATTTTATTTATTTAATTGACAGACAGAGATCACGAGTAGGCAGAGAGGCAGGCAGAGAGAGAGGGGGAAGCAGGCTCCCTGCTGAGCAGAGAGCCCGATGCGGGGCTTGATCCCAGGACCCTGGGATCATGACCTGAGCTGAAAGCCAAGGCTTTAACCCACTGAGCCACCCAGGAGCCCCTAAAAAATAATTATTGACCATATCCATGCTCTATACTTAAACACTCTATCAGCTCTTTTTTCATTTACCCCTTCTCTTCCTCTTGTCTTTAACTCTAGACTGATGAAACTTTAGTCCCTGTGATATCTTGAGGTATTGTCTTTGGACATTCCCACCATTCAAAAGCTTCAAAAATCTGTGCCAATTTGTCTATGCCAATTACTCTTAAGTCTCTGAAGAGAAAACTGAGAAATTTAGATGATTAAAAGCACACTTTTCAAGGCATCTGGGTGACTTAGTTGGTTGAGCGTCACTCCTGATTTCAGGTCATGATCTCAGGGTACTGGGGTCATGGGATTAAGCCCTGCGGGACTCTGAGCTCAGGGGCAGAATCTGCTTGAGATTCTCTCTTTTTTTCTCTCTCTCTCTTTCTCTCTCCTTGCCCCTCCCTCCCGCCGCTTGTGTTCTAAATAAATAAATAAAATCTTTAAAAAGCACACTTTTGTTTTTATCTACTGAGTGTTTCCATTTGTATACTTGCTCTCAAATCCAGTGCAATGTGTCCTCAAAATAATGCCTAACTTTTTCCAACACCAAGTTTTTCCCTTTTTTTTTTCTTTTTAAACAATGGTACCTCCATTTTCCAGGAAATTGGTGGCCACAAACTATCTTTTTCTTTTATTCTCAATCTCCCAAAATTTGGTTGAAAAGTCACTTCAAGCGTCGCCTTAAGACCTACCTCTCTAATGCTATCGTCACCACAATAAGTTCACAAACTTAGGAGTTTCCCTAGGTGAACTACAAAACTGTTCCCATACACAGAGGGCAAGGAGAGACAGAAGAAAGAGTCAAGCCGGATTGGTAAGTGGTGGGCTTAGCATGCAGGGAAATCTATAAAGGAGGCTTGTCTTGGGTGGCTACAAACTGAGTAGATCTCTGCCCCTGCCCGCTAGAATCTTAAATTTATAAAGAAGCCCTAACAGCATTCAGTCGTGTGTGTGTGTCCAGTCCAGGTGGTCTCAACTAACACACTATTTTCTCAAGTCTGCATACTGAAAATGGCACCTAATGGGGAAAGGAGGGCACAATGCACATTTCAAGGACAGGAAAGGGGTAAGGAGCCTCCCATCTAGCTCAAGGATCAACCAGCAGTGACCTCTCCTACCAATACTAGTGAGGTTGGGGTTTTTGTTTGTTTGTTTGTTTTCTTTTGTTTTCTCAAGCCCCAGTGATAGCCACAAGTTCCTCTGCAGCTATAGTATTCAGAAGACACATTTCTCATCAATGAAGGATTTTTAGACTCTTTCTAATTCTTTTCTTTTGTATCGTCAGATACTATACAAAATCACTTCTCTCCCTTGAAAAATTATCGGTGTTTGCCTCTCTTGACCACTCCCGCCTTCTTGAAACTCTACTGGTTTCCAGTCCGTCTGACAGCTCCCTTGGCAATCTTCTTAAATGTTGGTGCCCCTTGCGAGCTTGTTAAGAACATGAAGTAACATTGCCTGAATGTGAATCCTGGCTTCACAGAATAGTGTGTAACCATGGGTAATCACATCACCTGTCTGTATATCACTCTCCTCATCTGTAAAATGAGGATACTAATAATATCTGTGCCATATGGTTCTTACAACTTCAGCTGATTTTATCCATATTTATTAGCTCTAGTTTAGATCATTCTTTTGAGTTCCAGATAAGTATTTCCAATTATACAATGGAGATTTTTCACTTGGGTCTTCCCATCTCTCTCTTTCCCACTCCTCCCTCACTTGCCCTTACTTGCCTTCTCTATACTTCCTCCTATTTTTGAAAACTCCAAATTATCCTATAAGATTTAGCTTGACAGTAATCATAACGTCGGGGATAAGATTGTGTGCTGAGAGAAAAGAGCAGTGAGGTGTAAAGGGCTTCAGCTGAAAGGGAGAAGCAGATACCTAACGTGGAAAATGAGAGAAAGAGAGAGAATGAGAAGCATAGGTAGGATTTGTAAAAGGCCATAAAGCTAGGACTGGACACCCTTCATCTAGCGGCGTTGGGCATAACAACTGTTCTTCTCTGTCTTCCCAGCATTGAGCCCAGCGTAGACAGCATTGCATGTCTGAAATAAAACTTACTTCCATGACTGAAAGTCTTGTCCAAACTGACTTCTGTGCTCCGGAGCCGAAATATATAATACAAAGACAGAGCTTGGGTATAAAGATGGGAGATACTTTATCACTTTGCCAGGCAAAAAAAGGCTGTAGCTAATGCCTTCAACAGGGTAAGCCAGCCCAGGGTTAAAGGCTGAGGAGTTTTATAGGAAAACACAGGATCTGGCCGGTTTCGCTCAGAATCTGATACGTGTTGCCAGCTGCGTTAGTCATGTGTTCAAGGTGCTCTCAGGGCTAGCCTTGATGTTGGCCATTTGAGTCTTGTTACTAAGCATACATGTTGAGGTCAGCGAGATGTCAGTATCGATATTGAGTTCCTGGAACAAAGGGTTCCACAGAAAAACAAGTGAAGGAGAGGGAAGCTTTAAGAATGAAGAAGAGAAAAACTTGTTCAGTTTAAAGTCAAGCTTTGCTGAAGCACTAATGTGCACATTTTAATTTCCATCTATCTTTACATTTCTATAGTGATTCCAAAAGAAACACACAGATGAGCAAAGAAATCAATGAATTAATAAATGATGGTATTCATGCCTCTGAAATTTTTTGCTCTCTGGCATTTTAGAGGGGCACAAATTAGCAGCATCTATAAAAGTGATCACGTCTTGGGTAATTATTACCAGAAATAAACGTTTCCTAATATTGTTAAGTTGGTATTTGGGACAGGCTTCTTGCATTGTTAAAAGGGTAATAAGTAATCTCCATCGCGTAAATAGCCACGTGGATTTGGATACTTGTGGGAATGCTTTTAAGCTCAACATCCTGGCAGATTCTTTAGAATGCAGCTCTGTTAAAAATCAAAGCTGTTTTGGTGCATCTGGGTGGCTCAATGGGTTAAGCATCTGCCTTTGGCTCAGGTCATGATCCAGGAGTCCAGTGTTGGGCTCCCCGCTCAGTGGGGAATCTGCTTCTCCCTCTGACCTTCACCCTACTTGTGCTGTCTCTCACTTGCTCTTTCTCAAATAAATAACTAAAATCTTAAAACAAAAACAAACAAAACAAAACACAAAACCCCAAACTTTTTTTTTTTTTTTTTTTTTTTTTTTTTAAATCAGAGCTGTATTTTGTTTGGGCTGCTTACTGAAATAATTGTCCCTAAAATATTCCCACCCTTCTTATTCTTTTTTGTTTTGTTTTGTTTTATTTTACCTCTTGACAGGATTCCAGGTCTTCATAGAAAGCATAGCTAAATTACCTAGTTGTAATTACCTAGTGTGTGTGTCTTTGTTTTCTAAAGCAAAACAGTTGTACCTACCTACTGGTACATACCCTTCATCACAGTTTGGAGAAGTGGTCTGGTTTTCCACCTGTGTGAGATTCTCCACCTGAATTTTCACAGAGAATATCATTTCTACTTTCTGAACACCCGGTATCTAAAGAATATGGAGATCTATTCAGCAACACCCTCTATCAGCACTTCAGGCACTTGTCAAATAATTCAACCATAATCTGACTGTGATCCAGTACTTGGGAAAGGCTTGCTTGAAAATCTGATATTTAAAAATGTGTAAGGGATACATGAACTCCTGGTTCTCGTGGTTAGAACATAGAAAGAAATAGATTCCTAGAGAAATGCTTTCACTTTAATGTTATGTTCTTAATGTTTGTAGAAAGTTAACAAAGTATTTATTTGAAAATTACTCTGTTTTTATTACAAAAGCATCATTACAAAGATATAAAGAAATAAACTCCTTTGAGATCTCAGCATGAGAATAAAGTTAATCCTGCCTGGTGAACCTGTATATTTTCCTAATCAGTCAATGCAAACAAAGGTTCAGAGAGAAATTTAATATCTTGTTAATTACTCATGCCATGTGCCTGGTACATTGATTTCTCTCCAACTTTTAAAGAAATCTTTTGTTATTTAAAAAAATCTTCCTTGGGGCGTGGGGGTGGCTCCTGGGTTAAAGCCTCTGCCTTCAGCTCAGGTCATGAGCCCAGGATCCTGGTTGAGCCCCTGCATCAGGGCTCTCTGCTCAGCAGGGAGCCTGCTTCACTTCTCTCTCTCTGCCTGCCTCTCTGCCTACTTATGATCTCTGTCTGCCAAATAAATAAATAAATTCTTTTTTTAAAAGATTTTATTTATTATTTATTTGACAGACACAGATTACAAGTAGGCAGAGAGAGGGGGAAGCAGGCTCCCTGCTGAGCAGAGAGGCCAATGTGGGGCTTGATCCCAGGACTCTGGGATCATGACCTGAGCTGAAGGCAGAGGCTTTACCCACTGAGCCACCCAGGCACCCCTAAATAAATAAATTCTTTAAAAAAAATCTTCCTTAAAATCATGTTTTAAAAAAACACAAATGAATGAATGAGTCTCAATAAACAAAATCTTACTTTATATCTTAGTCTGAATATAAAATATCAAGAATCTTTACATGTGATATACATTGATTCTGCTTTAGTTTAATTTGAGACTGGAATAAAGAAATCAAATTATGAGATTTTTGAATGTCTTTTATGATCCATATTGTCAGTGCCTCCTGGAAAAGTGAACTGAAGCACAGGTGTCTTTGAGTACATTTTCAGAGTCATGTTAACAAAAAGTCTCAGCTTTAAGATAATGTCATCAACTTTTGCCTGTTACGCATCCCTAACCTTGCCTGAATAGGTTAAGAAGTAATTTTAAATACTGATGGATAATTTGCAAATATTCATATATTTTAAGACTCCAAAGTAACATTTCCCTAACACAATAAATTTATTTCATAATAGTAAATTAATGTTTTTATCATTTTTTAAATTGTAAACAGCTTACAGGAAGTGAATGAATAAATTGTTCAAGTTTTAATAGTCTATTTACTTACCTAATCTGTTTATCGATTTGAGTGTTATACTCGTCAATTCACTACTATAATCACCAGATTTTTTGTGATAAGAAAAATACTTTATAAATAACGTTTATGTCAACATAAAATTATGATGTATTATTTTTCAGGATCCTAATAATGATCCTTTCTAAGCAGAAAAGATTCTAGTTTTATCAGTTACTATAACTCTTCTATTCCAGAACCATATCGTTAAACAATAGAGTTTTTTCTATTCTCACTAGGTTGCTGGGGGAAAATTAGGAGATGCATTACTTTTTAACAAAATTTTATCTGCAAAATCTTTCCTCCCCCCACCCCCCCACCAAAAAGTAATATATTCTTGAATCAGGCATTTAAGTTTTAATTTGTTAGCCTGGTTCTCTCTTTGTTAACCTCCATTTGGTATACTATAATATTTCGATAATAGTCCTTAAAATTTACTATGTCTTGGTAATGTTTGAAGAATGTTGATTTCTTCTTATAAGCCTTAAAACATGTTCTATCTTCTGTTGGACAAATGACAAAAGAAATTTAGAAACCAACTTTAATTGCAAGAAAAACGACAAGTATCAATTTTAAAGATTAAATTTTGTCTGGAATTTACATTCATTTTTCATCTCCTGGGTTTTGAACACAGTTGATTTAGGTACTACTAATAAAATATTCTGTTTATTTTTTTTTAATCAGTTATCCATTCTCTTTGAAAACAAGCAAAAAATGATGTATATAAAATTTTAATGAAATCTTTTTATAGTTATGTGACAATAGAGAAAAGTCCTTCATTTGATTTTATGTAATTTGTAAAGATAAATGTGTCTGTGACGGGCACTCATGCAAGGATATGTGAGTGCTTGTAATAAACGGTGTACTGGTTCTCTCTGATGTGAGGCCTAACTGGAATGTTTGTGTATTTATAAGTTTGTAGTTTGAAATATTCATATTTTGCCCAGTGGCCTACTAGTAGATCATTATACTTTTATTTGAAAAGTCTGTGTTTGATCTTTGCTCTTGGTTTCTCTGGAGCTTTAAATGAATAAAATAACAAATAATTTACTACCCTGAAGCCAACAGCCAAGAGCTGTGATCTTTTTAAAACTTAACAATTTCGACCCCTCTCTACATTGAGAAAGGAGACATGCATGGGGGAGAAAAGGAATCCGGGGAACACAGTAATATACATATCACATATATCATTGACTATTTCCTAAATAATTTTTTTAACCTAATGTCTATTCTCACATTTGCTAGTACAAAGGATGTCCATGAATCAAAGTAAAAGTCAAGGAATTAATGTATTAATATTAACTCTTCCCCACATATATGCTCTGAATATGTATAGAAAGATAGAAGAGGTTTGAGTTCTGAGACAGAAATAAAAAAGAGAGTAGAGAATATCAGAGTAAATTAAGAATATAAAAGAGAAAAATTATTTAAAAATAACCTGTTAGTTTTTCAATGAGACCAAAAATAGAATCTGGAAGATATAGATTTATGCATACTACACATCGGGTATAACTATTTATTATAATCATTCTTAATATTATTTATTTATTTATTTATTTGACAGAGAGAGAGAGCACAAGCAGGCAGAACAGCCGGGAGAAGGAAAGGGAGAAGCAGGCTCCCAGGCAAGCAAGGAGCCCAACTTGGGGCTTGATCCCAGTACCCTAGGATCATAACCTGAGCTGAAGACAGATGCTTAACCACTGAGCAACCCAGGTGCCCCTTGTTAACCAAATGTCTTTTCATACATTCATTAGTACAAAAGATGTGCATGAACAAATACTGATTATTCAAGTGTTCAACTTTGTAGTAGAGGTTTGCAGAGTGTGTTATTACATGATTTGTCAACATAAAATGATTCCACTGTACTTTTAAAAAAATTAAAGATTTTATTTATTTATTTATTTGACAGAGAGAGAGAGATCACAAGTAGGCAGAGAGGCAGGCAGAGAGAGAGGGGGAAGCAGGCTCTCCACTGAGCAGACAGCCTGGTGGGCTGGGCTCCATCCCAGGACCCATGAGATCATGACCTTAGCCAAAGGCAGACACTTAACCGACTGAGCCACCCAGGTACCCTGATTCCACTGTACATATCTGGCTTTTGAAAACACTTAATTTCATTCCTAGGAAAATTTTGTTTTCAAGATGGAAGCTTTGTATTAATAGAAGTAAATAACTTATTAAATTTCATGGAAATTAGAAATGCCTCTTATTGATAGAACCCTGAGACTTGATAATAACCAACTAATCTCATGCCTTCATCTCTTGAATGCTATAATCTCTAAATAAAGGACAAATGAATAACCCTTACTTCAAAGAAAAAACAATCCAGACAATTAATTTATTATTGATATTTAAATATATATCATTTCTAAACCCAGGTTTTAAAAATTAAAACAAGTAAGAAAGGGGAAAAAATCAACAGGATAATCATAACAATAACAGTACAACATCACTGTATTTATATATAAGCTACTTCTTATCTTTGAGTCTAAGGTCTTATCTGTAGACAATAAAATGTCAGTTTCTCTCATACATCTTCAAGATTGTTCTCTATAGGCAGAATTAATTTTCCAATGAAATCGTATTGTCCTCTGCTATCAGTTGGGATCATTAGGATAAATAAATCTCTTAAGTTTTCAACACAAATGAAGATAGCTCTTTATGATTCTCTTTTTCTTATTAAAAATCTGACTTCCTCTGGTACATAGTTTTGTTAACCTCAGCAAGATTGTTTTCTAAAGTTTTCAGACAACATTTAGTTTCACTAAGGAAACATATTCTAAAGTCGGCAATAGTTTTCAAATGTACTTTTTGTCACATGTCTTTTAGGACTCATCTGTATGACCTAGATCTGTCCAGTGTTTGCACTTGTCTTCTATTTCTCAAACATTTTTTTAAAGGGAGATTTTCCAGGCCCCGCACCCAGTGCTTTTGGTTTTACAATTTATTTTCCTCCTTCTTCTCCTCTCTCTTAACTTCCTCTCTTTCTTTCTATTCATCCCTTTTGCTCTTCTCTATTTTCCTCCCTCACCCCCAATCATATTCTTAATTTCTTAGCTCTATGATGTATGTAACTTGGTCATTAGAGTTACTTTTTCTCTTGAGTGGTCGTTAGCTATCTCACTAGATATGAAAGCTCCTTACCATTCTATTTTTGTCCTCTGTCCCTGGACATAGTCTTTCAGAATCTCAGTTTCTGATTTTTAGGATTTTATAATAGTACATATGTCCAGCACGTAAAACACAATAAATAGTTATTAAATGGAATGTATTTTTCCTTTACATGAAATTTCCCACTTTTGTTTTGCATAAATCCCTTTTCTTTCTTTTTTTTTTTTTTTTGTTTCCTTCAGGCTTCTTTTATGCTTGTATTATATCAATACATAATAAGGTGTTTTAAAACTAACTTAATATTTTCACCTTTAGTACATTTTCAGAGGTTTATTTCTTGCTGTAAGATTGCCACATTTTCATCTTTAACTCTTCAAATCTAAAGAGATATCTTGGATTTACAGCTTATAAATTTATAAACTGACATATTTTGTATCCTCTTTAGAATGAATGATTGTCAGATCAGTAATCAATGAAAAATAACAAATGGTGCAGAACACTGAACATGTCATGTGCTGCTTTTTTCCCCCTCTCTGTGACTAAATTGTATTTATGAGAAAACTCATCAGAGCTTTCTTGTGCATACCCTCTTGTCACTTGCCAGAGGCTACTTTAGCATAAAACTATACTCAATCTATTTAATGCAAAATAAACACATTCAAAGTAAGAATAATAGAAGACATTAATTTGTTTAAAATTAATTTTCTTAGCAATTTTCATATTTCTAATTTGTATGAAAATAAACATAAGAGTACATAAATCATAAGAAATGTTGACATGTTTTACTCTCCAAATCTGAAATTTTGGATTCCATAAAACACTGAAGAGTGAAATAAGTATTAAAAATGAAATTACATGGAAATTTTGATAGCTCTTCCTTACTTTACTCATGCTATGTTATATCTTTACTGTTTATTTTTATATATACTAGTCACTCTTTATATGTACAAATTATTTCATGAGTTGTGGTATTTATAGTTACTCCAATTGAAATACTAGAAAAGATAAAGGACATCAGTAAAGGAAAGAGAAGCACAAGTGAAGCATATTCATTGGTAGAAATAGGACATACAATGAAAAAAAATAAAAATTTAAAAATCACTAAATTGTGAAAAAGTTATTAAGTAAAACAAGAGAAAATGAGTTGAGCCATTGGCTGTAAAAGTGTACATTGAAACCATGATGCTGTAATGTGTAATTTCTAAGCATAAATTTACATGTAAAATATGCATATGTATATATAATTCATGTATCTTCAATATTTTCTAAAGGGAAAAGGTTGAGATTATGTAGACTAGATTTCAAAATAGAGTTCCTCAAACATCATTTATTTGTCTTATCTTAAATCTAGTACACTCTTTAGTTATGAATCCTACATGATTTATTTCAGTATAGATATCAAAGGAACAGTTCACAATTGCAAGTTTGCTTTTTGAAATTTCTACACTTATCTCCTGAGAATGTGACCAGGAAATACATGACCAAATCTTGTACACAGATTTTTGTTAAAGAAAAAAGTAAGTTATTAATTTCTCCTTTTGAAGGTTTCTTTCTTCTCCTTGTGTTTTATGGAATCAAAATAATGAATGAAAACAACGTGTACTACTACTATTTGTGATGAATAATATAGCCAACCAATTCCCACAGATTTGTTTTAAATCTACTTCGTTTATTCGGAATATCATGCATTTGTTAATTTTTCAAAGTACTTACTATCTTTCATGGGTTTTTTTTTTGAAATATTTTATTCTAGTTGTAAAACCAGATACAATGTTGGTTCAGACTCACCTGTAATATGTATTAACCATGGGATCCTTGGAAAATTACTTTAATTATCTGACTTAATTTTCCTAATCTGTAAAATGAGTATAATAATATCAGTGTTCTAGAGCAGTTACAAAAACAAAATGAGAAGCTATGCTTAGTAAATACTAGTTCTTTTAATCTAAGTTTTTGTGAGGTGATGTAACCTAAAAGGTGAGAATGGCACATGGAAATAAAATAAGTGGAATATTTTGAGCACCACACTGTAATTATGTAAGCAAATGGGAAATATACAGGGAGGATATTGATGTCTTGCTTTTTCTTCAGCAGAACTGCATTCAACATAAAGGGGAGTCATTTTATTGAATAATAAAAGCCTGACAATCACTGTGATTGGCTGACGGCCATTACTGCAGTGTAATTCTAAACAGCTTGTTTTTCAAAGTTCTTCTTGCATAACTCTTCAAAACCCTGGCATTGCCCAGGCTAGTTGAAAGTTTCAGAACTCCTTTTTAAAATGAAGTTTCTCACATTTGAATACTGCTGTGATATAGGTGATGGGAAATATGCATTGAGATAGTATTTTTTTCTTACATTTTTAGGTATTTTTTGACATGGAAGAAAAAAATTGGAAAATTTAGCAAACTAAGTTTTAATGGCAGACAAAATTAATTCATGACTCAGGGAAGAAAAAGACCACGTGTGAAGAGATCTCATTTAAAAAAAAAAGAAGCCCAACATGTTTTGCAGAGAAAGGCACACTTGATCTGTATTATCCAGCTTAAAATCCTATGATTTCCCAATGGAACTCCAAGAGCCTTCTGAAGTTACCAAATCCACCTTGATGCATTCATCTTTTTCAGTAACTATTTCTAATCAGCAATCCTTACTCTAATGTATGTATAATAAGTGGGTGTAGAGTTGGCAACTCACCAAAATAAATGTTTAATGACATTGTAATGGTTATTTTAAAATCTCTTTTATTTAAATTGTGGATTAATACTTTATTTGGTCAATGAATTCTGACCAGAATGTTTGAGAAACATATTTGCAGTTGAAGCTCTCTATAATGGATGTGTACTTAATTTTCAGAATTGTCCAGGTTAGATCATCTCGGATGGAGGCATTTTATCTTAAATGTCAACATTAGAAACATTGAGATAAAGATCAGGGGCAGCAATCTGTGAACTGCGGAACTGTGTTAATTGTTCATTCTCAAACACAGAGATGCCAATTAATTCCACACAATCCAGATTCAGAGCAGCACGGGGAAATGGTCCTGATGTTAGTATTGCACAAAAATGAGGAAAGTAGATGTGTTCCGGCGCCCAGAAAGCTGATTCTTCAACAGGCAGCAGTAGAAGAATCCCAACACAACCAGCAACTGGCTGGTGGAATCTTTGTTCAGGCGATGGGCACCCTAAACCAGCTACTAGGTGGAGAAATCCCTCTTTCGCCCTCACCTTCAGAATCAACGGATCAGACACCTGGGCTCCCGAGGGCTGCGCCACCGCCTCTCTCCTGGTGCACGTCTCCCCCTCTCGACCGCCAAGTGCGCACTCCCTCCCAGAGAGCACTTACACAATGGACTCACTTGTTTGCCTTGAACCTCTCCTTTGACTTCCAGCCCCAGTCCACAACTTGAGCAAGAGTCAGGCAGGAGCCTCTGCCATGGAGTATGGACCCGCGAAGCCTTCCAGACGGGCTTGGAAGCACGCGCGCACACGCAGACAAAACAAACAATGCTCGGTCCACGAATGAATAAATTAACGACACCCGTGCCCCCACCCATTGCTCTGCAACCCGCAAAAAGAAACCCGGAACGGGGTTTCCTAAATGAGAGATTTTGTTTTGTATTTCAAAGTGCAAACATTCTTTGGCGGCGGCAGAAGAGACGCTGCGCCTTCTGATGGCAATAAAGACTGACTGTGGCTTAGCCTGAGACAACGCCCCCAGTATCGCGTTGCGCCAGGTTCCCTGAGAACCCTGAGGGGGAAGCGCAGATCTAGGGGAAGGGAACAGCAGAGGCAAAGGCAGCTTAGGAGGGATGAGAAATGGGAAGTCAGGGAGGAAAAAAATGAATGAGTTGAATAGGGATTTAATAGTGAAACTTCGGGAGAGAAAGGGGTGGGATCTCTCCCCAGGTAACTACCTTAAGATTAAAAAAAAAAAAAAAAGATGAATGCATAAACAAGTGGCAAGCAACAGCAACTTTGAGGTGAGCAGCAAGTTGTTCACATCCTCTAAGGCGTTTGATCAGCACGCCCAGAACTGCCCCAGAACACGCGCTCCCCACTGGAGCCGGCGGCGGCGGTGGGGGCAGCGGCGGCAGCAACAGCAGCAGCAGCAACAGCAGCAGTTATAGCGGCAGCGGCAGCACAGGCAGCGGCAGCTGCGCGCCTCCGGCCCAACCCCGCTCCGCTCCCCCTCTCGCCGGCGCCCTGCCTGTCTTGCGTGTGCGTGTGCGTGTGCTCAGCCTCAGCGTGAGGGGCACCTGCTCGTCTGGGCTTACAGCGGAGGCAGCCTCGCCGGGAGCTGCCGCTGCCGCTACCGCGGCTGCCGCTACTGGTGCTACCGCTCCCAAGCGCCGGACTCCCCGCCGCCGCCGCCGCCGCCGCCGTCTCGCCGCCGGAGTTGGGTTCCGTGGGGCTTCCCCCCTCGCAGCCTCGGTCCTTCCCGGCTGCCTGCAAGTCAGCCTGGCTCCGAGTCACGTGTCAGTGCCTGAGGCAGAGACTGAGAGAAAAAAACGCGCTTCATTCCTTCTTCCACCGCCATACTGTATTTTATACTAAATCTCATTTTTATTCCAACATTTTACTCCCGCTCGGTGAGTACCTTCTCAGTGACATTCTTGTCCTATTCTTTTTTTTTGTCCTTTTTTTTTGTTTTTTTGTTTTTGTTTTTCTTCTTTTTTTTTTCCACTTCTTTGATTATTGTTTATATTTGGGAAAGCTGGAGGAGCATGGTTTTGAGCCTTTTCCTGAATCCAAGTTTTTCTAGCATGCGATGGTTCTGTAGACAAGGCGCTGTGTCTGGGAGTCCGTGGCGACCGTGCCCGCTGGGAGCGACTCCCAAGTCCAGCAAAATATGCAACTGGTTTTATGGAAAAAGCGATGTGAAGTATGGTGCCTATTTTTTTTCCTTTGTAAAAATAAAAAGCATGTTTCTAACTCTTTTTTTTTTTTCATACTTTTTTTTCTGATAAGATTTTTGTATAGGTGGGATTTTACGGCAGTGTTTACAAGTTTGTGGTTTTGCAATACTGGTGCAAACCAATGAGCAAAAAAAAAAAAAAAAAATTAATTTTCTATTTTTTTTGTGCTGTTTTTGGAAGCCGGTGAGAACAATTTCGTTTTTTTTCCCTCCTGTTTTTGACACCCATTGATAACATGAAACTTTTCTTGCAGCTGGTTACTGGGATAATTTTTAAGCAAAATACTTTTTTCCTCCTTTATATTAACTGTGACTTTTGCACATTTGAATTTTTTAAAAAACCGAGATAATTTTATGATAGATATCCTGATATCTATATATTATCCCTTCTTCCTCCCCATCCCCTCCCCGTAAATCAATTTTCAAATGATGGCAGTGGAAGGTTTTTCTGGAAAAAAAAATGAAGTGCGGTTTGGTTTCCTTGTCAACGGAGGATGAAGTGAACAGCTGAGCAGCTCGCAGAGAGCAGGTACTTGGTCCCCTTGGAGGCGTTTCCCGGGTTTGCAATGGCAACACTGGTCCTGGCAAAGAAAGCTGTGTGTGTCTGTGCGTGTGTGTGTGTGTGTGTGTGTGTGTGTGTGTGTGCGCGCGTGTGTATGTGCGCGCGCGCGTCTCCGGGCAGTGTCCGAGCCCGCCGTGGGGAAAGCCGTGCTGGGAGCTAGGGAAAGCCAAAGTCCGATCCCTGCTTCGGGATCGTTTTTGGATGTGCGCAAAATACTGTCCCTCCCCAGGCTGCGCCCAGGTCATCTCCGCGGCGGGCGGTGTCTGCGCCGCTGGCGGCGCCGGCTGGGGACGCGGGCCCTGTAAGTTCTCCGAGGGCCACTTGCAGAGCAGGAGGGGCGAGGGCCGAGGACGCGGTACGGGTCAGCTGGGGCAGCCCCTCGGAGCGCCGGGGAGGCGTGGGGAGAAGCGGCAGGGGCAGCACCTTCCGAAGGGGCTGGCTGCTGGCCATGCGGGCAGGGAGCTCGAGACATTTCCAGATCCCGGAGGATGGCACCAGCCCCCGCACGCTCAACTCCTGCTCCTCCTCTTTGCCACGAGTAAACAACGCAGTAGGTCTTTCCCGGCCCGTTTTGCTTGTTCCAAAGGGTTTTGCTTTCTTAGTGGTGTTGTCTTTGGATCTTTTCTTTCCCTTTTGTGTTGCTTTGGTTTTAAGTGCTCGCTGGCGTCTCCAGGGGTTGGGGAAATAGTTTCTGTGGTGGTCAGTTGGGTTTAATATTGAGAATGTAACTGTTAGTTTGCATTAATGAGACTACACCCCGAAGGTATAAAATAGCCTTTTATTTAAGTTTTAAAGGGACAGTGTTTTTCCCCCCATTTTTAACCACCTGAGGTTTCCCCCTGAGAACTGAGCACAGGGCAAGGGGTAGGGGTTGGTTATGGTGTGATTGATTCCGGTGTATTGGTAACATTACAGTACTGTGTTGACGGTATTCTGTGGAGTTTAAGATGTGTTATGATTGTCCTGTTACATATTTCCAGTATCATCTAGCACCGCTTTTTGGAGATGTACCAGTTGGTAATAAAAAGCCTTTTCTGTACTTAAACATAGTGACAGAATCTGCTGGAAAACTTGCTGTCCAAACAAATTTCTTGTCATACTTTAAATCTTGAAATCTGGAGGGTAACTATTATTTAAGTGATTTGATTTAGAGGCTTTGATTTTTTTTTTTCTTAAATGAAAAGTTCAGCCTTAAATTTGTCATATGTATATAATTTGAATTCTGTTAAATATAAAGCAAATACTTCTAAAATTAAGTTTTCTTATAGGGTATCTATAGACAAAAATTCCAGCATACAAAAGGGCCCATAACAAATGGGTTAATTACTTACACTATGGCTTTTAGAACAAATGTTTCTCTAAGTCTGTCACCTCAGCTGCTGGAATGAAAAGTTTTATGCCCATATTTATTTACTCTTTGTGGTGAAAGAATTAGGAGTACAAAGATCATTTGTCTGTAGAAGATTAAAATTTATTTCAATGTCTAGAAAGCTTTTTAAAAAATTCACAGTGCATTCTCAGTGATCTTTGGAAATTTGCAATTGAGTTATTTTTGTACTCTAGGTAGCTTTTCTCTGTTAAGAAAGTCCCGTTGCATTTATATAAGGAAGACAGCTCATGTCTTCTGTATGGACTACTAGACTTGATATCATGGAAGGGTATAGTTCTAAGATTTGGCACAAATATATCACTAATTTTTAAATTTTGATTTGTGTGTGTGTGTGTAGAGTACATTACTGAAATATAGTCTTTCATGTGGTTTAAGAGCTAGCAAAAGTATATAAAAAGCAACTTTTTAATCACTTCTGTTACAATGTATATAAATAGAAGTGTTCATTTATTTAAAAAGGCAAGTGAATGTGTATGTATAATATTTCTTAGCAGGTTATGTATATTGTAAATCATTAAGTTCTTTTGAAAGAGAGAAACAGAGTAAGTAGAAAGAAAAAACTTGAGTAATCAAACCAGAATTTTCATGTTAGTTGCTGCCCTAAGGTGGGGGTAAGTGGGTCTTAATATTGGAGCAGGCTTGATCTGTACTCTATGATGTTTCCAAATGAGATTGAAACTATAATGGGGCAGATGAAGATGTTCTTGGATTTTAATGTGGGAACAAATATGTTGCTGTGCTCTGAATTCTGTAACTAAAGAGCATACTAAGAATCTTTAAGTCATGTGAGGTTTTCATTTAATAGTCATAGTCCATTGTATTTCATACCTAAGTTAAATTCTATTACATGCACGTTTTTGAAATTTCCTCCTTGAGGAATCATACTGGCAATTCTACAACTCTTTAACCTAGTCACCTAGTCTGTGTGTGTTTTGGTTTAAAATCTTTGCATGCGGTATCCTAGATTAGCACCGCCTACTGGTTTCTTATGGAAAAATAATATTGTTCTTTCATTTAGTAAGCAAACCCTCCCCCGCCTCCCACTCTGATCCACTTAATCATGCAAATTATTTACACCTGCAGGGAGAAAGGGTCTTGGTGGTAGAGGTGATGGGTGAGAGTAAGAAGACGCATAAATTAAATTGGTTATTGGACCATTAGCTGACTTTGAGAGTTTCATTTAAATTTCGGCAAAGAAATCATCACAAAGTTAAAACAACTGTTAAATTTCCTAGAACTTTTCTATGGGATGCCAACATTTGGGTATTTTGAAAAATCCTGGATTACTGAATTAATTTTACAGTTTCTGATCCAGTCTTGAACATTATAGAGAAAGCAACCCCTAGCTGGAATCCTGTCTTGAGTGTGTGGTTTGTCCAAACAATTTTGAATGAAATTTTCATCATTCACAATAAACATTATTTTTTTCCTTATATTTACCCTTACATGATTAAAAGCAAGCAAGTAGCACACTGATTTTTTTTTCTTAGTTTGCATGAAGTAGGTTATGTATGAGGGAGGAAGTTTCAAATATGTAATTAATAAAGGCACTCTTTATATTAACCACGAAAGATATACTGTCTTTTTTAAAAAAATTATTTATTTTATTTATTTATTTTGTTTATTTTCTCTAATTTTTATGAAAGTCTACTGTTTCAAAGAGATGCTGTATTTAGGCAAACAAATGATGCCTTTAGAATAAAAAATAATGGCATAGAAAAATAATGCACATACATATCATATGCCAAAAATATTGTATTTTCCTAGCTAAAAGAATCATGTGCTATATGAATAACTATTTCTTAGGTAAAATAATCACTTTTTAAATGAGCTAATACAAAGTGTGTGGAAAAGCTCTGATGTCTGTTACTTTCTTGAAAGCATTCCCCTTGAGTAAGAATATGGTCATGCTTTGTTTACTCTTTACTGGTATTGCAAGCAACTAATCATACAGTGCACCAAATCAGGCAAAGCTCTACACTGGAAATAGAAGCAGATATTTAGAACCATTTGCATCAAACAAAGGAAATTGAAGAAATTATGTTATTTCAATTTATTTGCTCTCACTTTCGAAAACTTTTATTTTTATATGTTTTCTGTGATTTTAAAAAATAGTTATTTCTTCACTTCTATCACATTGCCATTAAGAAAATTCTATTTTGTGCATTAAAAAACTGCAATAATGGTGAATTTTATTCCTGAAACTAGTTTATGGAGCTCTGGAATGTAATTAAAAACTAGTTTAAAAAATTCTTCACTGATGTGAAGGTATTGTTATTATTTTCTTATTTTTCATATTATTATTATTTGCTACTTCTAGTGACTTGCATGGGTGCCTTTAAAATCCCATTTTCATAATTTAAATATGATTTTTAATTTAATAAATTTCTCTTTAGTAATTAGCAGGGGCAACATAAACTTGCACATTATTGATGACAAGGACAATTAGTTTCACTACACCATGATTTTGAGAACAATAATTATTAAATAAAACTGAGGAATATACAAAAAGCTAAACATTTAGCAAGTGTTATCTAAATATAATATTTGTTATCACTCTTATTATTGAATTTTGACCTGTGGGAGAGATATATCTAACTCAGCCAGTGCCAACTTCCACTAGTTTTACTTTATTCTTAATAGCTTTTAGTTTTTCAAGAAAATATTGGGACTTTTTTTTGTCGTTGCTCTTCATTTTTTTTGTTAGACTTCTGTTAAATAGTTAACTTACATTGTGGGCAATTGGTTTTGTGTTTTTGTAACTTTTTTTGTTTGTTTTGCATTATCTGGCTGTTTTCTGGGGCTGAAACCTGGAGAATATAGAGGTGTGGATTTCATTTTCTATCCATTCCAAGCTGCAGGGAAAGCAGTGGGAGAATTAGTGTTTAGGATAAAACTGTTCTCGACTGTCCTTGGAGACTCTTCAGCAGGGGTCAAGGCTGTAAGATTTATTCCTTGGGTCATGTATAAATCTTAAGTCAAGAGAATTATAGTGGAGAACATGGGAACCCTGTCGTGCTTTTCTAAAGGATGCAATGGAATGCATCATTAAACACCCTCATAATAAAGAAAAAAATAGAGAGTTTATTTGCATAAATATATTTTATAAAATTACATCTAAATAATCAATTTCTCTCTATATTTTGCTTAGAATAATATAGTTGAACATTTTGTTTAAATTTTAAGAGTGGAAATTAATTGTATTCATACAGAATCCTTGTGTATAGATACACATCTTCATAGTTATATGCTAAATTGTAAAAGGTACAACATATTTTG
Organism: Enhydra lutris kenyoni; assembly: GCF_002288905.1. Lineage (NCBI taxonomy): Eukaryota > Metazoa > Chordata > Mammalia > Carnivora > Mustelidae > Enhydra > Enhydra lutris. The sequence goes on along the minus strand of NW_019154133.1, from coordinate 758,686 downwards.
AGTCAGTTTGGAAATTGTTACCAGATTGGAGTAGGCAAGGGCTATGTTTTCTTTAATCAAAATGAGTGGGACAGAAAAGTAAGACTAACATTTATTGATCTGTCAAGTGACTTTAGTTCCATTTGTTCTTCCATGAGTAGGTAAAATGATTATTTTATATTTTTGAGGAAACTGAGACTTAGACATGTAACTTGCTTAAAACTCCACAGGTAGTAAAGGGAAGAGTGACAGGAATGTCTGAATTGATATCTTATGTCCCTCCTTCTGTATAGGGATCTTACATTGTGGGAAGGAATTTGTTTGTTTTGTTTTAGCTAATCTAAAACAATAGCTGCATCTTTATTCTTGGTACATAATTTAAAACTACTGTGGCCACACTTAGGGGGGAGTGGTATGGCCAGAAAAAATAGAAAATGGCACCATTTACACAGAGATGTTTACTGGTCCTGAAAGGAAAGGAAAGCTGAAAAGGAAAGGAAAGGTGAAAAGACCTTTAGGTAACCACAGCATCACAAATCTTTCCATGACTATTGGATTTTCTTCAGAGAACAGAATCATGGAAATTTGTCAGGAGCCACTGGTACTCTGTGGTCAAGACAAAATTAGATTGTTCAGTATCTACACGTGGCTTTATAGATGACCTGGGAGAAACACTCAACAAATGTTTACTTATTAAGTACAAAATGTAATCTGTACTTGAGGCTTTTGAGTGTGAAGTGAAAAATTAGTCTTCTGCACAAGGAAAACAGAACCACCAATTTTCATAACACAGCAAGTCTATAAATATAGGTGTCTCTTCTGTCTACCAGCATCTCACTATCAACATCATCTCCACCTCAGAATTCACTGTTACACATATTTGGATGTGACAATTTTTCAAGCTCATGTTAGCCATTTGTTAATAACACAAAACAAATATAACTGTAAGATGTTATTTTAGGGTAATGTTTTTAATTGCTTCTTCAGATGTGTGAAAAAGTCTTCCATTACTAAATAGTTTCCTTGGAACTTGAATAGTGAATACTTTTCAATAAAGAATGGGAAGCATAAAATACCACGGAGGCAGTGTGAATGAACATGATGAAATGGATTGCAAAGATAATGGTAAATCTGCAAATCCATAAAAACAGTGGATTTGAAGGCCAAGACAGAAGGTCCCTTAAGAGCTGCCTTTGTGTTTGGAATCTGGATAACTTGAGAATGAGTGGTGTAGGGGTGTCTGGGTTGCTCAGTTGGTTAAACGTCTGACTCCTGAATTTGGCTCAGGTCGTGATCTTAGGTTCCTGAGATTGAGACCCAAGTTGGGCTCCATGTTGGACATAGAACCTGCTTAAGATTCCCTCTTTCCATCTCCCTCTGCCCCCCTTCCTCCAGCTTGCTCTCTCTTTCTTTAAAAGGAAGGAAGGAAGACAGAAAAAGAAAAAGAGAAAGAGAGCAAGAAGGAGAAGAAAAGAAAGAAAGACAGGAAGAAAGAAAGAAAAAAACAAAAAAGAAAAAAAAAAAAAAACTAGTGGTATAAAACAAAGCCAGAAAACAAAAATATCTAGAGAAGAACCTGACTTGGTGGTAGAATGGTTCAGCTTTGGATATAACACTGATTTGAAGCACCCACATTAATTCCTGGATAAAATGACTAATGTGCAATGAAATTCAGCTCTAATGCTGGAAAACACACTGAAAGATAGAGATATTACAAACTTATTTATGCTAAAACTTTAGGAGGCAAAAATTGGGGAAACACTTGCATTTTTATGATTGGATGTGAAGGGATCTGGTTAAAGCAGAAAAAGAGGAAGAGGAGTATACCCACTGAAGGTTAAAAAAATGTGTGTATGTAAAGAAAAAGTGCTGTTCATCAGGGCTAATGTTGCATAGGCTTACAGGAAGGTGAGGCTTGAGGAGAAGTGTGGGAATGGTGGGTGGAATTCTCCTAGTGTGGGAATGGTGGGTGGAATCTGTATCAAAATCCACTAATTTTAAGGAGAAACTGAATGAACTTAAACCAATGAAAAATTCTGGATATGATGTGGCAGCATCGTAAAGAGGTCAGTCCCTAAGACTGTATGTGTCACATATTATCACATATTATTATTGTATATGTGTACCTGTGTGTGTGTGTGTGTGTGCATGTAACCTGATCTCAATAGAAAGACCTTAAAAAGTTTTCCTGGAACTAGGTAAGTTGATTCTGAATTACATATAGAAAAATAAAAATGCAAGGATAACCAGGATAACTCCAAAAAAGAAGAGCAAAGAAGGAGCTAATCTATCATATACTAAAATATACTATAAAGCCTTTAAAAATAAATACATTTACTAGCTCTGTCTCCTGAAAAGTCTTCTAAACAGTGTCTCTCCAGCTCCATTGAGCACATATAGTTCACAAATTGTGGTTTCTAAACACCATTTCCTACTCAAGGGGATCAGAGCTTTTTAGAGAATTGGCTGATTTTAAGTCTAGGTAGAAAAAGTACAAGATTAGCCTGGGATATCTCAATGTGCTTGAAAATAAGGACATGTCCAAAGATAAGTAAGATTATATTAACTTAATTTGTAAATCATAACTATAAATGAGAGTCAGCTTAAAGGGCTTTCCAATTGCCAAATTCAGATAAATTTGAACATCAAGTGTTGTTGGCTTACAACCTCAGCATTTTCTTGGGTGAAATTTGGAACTGGCCCCCATACTTAGAAGGTAAGGAGAAACTAAAGCAAGAGGCGTATCGGTCTAGGTTGTATGTAGCAGTTTTTTTTTTTTTTTTTAAAGATTTTATTTATTTATTTGTCAGAGAGAGAGAGGGAGAGAACGAACACAGGCAGACAGAGTGGCAGGCAGAGGCAGAGGGAGAAGCAGGCTCCCCACAGAACAAGGAGCCCGATGTGGGACTTGATCCCAGGACGCCGGGATCATGACCCGAGCCGAAGGCAGCAGCTTAACCAACTGAGCCACCCAGGCGTCCCGTATGTAGCAGTTTTAATAACCAAGGAAATTTGCATAGGATTATCACAAGACAAGTAGATCTTTGCATCTATCCACCAGAATCTTAAAAGTTTATATAGAGATTTTGGTGGGGTTTGGTCACGCATGCAGTCCGGATGGGCTCAACAGCACATTATTCTCTTAAGACTGTGTACTTGAAGTGGCTCCTGTGTGGGAATAGTGGGGGAATATACATTTCAAGGACAGAGGGGGAACATCTGATTGCCTGGGTCCAGCTTGAGGATCAACCAACTGTCACATCTTCTCAGTAACCTCCTCCAACAAGAGTGACTGTAACAACTTATAAAACACTGAATGAAGCAAAATCCATGAGTCCATAATGAAACTCAACCCCCAAAAAACAGGAAACAATTCTGATAATAATTAAATTGAAGGAAATGGTTAGCCTGGTTTTTTTTAAGGAAGAACTCTTCTCTAGTTGATGAGGGACCAGTTCTTTACAAAACGATGAGAATTAATTTATGTAAGAAATGCTGGAATTAGAAAATTACTGTTTATAACTCCCAATGAAATAAATAATTCAGTCAAGAATCATCAACAGGTGCAAACTCATTAGTTAAAAGTATTTTGGTCAATAACATATTCTCATGGTGCCCAGAAATTACTTCCTAATTGCTTCTAGAAGTTGTCTTTTTAAATAGACAGCTTGATGCCATGAGCCTCCTGATGGATGCAATGTCAAGTCTCTGTCCAGCACCATTTGTGAAATATTGTTGCTAGAATGTTTAAGCTGAGCCTAATAAAGCCTGTTTAAACTTAGTTTATAGAAAAATACAAGAAAGAGGAACAGGCTAAACTAAACCATGAGGAAAGAGGCAATTTCCAAGGTTTAGTGTTCTGCGTTCAACATACCGGACATGTGGCCTGGTTTCTTTCTCTACACCACGGTAGGGAGAATTCTCTAGATTAGAAGAGAGCAAAAGACAAACAAATGCAATACTGGAAACTGTATTTGATCCTATTAAAAAAACAGGCTCAAATCTTGGGAGAATTGGGAAAATTTATATATACACTAGATAACAAATGATATTAGGAGATGCAAGCTCAGTTATGTAGTGATAAGTGCCATGTGTTCTTACCAGTCATCAAATGTGTGTGTGTGTGTGTGTGTGTGTGTGTGTGTGTGTGGTGTGTGGAACAAATCATTTGTTAGTTTTTGGATGCAAGGAGATGTTACTCAGATTTCATTGTATTCTTTCAAATTACCTGTTTGATTTTTTGTTTTCAGTTAAAATGTTGAAAAATCCATTAGTTGTCACTGAGAAAAAATATGTATATTAGAGTTAAACAGAAGCAGAAAGAAGTCCCATTGCCCATGTTTAAGGTCATATGCGGTCTTAAAGATATGAAGACAAGAAGTAAATGAAGTTTAATGCTAATCATGGGACTGAAATATTACTCAGAGAGTAATATTATTGAATGAATTATATTTTTAAGCCAGAAAAAAGAAAACCCAAATGCGTATTTACTTTTAACAGGATGGAATTCCCTAGCAAGAAGAAATGGAGCTGTAAGGATGAGGATGGTAATTTTCAGGAGCACTTATCAGAAGGAATTGACGTGATCAGTGTTAGCACAAGAAGATGTTTGCATCTTAGAAGAGGAAAGAAATTGAGTCAGTTTATTATTTACCTGAATTCCTTATTTATTCAGCCCTGTACCGGAGGGTGGAGATTCAGTGGTAATAAGACTCCATGCCTACAGGGAGTTTGGGCATGTGAAATGATGACTTTAGTCTTCTCAGGTACAAGTGCAAGATTATAGGTTGAGATGAATTGGTATGGGGACAAGAGCTTAGGGAATCTAGCCAAGAATATGCAGGAGGTCTGTAAAAAAGATTCTAGAGCCATAAAAGCGAACTTGGCAAAATTAACAACTTGTCATATTTTAGTCAAGGCAATTGCATCACTTTCTTTACCAGTACTTAGTCTGTAATCTGAATGGGTCTAGCAAACAATTGAGGTTTACTTGATTAGAAGATTAGCAGGTGTACATAATGCAAAACAATGAGTCTGGCTTTCTAGGGTTAGTGAGTATGTTATAGAAAAGAAAGGCCATAAATCTGGGCTGGGAAAAGGGTCAAGGGCAACTCCAGATGAATAAACTAAGAACAGTTTAAGAATTGAGAGCCTGAGGTAAGGATGAAAACTAATAGCAGTTTGCTATTTTTAATAGAATGAGAAAGGTGCAAGGATGGATGTCTTTTGTCAGAGGAGAGTATTATTCTTCCAGATTTTGATAGTGGAACAGAGTCAAATGATGAACACACTTTAGAGTTTGAAAAGACATGTGGCTAACTAAGGGTGCTGATATTGAGAAGTTAAAGCATTGTTTTGTTTGTTTCAATTTAATTTAATTTTTTTCAGTGTTCCAAAAGTCATTGTTTATGCACCACACCCAGTGCTCCAGGCAATACGTGCCCTCCTTAATACCCACCACCGGGCTCACCCAACCCCCCACCCTCTGCCCTCTCCTCTCCAAAATCCTCAGTTTGTTTGTCAGAGTCCAGAGTCTTCTCATGGTTTGTCTCCCCCTCCTATTTCCCCCAGCTCACTTCTCCTCTTCTTCTCCCAGTGTCCTCTGTGTTATTCCTTATGCACCACAAGTAAGTGAAACCATATGATAATTGACTCTCTCTGCTTGACTTATTTCACTCAGCATTATTTCCAGTCCCGTTCATGTTGATACAGAAGTTGGGTGTTCATCCTTTCTGATGGACGCATAATACTCCATAGTGTATATGGACCGTATCTTCTTTATCCATTCATTTGTTGGAGGGCATCCTGGTTCTTTCTACAGTTTGGCAACTGTGGCCATTGCTGCTATGAACATTGGGGTACAGATGGCCCTTCTCTTCACTACATCTGTATCGTTGGGGTAAATACACAGTAGTGCAATTGCAGGGTCATAGGGAAGCTCTATTTTTAATTTCTTAAGGAATCTCCACACTGTTTTCCAAAGTGGCTGCACCAACTTGCATTCCCACCAACAGTATAAGAGGGTTCCCCTTTCTCCACATCCTCTCCATCACTTGTTGTTTACTGTCTTTTTGATTTTGGCCATTCTAACTGTTGTAAGGTGGTATCTCGATGTGGTTTTGATTTGAATCTCCATGATGGCTAATGATGATGAACATTTTTTAATGTGCCTGTGAGGCAGGAATCTATCAACATCCTGAGGAAAACATAGGCAGTAACCTCTTCTGACATCGGCCACAGCAACTTCTTTCAAGACTAGTCACTAAAGGCAAAGGAAACAAAAGCGAAAGTGAACTTTTGGGACTTTATCAAGAACAAAAGTTTCTGCACAACAAAGGAAACAGTCAACAAAAGAAAGAGGCAACCCAGGGAATGGGAGAAGATATTTGCCAATGAGAGTACGGACAAAGGGCTGATATCCAAGATCTGTAAAGAACTCCTCAAACTCAACACACACAAAACAGATAATCACATCAAACAATGGGCAGAAGACATGAACAGACACTTCTCCAAAGAAGACATACAAATGGCTAACAGACACATGAGAAGTTAAAGCATTGTGAAGAAAGGCTGAGTGTTAAAGTGTAATTTAGAAAAAGGATTTTTTTTTAAAAGATTTTATTTATTTATTTGACAGACAGAGATCACAAGTAGGCAGAGAGGCAGGCAGAGAGAGAGGAAGGGAAGCAGGCTCCCTGCTGAGCAGAGAGCCTGATGCGGGACTCGATCCCAGGACCCTGGGATCATGACCTGAGCTGAAGGCAGCGGCTTAACTCACTGAGCCACCCAGGCGCCCTAGAAAAAGGATTTTTAAAGAAGATTTATTTTAGTTATTTATTTTGGGGGGGTCACATGTACTTGAGCAGGGGGTAGGGCAGAGGCTGAGGCTCTCAAGCAGACTCCGAGCTGAGAGCAGAGCCCCATGAGGAGCTCAATCCTAGGACCCCAAGATTATGACCTGAGCTGTAATCAAGAGTCCAGTGCTCAGCCAATCCAACTAGAGAAAGGATTTTTTAAATCTATAATTCCAGACAGGGAAAAAGGTGGAAAGGAAAACTTTAAAATGTGCTAAAATGTATCTGTGACATTTCTAAAGGTTTATAATCAACTGGTGCTATAAAGGATATTTTTTTTAATTTATGTAGAATTTTAGTCCTCTCTTTTGGAATATCATGAAGAGAGCTGTAAATAAATAATGTTTGTATCTGTCTTGACTCTAATTGGTTAGAATATTCAGGAAATATGAAAATAAACTCTGCCATGGTTACTGCAACACACAGTTGAGTTTTAAAAGGAAGTCACTGATCAAAACTAGGGAAACTAATATGAGATATTACAATTAAATACTTTCTAAACATAACAGTAAACATACTTTAAAAAGGTTATAGGGGCACCTGGGTGGATCAGTGGGTTAAAGCCTCTGCCTTCGGCTCAAGTCATGATGCAGGGTCTTGGGATCAAGCCCCACATTGGGCTCTCTGCTCAGCAGGGAGCCTGCTTCCCTTTCTCTCTGCCTCTCTGCCTACTTGTGATCTGTGTCTGTCAAATAAATAAACAAAATCTTTAAAAAAATAAAAGGTTATAGAGTTTGTTAGTATATTTTGTTATCTAGTTCAAGGATTTTTTGTTTTTGTTTTTTGTTTTTTGTTTTTTGTTTTTGAAGTCCAGGTAGGTAGACAGACAATAGCTATTGTTACTGCTCGATATGTTGCTGTAGCTGCTACGACCTCATTCCATTTATAGATCATCCCTTATGTATCAGACTGACTGCTAAGTGCTTAGTCATATTGTGTCTCTTCTTTGTTACACCCCAGAAGAATATACTATTATCCCAGATAGTAATATTTGGGAAGACACTGAGGATCAGACAGAGGGCTTTTCAAAAGTGCTGTCAAATGTGTGAGTAAAGATCTGAACACAGCCTTTTTGCTCCACACTTAGACCTCCATGCCTTCTTTAAAAAATGTAAAAGAAGATATTTGATTTGTATATCATTAGGTCGGTGACATTTGTCTCATAAAATAGGCACCCTCACTGCAGCTCCCTGCGTTGGGAAGATTTAAAAACACAACGCTTTTGTTCAGAACTGTGCGGCGCTAGACTGCGTTTCTTGTCCTTCTCAGAGTCTTCCGCAGTGTTTCTGCTCTTGGCACAATTGTGACTTTGAACACTTTTTCTTCCACTATTTATTGGGAATCTGTGGTATCTAAGTGTGTCTTAGGAGATTTAAAAAAAAAAAGTTTAAGAAAAAAACAAGACACTGAACCTGTCCTCGTGAACTGACAACCTACCTGAAGAAGGACATGGTGCATGTAGAAAGTGACAGTAATCAGAATTGGGTAAAGTAAAGATGATTACTTACAGTTACGTAGATTATTAAGGCACTTGGAAAATTTGGAATGCAGAGTCTCTCTCTTTCTTCCAGTGACTTTGCAAGATCCTCGGATTGGGAGATTTGACAGTACTCTCTGGACATGTCATCCAAAGTTAGGAATACGTGAACGCATAAGGGGAAATGTGTAGCTGGCAAAGTAAATAGGACAATGAAGAGGACAACAGCAACCAAAAGATTTAGAGAGGGCCATCTAGAAAGGAAATTGGAAGATGAAAAAGAATGGTTAACTTTCAAAAAAAAAAAGAGGTCAGCAATAAGGAGATACAGTTAATATGAGTGTATGATTTTGTATTCATATTTTATTCACTAAAATAGCGTTCATTATTTGGGAAGATGAATTTTATTTTGGAATATACTGAGATTATTCAGAATTTCAAACAAAACACCTTATTAGAAACTTTTGAATATATAAAACATATAAAACAAGTTCAGAAATATCTATGCATTTAGATGCTTTAGGTAGACAACAATGTAGAGCTGACCCTTGGACAACACAGGTTTGAACTCTTCAGGTCCACTTATGCACGGGTTTGTTTTTGTTTTTGATTAGTGCAGTACAGCACTGTGAGTGTATTTTCTTTATGATTTTATTAATAGCTTTCTCCATCTTAATTATAAGAATACAGTATATATTACCCATAGCATGCAATATGTGAGTTAATCGACTGTTTATGTTATTTTAGTAAGGCTTCTGGTCAGGAGGCTATTAGTAGTTAAGTTTTCAGAGAGTCAGAAGTTATACATGGATTTTTCAACTGCACAGGGGTCAGAGTCCCTAACCCCTATGTTGTTCAACAGTCAACTTCATTTTTTTAGTAATTTAGATTAGTGGGGTGCCTGGGTGGCTCATTTGGTTGAGTGTCTGCTTTCTGCTCAGGTCATGAATTCAGGGTCCTGGGGTTGAGCTCTGGGTGGGGCTCCCTGCTCAGTGGGGAGTCTGCTTCTCCCCCTATCACCGTCCCCCCTTGTTGCTCTCTCTTTCAAAGAAATAAACAAAATCTTTTAAAAATATATATAATTTAGTGACCCAGTCGTTATGAAAATACTTTGTTTTATTTACTCTCTGAGTGTATTCCATCATGTTTGTAGTCTTTACTTGAGAATTGCTAGAGCCTTCTTTTCTTATTCCAGGCCTCCCTCCTGACATTGTTGCAATTGTAGAAACAAACAAACAAAAAAACAAAAACAAAGGTGAAAAACTGTAGAAGAGGGAAGAGGGGAAATAGAGGAGGAGGTCAATGAGAAGACATTCTCCAGATCAGCACTGTCCAGGTGAAAGAGAAGGCAAGCCAGGAAAGCAAGCCATCTTGTGTAATTTTAAAATTTTTAGAAGACCCATTAAAAAGAAAAACGAAACAGATAAAATTAATTTTCATAATATATTTTATGTAACTCAGTTTATCAAAAATTGTTATTTCAACGTGTAATCAATTTAAAATTATTTTTTAAATGTTCTGCTTTTTTTTGTTTGTTTGTTTTTGTTTTGGTACTAAGTTATTGAAATCCAATTGGTATTCCACATGTAGAGCACAGGACCAGCAAAGGTTAAAAAGTGCTCAATGGCCACATGTGCTAATAGTTAGGACTAGGATAATGAAGATCTAGAGGGTTCACAAGTCTCAGGACTATGTCATGCTTTAAAATTTCTTTGACGTCCTGCTCCTTAGCAGAGATTACCCAAGATATATTTTGAAATGCTCTCTGATTGTTTCAATTTTAGCTTTCACTTTTTATTAAGAATCTAAACTGAAATCCACTGAAGTTCATTTTTGCTAAAAAGTAATCTCAGGGCGCCTGGGTGGCTCAGTTGGTTAAGCATTAGAGTATGGTCAGTTGGCTAAGGAATATCAATATTCATTCAATAAATCTTGAAAATTTGCTTTCCACCATTCTGTGTGTCATGAGATACTCTAGAATGTATGAAAATGGAGATTTTGGTGTGGAAGGGGCAGACGGTGACAAATTCCCTAAGAGGTAAAAATAAAGTTCAGGATTAATATGGTATCTTATTTTGTATTAAATTGGAAGATTAATTTCCATATGTAATTCCACTCACAAAACATGTCTCATAATAAAGTGAATAAACTCAAACCAGTTTTTGTTTAAATAAGTACTGATATAATTTTTAGTAAACATTTTAATTATATAATACTTGTATAATTTATGTAGTCTATACATAATAATCACATATAAATGTTTAAATATATACTATATAATATATGTAGTAAAAATTTTGCACTTAACAATATACTTTAAACATACTGTCAGTAACCGTCATTTGCAACATAAATTTAATGGCAATATAGAATTTCACAGTATAAAATTTTTGCTACATTTTGAATATTTTAGTTGATTCTGTGCATTTTCTTTTGATTTTTATTTTAAATAATGTTTATTCCTGTACTTACATCTTTTTGTGTTTTAGTCCAGTGCTAGCAGAATATGCACTTCTAATTTATATGAGTTCATACATTTTTTTTATTATGTTTTTAGTGAAAACACAAGCTTAGCACTTTATTGTTCAGGAAATTAATCTTCTTGTCCAACATTGGTAGAAAAACTGTGTTGGACTTATTTACAGATGATATTAAAAAAAAAAAACCCATATCACAAGAAAGTAGTATATAACCTATTGTAGGTATTTTCGGGAACAGTTTTTACATACCTTTCATGAGTACTTCAGAACCTAACCACTAAGAAATGGGCTATATAATTGTAATTTGTAGAATATTTTTCTTGCATAGGCAGTGACATTTTGAATACTTAATTTTAAAAAATTGCCAGAACTTTTAAAATTTAAAGTTTAAAATGTTATAGTGATTTCTTAATATTTCCACCACCTATATGTGTATTTACATTGGAGTACTCTGGTTGCTTACTGGCACAAATAATAACACTTTAGTAATATGTCACTCACATGTGAAAGTTATTTGAAACGTAACACAAAAACAGAATTATATGGGAAAGGAGTAAAGACACCAGTACTTTTTGCAGTTGTCAATTAATTCTTTCCAACAACACAACAAAAGAGAGTTAGTTCTTTCAAAAAAGAAACAAGTGGAAATGAGAAAGATGCGTATGGCATTTATCACTCAGGAAATTGGGCCTTTTACCTGCCATCAGAAGAGTGCCTGGTGCTGTGAGGGAGACCTGGGTGTCCCAATTGGTTAAGTGTTCCATCCTTGATTTCTGCTCAGGTCATGAACTCAGGGTCATGAGATCTAGCCCTGCATCCACTGAGCTCCACATGGAGCCTTTTCGGGATTCTCTCTCTCTCCCTTTCCCCCTCCCCACCCATGCTCTCTCTAAGAATAAAATAAAACAAATCTTGAAAAAAAAAAAAAAAGGTTCCTTGTGCTATGAATCTTTTCTAGGGAAGAGAAACTGTGCATACACAGCCTCCTTTTGAGTCCTTCAAAGTTGCAAGGATGACTAGAGTTTGCAGAGAAGTATTAGAACCGTTTGATGTCCGTCCATTTTTTGTTTGTTTGTTTGTTTACAATTTTGTTTTTTGGCTGTTGTGTGAATCACAGTAGAATTCTGAAAAGTACAGGAAGAAAATAATTTTCTCAGCAGATTATTCTGAACTAATTTTAGTGAAAGTTTTCAAATGCCTTTCTTTCATTTACTCTTGGGTTAATTAAGGTTCTGTCCCATCACATTGTTGATGGCAATAGTAAAAAAATGGAGCTATTCAAAATAAAGTCTGTGGCCTACTGATTGCTAGTTGGAGGCAAGAAATTGAGACTTCCCTACAACTTTACAGAACAATTTTATGTCTTATTGTCTTTTTGGTTTTTTTTTTTTTCCTTATTTTTCCTAGTAATATATTTTTAAAAGATTTTATTTATTTATTTCTGGAGGGAGAGGGAGGAAGCATGCATGTGAGCGTGCATGAGTGGGGGAGGGGCAGAGGGACACAGGGGTGAGGGGGAGGGAGAGGAAAAGGGAGAGAATCCCAAGCATACTCTGTGCTGACATCGTAGGACCACTCTGGGTTCCGGAGATCATGACCTGAGCTAAAACCAAGAGTAGGACACTTAGCTGATTGAGCCATCCAGGAGCCCCTTTAGTAATATATTTTTGTTGTATTTTATAAAATATTGGTTTGTGACTGGTTAGAAACTTAAAAAAAAGTCATTCACCACAAATTGTTTGAAAAGTATTGGGATAAAACATATTACACTGAACTTACGCATTTTTTTGTTCTTTCTAGATTATGTTCATCTTGAAAATAAAGATGGTATAATTCAGTCATTCACTAACTCATATTTATTCATTTGCTTACAAACACTTATCAATTTGATGTAGTGTTAGTTACTGATACACAGAATATATAAAACATCGTCCCGTTAGTAATGAACTCACAGTCTCCAGAGAAATTTAATTCTATGAGAGTAGTGGACCTAGTGTTTATAGAGTCAATAAACCTTCCTAGAATTAATTGTGTTATTTAAGTAAATATATATATAAATATATTCATACATATACAGTGTGTGTATATATATGTGTATTATAACACTTATAATATTTTTGTTTTTTAAACCTCCGGCATTATATGCAAATTGCTAAAATTTCAAAAGAAATTATCACAGGCAGGTCACATTTAATTGTTCTGATAATGTCATCTGAATAAAAACAGAAAAATATAGAGACTGATATTGATATTCAGAGTAGTTTGCCCAAAAGATCTGAGCAAATATCAGAATCATTATTGATAGAATTATAGCTCTAAAAAAAATAAGGAAAGAGGAGAACGAAAAAAACTTTTTTTTAGATGAAAATATCTGGGAAATATTGATATTGTGGTTGTTTTTAAAATGGAATAATTTTTAAATTTTTTTTTCTTTTTTGCATAGATGTACATATTTTGACCCCATCAGTTTATGTTGAATGCATACAAACTTGCATTGTAGCCATGCATGCGATTACTGCCTTTGCATATAACTGATTAACATCAGTTTCATCTAAATCAAGTTACTTGTCTTCATTTTTGCCTATTTTTTGTTTGCTTTTACAGAAATATTATCTCACCATACTATATTCCCCAAAGTACCACTGTGACATTTTGCTTTTTTAAAAATATTTGGTGAATTCTTAAATGAATCTTTTTTGTGCATGCCATATGTTCAACTCCTGTCTCAGATTTCTTCATAAAGCTTATGTGGTTATTTCTGTTATCATTTCCAAAAATAATTTACTCTGAAGACATAATTTTAGTAAGCAAAAGCACTGTTCAGTATTCCTAGGTTTAAATATTATATAGCAGTTTTTTATATGGCATAGACATACAAAATATGCCAGGTTTTTCAGACCCATTACTTTTATTCCTATTTTATCGATGTTGGATTGGAGAATCAAAGAGTTTAAGTCACTGGCCCAGGGTGACAGTCTACTAGGTAGCAAAGTTAAAATTCAGTCCAGGTCAATCTGATGAAAGTCTGTAATTTTGACCCATAGGTTACTCTCATTTCATAATTCGTGCTATGTTAAGTAGGATTTGATTACTTACACATAGGATCCTCTGTTTTGTTTGGGCTGCTATATCAGAATACCATAGACTGGGTGATCTATAGGCAATAGAAATTTATTTCCCACATTTCTGAAAGCTGGGAAGTCCAAGATCAAGACAAGAGCAGATTCACTGTCCAAGGAGGCTGTCTTTCTGGTTCATAGAGGGCTGTCTTCATGAGGCATCCTCAAACAGCAGAAGACATGAGGGAGCTCTCTCTAGGGTCCCTTTCATAATGGCACTAGTGCCATTCATGAGGGCCCCACTCTCATGATCTAATCACATCCTAGAGGCCCTACATCCTCGTACCATCACATTAGGGGTTAGGATTTTAACATATGCATTTCAGATAGAAAACATTCAGTTCTTAGTATCTTTTTATGTTATGTTCGTTATTTTTCCTGACTAACAAAATGTGTGTTGACTCTTTAGAAATTCTGTGACGCCATTGAGCTCAGGTAATGTTCTCAGTATACAATTACCGAACATTTGCTCTCTTGACTCAAGACAGATAAAATGACAACACTATAAGTTATAAAGACCCACCCTGTCTACCTTTCCTGGCCCCCCAAGTCCCACAACCTTGGTTTCTGTTATCTCAGGGTAAAATCAACAATCAGGATGAAGAAAGCCATATGGCTGGAAATCAACTTCATGAAGTTTTGTTTTGTTTTGTTTTCTGTTTAGGAATTAAACATTGATTAAATTTGAATTGGAGAAGATTCCAAAAATATTATAACCTGAAAGAATTGTACAATCCCCCCTTCAACACATATGCAAGGTATTAAAAGGAAAAGCCACTGACACTCTTGTCTGGAGGTTTTTTTCTTTTCAACATTCCTTGACTTCCAACTGAAGCCTGTTACTTGAAAGAATAAGTAACCTAAATCCAAGACATCTTTGGCGGGGGTGGGGTAGGGTGGTGGGGCTGGTGGTGCTAGGAATAGCAGTGCTTTTCTAAAACACTAAGTTGGCAATAAAAAGAATGAAGGGGAATCCATGATTTCAAGGAATTTATCTTTATGAATCTGCATTTAAAAGTGTGGTCTGAGAAGGAGAAAGAAGTAGCAAATTGCAAGCTGTAACCAATTCAACAAATAAATGAATATTTATTAGTTTGCTAGGGCTGTTAAAACAAAATACTAGAGACTGCTGGCTTAACTGGCAAATGTATTTTCTTACAAGTCCAGAGGCTAGAAGTCTAAGATCCAGGTGTTGGCAGGTTTGTTTTAAGGCCTCTCTCCTTAGCTTGCAGCCTTCTTGGTCAATGCTCTCATGGTCTTTCTTACAGATGCTCACATCCTTGGTGTCTCAATTTCTCTTTATAAGAAAACCAGTCATACTGGATCAGGGTTAGCCCATATGATGTCATTTTACCTCAGTTGCCTCTCTAAAGGCCCCATCTTTAAATACAGTCAGAATCTGAGGTTCTAAGGGTTAGGACTTTAACATACACCTTTTGGTGGGACAGGATTCAGTCCTTAACAGGTGTCAACTATTTCAAGAACTGTAGTAAATGCTAGAGGAAAGGGTTACAATTTTGGCTTTCAAGGAGTTTGCGGTCCTTGGTGGGATAAGGTTAACCATCTTTGGCATGACTCTGTGCGTGGTCTGGAGGTTAACTCCAGACTTTCTCATGCTACCTAAAATCTGGTGACCTCGTTTGAGTAGCTAGGAAGGTGTCCTTAGTCACTCAGAAGTATCTCATCTTAAGAGGGCACTTTTCTTATTAGAAAACATAAATATTTCATTAAGTTTACATATATGAGGCACTGGGAAAACAGCTCAGTGGGAACACTTGATTGAGAGTTGAATTAATGGTACACACATTTAATTTAGAGGACTATGAATTCAGTTCTCCAAAGTGGGGGCTGGGGGTTAAGTTGTCAGTAGAATAACTGATGATTTGGGGAGAGGTCAAGATTAAGAACAAGTTTAGAATTATCTCAGTGGAGGTGATATGTATAGTTGAGGTGAAAAGTGGATGAATCTGAGAATAAGGAACTGTAGGTGTGAAAGTGCTTCTGTCATGACATTTGTGCTCCGTGTTAGTGATCAAAGCAAGGCAAACCAGTGAGGAAGTTGGAAAGACTGAATAGGTCCATGGAAACTGAGAGAGAAATTACCAAGAAAAAGAGTTCTGTCTACAGTAGAGTCTATTAGAGTTCACAGTTTGTTGTTTAAAAAGTTTATAAATACATTTAATTTGTTAGAGTATTATTGGGAAGGAAGATTTTTAGCCTCAAAACCTATTAGCAACTGTCAGATATAGGTCTAATCCACCATTTTTTGGTCAACAATTTGAGTTTTATGTGCAGTGTACACGTATCCTATGATCGTCTTTAAGTAATATGAAGATTGATCGGCTACATGAGGTTCTTTTCTGTAGAGTATTAACTTGTGAAATCAGTAATCAAAGTATTTGCATTAGAAAGTCATCATTACCACAGGAACCAAAACCTTTTAAAGTCTGAATTTTTTTCATTGTCTTTACAAAATAGTTTTTTTAAAAAGATCAGTATTTTCTATCTTTATATGTAAGTAGATCAGATGCACTAATAAATTAGAAGAATTATCACGAGTTAATCCTTTTCCCTCCAAAATATGATTAGTACATTAACCTTTTTAGACTTACTGTCAGAGCAGGAAGAGCTTAACTATATCTGGTAAGTGCTTTAGTCAGTGATGAGCTCTTCTGTTGTAGCTGTGATGGGTCTTAATCCCTTCAGGAGGAGCATCAGCTTTCCAGAAGGAGGGTTCTCAGTCCCTCAAGACCAGAGAACCTGGAAAGGGCCTTGGGTGGGCAGACTGGAGACTTGTGTGTAATTCCTACCTTGGCTTTTGAGCTTTCATCACACTTTGCATGCCTAAGCTTTGTTTCCACATCTGTAGAAAGTGGTGCTAAATTTCTTTGTTCTATCAGATTATTGGCATGATTGATGGTGGGGGGCACTTTGTGTTATTCATCCATATGGTTTCTTTTTTAAAAAGTTTTATTTATTCATTTTAGAGAAAGCAAGCATGAGCAGGGGAAGGGGCAAAGGGAGAGGAAGAGAGAGAATTTCCAGTCGATTCCCCACTGAGTGTGTGGAGTCTGAAGCAGAGCTCAAATTCAGGACCCTGAGATCATGACCTGAGCTGAAATGAAAAAAAAAAAAAAGTTAGATACTTAACTGACTGAGTCACCCAGGTGCTCCTCAAGTATATGATTTCTTAATTAAATGTTGAATTTCACAAAAATAAAGAAGTTTTACTTTTAAAAAAATTATTTTCCAGGGGGAGTGGTGAGGGGCAGAGGGAGAGGGAGAGAGAAACACAAGCAAACTCCACACTGAGCGTGGAGCGCATCAGGAAGCTTGATCTCATGTCCCTGCAATCTCAGCCTGAGGTGGAACCAAGAGTCAGTCACTTAACTGACTGAGCCACCCAGGTGCTCCCAACATAAGGAAGTTTTAAAGCAAGGGTCATAAGTGAGGCTGAAATTGCCTCTTTGTGAAAAAAGAGGACTCTCTAACATGACTGAGAGTAGCATCCGTGTCTAAATGTGAACCCTATTGTATCTCGCATCCCATACATAAAAAGTATGTAAGAAGGAAGGAGGCCATTTAGTTGGAAGATTATGCTGGCTACATGAAGCTGCCATCCCTGTGGGAGGTATGCAGGACAGTGCTTTGATTTTGAATTGGAAAAGCTTATATACTTATACACCTGCATACATAAATAATAATACCAGTAAATAAAAATATCAAAAAGGATTTAACTAACAAATTTTGTAAAAATACTCCCTCCTCTCAAAAAAGCTGTCCATGTAAGATATTGCAAAAAGGACTGTATTTTTTTCCAGAAGGCATTGTCTTTTTGATATCCCCTTATGTCCATCTGGTCCCCATGCACTTTTCAAAACTACACTACTGCTGACTGAACAGAATGTAAGTGCTGGCTTTTTGTGAGTTTCCTTTCGCTGGCGCTTTTGGGCTCCAGTTTCAAGCACTATGAAAGCTTTTTGGTTTAAGTCTGATGTATTATAAAAAGCACAGACTTTGAATCTGATCTGGACTCAAATACTGGCTTTGCATTCTCCTCTAAAAGTTTCCTTTTGTCATCTGGAGAGCGGGGATGGTAACATCTACTCTAATGGCAACTATGAGTATCATCTTTAATAAATAGAACCACCACCTGACGATGTTTTTAATAAATGATGACTTTTTTTTTTTTTTTTTAACTCAGTGGCTCTTACATACAGTTTGGAAGTATCTGGGTGTTAAAAAAACATTCAGTGATCTGATTGCAGCCTTGAGACTCAGGTTTATGGGGACTTAGAGTGGAGCTTGGGAAGTTCCCTAGTTTGTTTTAAGGTGCCATTGGGATGGGAACCAGTGCTGTATCAAGTAATTCAGAAACATTACAAGGTAAATTTAGCATTCTGGTGTAGTGTCCCTTCACCTTTCCATCCCCAGCTCTGTGAGTGTGCACACGTGTGTGCTCCAGTATGAGAACTCTGTTTGAATAGGTAGCTATAGATTTTTGTATTTATTTTTTTAAGATTTTTATTTATTTATTTGGCAGAGAGAGAGAGAGATCACAAGTAGGCAGAGAGGCAGGCAGGTGGGTGGGGAGCTGAGCAGAGAGCCTGATGGCAGGGCTCCATCCCAGGACCTTGAGATCATGACCTGAGCCGAAGGCAGAGGCCCAACCCACTGAGCCACCCAGACGCTTCAAGATTTTTGTATTTCTCATTTCATTTACTTCTGATGAACAGCTTTTGTAGTGTGATTATGAATTAATGCGGCTACTTTTCTCATGGCAAAACCCATGGAAAGGCAATTATTAAAGAGGACTGTGACAACATTGTTGGGATAAGTGTGTATCTCTGAAGCAGACAACTTATACACATCAGGGCAGAAATTCTGGTATGTTTTAAAAATGAGTTCCACTTCTTTATATGCTGTCTAGTATATCAAGTATATAAAATATATTCTTTATATGCTGTCTAGCTTCAAAATTGCACAAGCTTGGTCATAAATAAATGTGTGTGTATCTTAATTATTTTTCAAATTTTTTAAAATTGTTTTTCCAGAGTCATTATATTGACAGCTGATAAGCCTTTAGGTCTTGTATTTAACATTTTGGTAACTAGCCTTCAATACAGTATAGATTTCTCAAAATGGATTTTCTTGATTTTTTTTTTTTTTTTAAGCATCTTGCTTGTACCACTGTAAGCCTTGGTAGTGCTAGTGCTAGCATGAGCTGCTTCTCTTTCTCCATTAGTGGGTCATTCATAAAAACATTATCTCATTAGTCTCCCGAAAACACAAGAAGGATGCTGTGGTGTAAACAAAATATATGCAAGCACTTATTAAAGAGTCTAAGGAGAAATGAAGCTTAGATCACCTGCTGTTCTGGACCATTCGTTGTGCCAGTGCAGAAAATGGAGAAATGTTCATAATGTACTCTGTTTTGTTTTATCCGTTGGCAGAATCCAAGTTGTAAGGTCCTGGGCCACTGAAACTTTATTTTATAGTTTGCTGAACATTTTAAGTATGTTTTATTTTCATAATAAATATGAAAAAATGAGAACATTCCTCTGTACCAATCATGCTTATTTGAGAGACACATGTACATGGATTATTCATTTCCCTCTGTTTTCATGAATTGCATCAGCAGCAGCATTATCGTAACCAATTGTATGTACCTATGGTGTGCTAGGCACCAGTGCATGAACGACTAACCTAATCCCCATGTTGTTTATATAATTGTCGCGAGTAGTAATGCAGTTGTGTAATGGTGTTTAAATGTCGGTTTCTTCCTTAATGTATTTTACCATTTCATGATTACCAATAAAAATCAGCAGCAATTCTTTTTTTATTCTTTTTTAAAATTTTTTTAAAAAATTGTATTTATTTATTTGACAGAGAGAGAGAGACAGCTAGAGAGGGAACACATGCCAGGGGAGTGGGAGAGGGAGAAGCAGGCTTCTTGTCAACCAGGGAACCCAGTGAGAGGCTCCATCCCAGGACCCCGGGATCATGACCTGAGCCGAAGGCAGACGCTTAATGACTGAGCCACCCAGGTGCCCCTCAACACCAATTCTTGACTACTAACAGTGTACCAGGTATTATGTAGTTGTTTCTAGTATTTATACAGCCCTGAAAGGTAGATGTCTTATTATCCCCATTTTATAGATGATGGAAGTGAAAACTTAGGTCAGTTGCCAGTGTAGCTTAGCAAATAGCAGAGCAGAGGTTTGAAAATACATCCGTCTGACTCTGTGCCTGACCTTTTTCTTGCAAACAATAGTATTTTACCATCACCGTCTCCACTTCTGGATTGCCGTTACCCGAAGATCATTAGAATTAGAGTTCCCGGAGCCTTTAGTTAATTCTCTAACAACTCATCTTGATTTGAAATGCACAGCTACTAGCTTTCCAGTCACAGTTTGGACTGGGGCCCAAAATGGTCTATTGAGTGTTTGGTTGTATAAATGACTGCAGCAACTTGCCATCTTCTCCATCAAGCGACTGAATAGTAACGTAATTAGATCCAGCGCTTAGATTTTGCTTCCTCCCATGATGTTTTTATCATTTGGTGATTAGATTACAATGTCAATGATTAACATGCATAGTTTCCCCACTCTAAGCAATAAGAAACTCTCTGTTCCATGTTTGAAGTTGGCTGCTGGGTTAATCCACTAACTGCCTGTACCTTGATCCAAAATTATATACTGATGAATGGTGATGAATTCCATGAAATACAGAAAACTGCTTTGTTGGCTGATACTAAGACGTGTTATGATTTGATATGGCTGTATATAAATGCTCTCACTCAAGCAGAACCCCAGGAAAAGGAGAGAATGCATAGAGCTGGAGAGCCATCCCTAGGGAAAAATCTGTGAAGGCAGTGCAGTAATAAAAATAATAATAATAATAATAATAATAATAAAAACAACATTATCAAAACTTCTTTAGTACCTATGATTGCCAAGCTATATTCTAAGCACACTGCATGCATTCATACCTTTAGCAGTGAGGAAATTGAGGTATAGGGAAGATAAGCCCAGGTCCCAGAGTGGCAAAGCCAGGATTGTAGTCCAGGAAGTTTTATTTCAGATTCTGTGGGGTTTTTCCTTTTTTTCTCTTAGCAGTTTTATTGAGTTATCATTGATATGAAAATTATGTATGTTGGGCAGCTGGGTGGTTCAGTTTGTTAAGCGACTGCCTTAAGCTCATGTCAAGATCCCAGAATTCCAGGAACTAGTCCCGTGTCCAGCTCCCTTCTCAGCAGGGAGCCTGGTTCTCCCTCTGCCCCTCTGCCTGCTCCTGCTCTCTCTCTGTCTCTCTCAAATAAATAAAATATTTTTAAAAATTATGTATATTTAAAGTATCCTGCTTGATGTTTTTCATATATGATACATTATGAAATGATCACCATAATCAAACTAATTAACATACATCCATCACTTTAAGATTCTGTGTTCTTAACCATTCTGAATTCTTTCATAAAGCTGTATGTGGATATAAATGTGGTTCTGAGCATAAAATGCAGATTTAATTTACTTGAGGATTTCTAGCTCAGAGCTTAATAAGTCTGAATATAATTTTTTTAAAATATTTTTTATTTATTTAACAGATAGAGATCACAAGTAGGTGGAGAGGCAGGCAGAGGGAGAGGGGGAAGCAGGCTCCCCGCTGAGCAGAGAGCCCGATGTGGGGCTCGATCCCAGGACCCTGAGACCATGACCTGAGCCAAAGGCAGAGGCTCAACCCACTGAGCCACCCAGGCGCCCCCTGAATATAAATTTTGAGTAAAAATGCTACTTCCTATGAATTCCCCTAGTGTTTCCACATAGGTAAATGGAACTTTTATTTATCTTCTGTTGTATTTTTTTACATGAAAAATGCTGTTCTAGCCTTCTGTCCTGCCATAATGTTACTCTCTTTTGTTTCTTTATGTTTCATTTTTTCAAAGCTATATCCAGTGGATGTGATTCTCCTAACATCAGGTGTTTTGGGGGCAGGTGTTGTTTTCTAAATCTATTAACAAAGAAATTAATCATAGAGACGTGTAATGAGTAGCACAAAATCACCAGCAAGTGAATATGAGGCTTGGAATGAGAGCAAATATTTGATTTCTAGAGAAGCAAAGTATATTACATCATCCAAATTTTGATGGAATAGTTTTAGTTTTCAAGAAACAAGGTTTTAGTAGCAGTGTGTGAAGCTGTAAATACAAGTGACATAAGTGAGGTAAAGGAAGTGGGGAGAACTCTACAAATAGGAATATTCGCTCCATTGAGAAACAAGACATAATTTCAGTATCTCACTGACAATATTTATCAATACTGAAAAAGATCAGTATTCGTTCTTTTAGAAAACTTGCCTTTTCATATTTCAAACTAAGCTGTTTAATTGGCAATTTTTATTATGAATGGCTTCACAAGAATTAGATATGTTACAGAAATAACATTTCAGTAGTAATTAAGTGATAAGATAAAGTTCTCCATTTAATTCAAGTTCTCCATTTAATTCAATAAGTTTCTTTTAACCTCTAGAAATTGTTCTTATAACATGCGTCAGGAATTACCTGTGTTCTCTTTTCTTTACTCTTTGGGTTATTTTCAGAATAGGGATATAGTAAGGGGTGCCTGGGTGGTGTAATTGGTTAAGCATCTGACTCCTGGGTTCCGCTCAGCTCTTGATCTCAGGGTTGTGAGGTCAAGCTCTGCACTGGGCTCAGTGTGGAGTTTGGTTAAAGCCTCTCTCTCTCCCTGTCATGTGCACGCCCTCTCTGCTCTCTCAAATAAATACATAAATCTTAAAAAAAAAAAAAAAGATACAACTAGTAGATGCTTTATTGTGTGACTATAGTTTTCTGCATGTAATAAAAAATTATTTTATGTTTCAATTGAATATTATTTTGAAAATAGGTATCAGAATCCACTTAAGGGCTCCTCATTTTTCTTAAATTTGTTTTATTTGGAATAAATATGCTACATTTTTCTCAAAAGGAAATTATACATGTGTGTGTAATTGTGTATTTTGGTTCAAGATAAATATTATTGCTTGCAATACTGACCCAGAATACATATTAAAAGTCAACTTTCATAAATCAATATTTATCATTTTCAAAATAAATCCATGACATGAACTTCACATGTTTCTCCTTAATTACATTTGATAAATATAATCATTGCATGTTTTTATTTGGATTTTGTCTTGAAAATATGTACTTGAATGTTCAAAATTAACATGCATACACTGTGGACAGTTACTTACACGATAATTATCAATGTATATACCATAAATACTCTCAATATACCTTGTTTGTGTAAGAATGATTCCCTTACAGATGATTCCCTTACATATAAAGAATACGTACACCTTTCACAATATTACTGAAAGTTGAATGGAAAAAATGTTCTGCAGAGTGTAATAAAAATTTATTGTTAAAATTCCTTTTATTTCCAAATTATTACGACAGCTTCATTTCGCTTTGTCTTTAGCTAATTTAATTTGCTATAGCTGTGGTCCCTCACTGTTATCAATTGTCACAACATGTACCTGTTATTTTGGGTCAGTTATTTACAGAACATGCTAAATTAGGTCATATTATAGGTGTTACCCTTGGGTGGAAAAGATAAGGCAAAGTAATCAAACAACATGTGAATCAACTTTGAATAATGGAACTTGGTAAGTTACATATAAGTAATTTGTATCATTAATATACGTGAAATAGGCAGTAGAATTTTGGATATGTTTTTGTGATCAAACTTCTTCATTTCTCATAATTGCAGGCATGTATATAGATTGAGATGTAACGTGTCTCTGTGCTTTATCAAATTTGTAAACTAAATAGAGGAAATACTATATTTGCCAAATATAGGAAATACTATATTTGCATATATCTTTATGTATTTGCATGAATGTAATCACATATTTACCAAGAAGCCTATTTACCTGAATATTTCTAAAATATGCAATTAAACTTATTTTGTCCCTTTAGCTATGTGTTAAAAACTTCAAATATTGTGGAAGAAGTAATTTAATTAACATTATTTACCATACTGGCTATGGTAACATATATTTGTGCACATATGTGGATATATGTGTACACATATATGGCAAGAATTTTTTGCAGCATTTTTATTGAACTATATCTTAGCCCCTTTCCAGGAAAAAAAAAATGTGATTAAATGTGATTAACTCTGTGCTATTCAAAGGGTGGACCAAATTGCTCCACAGTGTTTGTTTTGGGCCTGCCAAGACACAGAAACTGAGACTGAACATTTAGGAGTGTGTATAGAGGCAAAGCAATAGAGTAATTGTGCCTATTGAGTCTGATGAACATTTTGACTTGTCTTCTTGTGTGTCAGGTTTTATTTCATTTTCCTAGTAATTATTTTTTGTTTTATCGACCCATGACAGACTGTGGGAGGGTGGAGGGAAGGAAGGAAGGACAAAAAGACTGGTCCTTCATTAATTACAGTTTAAAAAGCACTGATTTATTTGATTCATGATTTATCTGATTATATCATAATTTATATTATAATTTATCTGATTCATGATTCAAAAATTTCAACATACAACCAAGATATGATACAGAGTTTAAAATTATTAGTGTAACTGGAAAAATCCTGTTTCAGTAAATGTCATGTCCATTAAGATTTTCTGACATATAAAATGCAAAAACTGGCATTACCACTTGAATAATAACATTTTATCGAAATGGTCATCAGCACTCAGGTAGCTCCTTTCTGTTTATAAAGAGAATATTTACACCTTATTATTTATTGATTCTGAATAATATAAATGATCTTACATTAAAAATACTAATTTAAGGGAATGAATATATTAAATACAGATACATTGAAATTCTAATTATTTATAGAAAAAAGTCCTGGACCATATTTCTTAATCTCTTTTGCAATGTGCATCTTCATTTTTCTGCCTGTGGCTCTTTAACCTTCACTGTTGTCTTTGATAGTTTTCCCCCATTTTAAAGGTGGTGGCTTGTTTATCTTTAATCCATGAGCCAACCTATACTTTGTCCTCTACTTCCATTGCTCAGCTGACGCTTGTGATTTCTGGGTCAAACTACCCATGCAAACTCATCCATCCTAGGGTGCACAGAGAAGAGTTCTTTAAAGAACATTTTAACATTTTATGAAGTGAGAATGATAGTCTCAGTGAAATGGAAAAGTAGTTCAGTGCTTTCGTGTGTGATGTCACACATTCACACTTGCTATTCGTAAGGCGTATCACCTCCCCTCTTCCTCCCAGCATAAGGCTGGGATCCAGGTGAAATTACCCTGTTGTACAGGTGCAGGTCAGCCTTACACATGTTGAGTTTGCAGGAACGTCACATCCTGAATTTTTTTTGTTTGTGATTTTATTTTATTTTATTTTTTTCAGAGTTCCAAGATTCATTGTTTATACACCACACCCAGTGCTTCATGCAATACGTGTCCTTCTTAATAACCACCACCAGGCTCATGTCAGTACAGGCTCTAGGAACAAAATTCAGGCTGCGTGAGCTGGGTGACCCTAGATTTGTTCCTAGAGCCTGTACTGACATTTTGGGTATGATTTAACATAAACATTTTTGAAAAATCTAACATTTTGCTGAGTTACCCACTAGCATTTGTAGAGTTGATGGGGAAAGGGAACCTAGGTTTATATCAGCTTCTTTCTGTGTAACAAGGTCATGAAGAAAAATGGTATTCTTTTAATACAAATCTCAGCAAAGTTGGAAGGAAATGTAAAATTCCTAATAAATAAGAGAAGCTTTAGGCCAACTAAGAATTAACTTGTAAGAAATGGTGAAGATGGCAGGTGGAAGGAGGAATAAGGAAAGGATAACACTGTGAAGTTATGGAGATGAGCAAAATGTGCAAAGATCAGGAAGCATGAAATAAGCACTTTGCTTCTAGAATGAGTCGTTGAGCCAAGAGGGTGAAAGAGGCATGATACATTACTGATTGTGGCTACTTGCATCTGTAATGGACTGTGTGATCACTTCCTGCTGCTTGGCTGCAAAGACCCTTAACTTCCTGGGAAGTATTACGTATAAACCAGTGCTACCCAGTAGAAATTTCTGCAGTGAGGGCAGTGTTTCTGTTATCTGCACTGTTTAGTATGGCAGCCACATGAGGCTAATGAACACTTAAAATGTGAATATTGCTACTGAGAAACTGAATTTTTAATTTTTTCAATTTAAATTATTTACTCTGAAATAGCCACACGTGACTGGTGGCTACCCAATTGGATATTGCAGATATAATCCAAATGACTTCTACATTATACTAATATCAGTCTTCTGTTCACTATTCCATTTGAGCTAATTCACTTTCCAGATAGAGATGGTGCAGCAGGTATGACCGGTCTCGTACCCAGTATGCTATTTTCGGTCTTGAAATAAAATTGGAACTAGCTTATATATGTATGCTGCCAGTAGATTAACATCTGCAATAATAATACAAAGGGTTGTATCGGGTTAGAAGCCTTTTAAATAGAAACCAGCTCTTCACTGAACACAGCTTAGCGTCTGAGCTTGTGCAAACTTTCTGTTTCATTAATATGTAAATCTTACCTTTCATAGGTAAGCTCTTCAGAACTGTGATCCACTTAGTGTGTGTTCTTGTTTCCCTGTGAATACCCGTTCCGGACATGCACATTTTACATTTTAATTCCCTGTGTGAGTTTAGTTTTTAGAAACTACTATGCCGTTTAAGGTCCATGTTTTCTTTTAGAAAAAAGACTATTATAATTTCTAAAATAAAAACTGTTTCAAAAATTCATACTAAAAATCAACCTCAGAAACATCTCAAAGTATTTAACATGCAACAAATATTAAATATATTTGAAATAAATTATTCTTCAAGTTGTAAGTTCATAATATTATTTTAAAGTAAAAGAGGATATCTGCAATATTAAAGAACTGGAGTATATTTAAACTTCAAAGCTAGATGAGTGAGAACACTAAGAAAGAAATTTGAATGAAAGTTGACAACGTAAACTTTTTTAAACCACTTATATAGCTCAATTACATTTATTTTTTCAGGCTTGTGCAACTTGGCCCATATGTAACAGACATTTTCAGATCCACTGGAAAAGCAGAATGCTTGGAAACATTTTATAATAGATCATCCTTGGAAACAGTTTGTCTCACTACCTGAAATTTCATCGACATGACTGTCTTTGATATGTCCTGCATAGTCAGGCTGTAAAATGATGGCTGAGGATAAAACTAGTGGAATGTTCTAGAAACTGGTCACTGATGCAGTAGTTTAAGCATTGTACTAACATGTTTTCTGGGAAGGAATTAGACTTTTTCAAAGAGAGATTCTAGAACATTTCATTTCACTATTTATGAAAAGTAGGGCAAGCTGCAGCAATTTCTTTTAAGTGGATACACTAGTCATAGATGATTTAATTGAGCCACTTTCCAAGTTGATACAGATGATGATTGTGTTTAATTCTTTGTGGAGAATGAGTCAGACATGTAACCCTTTATAAATGGTTAATCAGGGCTAGTTAGGCTATTTCAGTAGAAATACTGCTTAAGTATTGTCCTGTAGAATGATAGCCTCCTGTATATTATAAAATTTAATATGCTTTTGAATATAAGCCGCATCATTATTTTATGTACTGATAATGTGGAAAATGTTGTCAATTAAATTATGATATGTCCTCACTTGTAAATATGGCTTTCTTTCAGAGATGTTAAAAAGTGCCTAAAATCTATGCTGAAATGCTATGAAATAGGATAATAATTTTATCACAAAGAATCCTCTGGTGGAAATGGTTTATGGAAATACTGCAGACTGATACCAGGGAAGACTTTCATGTCCTACAGGTTAGAACTCCAGTGACATTTCACTCCCTCTGGAAAATATTCCTATCTATATGAATATGAAAATATTCATGAATATGAACATATTCCAGATCTGATTCAGATGCCCCTTCTCTTGGTGCCTACAGCACCAGTGCACAGCTCTGTGGAAGCTTAACCTAACAATCAGCTTATTGCTTTTCTGTACCTACCACATAATGTCTGAGCCTCAAGGCATTTGATACGACTTTATTCAGATTTCTAGCATTCTGCCTGGTGTATGGTGGGTGTTAAATGACTCTTCAATGAGTAAATGGATGAACAATAAAAAACAAATGGGTGCTGATGCAGTAGCTACAATACCAAATGAAATTCTTCTTTTGAAACTTTTCTAACAGACTAACAGTATGACTTTCCTACATTTGAATTATAGTTCAGTGACATTTTCATGTTATCCTGGAAGCTGGACTATTTAGTATGTACTTTGGATGCTGTGATATCAGAGACACTCCTAGAGTTAATTACAGTGAACATAAATAAAAACTACAGGTAACCAAAGTTGAGACTGCGTACTTTATAGATTTTTTTTGGTGTAATGATCCACTTGCTAATTTTGACTCCCTTTATAATAAGTGTAACTTAAAAATGAAGAAGACATTCCTGTGTTTTTTTTCTTAAAGTAGGGTAAGTAAATATATATTTTTTTTCTGAGAGAAATGAATGAGATGCAGGGTGGAGAAATTCAGAAGTGAACAACAAGAAATAAAATGAAATTCTAATATTTGGAAATTATTATGTACTAGTAACTATAATTGGGCCTAACACAGAAAGCAGGATCTGTGAGGTAAGGAGATAAAGACATTAGAAGAAAAAATTACTGCTATCTCCATTCCCCTTAAAAAGTGATGATAACAGGCAAAGAGGAATCATGAGATAGGTCAAATACTCTTCCTTTGACTGGATGATATAAAACTAAAGAAAATGGTGTCCTTTATTTTTTGGCCAGGACAACAACGATTAGATATTTTAGATGTTATGATATTCCTAACCTGGTCATCTAGATGAATGTTTGACTAGGTTATTGACACCCTTGTATGCATAATTTTGATGTGGTCATCCAAATCTTATTAACAAGATGCCTAGTTGTGATTAGATAATATATCAATTACTCATCTCTTAAAAATATTATGTTACTATTTTAAGAGATTATTGATGTTACTCTTATAAACAATTATGCAATCAAAAGTTCTTTAAGACTGCAGAAACATGTTTGTTTCAAATTTATATATTTAATCCTTTGTTTTGTCATCTATGTAAGTATGATACATTTTTAAATGATTTGGCTTGATATAGCATGCATAATTTTATTGTGAATCAAAAGCCAGTATGTCATCTTTGTTTAAAAGATTTTATTTATTTAACACAGACAAAGAGAGAGCACAAGCAGGGGGAGCTGAAGAAGGAGAAGCAGGCTCCCTACTGAGCAGGGAGCCCAAAGCGGGAGTTGATCCCAAGACCCTGAGACCCTGATATCATGGTATCATGACCTGAGCTGAAGGCAGATGCTTAACCACTGGACCACCCAGGCACCCCAAAAGCCAGTATTTCTATGCTTGGTGAAATATGACATATTTTAGTCCTGATCCAATTTACAACTAGAAAGCAGATATTCTTGTAACACTAACTTCTTGAGAAACGTTGTTCATTCCGGAAACGATTGACAGAGAGCTCATTGTTTTATGATACTTTCTTGAAGATTATGGTAAATGATATTAAAAAGAAGAAAAATATAACTCACTTCCAATTTTTACATAAAAGCATAATTTTTGTGCACACGTAATAGCTATCTGAAATGATTTCCGTATTAGCTAATATTTTATTTCCCCCGGGTGGTGAAAATAGTCACTGATTTGAGTTTCTTCTGCAGTGAGTTTCATGCAATTAAACCAAACAAGAAGAACAATTTCTGTAAACCACAGTCTGGAAAAATTAAATAGAATTTATACATTAGTGATTAGGTGTTCATTATTAGTATAACTAAGTTTTTGTTTCCTTCACTTTATTAAAGATTTTCTCATATCCATTTTATTAATCTAAATTGTATTATATTAATAAATCTCACTGCACTGTAAATTATTTAAAAATATTCAAATATGTCTATATCATGGTATTAGAATGTATCTTGCTGAGCTCTTTATAGAAATACCATCTTCAACACTTTCAGGTGAGGTAAAATATATTTCTCTTGTATTTCCTCCTAATGATATGGTTGACTGTAAAAGAACAATAATCACTATTGCCTCAGAGTAAATAGGCTTTGAGATTCATTAACCACCTTAGTTTTGCTTCAGCTATTAATCTGAGAAGGCATGTATTATTTAGCATATT
Organism: Enhydra lutris kenyoni; assembly: GCF_002288905.1. Classification (NCBI taxonomy): domain Eukaryota; kingdom Metazoa; phylum Chordata; class Mammalia; order Carnivora; family Mustelidae; genus Enhydra; species Enhydra lutris. Next base: position 728,585 of record NW_019154133.1, on the reverse strand, counting down.
ACAATGCAATAGAGAATATTCATTAATTAATTCTACTGGGAGATTTTGGTACTACCATAAACAACATTTAAAAAATAAATTAGTCTTATAGGGAAATAGAAAGTAGAATATAAATAAATAAATATATATATATATATATATATATATATATATATATATATCACAAAGAGAAGCAGACCTGCAAGTAATTATTTTCATATTCATAGAGGGACAAGTAGTTACAATTCAGGAATTCTTCACAGGAATGGAGGTAACAAGGAGTAGAATTTGATGGTGAAGGGAATTAGCTTAGCACGCAGTTAAGTATATAAACTCTGGGGAAATCTTGGGTTTAGATACTGATTGTATTGATTACTAGCAGGGAAATCTTATGCAAGTTATGTTTCTTCTCTAACCCTAGGCTTTGTCAAACATGTAATGGAATAAATATAGCATCCAAAAGACGGTGTTCAAGGTGCACCAGAGTGGTTCAGTCCCTTAACCGTCCAACTCCTGATTATACCTCAGTTCATGATCTCAGGGTCTTGGAATCAAGCTTGACGTCAAGCCACTCACTCAGCATGGAGTCTGTTTGAGTTTCTTTTCCCTCTCCCCCCCCCCCCCCCCCCCCCGCCCTTCCCCTTGCTGGCACTCTCTCTTTCAAATAAATATATGAGTCTTTAAAAAAAAACCAAAAAACAAAATGAGAGTGTTTATAGGCAAGGTAATGTAATCAAGTACCTTGTATTAAACAGGGTATTGTAAAATGTTTCTAGTAATGCTGACTGAATTTTACCTGCTAATGTTGCATACCAGAGTGATATAAATGTGTTTTTCACAATCATGTGACACAAAGGGAAATCTAAAACTAAATTAAGGAAAACATAACACTTTGTTTTACATATACTTGGACGTAGGTTAACAGGAGTGCAGCTGGAGGGTAAAATCTATGTTGTTAAGTCTGTCTTCCTAGAGCCTGTCAGCCTTGTTTTTGTTGTTGTTGTTTTATAATATAATAATAATAATAATAAGCAGTGCCTGGATGACTCAGTCTGTTAAGCATTTGACTGTATCTCAGCTCAGGTCTTAATTTCAGGATCGTGAATTCAAGCCCCACATGGAGCTCCACTTATGATGTGGAACCTACTTTAAAAAATATATGTATGTGTGTATATATACACATATATTTAAAATAATGAAGTTTGAAATATTGTGAAAAATTTTCACAATATTGTGAAATATTTTGAAAATAATCTGTTACCACAATGTAACAGATACATGAAGTGAGCAAATGATGTTGGGAAAAATGGTATTAAGAAACTTGCGTGACATTCTGCCACAAACTTTCAATTTGTAGAAACAGCATCTGCAAAGCACAATATCCAAAGTGAAGTGCAATGAAAGTGGGCATGCCTGTGCTTATTTTTGTATAGTTATATTATTTTAACTGACCATTTTTGGGTTTCGGCTTAGTATGAATATTGTAAATACTCAAGGTAAATGGATACCGTGCCTGTGATCTGGGGAAAGTAAATGACCGTTACTAAATCATCTGTGTAATGGGTACATTAATACCAGTCTGTCTGTAAGTTTTTGAGGGACATTTTTTTCCTGCATAGTACACTGTAAGCTACAAACACTATGCAGAGGTAAGTAATTATTATACTTACAATACTTAAGGCAAATAAATAAAATGATTGCAAGTTTAAGTTGAAATTTATCCATGTAAATCAAAAAATCCAAATTATAACACCTACCATGTTCAGTCCTCTGTGTTACATCTATGCTGTATTAATACATTCATTAACTTTATTAATTCAACAGTGCATATTTACATATGTATAAGTATATAAGTATACTTATTATATATATTATATACACGTATATAATATACTTATTATATATATGTGCATATATACACACACACACACACACACACTTATATACAAATATATATACTTCTATGGTAACTATGGATACAGAAACAATTAATATATAGCCTTCACACTGAATTAAAGTGCAGAGTGTTGATTACTCTAATGGAAGTAAATGCCGTGAGTCACAGAAGCCTAGACATGGGTTTACCTTTTCAATGAGGGGATTCTGGGAGTTTTTCCTTAGACAGTGATTTCACTTAGGGTGCAAGATGTGCAGAACAATTGTCTTTATCTCAGCTCAGAAGATAAGGAAAGGAGAGCACATGCCATGGAAATTTATGAATAGTATTATTTTATGGACTCAGTAAAACCTTACTGATAGGTTATAGTCCATCACTCTGACCGACAGTAATCTATCTGGCCCCTGATATACAAGAGACTCTTAAGGTTCATACACTGCTGAGAACTGAGGAGCTTCTTATCCAAAAGGCAGGGATGAGGCGATGGGGGGCAGGGAATGCTATAAGAGTATCAGGTCTTTGGCTATGAGCTGAGGAGAGTGTGATTGGTCTTGACACATATATGGTTCAGATAAATTTATGAAAAGGGACTTGTGCAGGAGCACAAGTATGCTGGGAACAGAGAAGTCATTACTGTAGTATCTATCCACTGCTTGCTACATCTGCCTTGGAGAATTTCTCCATTAACAGGATGTTGTATCTTCAAACTTGAGGTGGGAGTTGGGGGAACAGGTAGGATGGAGGTGTCTTCTTTCTCATTTGCTCTCTCTTTCTTTTTTTTTTTTCTCCCTCCCTCTATGCCTGCTTTCTCCCTCCCTCTCTTCCTCTCTCTCTTTAAAGGTCTAGAATTTAATATGGAATGCTGTTTTGGCCAGCGGGTTATGTTGGGAGGATGCTGATAGGCTCTCCTCCCTCTGGTTCTTCTAGCTAGCACAAGAGTTGCCACCCAGAATGAGACAAAGGTCAGATAAAGTGCTTGCCTTTTTTGTACCACTGAGGGATGACCAGGTCATGTGGGAAAGGACAGTGGTTAAGAGTTTGGAATATTCACAATTAGAAAAGCAAGAGAGAACAAAATCAATGCTCTACAGAATGAGTGACAAGTAGCGGGTGGTTTGTGTTCCTTCATTTCTAACCTAGCCCTGGGACCCACAAATATTATGAAGCACCTCCCTGCCTCTGAAATGTTCCTGTCTCAGTTTACAGCATCCCCCCCCCCCCCACCCTGTTGCTCAAGCTAGATAGTTAGAAGTCACTTTTTCCCCCCTCCCCTGCTCCTCCTGGAAGTTATTCTTGATTCTTCTCTTTGCCTTTCCCCTCTTTTCTAATACTGAGTGAGTCTTCTAGGTTCTCTGACAGAATGGATCTTGAATTTTTCCATGTCTTTCCCCATCTCCACTGCCACCAGCCTAGGCCAAGCAAGGTACATCATTCTGGCTTAGATTTACTGAAACAGTCTCTTAACTGGACTTTGATGTTTACATTGTCTAATCCATGCTCTACATAGCACTTAGAGCTGATCTTTCATAAAACATAAATCAGATCATGTCACACATTGGCTTAACCCTTCAGCAGCTTTTCATTACACTTAGAACAAAACCCAAATTCCTGGCGGTGACTTACAAGGCCCTGCCTGATTTGGCTCCTGCTTATCTTTCCAACCTTGTCTTGTTCCTTCTTGCTCATTATGTTTCAGCTACAGAATCTTTCTCAGTCCCTCCAAGAAGCGTTATTTCTGCCCAGACTCTTGGCCACTTCTCTGCATAAGGACTCTGCCCTTAGCTGTTTTGCACAACTGGTTTCCTTTCTTGTTTGATGTCTCAGATTTTATTGCAGTTACTCAGAGAGGACTTCTTTGGTTTGAACCGTGTGTCTTCCTTCACTCTTATTTTTTTCTCATACAGCAACCTCTATATGTCCTTTGTAGTACTCAGCACAATCTAGACAGTGTGTGCTTGTTTTCTGGCTGTTCTCTGTTTGCTTCTTTAGAATGAGTGCTCCATGAAGATAGAAACCATGTCTCCCTTTTTCTCCATTGTGTTGTATCACCGGGCCCATGCCTGACGTATATGCAGAGCCAGTATGCTTTTGGAAGAATGAATGACTGAAAGGAAATGAGAAGTAAGATTTTTTTGGTGAATTTAATAAGAGGAGAGGAGTTGATCACTATAGGTAGCATACCAAAAATATAATTTTGATACTGATGTATAGTGGGGGAAGTATAACTGCTTGTTTATTTAGATCAGATAGATAGTACATTCCTTCAGGTAAGATCTCAATCTTTAGAGCTTCACGGATTTCATATAGTTATTCAGGTTAGAGCTTACTCTCTTATTTAGATATTTGCTAAGTACCAGACTCATTCACACCTTAATTTATCTTTATTATTTCAGCTCATTCTTATTAATCATTAAAAAAAATACTCAACCTATCAGTCCAAATAAAGAATATAAATAAAGCAAAGAATATAAGGAAAGGAAAGGAATCATAAAACTACCCAACTTAAATTTTTTAACTTGGGAGCATTTATTGTTCAGAAGTCTGTTAAGAAAGTATAATAATTCATACATATCTGCAGGGATTATTTTGGAAAGTAAATTACCTTGCATGTACTAAATTAGGTATTGTTTCATGAAGACACGATTCAGTTAGGTGTTTGTATATATTTATGTTATGTGTCTATACTAGATCTCAAGAAAAATGTATTTCTTGAAAAGTTTTCAAAAAAATATTTGAAAGCTGCTGTTCTAGGTGTTATCATTCTAAAAACCTGTGTATAATTCTTGCTAACCCAATCTCATGCATAATTTCATTGAGGGGAAATTCAGTAGATAATTTGTTTGTGAGTGTAACCAGAAAATGATAGTTCAGTCAGAGCTTACTGAACAAAAGTTACATGATCTTTTTTTCCACAATTAGTTTTTAAATTTTATATCTAAATTTTTGTTTTTGGTATTTACATATGAAAATTCTTCTCTCACTTCAGAGTCACATTCGTGATGATATTTGCCCTAATTTGCCATTCCTCCTGACTCCCCTATTACTGTTAAGGAATGATGTAAAGTTGATAAGAATTAATTGTGGTTACAATAGCTGTGGGTCATTAAACACCATGCATCAAGTCTTAGAAATTAGTTTCATTATTGTAATAGTGATTTAGAAAACAATTTTTCCCTTTTGACTTTTAGAATTATTATTACTCTGATATGTGATATTTTGGGGTCCATTTATCAAATATTAATTAATGAACTGCTCCGAGCCTGCCACTACAAGTTAAAAGATACTTTCCTAGCCTACAGGAAACACGTCTTCAAGCATAGAATCCAGACTGGTAAACAGATAAGATCACACAGTGGGATAAATGCTTCAAGAAGCACAATATAGAGCTATAAGGGCGTGAATTGAAGAGACACTCCCTTGTTCTTGAGTGGTCAGTGAAAATTTCTTTGTCCTGCAAGTGTTATTTAATCTGAGACATAAAGAGTGAGTATACGTTAGCAAAACAAAAAAGAAAAATGTGATTGTGGTAGTTAATGTTCCAGTTAGAGAAAATAGCATAGTGTGGGAAAATGAAGGTGGAGGAGGGCTGTGAACTGGGCTGAAAAGAGTGAGCCACGTTAAGGGAATCAGATTCCATCCTGGGTATAGGGGACGTTTTCAAGCATGTGAGAGAGCACACACAATATTAGCAGCATGGAAGAATCTTGATATCTCTGCTAATCCAAGTACACTTGACCCTAAATGGTTGAGTTAGCACTAGACTCTTGAGAATTAAGACTAACACTGGACACAAAGGTACCAACTCACCAAATGCTGTGGCTTTTGGTTGCAGTTGGAAATGGTAAGAAGAGCAGCATTTGGAGGGGAATCTCCAAAACTGTCCAAGAGAAGGAGCGCCTGTATTTTCCTGGTAGTGGTAGGGAAGGGCACATCATTTGCTCTATTAAATATAAATGACTCCTCAGGGTTTCATTTTGTACATGCACATGCGGGTACACACATCCAACACGCTAGACACATGTAAGAAGTCACATGCCATTCCCATGCTGTGGGTTTCCTCCCCCTCCTCCAGCATGCCCTCTGAAAGGCCCATACTAGGTCCTAGATAGTTTTGCAGTTTCACTCATGTTATGCATGCGTGCATTCGTTCGTGTATTTATTCATACTTGACCTGCATACGTACATACATGCATACGTTCAATCAGTCATTTAGCCATTTCTTGGGCAAAATTTATAAAGCAAGGCATCCTTCCTCATCCTTTCCTTGGCAGGCACAACATCTGAAATGTTCTCTGTCCTTGAAGAGAAAATAGTATGTGTTCAGAGTCATGACCGAAGTCTATAAAAATTGTTCTGGGTCTTTGTAAGGAACATAAGGAAGCTTTACATGAAGGTAGCAGGATTTGAGTAGAGTCTTGAAAAAATGGAAAAGATTTGAACACACAGCATGTGTAGTAAAGGATGAGCAAGCGGTAAACGCAGAGGGAAGATGCAGGTGAAATGTCAATACCCAAGTTCCTCTTGTATTGCTGGAGCCAGGAGAGAATTTGGAACTGCTTATTCTGTAATACCAGCGTCTACTCTGAATTCTTGAGACTCACTAACTCCAAGAGCAGTCCACATTAATCCCAACATCCTTTTTTTCATTCCTGCCTGTCATAATTACTTGTGTAGCTGTCCATATCTCTCACTAAATGTTAATATGACTTGGTTTAAAAATCTGAGTGTCTAGAGAATAAATAGGAAATTGAGAGTTGGGAAGGATAATACATCTTTTGGAAGAAAGAGAAATGATAATTAGCCTGAATCCTGAGGTATCTTTTGTCCCACTTTTCGATTTCTAGATGAGGATATACGTTCTTGACACCTGATGGGTGTGTTCCGTAGGGGCAAAGCCAGCACTCGAACCCCTGGTTCCTAACTTGTTAGTGCCTTTCTCCCCATGATAAGAAAATCTGGTCATGTAATGCAGGTAAATAACACTTTAAAAAATGAAACCTGAGAACCTAAGTGTGATACAGGTGAAATAGACAATTATTAAAATATTATTTACATATCCTTTTTTGGTATGTCACCCCTAATTAATTTGAGATGTAGGTGGGACATAAATAATAAATAATTTATACTTGGCTAAACAATATTTAACCTAATACAGTTCATAGATACAGGATTTATTGTTAATTTCCATCAGTGCCAATAGACTACATAATGATACTGGTTATGTACGATTAAGTTGATTCACATTCCCAATTTTAAAAAATACCTATGTAATAATTCACAGAGTGTTTCTGGGGTAACTGATTTAATTAAGGAAATTTACATTTTGTTCAATATGCTAATTAAATATTTTATTTAATATTTAATATTAAAATTTACAAGATAATTTATACGTGGAGAGTAATTACCAGCTGCATATTATTAAATATTGCAGAGCAACTTATAAGAATGACACAGATTCATTCATTTAATTTGGATGAGAAAAATAACAAAATAACACACATAAACAGAATTTCCATTTCTTTAAACCTAATGTATTAGTAGATATCATGAATTATTGTATAAATAATGTGAATAGAAGCAAGTTTCAGTGTGTAAAATTTATTTGCTTACAGAACTTAAAATATAAATTAGGTGTACAATAAATTGTTCTCTAGTTACTGTATTTAGGAAGATTTCTAACAAATCTTGAAGAAATGGAACATTTTTTATTCAGCTTTCATACTAGTTTAGTTACTACTGTGGGCACCACATCATATTAATTGTTACTATTTTCTACTAATAATGATCATTATGAGCACATATTTGATATACACACTGTACTAAATTTTTTACCACATTATCTCATTTAAGTCTAATAATAATCTTGCAAGTCTGTTATCATTTCTGCATTTTAGAGATGAAGAAATGGAATCTCACAGGGAATAAGGAAATTACTCAATCAACCATTAAATAGCAGAGGTGGTACTTAAGCCCAAGCCTCTCTGATTCCAAAGGCTGTGATCTTAATTTCCATGGTAACCTGCCTTTATTCAGTCTACACATATTTACTGAGCCTCTCCATGCTAGCATTCTTTCAGATGCTAGGAATGTCAACATACATAATAATAGCTTCGACCCTTCCAGACTTCCTCCAGGAAGAGAGTCTATTCCAAGAAAGAATCATAATGACATACGCTATGGGAGAATGGCATAAGAACACTAGAACAGAGTGAGGACATCAAATAATGCATATCATTTCTGCCTAGGTGTGTTAAGGAAAGGCTTTGTGTAAGAAGAGATGCTTGAGGTAGGACTAGAAAAATAAGGAGGTTTTGGATGGATAAGAGAAGGAAGGGTTGTCCTCATTCGGGATAAGACTGGAAGCATAAAACAGCATGGGGAAAAGCATGGTTTTCAGATTGACTGAAGCAAGTAATAAAGTTAGAGAAAGGGCATATATATCACAATTTGCCTTATATCCAGTTAGAAAGAGGTTATGACATACTCCACAGTTATTGTTATACCATTGAAGATTTCATAGCACTGAAAAAAAAAGCTACATTTTTCTGTATGATACAATGTGGATAGAGTGGATATATCTGCATATAATGTTCAGTGTCGTGAAAGGAGGCCTCCCTAGTGGGAAGAATACCAGTAAAGAGACTATGACTAGATCAAGGAGGGGTATAGGACATTTATAAGTATGTTAATTATTGTTGTTCTTAAAAATATGCTTTGGTTATATGGTCCTGAGTAAATTTATAGAATTCTGGTTATTTCTCACATGCTTTAGTTGCATGTTTATGTCTATAAATATTTCCATAGATGTTGGGTTATCATTAAGTCCGTCAAACCCTCTCTCAAAACAGCCTTCCCATCCTTTTCAAATATACTTCACGAGGAGACAGTTAAATATTTCAGGGATCTGGGCCCAGTCTCCTCTTCTAACTCAGGAATCTGAAGTGCAGAAAGGAAGCTGAGAAAAAAGTACAGCCATGTGGATTTGTCAAATATGTCTTGTATGTGGGTATTTGGTATATGCTCATGGTGACATTATAGTCCCCTTTCCTAAGCAGAGGAAAGACAGATACTCCAAAAAAATGCCTTGATAAAATCAATTAGTCATTTGGGGAAAAAAAAGTCTGGGCAGTAATTCACTCCTTATTCCAGTATGGATTCCAAGAACGTGAGAGATTTAATTGTGAAAACCCAAACAGTAGAAGTACCAGCACAAAATTTGGTTACTGACTATACAGGGGTTTTCAATAAATGGTACCAAATACAAATATTCAAAGAGAAAAGTTAAATTTGACTACATAAAAGCTGAAAATTTTTTTACTCTGAAGATAATATGTACAAGTTGAAAGAAAAGTGACTGTGAAAAATTTTTTTAACATAAGTGAGATATGAATTGTTAATATGGCCAACAAAATATGCAAATATATTCAGATTTGGTAATAATCTAATAAATGCAAAAAATGATAATGAGATGTCATTTTAGCCTACCTATTTGAAAATTATTTTTTAAATTAACTATATTCACTCTTTTTCTGAGTGTGTGAAAATGGGCACTTGAAAATACTGTTCGTGGGCATATAGTTGGTATATATGGAAAATGTTTAAAAAGTGTAGTATAATATAATATATAACATATATGCATTAAGAAATGGATTCCAAAGAGGTAGTTAGACAAGTTAATGAAAATAATGTCCAACAAGGGCATTTTTATACAGGATGATTTATAAGATCAAAACACTTGAAACAATTTTCATTGCTCTCAAGGAAGGGACTGGATAAAATCTGTATAGTATAAAAATATAAAGTAGATTAATACTTGTGAACATGGAAAATCCCTTCATACACACACACACACACACACACACACACACATGATTTTCAGTCATATATGTGATAGATATATCATAGATAATATATAGTAGATATAAGTACCTTAACAATTAGGTTGTTAGTAATTATGTTCGTTTTCCTATTTGGATTTTTATTTATGATATTCTTATAAACAGAAAAATAAAGTCTTTTTCACTTTATAGGACAAAACCTGATAGATTTGGTGGAGACATACATATTACCATAACAGGTCTTGGGTCCAGGCATGCTCATGATGCTGTCAGAGGTGGAAAGTAGTCAGACTAATTCCAAGTTAGCTAACAGTAGAGTTAGAACAGTTAGTATTTGGGTTTTGAAATGTTGAGACCACAGAAGGAAGGACTGGCACTGCTTCAGTTTACCATCACGCGACGTCCCTCTTCCATGTTACCGAACTCAAAACCCTGAAATGCTGGATAACTTTCCTCTTTCTTTGTGTTAGTCACCCTGACTGCTTACCAAGTCTAATTCTTTGATGCATTCTGTTTAGTCCATTTGAACGAGCATCCTCATATCCTGGGCTCTCCTGTATGTGGATGATGCCGTAACTTTCCAGCTGGTCTGTTTCTTTCTCTTCATTCTAACACTGCTGCTAAAATAATGTTTGAAAATGTCATAATTCAATTCAAACTCCTTTAGTCGCTTCCTACTACCTACCGGATAGTGGCTTCCTTTCTTTCTGTGCTTCATCTGTTGACTGCAGAAATTTGGACTGTGCCGCCATTGTGCCATTCATGTATACTTGGCTTTCCAATCTCATTTGTCTGGAATATCCTGCTGCATTTTTTATTACTTTGCCTTTCTCCCCATCCCCCCCTTTTTTTGCAGCTCTTTTACCTGTTTATTTTTTGTGAGATACAAATTATGTGAAACAAATTGCAAACAGAAACATAAAGGGAAGCCAGATAACTCCCCTAATTTTCAGTGCATTTGGGAAATGCCACAGTTAAATAGTTCATATACTCTCAAGAATCTAGTCATTGCTAATTAGTCATTTCTCCTCCGTGATTTCTTAACTTCGGCAGGTTGTCCCATCTGTCTTTTGATTCATCTGAAAGGAAAAAAAAAAAGATCCTTGCTCCTAAGAGCATAAACAATAACTTTTATCTTCATGTTCTGTGTGATAAAATGACATGTTATGTCTCTTATCTCTCACAGAAATACATCATCACTTGGTCTATAATGATAAGAGAGAGATTGATTTAATAGATATAACACATGTTAACATCTCTTCCTTAACTGATACAAATGGCTGACTTTGGGCAAGTTATTTAACTTCCTTAAGCATCAGTTTTCCTTGTGAGAATAGAGTTACCACTTTTTTTTTTTTTTTTTTTTTTAGATTCTATTTATTCATTTGAGAAAGAGAGAGGGAGAGAGAGCACAAACAGGGGCAAAGGCAGAAGCAGACTCCTGACTGAGCTGGGAGCCTGACATGGCCTTGATCCCAGGATCTGGAGATCATGACCTAAGCTGAAAGTAGATGCTTAACCAACTGAGCCATCCAGGAATCCTGAGAGCTACCACTTTTGAGTGATTTGCCTTCATTGGAATTATCTTTTCCTTTCTGTCAACCTTTTTAAAATTTGCAACATCTCTCTTTCTTTTTAGTTTGTACATTTTTTATCTTTTGTGATCTTACCCATTTATTCCTGTAATACATTTCATCCTTTAATTATTATTTTGTAAGGTTTTTTTATCTATCTATCTATTTATCTATCTCAGCTTTCTTGAGATATAACTGACATGCAATATTGTGTTATTTTATTGTCTACTTGATAGTTTGATACATTTACATATTGAAAGATGATTACTAACATGTGTTATCCAACATCTGCATCATGTCATACAATTGCTGTTTCTTTTTTGTGGTGAGGAATACTTAGAATCTGTTCTCTTAGTAACTTCCAAGTACATAATACAGTATTAGTATTTTGTGTGTGTGTGTGTTTTACAACTTTTTTTATGTTCAGTTAGCCAACATATAGTGCATCATTAGTTTTTTTTTTTTTTTTTAAGATTTTATTTATTCATTCGACAGAGAGAGATCACAAGTAGGCAAAGAGGCAGACAGAGAGAGAGAGGAGGAAGCAGGCTCCCCACCAAGGAGAGACCCGATGCGGGGCTCGATCCCAGGACTCTGGGATCATGACCTGAGCCGAAGGCAGAGGCTTTAACCCTCTGAGCCACCCAGGCGCCCTGCATCATTAGTTTTTGATGTATGTTCAACATCTCATTAGTTGTGTATTAACATGCAGTGCTCATCACAACACGTGCCCTCCTTAATATCCATCACCTGGTTACCGTACCCCCCACCCCTGTCCCTTACATGACTTTCAGTTTGTATTATCAATTATGATCACTGTACTCTACATTATATCCCCAAAACTTACTTTATTTTTATGATATTTAAAATTTTATTTATGTTTAAAATTCAGTGTAGTTAACATACAGTGTTATATTAGTTTCAGGTATTATAATATAGTGATTCAGGATTCTATACATTATTCAGCCCTCATCCCATCCCCTTCACCTGTTTCAGCCATTCCCCCTCACACCTCCATCTAGTTATGACCAGTTTGTTCTCTATATTTAAGAGTCTGTTTTTTGTCTTTTTTTTCTTTGTTTCTTAAATTCCACAAATGGGTGAAATCAAATGGTATTTGTCTTTCTCTCACTGACTTATTTCACTTAGCATAATACTCTCTAGCTTCATCCATGTTGTTGCAAAGGGCAAGATTTCATTCCTTTTTATGGTTGAGTAATATTCCATTATATATATCTATACACCACATCTTCTTTATTCGTTCTTAGATTGCTTCTGTATCTTGGCTATTGTAAGTAATACTATAATAAACATAGGGGTGCTTACATCTTTTTGAACTAGTGTTTTTGTAGGTTTTGCATAAAAACCCAGTAGTGGAATTACTGGGTCATATGGTAATAATAGTTTTAATTTTTTAAGGAATTTCCATACCATTTTCCACAGTGGCTGCTTCTGTTTGTATTCCCACCAATAGAGCACGAGGGTTCCTTTTCTCCACCTCCTCACCAACACTTGTTGTTTCATGTGTTTTTTATTTTAGTCATTTGGAAAGGTGTGAGGTGATATATCATTGTGATTTTGATTTGCATTCCTCTCATGATTAGTGACGTTGAGCATCTTTTCATGTGTCTGTTGGCCATCTGTATGTCTTCTTTGGTAAAATGTCTGATCTTATTTTCTGCCCATTTTAAAACTGGATTATTTGTGGTTCTTTTGGTGTTGAGTTTTAAAGTTCTTTATATGTTTTGGATACTAATCCCTTGTCAGATATATCATTTGCAGATATCTTCTCCCATTCAGTAGGTTGTCTTTTAGTTTTATTGATTATTTCCTTTGCTGTGCAGGAGCTCTGCATTTCGATATAGTTCCAATAGTTTATTTTTGCTTTTGTTTCCCTTGTCTTAGGAAACCTATCTAGAAGAATGTTACTACAGCCAATGTCAAAGACATTGCTATACCTGTGCTCTCTTCTAGGAATTGTGTGGTTTCAGGTCTCACATTTAGGTCTTTAAATCCATTTTTGAATTTATTTTTGTGTAAGGTATAAAAAGTGGTAGAAAAGGGAAGGTATAAAAACTTACTCATCTTATAAGTGGAAATTTGTGTAAAATTAAATTATTTTTGATCAGTTACTTTTATTTAAGAATTAAATAATATGAGATTTGGATTTTCCAGAAAGTTGTATTATCTAGAATTCTATTCAGTTCTGATCTAATGTGTTAGACTCTCTTCAAAAATTGTAATTAATGTCAGTTGAGGTATTGCTGATTTTAATCCCCTTGACTTGCTGAGATCTAGAGTGTTGAAAGTTCAGCGCTCCTTGCTACAATCAGTTTCAGTCAAGAGGTACTTATTGAGCACCTACTAACCATAACACTGTTTCGAAGAAATGCATGTTTTTAAAGAACATGCATTCTTTTAGGAAAGTTTAATTCTTCAAGATGATAAAAGAACGTTTCAAGGTGATAACATGATTCATTGCCACATGAATAAAATAGACAACAAGTGCTGTTGAGTTTTTGAGTGAGGAGAGAGCTCTTCAGGCTTTATTTCACCACTGTGAATAACAATGTTCTCATGGCAAGACTGGCTTGAATCAGACACTTATGGGAATGCTTCAGGCACTAACTTTAAAACTCCTCCAGCTAAGTTACAGTCTTGTCACCTTAACAGAGAACTATAGAAAGAGTTCTATAAAGAAAAAGAAAAGAAAAGCTATAGAATAAAAGAAAAGCTATAGAATAAAGAAAAGCCATAGAATAAAGAACTATAGAAGGGTAGACTAAAGAAGCTCAAATGTGAGAAACAATTGTATCTTAAGAGCAGCTTTAGATGTTTTAAAAAATGTGTATTTTTAAAATTAAAGTAATAGATGCACATAGCTTAAAAATAAAATAGTAGTAATAGGCCTATAAAGAAAAATGGCAGACACGTATCCCACTCCTCTGTATTAAAAGGGAAAAACATTTTTAGTTTTGCTAAGTATTTCTTCTAATATTTACCTGAGTATCTGAACAGATATTAGGTTTTTGTATGTATATATACATATGTATGTGTGCATACATATATATGTATGTGTGTGTACATATGTATGTGTGTATATATGTATGTATATTCTATGTACAAGGGCATAAACACAAATAATTTCCCTTTCTTCACATCTTCCCCACAATTTTTACTGAGATGCGTTGTCAGTATAATTGCTGCTTTTTCCTTATAATTTTTTCTTTCACTTCATGGTCTGTTTCCTCTTGGGTTTTTGTTTTCTGTTTTGTTTTGTTGTTTTGGTTTTTTCTGCTTGCTTCTTTTATTCTTTCTACTAAAGAGTAAGGCACTGAAAGCTCTGTTTGGGGTAGTTGTTGGAGAATGAATAGAGGACGTGATAGGGTTGACAGCTGATGGGTTTTCTAGAGGGCGATAAGTGATCTGGACTAAACTATGTAGGACTTCTTCCAAATTGCAGTATCCATAGAATTTTGTTTGAGGGTCATCAGACTTTCCAGAGTGGGTCCCATAGTTAAACACATAGACTTCACTTAATTACTCCTCCTTCCCACCCGCGCTTCCCCTCTACACACACAGAGTTTGCTTCCTTGCTTAATTTGCCTTATTCTTCTCTTTGTTGTGCCTGAATTTGTTCCACTCAGATTGTATTTCTCAAAGATAACCCCCTTTGCAGGATTGCATATGCATAGTGTGGCGGCCTAAGGATCATTACCTGGCCGCATGCGTGGGAGTCCTGCCCTCTGGAGTTAGTGGTTCTGGGATGACTTGAGTCAGTTCCCCTCTCTTTGCTATTTCTCTTTGAAGTCAGACTGCCTCTGCTCTGCCAGCTCAGTTGCCATTCTCCTAAGAGCTTCCCATCAACTGAAATGGGTGTGATTTTCTTATCTGGCTTTTTTTCTCCTTTCTCCTTTGCAATTTTATCCATGTAGTTGAATAATTTTTTTGTTCTTTACTATCGTTAGTGAATTGGAGGGAGAGTCAGGAGATGAACATGCATTTTCAACCTGCCACAATGAAATAGAAGCAAATATTGTAGTCCTGTTATCTCTTGTAAATTTCCCAGGATGTTTCCCTGTGAAGTTATCCCATTTTACGTATGAGGTCATCCAGAGTCAACTAAGGTTGAATAGCTTAGCAAAGAGATTTGACTCAAAACCTTACACTTTTCTTACTGGTTCCCAGGAATAATAAAAGAACTCGAAAACTCAGGATTTGGAACTTTTTCATATTAGGGATGACCGCTTATTATTCTTTTTTTGAAAGTCTATGCTTTAAATAACAACTACTAAGTAAATGTATACATAAAGTTATACACCATTTTATTTTTGCCTTTTTATGTTCATCCAAATACATAACCAAAGTTTCTGCACAGTGTAAGTAGCCAAAGTTGTCCAATAGGACAAGGGTTTCCTTTCTTCCAGTCTTCAGTATCATTTTTGTACTTTCCTTTAAGCCATCCTGAAGCCCATCAAGCTTCCACTAATCAATTTTTTTTCAAATCTCTTCCACTGTTTATGCTCACCGTGCAGTTTCACATCTGCTAAAACATTTTTATGTTTTTGCTGGGGCAGCACCTCATTACCAGGTCTTTGTTGTCTTTGTCGCTAACCCAATTCCATCACAACCTATTGGCTGAAAACAAAAATGATCATGTGTTATCTCTCACATTTTGTGGATCATGAATTCAGACAGCATAGTAGGTATGGCTTGTCTCTCCATCACAGTATTTGGGGAAAATTGGAAGAAGCAGAGATTAAAAGCTGGAATCATCAAAATCTTCTAAACCCAAATCCAGAGGTAGATTCTGGCTGTTGCTTGGGACTCGTGAAGAACTGTGAAGGGTCTGAGATTGTACTGGGTTGTGTGCAAGCTATTGTATGGATGATCGCAGAAGACACAAGACTCCCGAGTCAGAGACAAGAGAGTTTATTACTCAGGATGCAGCAGGCTGCATGGGTTTTCAAGTTCACATCATTCCTTCTGTTGTTAAGACCCATGAGGAGGGAGACATGGAGTGACTCGGTGGGTGTTGCCCATGTAGTGGGTGTACATTACAGCTGAGGATCCCTGAGCTTGGGCGACCTCAGTTTTTTCAAGGAATTGTAAACAACTTGCCTGAACTTCGCACCAGAGGGCAGCATGATCTTTATTACTTTGCCGGTCAGCACCAAACCTACCCTTGCTCCAGGGGGAATACTATCTCTATCTCCCCAGGTTTTTTGTAGGACAAACATTCTTGGAAAGAGAATCAGGAGCAAAGGACAGTCAGTGTCTCTGCTAGTAAGATGTGCAGAAACACAAAAGACCCATTGAGAAGTTGCTCTCAATGAAAGGATATTCAAAACAGAGGGAAGGTTGCCAATGTGGCTAGAGCAAACCTGATGCAGGGAAGTGATTTGAAATTAAGTTGGAGAACTGGGCAGGGTCCCAAAGCTGAGCTTGCTTCTGCTTGGAGAGCTGATAGGTGGTGAGTAGGTAAATATGGAGGATGGACCTCCAGGGGGCTCTTGGCACAGTCTGGGTGGCATGTATTGTTGGCATGGACAAAAGAGCTGGCCTTAGAGTAAGAGAGATGTGGATGAATGCTTTTTAGCATCACTGAGTAGAAGAATTTACCCATTCTTCAAGGGAAAAAAAAACTGATTGTACACCAATATTATTTTCCAATTGTCATCAGTTGTCATGGCCCCCGGAAGGCATGATCATTGACAACATAGGCTCTGGAATGAGACTGGCTGTGTCCAAGTCTTAGCTCTGCCACATCCTAGCTGCATGAACCTGGGCATGTCTGACCTTCAGATCCATCATCTGTAAAATAAGCTGCATTGAAGGATCTGCTTTATAGGATTTATGAGATTGTCAAAATGATGGTGGTCAGTTGTGGAAAGACATCACAGGCAGAATACACAAGTTTCTTTAAGGAAGTTTGCAGTTAATTGGGTTGCAGTTGTTGTACAAAGAAGGAGACTGTCCACGTTATCTCCGTTAGAGGAGCAAGTGCTCCATATCTGGAAAGTACATCAATTGTGCCTTAACATTCACCTGAAGAGTATGGGTTTTTTTTGTTTTTTTTTTTTTTTTTTATGTTTACTTTGTCACTCTTCTGGGATGCCTTAAACCCTTTGGCTTGTTCTAATATTTATGTATCGTTCATTAAATGCACATAACTGGTACTAATACTCCCAGCATGTTACTGCATTTCCCTCAAAGCTAGTGCACATGGTATTGTATCTTATTAGGTCAAAAATTTAGCCCTATTTGAAGTTTATTCCTGCATATTTGTGCAATATTTTAACGAGGTAATTTGTATAAAAAACTTGGCCCAAACTTGGAAAATCATGATACATGATAGGATGCAGACTTTAATCACT
Source organism: Enhydra lutris kenyoni (assembly GCF_002288905.1). Taxonomy (NCBI): domain Eukaryota; kingdom Metazoa; phylum Chordata; class Mammalia; order Carnivora; family Mustelidae; genus Enhydra; species Enhydra lutris. Next base: position 710,920 of record NW_019154133.1, on the reverse strand, counting down.
AGTGAGTCATTAAATAAATCTGTGGTTTAGCTTTGGTTATTTTAAGTTCCCTTTTAAAATTCTATTCTAAAAAAGAATTTCTTTTATTATTTAGTGAGGACCTATAATAAAATACCCCTTCAAGTGTAATAATCCAGACATGTCTAAACTAAGTGAACCAGCTCACCATCTGCTCACAGTTCTGCTATTTAGGCAGAGATAACAGTAAAAACAGTCTGTCAGAGTTTCAGTTATGTAAACAAAATAAATGATGGGACCCAGACTATCCTTGCTTTGCATTAACTCAGAACTCTCAAAAATGGTACCCAAATAGAAATAATCCTCTGTGTGTTGTTATGTCAAAAGAACATATTTTTAAAAGCTTTGCCAAGTGAAAAATTTACAAAATCTAAATAATTTTTATGGTTAAGATTACTGAACTAATTCCAATCATATTAATAATAACAATAATTATCATTGATATAGTACATGATATGGTAATAATAACAATAATTATCATTGATATGGTACATTGTAATTTATTTAGGGCATACCTTTATGTACCTAAGAGGAAAAAAAAAAAAAATAGGATCACCAATTCATACACTAGGTACTAAAATAGCTGAAGCAAGTTTGGTTGAGTACCCCTCAGGCTATCAAGAGACATCTCTTCAGGACCCTCATAAAGAAATGGGCCAGGTCTAGGCTCTAGGCTTACAGCTTGAGGAAAGATTCAGGGGTTCATGGGAGTAATTAAAAGTAAAGATTAGCCAGTATTGGTCCTATTCAGCAATTGTATCAAGCCTGGATCAAATAATCTGCTAATAGGCAAACAATACCATGCCTTTCCCAGGGGATAGCACCTGATGTATCCCTCTTAATTCCCCAAGAGCTCTCAGTTGTCAGAATTCATACATCATTAATGATTATTCTAATATTGCTTCTCCAAAATGGTAACAGTCATAATTTGATCCTCTGTACTCTTGCTGTTGATACAGTCTGCTAGTTCTGAGTCATCTCGTCTTCTCTGAAAACATCTCTCCAGGTTGTAGGCTTGCATTCATAGAGGTGTAGGTGGCAAGAAAATTCTTCTCAGCCTTCTCTCTTGTTACCTGTTCTGAGGTTATTAAAGATTTTGAGTGGAAAATCAATAGACAGGGAGCTGAGGAAAGAGAAAGAAAGAAACACCATGTTGCATCATGCTTCTCTTTTTTATACATTTGTTTCCTTCATGGTCATGGAGGGACTATTTTTGAACAGAAGTATTTATTCATTGTGGTAAAAGGGACAACGTGATGAACAACAATGAACTGTACAGACAATATTGAAACAGCTGAATATAAAGATAGAAGAAAGGAGATATTTACCAAAAACTGATATTACTAAATAGAGGTAAAGAATTAAAAGAAGGGTTATATGACACCTATTAGAATTTCTTTAAATGTTGCAATTAGACAGAAGTGGTAGAAGAGATCACATAACGTTTATTCTTCGTCTTTGCTAACACATTTCTGAGATATTAAGTGAAACTTTTAAATTTACAGTTCAGTCATTTTCAAAGGTCAAAAGACAGTGACTTGAGGAAGTGACAAAAAGTAGGTGTGGAATCCTGTAGTCTTGAAATTGAAAAAGAGTATCTGCATTTTATAGTGAACTAACCTGAACTCTAGAAGTCAAAAGATACCACTGGTTCGTTTCAAAGGACCAAACTCAGGTTGCTTGATATCTTAGAGAATGCCTTTTCCACTATACTATACTGCATTTGGAAGGTCCTAAGTTTGGAAAAACTTTCCCAGAAAATTATTAACAATAATAAATCCTAGATTAATTTATTATTATGTTTAAGTTCAAAGTTTATTTTCTCTATAGGTACATAATTGATCTATCAATAACACAGTAACAGGGAAATTTAAAAAGCTAATTTTTTTTACAGTAAGCAAAATATTTCAAAAGGTAGTCCAAAAATTTACAAAAATATTAGTACATTTTAAATTTTATTCTTATTTTAGGTTAGCTTATTATAAAGTCCAACATCTTACTTCATTTAACAGGTAAGATTATATAGAAAGGAAACTGAAAATCAGTTTACCTCCATATACTCTTTTTTATTTTTAAAGACACAGGCTTCTTAGCATTCAGAAGTTTTAACATGGTAGTCAAACGGCAGCTAACATCTTGGTATGGAATTAAAAAAAAAATTATTAGGGCACCTGGGTGGCTCAGTGGGTTAAAGCCTCTGCCTTCGGCTCGATCCCAGGGGTTCTGGGATCAAGTCCCACATTGGGCTCTCTGCTCAGCGGGGAGCCTGCTTCCTCCTCTCTCTCTCTCTCTCTCTGCCTGCCTCTGCCTACTTGTGATCTATGTCAAATAAACAAACAAAATCTTTAAAAAAAATTGTTTTTGAACTCCAAATCCAGATAAGCCAACTGAGCAGTGGTACGAAGCAGAACTTCAGGTGTGTCTTGCCTTTATATTTCATACATATTCTGTTCAATTTACATTCAGATGTTGTGTGATAATGTAATGTTCCAGTTTTAGTTGACTTTTTTTCTATTAGTCTATAGAAATAATGGTCATTTGTTTTTGTTATGGACAAAACTTAGTTTATTAATTATAGAAATTTGCAAGATATAAATATAGGATTATATGGATTTTTCTTAGAAGCAGTGGAAACAATACTGTTGAATTGCTTTAAAAAGCACGTACAAGGTTTAAAACTGTAGTCGATTCTGATTTTCCTTAGTTACTATAAAATGTGATTTTCAAACAGGGTTGGTCATGTACTTTCTGACAGATTTATCAACAAGTTAAAGGCAAAATAGTGTGAAATGAATAGAAAAATATAGTGCCAAGCAGCCCAATTTTCGCTCCTCACCTTGGTATATTAGAAAGTAACCATTTTAAAGTCATACTTAGGAACAGTATCTCCCTCTTCAACTTCTACTCAGGTTTCAACATGCAAGGTGATTTTTATACTCTTTTTTTTGCAAAGATATTTGATCCTGATTCTCCAATATTAAATACTTTCTTAAACTTCTAAAAGAAGTAATGCTAGTAGAGTGTTTCCTATATGCAGTATGACAGAAAAGGAAGCTCTAAGTAATATTTACAAGTCATTTTTACCTACTGTGCCTTTTTATTTCACCATACTCCTATAAAAATGTAGATGGGAAAGATACTCTCTTTACAGAATGGTGGAAACTGAAGCACCTAACATTTAAATGATTGGTTTGCCTTTGTGCGTTGTTAATGGGAATATAAATTGGTCAAGTCGCTATGGAAAATGAGTTTCCCTCAAAAACTTAAAAATAGAACTACCATCTGATCCAGCAACCCCACTTCTGGGTACGTATCTAAGGAAAATGTAATCATAATCTCGAAGAAATATCTGTACCTCTGAGTTCATTGCAGCAATTTTCGCATTAACCAAGATACAGAAACTACCAAAGTGTGCATCTATAGATATATAGATAAACAAAATGTGGTATCTCACACCACACACACGCACTCGCCTGCACACACGCACACACACACACACACACACACACACACACAAACACACATACACAGGACTGTTATTCAGCCATGAGAAAGAAGGGGATCCTGATATTTGCAACAACATGGATGAACCTTGAGACCATCATGTTAAATAAAATAAGACAGACAGGGAAAGACAAATGCCTTCTGATCACTTATATTTAGAATCTAAAAGAGATAAACTCATAGAAACAGAATAGATTGGCTGTTACCAGAGGTTGGGGGTGAGTGGTGGAAATGGGGAGATGTTGGCCAAAAGATACAAATTCTAGTTATAAGATGGGGATCCAGTGTATGGCAGGGTGGCCATAATTAACAGCACTGTATGATATACTTGAAAGTTGTTAACAGAGTGGATACTAAATGCTCTTACCCCCCCCCACACACAAACAAGATAGCTAGGAAGGGTGATGGCTGTCTTAAGTAGCTTTATTATGGTAATAATTTCTAAGTATATACATGTATCAAATCATCACTTTCTACACCTTCTACCTCTTAAACTTATTCAGTGTATATACTGATTGTATAATATCAATAAAGCAGGGAAAAAAGTAAACAGACAATAACAAAATGAAGAGTTTGAATTATTGAGGTTCTGGAATGCAACTCAGACTGGAAATGGAGAAGAGCTTCTCTCATATCAAACAACAATAACCTGACTGTTTGTGTGATGATACTGCATGGGGATACAAAACAGATTTAAGATGCTACTTTATTTATACTGAATTTTGGTGGTAATTTTCTTTTAATGTCAAACAGTAAAAATCTCCTGGTACAAAATATGTTAATTCTTACCAGAGTGAAATTACCTTCTTGATATCACCTTTGAATTATAGTCGCCTCGTAGAAGTTCAGCATGGTTATTAAGAGCTAATACTCAAGAATCCCTGGGTTGGTATCTAGGCTCTGGATCTTATTAGTTGTGTGGCCTTAGGCAAGTCATTTTAGCTCTCTATGTTTGAATTGCCTCTCGTGTAAAATGGGAATTATAGAGAATATCTTCAGCCTGAAGATCTTGGAATTGAGGAAATGAGTTGATACATACAAAGCCCTCAGCCTAGCATACTGTGCAACACTTGGCATATTGTGTTGTATAAGTTAGCCATTCATTTCTGGTAACATTCATCATATTTTATACAGCATTTATTCATAACTCTCATTCCCGTAAGCTGTAGAATCTCCCTGTGGTGAGTGGGAAGCTGTACCCAGATAATAAGGAAGTTCATTTAATGAAGACGAAGGCTGGAAATTATGAAATATGCTCCCTGCTTTCAAGATGTTTAGACTAGTGGGAAAGACAAAAAAAGAAAAAAAAAAAAAGAAAGGCTAATATGGGAAGCTGGTGAAAGTGTTATGGAAAAGGTCTACAAAAGGAAGCAGAATATGGGATACAGAACAAGCAAGGGAAGAATTCTTTAAGACTGGAGCCAGGCAGGGCTTCATGCATCAGCTCACTCTGCCTCTCATTCATCCATTCCCTCATCTGTTTAGTGTTTAATGAGCTCCCACTGTGTTTTAGGTCTGGGAATTAAATTGTACTCAAAAAAAAAAAAAAAAAAAAAAAAAGAAAGAAAGAAAAGAAAGAAGAAGAAAGGACACTTTTCTCTCCTTTTGGAAACTAGAGTCTAGTTAGAGGGACTGATACTAAACAATAAATAGCATTATTATTTTAAAAAATTCCAACTTGACTGAAATTAATGTATTTGTTCTTTTATATATATTTAAACTTTACCCTTTTGTTATGTTTTATTTCAAGTAATTTGGGTTGCGGGGATTACATATAGTTGATTTTATTCTCAGTCTGCAAATCTTTGTCTTATAAGGGCATCAATCTAATTACTTTTGCTATCACAGCTGATAGACTCTCATATTTATTCTTTTCTTTTTTTAAAAAAAACAATTATTTATTTATTTATTTATTTGACAGAGATAGAGAGCACAAGTAGGCAGAGCAGCCTGCAGAGGGAGAGGGAAGAAGCAAGCTTCCTGCCAAGCAGGGAGCCGGATGTGGGACTTGATCCCAGTACCCTGGGATTGGGACCTGAGACGAAGGCAGCTGCTTAACTGACTGAACCACCCAGATACCCCAAATTTACTCTTTTGTTTTCTGCTTTCTGTTTTGTTTGCTGTTTGTTAATGCATTTCTTTCCTTCTTTGGATATGTGGAATTTATTTTCATTCCTGTTATTTTTTTGTCTGATGATTTGGAGGGAAGATTTGAAGAGATTGATCTTCTGCAGATTCTCCAATTCTATTTCACTTTTGTAAGAAAGCATACTTGAATCTGTGTTTATTAATGTTAATAAGGAAATTATATTAACCCCTTTTATACAAAATGAGGAAATTAGCACTCTTTCCCTATGCCTTTCCCTATTTCACAGATTTTGTTGATATCTCATTGTACAAAATTAACTCCCATCTTCTTTTCTCTGAGTCACAAATTTTCACATTTTATTTTGTGATGCACCATATTAATGACAAACATTGAGAAAAAACTTTACATTTTACTGTGTTCAACATACTCTACACACACTGTTAATAAACCATGACTTGGCTATTCTTATTATTTATTTTAATTCTAGACAGATGGTGCTCATTTTTAAGAATGCCAGGAAAGCATTCCATCAGAAAGAAGTGCTTTTGCTTCAGACATGGATCACAATATTAACTAGCTGCAAAGTCTCTGTAGACCCCAGGTTAAAGAAAACTCACAAAAGTCTACAGGATCAAAGTCAGAAATGTAAATTGCTTTTTCCCTCTTCTCCTATGTTTATCTATTTTGTTTCTTAAATTCCACATATGATTGAAATCATATGGTATTTGTCTTTCTCTGAATGACTTGTTTTGATTAGCATAATAGTCTCTAGCTCCATCCGCATCTTGGAAATGGCAAGATTTCATTCTTTTTGATGGCTGAGTGATATTTCACTATATATGTATATTACATATATATGTGCATACACACACACACACACACACACACACACACACAACACCCCCCCACACACACCATCTTTATCTGTTCCTCAGTTGAGAGTCACTTGGGCTCTTTTTATAATTTATCTGTTGTTGATAGTGCTGCTGTAAACATCAGAGTGCATTTGTCGTTCAAATCAGTATTTTTATATCTTTTTGGTAAATACCTAGTAGTGCAATCAAACCGTAAGAGACCCTTTTAACTATTGAGAACAAACTGAGGGTTACTGATGTGGTGATGGGTGGGGGGTGGGCTAAATGTCTGATGATCATTAAAGAGAGCACTTGTGTTGAGCACTGGGTATTATATGTAAGTGATGAATCACTAAATACTACTCCTGAAACTAATATTACTCTGTATGTTAACTAACTGGAATTTAAATAAGATTTTGAAACAAAGAAAGGAAGGTAAATCATGAAGGTGTCTGATATAAAATAGAGGTTTCTGGCAAGTACAGACTAATTCTGAAAGCATTCATATTCCAACTTTTTTTTCTTTTTTTTAAGCAGAGATGGTTAAGGAAATGACTATAGGCCATATTTGACTCATGAACAGCTACTGTTTCTGTAGACATTGATTGAATGATTTGTACAATTCAGTGGTAAAGAATAGAAGTCTGGGCAAATATGATTTCTGTTGTATATGACCTGCTTTTGTCTATCTGGATTTTCCTCCCTTTTCCCTTGGAGAAAAAAAAAAAAAAATCTCTACAGTATGCTATTGATTTAGTTATGTTGAAATAAATATTCTTTTCAATTTTCAAACTCAAAATTTGAACTGAATTATTTTGTTTTTGCATGTTATATCTGTGTAATGTGTTTGGTCATTTCTTTAAGAATATCAGTGTTCTATTTTTCGTTTTCTTCTATATATCTATATTTCCCCTGCATTCTTGGAGAATCCTCTCAAGTTTATCATTTATGCTACAGATTTAGTTTCCTGCATAAACATCCTGTTGTTTTTGCTTCAGATTCTGGTTCCCATTTTTACCGTTTTACTTATATTTAATAAAACTTCCCTCCTAATCTCCTGTCCTTTTTATTTGACATATACTTACCTCTCAACTAGTATTACCCTTAAAAGTGTGTGTATGTGTGTGTGTCTGTGTAACCTCATATTATTTTATCTACTGTTGAATGGAAAGAGACATTTCTATGTCTGGTATTTAAAAAGTAATTGATTGGGAAAGATAGATTTTGGGTGTTCTGTCATTGAGTCCCCTTGGGTGTTGTTACCATACTTGTTTTAGATCTTAAATTGAAAAGTTGTTTATGTATAAAGTCTTGGCCATACTTTCTGGATCTTGTCTTTGCATGCTTATTATAGGTCTCTTGAATTAGCAAATCTTTTACCCACTGTCTGGCTAGATAAAGTAGAATTTATACCCAGATAATTTAAAAAGCAGCCTTTCTTCCATCATTTATACAGACAAGCATTTCTCTGGTTTTTGGGTTTTTTTAATTTTTTTATTTTTTTTATGATTCCATTTTTTCCTAGTGCCAACTCCCCAGTCCAGGGTGCAGCACGCCATTTCCTGTCCACTTCAGCCAATCCACCTTATCTTTTGGGGAATTAATATCCATGAATTGATGAAAATATTATTGCTCATTCTTTTGTAACAAGGATGAAAAACTTGTTCCAGTTTGTTTGAGACTTCACTGGTGTTTGCACTGCAATTCTCACATCTTGGGGACATCCATAGTTCTAGAGAAACTGGAACCATTGGTTACTTTGCTTGCAACCTATAGCTACCTTCTAACCAACACAAAATTCCAAAGTTTTCAGAGATTCTGCTGTTTCCAGTGGACCAGGTTTGTTTTACCTTTGTTGAAAATTATTTATCCTTTTAGTATCAACTAAGCTAAGTTGATTTCATCTTCTGTTGATTATATTTTGAAAGCAATGAGCTATTTTTTTTTTACTTTAAAGATAAAATATTAGTTCATAATATTGGATATGCTTTCTCAACTTATGAGTACCTTTCCTACTCAGACACTTCTAATGTTTGTCTAGTCTGCCCTCAAAAGATGTAAACAGAAAAGTATAGGTGGAAACAATGGAAAGCTGAAATTTGATTCCCATGATGGGACCAAATTTAATTTTATATTCCAGCTTGACTGGGCTAAAGGGTACCCAGATAGCTGGTAGAACGTTATTTCTGGGTGTGTCTGTGAAAGTGTTCCTGGAAAAGATTAGCATTTGAATTAGTGAACCAAATAAAGCAGAATGCCCTCCCAGATGTAAATAAGCATGATCCAATCTGTTGAGGGGGACCCCAACAAAACAACAAGGCAGAATATATATGTTAAGTCATATGTATATATTGACTCTGTTTCTTTAGAGAATGCTGACTCATATAATCTCAGTTAGCTGTTTTAGAAAAGTTCATGTGGTCTTCAGGCCTGTGACCAATGAAGCCTTTGTGCCTTTGACACTAGATATATGCAGGGGGAGAGATGCATAAATTCTGCTTTATCAGGATCTAGCCTTAATACCCTTCCTGGGGGATCCAACTGCCTTTGGCTTTTGAAAATATATCCTGAATTCTAGAATATCAGTACTATAGAAATTCTGAAGAGTGTGTGTGTGCGTGTGTGTGTGCACATGCGCGTGTGTGTTTGTACATGTGTGTGTATTTGTGTGTTAAATGAAATGAAAAAGTTCAACTACATCAATTTTATATCACAAAATGATATGAGCTTAAAGCTGAAAGTCTGAATTATCTTTTAATTTAATTTAAAGATACTTAACAGATGTGTAAGGTACTCCACCAGAGTGTATAGGACAAAAAAATCTAGACACAGACCCCACCTTCACACATTTTCTCCTATAATATGTGAGTTTCCAGACCCAGATTACTAGTGCAAAGCCTGGAATGTCATATACAAGTGATTTGAAATGCTGGAAAAAGAGATTATTTCTGGTTGGTGGCGATCATAGAAGAATAATTTGAGATAATGTTAGAAGATATGTTGACTTTAGGTAGACAGCAGTGGAAGAAACATATGAAAAACTTTTAGAAAAAATATATGGGAATGTGTAATTTCAGGATATATTTGAAAATTGGAAAGAAGCTAGGTTTAGCTAATGCTTCAGGTCATTGGTAGAGGTCAGTGCAAGTTATTCTGGCAAGTTCTATTAGGACTAGTGGGTAGAGGCCTTTGAAATCCTGACTTAGGGGTTTGACTAATTTTTTTAATCCCCTAAACTTCTTTTTTTAAAGATTTATTATTATTATTTTTTCATAGAGAGAGAGATAGAGAAAGATAGAGTGTGGGCGTGCGCATGCCAGTGGAGGGAGAAGTAGAGAGAGAATCTCCAGCAGACTCCTCAGAGCTCAGCTATGCAGGACTCAGTCCCACCACCCTGAAATCATGATCCGACCTGAAATCAAGACTCTGACTTCAACCTACCGAACCACCCAGGTGTCTCTCACCTATACTTTTTTTTTAAAGATTTTATTTATTCATTTGACAGACAGAGATCATAAGCAGGTGGAGAGGCAGGCAGAGAGAGAGAGAGAGAGGAGGAAGCAGGCCAAGCAGGGCCTGATCCCAGGACCCCGGGACCACGACCTGAGCTGAAGAAAGAGGCCTCAACCCACTAAGCCACCCAGATGCCCCTCACCTACACTTTTTAATAGAGAAATTTTGCCTTATTTATGTTTCTGTCTATAGAATATTGCCTAATAGTAGACACTCAAGAAAATACTTGTGGAAAGTGAAGTAATAATATGAGTACAACTGCACATTTGAAATGGCTTTGCATGTGCCTAAACGCACGTATGTAGAGTTCTTTTCAAAAATCCCATTAACATTTTTAAAAACCAAATAGAAACTTGAAATAAAATAAAATTTATCTCTTGAGTATAAAAAAAGATTTCTCAAAACTAATTTTGTGGAAATGGATGAATGAATCAGCTGCATTAGTTCCCTCCTACCCATGGTGTCACTTTCTGTAGTTTCAGTTATCCTTACTCAACATCAGTCTGGAAGCTGTTGGTCCTCAGTAACAGCCTAACCCGAGTCACACCTACACCATTCACCTCACTTCATCTCACACATAAGTGTTCTGTCATCTCACATCACTGCAAGAAAAAGGGTAAGCCCAGTATGAGAAGGTATTTTGAGAAGGAGAGACCACATTCATATAACTTGTATTATAAGTATATCATTATAACTGTTTTATTGTTGCTAATCTCATACTGTACCTAGTTTATAAGTTAAACTTTATCATATGTGTGTATAGGAAAAATGTAGTACATATAGGATTTGGTACTACTTGTGGTTTTAGGTATCCACTGGGGGTCTTGGAACATATGCCCTGTAAAAAAGGGGGACTATTGTATTGCATATAATTTCACTGCAGACTAAATGAGAAGATTTTCCCCCTTTTATAACCAGGAGCATAAATAAGGATACCACTTAACAAAATTATTATCATCAAGAGTAAGGTTTCATTTAAAAATATTTTGAAAGACACCCATTAAATATCATGAAAAACCTAGTGTCATGGCAAAAGAAGCAATTTGCCACAATTACAGGTCCACCAAAGGCCAGAGTTGCAAAGGGTATGTCTGATTACTTACTGGCGAAGGGTATAATTATCTCTGAGGTTGAGAAGGGTAATATGTGTTGGCTTGTTTGCCAACATCTGTCAGCTGTTTCAGGATGCCACATTTTCTGCCCTAGTTTTTAGCATTAATACAATATCCTTGGATGTTCTAGACAAGACGAGTTATGTGCAAAAGTACATGAAGTTTTTTTTTTTTCTCTGAACATATGTTCTTCCATAGAGAGGAACATTTCTGATTTCTGAAAAATACTTTTTATTTGCCAGCAGAAACCCTTGTTTTGACCTGTAACAGTTTTCCTTAAGTCAAGTGTAATTTTTTTAAATAGAGATTTTATTTATTTATTTGACACAGAGAGAGAGGTCACAAGTAGGAGAGAGGTGGGGCAGGAGCAGGCTCCCTGCTGAGCAAATCTCTATACCAGGACCCTGAGATCATGACCTGAGATGAAGACAGAGGCTGAACCCACTGAGCCACCCAGGTGCCCCAAGTCAACTGTATTCTTAATTCTTAGAGCAGGGAAAGTGCTTCTGTGTTATAAGTGGGAGTGACACATATTAAAGGACATTCTCTGACATGAAACCATTTCTGAAGGTCATGCTTGCTGTCCTGAGAATCTTTAGAGTAATCTTGGCTCTACTTGATGTCCCATCTTATCTACATCTATTTAAAAAAAAATAGTATCTTCATGTTGCCACAGTAGAGACGATGAACTGGACTTGTAAGAGAAAGTTATCTGAAACGGGAATGCTGCATATTCACTGTAAAACTTCCAACAAGTGATTTAACCTCCTTGTGTCTCAGTTCTCTTTTCTTATTCTAGGGGTTTAAATGAATAGTTAATTAATTCTCAGATGATTCTGGAGGGTAGGTATCATCACAATCACCCCTACTTTTTCTAAATTAGGAAACTAAAGTACAAAGAGGTTAAGTAATTTATCCAGTGGATAGGATGCAAGCCTAGGAATTGGACCTGGCTCTCTCCCTTGAGCCATAACCTTACCTACTCTTTTTGGTACCTATCTAACAATATCTACTTTATAGCATTCTTTGGAGGTTTAAGTAAGATACTATCTGAACACAATAGGTGTTTATGAAATAGTTTTTGATTCTGAATATAAATGTTTGGAAAGTACAGATTTAAAAAAAAGATTTATGTATTTGAGAGAGAGAGAGTGAACAGGGAGAGAGGCAGAGGAAGAGAGAGAGAGAGAGAAAAAAGATTGAGAGAGAGAGGGAGAGAATCCTCAAGCTGACTCCAAGCTGAACACAGAGCTTGACTCTAGGCTCAATCCTAGGACCCAGAAACCATGACCTGCGCTGAAATCAGGAATTGGCTGCTTAACTGACTGAGTCCCCCATGTGCCCCAGAAAGGACAGATTTGTTTTAAAAGTTTTTTTTTTTTAAACAAAGAACATTATTCTTGATAAAATAAAGAAAACGTGCTTAGAAAAAGATTTTATGAACAATGTGGCCAAGAAAGGTAATTGGAAAGCATTCAGGTAGTTGGTGGAGCCCTACTTTCAGCCTGAATTACTTTATGGAACATTAGGTCATGGATTATTGAATCTTAGAATTGTAGAGGAAAATTTATGCAGGATTTCATTGTTTTTGCCTACTTAAATTCCAATTACCAAAAGCTATACCTAGAGTTGAAGGGTCATACTTAAAGCAGTGACACTTGGAGGAAGCAAAGACCTACTTAATTATTTAATGGGATTGCAAAATGCCATGTGCAGCCATTAAATCCTAAAAGTTCATAGCAGGCAAATCTTTTGGTGTTATAAATTATCATCTTCATCATCATGGTGATCCTAACATATGTCTTCGAATACTAGGTCAGAAATTACGTCATGCACGGATTGTGATCAGTTGTTGGCTGGCTAGGAGTGAGTCCAGGATAGTAAGTAGTAGACTGACCTCATACCCAAAGCATGCTTCCTCTGTCTGATTCTGTAAGCTCTCCTAGTTGGATAGGTACATTTCCTGAATATGCATAGGTTTGGTTTTCCCAGTAAAGGTTTAAAATAGGAAGAGATGTTTGTTAAGGATATGGGACTGTGGGTATTTTAAACTCATTATTTGGGGACCAAGTTATTTTGTGACCAAAAAATTTTAATTAATCATCATTTCGAGATGATAACAGTTAGGATGAGGCTGCCTTTAAGCAAGTCAAATAATAAAAGGGGAAAGGCAGGTTTAGAGGATAAATGGAAATAACAAGGTGTTTTGGAACACTGAGTTGAGAGTCCTTGTTGCAGATCTATGGGGAAGTTCTGGAAGGTAACTAGACACGGTGTTCTGGAACTTAGAGCAGAACTAGTGACTATGGACATCAATTTGAGAATCATCAGTTTATTGGGTCCCTGGAGGGTGGGAACCGAGATAGCCTCGTGCACAGAGTTATCAGTTGCCAGATTTTCAAGAAGGCGGAGGATCGTGATGACAGGATTTGCATAGGACCCTCTTCAGCCTATTTTTTTAATCAATGATGCTTCGGGTGGGCATGTAGAAAATGGATAGTCTTTTCAGGGTTTAAGATATCATAGAAATGAGTGGCATAAGTAATGTTCCTGATGAAAAACAAAAAATCTGAATTCAGTTTTATTTGATTGGAGTCAGTGTTTAAAAACATAAATACCACATTTTACATGTAGATTGAAATAAATAGAGCCCTACAGAAAGGATAGCAAAGCCAGTCTTTAAAAGCCTTAATGGGAAGATAGACAAGTTATACACAAGTGCTAGTTTCTTCTGCCGGTCTCCTCCCCTTGACCTTACTGCCCAATAAAGCAATTGCAGTATTGGGTTGTCTCAACAAAAGACATTCTGTTACAAAATTTGTGTCCAGGGAGTGCCTGGGTGGCCCAGTGGGTTAAAGCCTCTGCCTTTGGCTCAGGTCATGATCCCAGGATCCTAGGATGGAGCCCCGCATCAGGCTCTCTGCTCAGCAGGGAGCCTGCTTCCCTTCCTCTCTCTCTGTCTGCCTCTCTGTCTACTTGTAATCTCTGTCAAATAAATAAATAAAATCTTTAAAAAAAAATTTGTGTCCAGGAATTGGTTTATTGTTTCTGTTCCTTCTCCTCATTCTTCTTCAGATTTGTAACATTTAGAAAAACTGATACCAGTCTGACTGGGTTATGAGTGGATCTGTAAATTATGTACCATGATGTTTGGCAAAGATTGTTTAAGAATTCTTGCAGAGGTGATAATGGGAGCATGTTAGCAGATAATTGAATTATTCTTACTATTTATCTTTCCCAACAAATTCACTTTTTAATATTTCTACACAAACTTATTCCCAGAACTGCCGTCTCTCTGCAGCCTTGCCTGATATGCCCAGGTGGGTAGACCACTGCCTCGTTTGTGTTTTCTGTGTCTCTGCCCCATCCTTATAGTTTCATTCAGCTCTTACCACATTGAGGGACATTAATTATTGTCATGTGTCTGTCTCCACTAGGCTGCAAGGGACATCAGAGCACCAGACCTTGTCTTACTAACATATTGTTCATATCTGTAGCCCATGTCTTAGTTCACTTCCTGACAGTATGCTTTTGGACTGAATTGAATCAGGGATGGAATAGAAATGTTTTGTGGTGCTCTGGAGGAAAGAAATAAGGCCAAAGGGCGGAAGTGACAAGGACACAGATTATTTAAGCTCATTACTAACAATTAGAGCTGTCTGAAAACGAAATAACCTGCCTTTACAATGTAGGTCAAACACAAGGTGAATGATAATGCTGAAGCGATGTTGCATAGCCTGACCTCTAAATTCCTCTCCAACTCCTGTATTCTATGCCTTACATTTTTCTCATGTGTCATTAACTACCCTCTTGGGTAGTCTTCAAAAATGCCTTCATATATATTATCTCATTTATTTGAACAAATTTCCCGTGATGTATGTCAGGACAGGTATTATCATTCTAATTGTTCAGTAAAATAAAGCATAAAGAAGTTAAGCGACTTGAACAGGGATACTCCGTCAGCATTAAATTTGAGACCAGAATATTGTCTTCCACATAATCATTCAGATATTAAGAAATAATTTTTTTTCAAAAAAATGTTTTTTGCTGCTTATACTTTGATATATGCTTAATCTTAAGAAAATGATCAGACCACCATTAGTCCTTTTCATGCCACTTTTAATTGTCATATTGATGATTCTGGACACCCAGAACCCAAAATAGGAAAGCATTAATATGAAACAGTGCCTAAGATAACATGCCACATATTTCAGAAGTCTGGGTGTATGATACGTGAACACATGCGCCACCTTCTGTGTTAGGACCCCTAGAGTGAAGCCTTTGATGTTGCAGGTCAGTAATCAGATTGGGCAGAGAGATCTGGTTTAGTGCATTCCTTGAAAAGGCTGGAGATGGAGAGGAATTGTTTTGGATTGCATCACATGCCTTTTACGCACTTTAGTTTATTTTACTATGTTCGGTCTGGGTTTCCTAGTCTGGTAGCTATATTGTGTTTGAAGTTAGATATTTCCTGAAGTAAAGTTAAGGCCATAGGAGGAAAGTATACTGATACTCCCAGTTACCCATTTCCTGCATAACAAATTCCTGCATAACAAATCATCCTGGAACTGAGTGGCTGAATACTGTAGCATTTCTCTTCTCTCATGTGTCTGTGTGTTGACTGTACCTCTGCTGTCTCAGATGTGGTTATTCGTGGAGCTATATCCAACTGGCAGTTGGGCGGGGCTTGCAGCTGGAGATCCTTAGTTCTCCTCCATGCGACCTGCATAGATGGCTACCTTTTGTATCTCACAGCATGGTGGTCTCAGGGTTCTGAGAGAGAAGTGGAGGCTGCCAATCTTAGTAAGGCCTTGAATCTGAGCTCCAGGAGTGTCACTTCATGTATAATATCAGCCTCCTGGTGTTGATGAGAGCAACCCATAAAGTCGGCTCAGATGAAAGGGGTGGAGAAATTGATTGCCTCTCTCAATTTTTGAAACAGTATGCGTAAAAGGGGAAAGTTTGTTGGTGGCCATCCTCCTATGCAGCCCATTACAGTGACCAACCAGGAAAATAGTAGCATGCAGAGAGTGAGCTCGGGACTAACACTGCTCATTTGTTAGGATCATAGAAACAGTCGCCTAAAAATTATGTGAGTTATCCTCCTCTCTGCATTGATTAAAAGCCCTAACAATCCTGAATTTCTTAGAGTAAACTAAATTGCCATTAATTCAATTTTATGATATTTCTTTTCCTATCTATTTAGTTAATTTCATAATTTGGGAGTATGATAAGCATTTTAACATAGAGCAGATGACAATTTTGGGATTGGAAATTTCTTTCATCCATATATTGATTATTTAACTGTTTGTGCTGCCTTTAGACACTTCACTTACATTTAAATATGATCAGTCCCACTAATTTTTGTGTAAGTGAACATTTGTTTCAGAAGATTCATTTGGTACTGTTACGTATTACTTAGTTCTGGATTGATTTCTGAATTTTATTCAGATAGAATTAAATTAAATTTTGAATAGATTTTGTTTTGTTTTGTTTTTAAATATTTTATTTATCTGACAGAGAGATCACAAGTAGGCAGAGAGGCAGGCAGAGAGAGAGGGGAAAGCAGGCTCCTTGCTGAGCAGAGAGCCCGATGTGGGGCTCGATCCCAGGACCTGAGATCATGACCTGAGCCACAGGCAGAGGCTTAACCCATTGAGCCACCCAGGCGCCCCTGAAAGTTTCATTTTTTAACATGGCATATTGCTTTACTTATGAGCAATATTTAGTTATATTGCTTTAGTTTAGTTATGGCATTAAAATAACCATCTTAGTGATTTTAAGATACATAGATTAAAAAAAAAACTTTTATTAAAGAAAATTTCTAACACTTGCAAAAGCAGAGGAAATAATATACAGAAGCCCTATGTACCCTCACACACACACACACACACACACACACAAACACACACACAAAAAAAGATGTATAGATTGCTTTTTTGATGTTCTTTGTATCAATTCAGTCTTTTGTCTGTATCAATTCAGTTTAAAAAATAAAATTCATATGTTTATAAATTACTTGCCTAGCTAAATAGACTTCATATAATAAAACACTCAACAGGAAGTTTTCTCATCAGTTATTGAACTCAAAGTTTTTAAAAAAAAATTCTGCTTCATCACTAACATACTTAGAATATTTTCATGGCAATCAAGTCAACTCTTCTCTGTTGATAGAAATTTGCATGACATCAGTGACTGGGGGAGTCATGGTTCCAGATCAGAAGTTTTTGATAAGGTTTCTATTTGTAGATGTTATTAATTTCAGTGTTTCAAGCCTGGTTTTCTGATTAACATTTCATTCTGGCAACTGTGTTCTTTCACTAATGGAAAAATATACTGCACTTTTTTTTATTGTGGCTTTTATATGCATAAGAATGTTTGTTCTGATTCAGACTGGAGACTCAAAATAACATTTCCAGTTTACTTATGAGCTAAGAGTATTTACAAATCTAAACTGAAAGCAGCTGGTCTTTCAGCATGTTTAGCATGCTTCTCTGCTGACACCAAATAATAAATACTGAACAAAGTCCGAATCTGCTTCTTGAGCATTTCTGTAACTAAAAAGTAAACAGACTATAATTTATTGGCTTTTATAACTATTTTTATAATGAAAGATAATGCATTTAAGTATAATTTAACAAATTGCTCTATCATTTTTTGTAAAATAATTACCATGAGTTCTATTTCATAGATTTTTAAATTAATATAGAGAAAAACATGTTTTTAAGTTCTTAGCTGTGTTGTGTAGAGCATTCTGAAACAGTAGTTTTCCAACCTATTGGTGATGGGTGATGAAATCAGTTTTTTAGGTTAAATACTGCATTTTTGAAAGAATGCAATAGAATTGAGTAAAGAAAATAGCAGAGTACGTAGGCATGTCATAAAGAGTAGACATCTTGTGAAAGTTTTGTTTTTGTTTTATGCATTTATATGTAGTTGGTCACAGTGTAAAATATGCATCAAGCTGAGGGTTTTGGTCAAATCAGTTTAACTACCTGTATTGAAGCAACTTTAGTTCTTCAATAACAAATTTAAGCCTCACTCTTTTTTTTTTTTTAAAGATTTTATTTATTTATTTGACAGAGAGAGCTCACAAGTAGGTAGATAGGCAGGCAGAGAGAGAGAGAGGAGAAAGCAGGCTCCCCGCCAAGCAGAGAGCCCGATGTGGGACTCGATCCCAGGACCCTGAGATCATGACCCGAGCCGAAGGCAGAGGCTCAACCCACTTAGCCATCCAGGCGCCCCTAAGCCTCACTCTTGAACTCAGTCTAATGTCTCCAATTGTATTTTGATGAACCACAGATTACTTTAAAGATAAGTGTTGTTAATCTGAAAAATAGGGGAATTTGGCCTTTATAAGCTTTAATTAAATATCGGCTTTATGTATTAAATATTTTTTCTTTAATATTTAAATGCCTATGACTCACTATTGATTTATCTTATTTATCTCTAAGTTTTCAGTTCATTCTTCAAAACTGTAAGACAGTGTCAGTCATTCTTGATGTATTTTGACAGGAAACTTCCCATTGATAAGAGTAAATGTATTGATACTGGACAGAAAAAGTTATGATGTTAAGAAATAGTAAGGTTCTATTCATTTTATTAATTTATCATGACCTGACAAGGTACTTTCCAAATGAGATGATGTATGGTAAATAATGCCAGTTCTGTCATTCTGAATGCAGTTTAAATCACTAGTTTATGCTTAAATGTCCGTAGTTGTTATTCAAAGATTAATTATATTACTTTGGGATTAAAGACTGATTTTTTTTAATTTTTAGTAATTGATCATTCATGTATTAAATGAACGTGACTTGTTTAACATTCAACTAAAGCACCAAAGGTGTGATTCTTCCTTCACGAAGCTAGCATTTTTGCTAAAGAGAGAAAATAAGTGATCACAAAAAACATGAACTCCTTGAAGTCAATAATGATGTATATTCATATTTATAACCGTTATACCATTATGGGTTCTTTTAACAAAATCTCTGTAAGTATTATTGAATGAATGGATGATTGAATTAATTAATTTAAATAACGAGGGGAAATTGGTCATGGTCATGGCATTGATCATGAATTTAACATGTAGTCTGACAAAGGATGCAATAATATGAGCTCAAGTTGTTTAAAAAGGTTTTAAAGGAGATTGCATTACACCTGAAATGTAAAGGATAGGAAGGGATGGGTCTAGACTGGGGAGGCTGCATGAGCAAAATGACTGTCGTGAGCTAGATCTATTTGTAAAACTTGCCTGTCCCTATCTTTTTTCTTTTCTCAAAGGAAAACAACTCTCTTCATAGGCTTTGATACCTAGGTAGTTGTAGCAGGCAGAATAACGGCACTTTAAAGCTGTCTAGACACGAATCCTCGGAACCTATGAATGTTACCTTATGCACAAAAGGGACTTTGTAGTTATGATTAAGTGTATAGACTTTGAGATAGGGAAATAACCCTAGACTGTCCGGGTGGGCCCAAATTAATGACTTAAGTCCTTAAAAGCATGGAAATTTTCTGGCTGTGGTCAGAAGTTTGACAGAAAGAAGAAAGAGTCAAACTGTGAGAGAGACTTGACTCACCATTACTGGCTTTGAAGATGGGGGAAGGGACCTTGAATGCAGTTGCCCTCTACAGGCTGCAATCAGTTCTCTCCTGACAGTTGGGAAGGAAGTAGGGACCTCTGTTCTGCGGTCACATGGATAAGTCAACAACCTGAATAAGCACAGAACTGGACCTCCTAGCGTCTTCAGAAAGGAATGGAGCCATATGGCACCTTGACTTTCTTGGTGACACCTGTGTCAGACTTGCAACATACAGAACTATAATCTGTATTGTTTAAGCTAGTAAATTCGTAGTAATTTGCTACAGCATACAGTCTAACAAAATGATGATGTGTTTTACAATACTGTGTCATCTCTCTTTGCATCTCTTTGTAGCAGAAGGACCTAAATATATCTAACCCACAGGTTCACCTATGGTATAAAAACTCTGGTCAGATAGTGACATGTAAACTCTGTCCTACCTCAAAAGTAGCCTGGGCCAATTAGATTTTCTCAGTTTCTTTCTCTGTACTTTGTACTAAAAAAAAAAAAAATCTTAGAAAAAATATGTAGCTGAAAAAGCATGAAGTAAGTCAGGGCTGAATGTCCATAATGGTCCAGGTACAAACACAAAGTAATAGGGAATAAGGAACTAGGAACTACCAAACGATGTTTGTTAGCGGTAAGATTCAAACAGGTATACAGTGAAGAGCAGAGACCTCACTGTCCTTGAAGCAGAGATGAAGGAGTGATCCCATTGCACGTTCCAGTTCCCATTGTAATTCATATATATTCTTTCCACTGCCTCTTTTTCTTTGGGTAATTTAAGGGACTCTTCATTTAAAACCCAACAAGCCTAAATAAGGCATTAATGTTATCTGGGAGTAGTCT
Source organism: Enhydra lutris kenyoni (assembly GCF_002288905.1). Taxonomy (NCBI): domain Eukaryota; kingdom Metazoa; phylum Chordata; class Mammalia; order Carnivora; family Mustelidae; genus Enhydra; species Enhydra lutris. Next base: position 690,402 of record NW_019154133.1, on the reverse strand, counting down.
TTGAAAAAGTCAGTGTAAACAGTTTAATGTTGAGAATTCAGAAAGAGGACATTGAGCCAAGAAGGGAGAAAGAAAAGTTATAGAAGATGGAAGAGTAGCCAAAAAAAACAAACAAACAAACAAACAAAACACCTCAAGACTTTTCATCTATGATAGCACATTGAGAAATTACACCTGTGACAGGTAACTTGTCCCAGGCCAGTATCATTTTATAAGATTGGTAAAGTCAGGAGAAGGATTGCACAATGATGGATAGGTCTCTTGTCTTTCTGTTCTACAGTGTCTTAAGTGTGAGGGCCTTGGTGGCTTTGACTGTGGGTTCAAGATTCAGGCAGCTGATAATAATTGTGATTGGTTTTAGTAGGTAATAACCTATTGGTTTGACCATCTTTTTTCTGGTAGTTAACCAGCTTTGAAATCTACCACTTAGACCATTCTGCCCATTCATTCCTTTCTTCCTTTTCTTTTCCTCACAATTCTTACAGTGGCCTGATGATATCTTCATTTGCCAGCAACATGACTCTCCTTTCTCAGGTTTTCCATCCGTCTCACCTAGATAGAGCCTAACAATTATTTTTTAAAATTCCTTTTGATCTTGTTGCTTCCTGAGTCAGAAACTTTAAATGATTCCTTGACATTTACAGGATTTTCCGTAGTATAGCTTTCAAGGTACTCTGCAGCCTAGTTTCAACTTCCATTTATCATGCCTCATATCCCATTATATTGTTACAGGAATCATCTTCACCAGCCAACTTGGCTCATTCAGACTCTCTTAAATATGCCTGTTGGTTTCTTGCCAGAGTGAATTTTGCTCATCTTATTCCTCTCACCTTCAGGGTGCGCCTGGGCACAGGTTAGCCCATTCAAACCCTAAGCCTCTTTTGTTCAATGTCTTTCAAAGTAGGAAATGCTTTGTCTCTGAAAGATTGTGTACCTATTCTTTCAATAAACAGTGAAAAGGAAACTTCAGAGCTCCAAGACAACAAAACCAATGATATAATATTCCCTTTCTTCCTTATCAGATGCAGTGCCAGATAATTTTAGTATTTCCCCCATATCACTTCCATCTTTAGTCCTAAAGGTGGGACTCTGCAAATATCACACCATCCTAGATTCAAAACTGGATCAGACAGATGAGGCTAGCCCTCTGGCAAGGGGTGTTTTGACCCTTTGTTTTTCATTATTTTACCTGGGACAGAGATTGAGAGAGCTTCTGGTGAAATCAAATTACAACCTCAGTAGGTAAATGCCAATCCTTTGAATTGGTGTGGAAATATAGGGATACTTACCTATCTCCCTAATCAGTATTCAGGGACTTATACTGGGGAAGAGGATGAACGCAGGGCCTTAAGCAGCAGATGTGCTCATTATTCACTCTCAGAGCAGATCTGCCGGAATCGTACAGGAAAGGACAGAGTGATCTTGCTTGGCAGTCTTGATAAAAGAAAATGATCATAATCTATTTTTTTCATCTTTCACTTAAGACAGAAAAATTGTTTCACCGTAATCTATGAGTTTTAGGACAGATTTGGGTGTTTTCCTGAGGATCCGTCAAAATACCTAGTTCTAATTCTAAATCTTTTGAGCTCTATTTTCTAAAATTTTCTAAATTCTATATTCCAGGAGCCTATAGTAAGTACCTAAAGCAGACGTTAATTATTAATTACTGAGTGGCTAATGTCACTTGTTTATAAGTTTTCACTCTTATTTAAATTTTATAATACGTTTTAAGTATTGACTATTTTGTCACACTGCTCCTTATTTTTCACTTTATCTCCAAAGGTGTTCACCTAGAGTTTTCATTCACATACCATTTACCGAGCATTTACTATAATCAGGCTCTGTTTCGGGCACACACATCTTACCTATGTTAGGTTCTTTTGCTGATTTCTGGAGTGCTATTTAAAAATATATGTTAGCAAAATGACAGACCCAGAAAATCGAAGCCCAAAAAATTACTGGCTTGTTCCTTGAATGTTCACTGACATCTTTGCACTGGCTACAGAGTATCTTAATGATACACCTGATTGGAGCAAAATAGTTCAGAGTTTAGGTGGAACAACTGAGATCTGTTCTTCACCAAGGTTTACATAAACTCCTTCGCTGCAACTGAAATTAGAGTAGAGAGAATTCGAAGAACTTTGACTATACCAGATTTGGTATCAGGTGATAGTCTACTCTGTTGTTGATTTTATTTTACTGAAAGCTTGTTACCATGACTATCAGTGTTTACCAGTGTCAGACTTGTTCCATTTTCGCAGGTCATTTTTAAAAAATGGATAAGCAGTAGAATGATTTCAAGTAGGATTTGAAGGGAAACTTTTGTGAGGATCCCTGAGAATAACTTAAATAATTTGTGGCAGCTATGAACCGTAGGGCTAATTCTATATAAAATTAAATTATTAGGAATGGGGTACATCTTTTTTAGCAAATGCTTCAGGAGGTAGGGACTAAGAGACAGACATAGTGAGAGGTTCTTAAAATAGTGGTGATTGTAAATTGATGACATTTCATTTACTTAGAGAGGTTATTTAGAAGGCCATTAGTATTCTGCTTTTTCAGCCATAGCCATATACTTACAAAACATAATCACCTCCATGGGAGGCATCACTCTTAAAAGCAATCTGTAATTCAATGTATAATGTGTATAGTATGTGAATCTCTCATATTACAACACACAGATATGTCTAATAGAAAAGTAAACTCCAGAGGAATAATAGGAAATCTCAAGACACAAGAAGTGATTTGGGAACTCCTAGGCAGAATAGTAGGAGATGGTGGTACTGTGCTTTAGGGAGTATCACTTTAATGGGAGGAGGGGGACAAGATGTGGCCTTTACAGGAGAGAAGGACCTAAAACTGAGACTCCTGAACAAATCTAGGACCCTCTTAGTAAAAGAAGGTTTAGAAAAATTTTGCCCTCTGCCTAAGGAAGCTCTTTTATTTTGTTTTTGTTTTTGTTTTTCCATACTTGGAATAGAAAAAAGGATTCTGTTGGCAAATGCAGCCCCCAATTGGGCCATGCATGAATGTGGAGTCTGATTTAACCTCATTGCAGGATATAGAGATCCCAGAGGGAAACACCTGAAACTTCTTGGGACCAGCAGAAGGAAACATGAAACCTCCCTACAGACGTATTTCCACAACCCAGGGGTAGCAGACTATCACCAGAAGCTAGAGAAAAGGTAAAAGTGAAAAAAAAAAAAAAATTTTCAAACAAAGGGAGTCTGATGTTGAAAAGATTCTGGTTGAAGAGATCATACTTCAGTACAAAGGAAAAGGAACCCAGAAAGAATTTCTTACAGGTCTACATTAGAAGACAAAAACCCAATTTAAAGATGAGGGAAGGATAAAAATAAACATTTCTTCTAAGAAGACCAACAAATGAATGAAAATAGGTGGAAAGATGCTCGACATCATTAGCCATTACAGAAATATAAACTATAGCCACTAGGAAAAGTGCAAACTAAAATCACAACTAAATACCACTTCATACCCACTAGGATGGCTTACTAAAAAGACTGATAACAATGAGTGTTGGTGAAGATGTAGAGCAGTTAGAACCCTCATACATTATGACTGAGAATGTAAAATGATGCAGCCATCTTGGGAAACAGTCTGGCAGTTAAACATATGAGATTAACCATATGTATTTCTGCTCCAAATTATATACTTACAAAATTGAAAGCATATGTTTACCCAAAAACTGGTGCATGAATGTTCATAGCAGCATTATTCAGAATAGGTAAAGATGCAACAACTCAAATGTCCACCAACTGATGAATAGGTAAATAAAATGTGATGTTACTGTGCAATGGAATATTATTTAAAATAAAAAAGGAATGAAGTACTGATACAGGTTTCAACATTGATGAACCTTGACAATATTAAACTAATTGAAAGAAGCCAATCACAAAAACCATATATTTCATGATTCCACTTATGGAATAGGCAAATCCCATATAGATAGAATGAATGTAAGTGGTTACCAAGGGTGGGGGTAAAGGGGAATGGAGACCAAAAGCTAAAGCACATGGGTTTTGTTTGGGTGATGAAAGTGTCTTGAAATTAAACAAAACTTTGTTGTGTTGAGTTGGCCAAAAAGAAAAAAAAAAAAAAAAGAAAGAAAAGAAAAGAAAAAGAAGAAGAAGAAGAAGAAGAAGAAAAGCAACTCGTGATCCAATGTATAATGTGTAGATTCAAATACTAGTGTTTTTCAGGGAATTGTTGGGGCTAAATTTGGCCTTGGGTAAAATAAAATCTGGTAAAATAAATAGTATTATTAACATGATTATTATTAATTAATAGGAGAAATCAGTAATAATAAATGCATTATTCTGTAGTTTATTATATTACTTTTTAGTTTATTTCCTTTCTATGTTTGTTTCATTAAACTGTAGGAATGATTTACACATTAACTTTACAAATTTACAAAAACACAATTATTACAGTATAGCCACAATTTTCAGCATTAATTGGAAGTAAAATTGCAGAACAGACCAGTATAGAATGGCTCCTTTCTGCCAGGATGGTGGTTTTGTCCATTCCATCCAAGCAGTTTCTTTAACAAAGTGTCACTAGCCATTGTGTACTGCAGCCTTCTCCAGTAAGAGGGAAAACTGGATGGGTGCTTTGCTGGCTCGCATCTTAATCAACGTTCTCTACTTTCTTTAGCATATGAGTTCTTCTAAGGCAAGGGAAGCATATTGTTCAATAGGAAGGGGGGAAAAAAAGCTTGAATGTTATGAGCTAATATGTTAGCATATATAGTCAAATGAAGGACATTTTAAAAAGTTATTATAACACTCTCACTAATATGTATAATAATACATCCAGAACGTGAAAGAGTGCTACGTAATCACTACTGAGCACAAATGGTAGAATCATAGTGCATTTGTGGATGTAAGAAACTGCTGGTGTTGTTGCTTTTTTAGGTGATTCCTAGGAGTTTATACCTCATTCTTTCTCTAAATGCTTTAGCTCTCAAGACCTGTTATTTTACACTGTAGGAATTATATAATTAATAAGGGAAAGAATACTGCATAGTGAGACTAGAAGTATATTGGTGAATACAGATAAATTAAAAACTAATTAATTTGAAATTTATGGACTGGTGGCCACTTAGGCTGTGACACATTGAATGCTTTAGTAAGCAACTGCATAATTCAACGGAAGTGTTAGTGGGAGTGAATGACAAATGTGGGGATGCAGGTCTCCTGTCATGAATGCAGATGGAGCCAGAGGTGGCTTTTTTTCTTTAGTCATTATTTCAAGATTGTATCTTATAAGATATATTATTTAATTCTTGTATGAATTAAGACTGCTTGTTTTGGCTTTCTGTTCTTTCAGTTTCAATTCTGATATCTAAATTCTTTAGGAATTATAAACCACATGTTGTAGATGGCAGGAAAATATAGCCCATTAAGTTTAATTAATAGTTCAGACTGACTAACAATGGCTGAGTAATATCAAAGTGAATTCAGTAATGTATTTCATATGTATGAACAATTCTAATTATTTTAAGAAAGATCATCAACTCTGTGACTCAATACTATATTTCTGGTCAATGTTTTTTCTTATTTTTGTAAATATTTATTGTGAGAAATAGATGTTAATACTTGTTGAATGATAGAAATAAGTATACTATGGGAAAGTTAAAGAAATATTGTAGACATTTAATTGATGCAAATATTTTTGATCATTGATATTTTAAAATTGTGGGAGAGATGTTTACTTTGATCATTTCCAGAAGTTTTTGAGGTTATGAATGCAAATAAGCTAGTTTTTATTGCATAGTTTCATTATTAGAATACCATAATATAGCAAATACCTTTTCATTATTATTTATTATAACACTGTTGTGGGGAAAGCACCACTGACTCAGACATTGGCACCTCTGTGAATGTCATTGCATGAAGGTAGGGTTAAACACTCACAGTAAAGGACTGAACAATAAGAGAGCCCAATACTTAACAACTCAAAAGAACAGATTGTCTTTTATGCCTGTGTATACCAAGAACTCCTCTAACATTTGCCTTGTGCCAACTGGTCTGTTGGCACTGGTCTGTGAGAACTGGTCTGTTCCTGAGAAGGAAGTAGTGGCAAAAATAATGGTCTATGGGAATAGTGATGCTGGGACTCATCATAAAATAAGAGATTTCAAAGACGCTACTTGAAAGATCCTTGATGACTCACATTAGACAAAATCAAATAGAGATTTGAATAGAAGTTAATATTTGAAATTTTGAAAATAGAGTTTAATATTTGAGAACATAAGTCTTGGAAATAGTTGTTTAGAGAAGGAGGAGTTACTAATATTGAAGAGCTATAAAGGGATTTTGTTTTTTTTCAAGGGAATACAACATTAGGGATATTTATCTTGTTTTCAACTGATCACCTGACATGAGGTTCATACACACACACACACACACACACACACACACACACACGTGTGTGTGTGTGTGTGTGTGTATGTATCATGTTCACATATCTGTCTATAAAATATTACGATGTAAAATACTGGCTTAAGGATGAAACCTACACAATATTATTCATATAGAATGTCTCACTTGACATTTTCATTCTTTAAGATTTATTTATTTTTTAGAAGTGGGGCAGGGGCAGAGAAAAACCAAGCAGACTCCCCGCTAAGTGTGGATCCCTGCCCATGTAGGGTTTGATTCCAGGACCCTGAGATCATGACCTAAGCTGAAATCAAGAGTGATACTTAACTGACTGCCACCTAGGAGCCCCTCAACATTTCATTCTTAATTATTAGTATTTAAAATGGAAAAGTAGAAAAAATTCCTTCTACATCTCTTAAAAGTTTTGAGGATAAGCAATAAAGCACATTTAAAATTTAAATGTAATTTTTACTGCCCAAGTCTAACAAATTACAGTGAGTGAATTAACTTACAGGTAGATCAAGGGGTCTCACGGGATGCAAGTGTGAGCACAATTTTATGGAGCTGACTCTCAAACTCTGCCATAAATTCACAATGTGATTAGGAATATTATCTCTTCTGTCTTCATTGTGGCTTTCCTTACTAAATTTTTAAAAATTACACAGATTTTTTCCTTGCAATGTTATAAGAAATCCACTTTTGCTATAGACCTCACATGATTAAAATTAAATGTCTTTTTTTTTTTTTTTTAAGATTTTATTTATTTATTTGACAGAGATCACAAGTAGGCAGAGAGGCAGGCAGAGAGAGAGGAGGAAGCAGGCTCCCTGCTGAGCAGAGAGCCCGATGCGGGCCTCGATCCCAGGACCCTGAGATCATGACCTGAGCTGAAGGCAGAGGCTTAACCCACTGAGCCACCCAGGCGCCCAAAATTAAATGTCTTTAATTCTATCTCTTCTGTTTGTATTTTTGATGAAAGAGTATATCCCTCTTTCAAAAAAATTTTATATCTGACTAGGTCACAGACTACACACATGAAACTAGAAACATATAATCCAGAAATACCATTAAAAATCAGTAAGAATGCCATTCACATTAGCATCTAATAGATTAGAAGACTAAAGTAACGTAGAAACTAAAGTTATGAAACTTATAACCTATTCCCATGAGTCTTTAAAAGTTGGCCTTTTCTGAGGGCATGTGGGTGGCTCAGTCCATTGAGCATTGTCTGACTTTTGGTTTCGGGCTCAGATCATGATTTCAGGGTCCTGGGATCGAACCCCATGTAGGGTACCATGCTCAGCATGGAGTCTTCTTGTCCCTCTCCTTCTGCCTCTGCCCTTTACCCTGTGTGTGTGTTTATTTGTGTGCACACGCATGTGTGTACACTCATGCACTTGGCTGCCCATACTGGTTTTGAAGATGGGGGAAGATAGGTTGAAGCAAGAAATATGGGTGGCCTCGAAAGGTGGGATCAGTCCTCACCTGATAGTCACAGAAGGAACAGGGACCTCAGTTCTGCAGTCACATGGAATTAAATTCTCTCAGTAACCTGAATGAACAAGGAAATGGATTCTACCCTAGAGCCTACAGAAAGAGAGATCACCATGTGACACCTTGATTTTGGCTTGGGTGAGAACTGTATCAGAAACAGAAAAGAATCCTTTTAATCTAGGGATTAGACAGATTTTCCAGTGTGACCAAAAAACCCCATAAAAAATAAAAAATGATAAACTGAACTTTATCAAAATTGTTTGTTCTTCAAAAAACAACATAAAATAAGACATAAAAAGCTAGAGAGTGACTGAAAGAAAATATTTTGAGATGTATATCTGGTGATGGAATTATATTCCAAAATCTATAAAGAACTTTTTTTTTTTAAGAAAGACTTAATTTTTTTTAAAGACCTATTTATTTATTTATTTATTTATTTATTTATTTAGAGAGCATGAGCGGGAGGAACAGAGGGAGAGGGAGAGAGAATACAATGACACCCCCAGCTAAGCACAGAGCCCCAACATAGGGCTCTATCTCACAACCCTGAGATCACAGCCTGAGCCAAAACCAAGTGTTGGGCGCTCAATCAGACGCTCAATTGAGTATGTCACCCAGGCACCCTAAGACTCATTTTTTATAAAAACAGTTCTAGGTTTACCATAAAAATTGAGAGGAAGGTACAGAAATTTCGCATACACTTCTGCCCCCACACATGCATAGCTTCTCCTATTACCTACCGGTATCATTCACCAGAATTAAAAAAAAAAATGTTATTATTATTACTTGTTTAGGGTTTTTGTTTTGTTTTGTTTTACCAAGAATGAACCTACAATGACACATCATAATCCCCGAAAGTCCATAGGTTACCATAGGGTTTACTCCTGATGTTGCACATTCTGTGGGTTTGGACAAACGTGTGTCATATGTCCACTAGTATGATATCAGAGTATGTCACTGCCCTAAAAATCCTCTTTTCTCCACCTATTCGTTTATCTCCCCCCACCTCCACCCTGGCAAAGACTGATCTATTTATTGACTGTGATTTTTACCTTTTCCAGAATGTCATAGTCAGAATCACATGGTAGATAACTTTTTTCAGATGGGTTTCTTTCACTTAGTAATATGTATTTACAGTTCCTGTGTGTCTTTTCACAGATTGAAAGCTCATTTCTTCTTAGAGCTGAGCAACCCTCCCTTATCTGGATGTGCCACAGTTTATTCATTCATTCACTTCCTGAAGGACATCTTGATGGCAATTATGTATAAAGCTACTAAAACATTCATGTGTGGGTTTTTGTGAGGATATAAGTTTTCAATTCATTTGTGTAAATAATGGATACTATCCAGCAACAGAATGAACTATGTATTGATACATGTAACGATATAAATGAATATCAAAAACATGGTCTAAGTGAAAGAATCATGCCACAAGAGACTACAGACTGCATTATTTCTCTTATTCTGAAATCCTAGGAAAAACAAAACTGTAGAGACAGAAAGTAGATCTGTGGTTCCCTGCTGCTGGAGGTGGACATGGGAACCGACTGTAAATGAGCACAAGGTAATTTACAGTGATTGAAAGTGTTTTAAAATTGTGTTGTGGTGATAGTTGCATACTGTATAAATGTTCTAAAATAGAACTGTGTGCTTAAAATCGGTGATTTTTATGGTATTAAATTAACTCAATAGAGCTGTTAAAAATTATTAAGCTATCTTCAAAAGAAGATTTGGAAGATCATTTTCTGTTATAGTGGGAAACCCGTATATCTGTTTAATTAAAAGAGAGACATTGGAGGCAAAAACATCCATCTGGAGAGAGGACTAGCAGGCTCCTACCTATAGGCTTTCATGGACTTAGTAAATTTGCTGTGATGGAACATCTGGCCAAGAATCCTGATTTTATTCACACAGTGAGAAATACCATTGTCACATGGGCCACAATATTAGTGTACCTGTAACTGGTTAATTTACCATTGTAGACAGAACTACATAGCAGGCAAAATGACAATTTCACTTATAAATCATCATGAAAATACATGAGATATTTTGGGGAAAAGCAGAGGCAATAATTTTAGCTTAAATGAATGGCTCATAAGCTATATCATAATCAGAATATTGCTTGATAAACCCAGACTCAAAACTAGTGCAGTTAATTACATAAAGTTGATACTTACTGCTATCAGGATACAATAGCTTGTTCACTCTATTTCACAACAGGATGGCCTTTTCCATGGCCAACCAGCCCCCTCAGATGATATAGATATAAATAGAGATATAGATATAGGGATACTTAAATACGTTTTCTTGACTGATTCCTTTCAAACCAGCAATTATTCAGCCTACTTAGGTGGATTTGCATTTTTCAGCACTGAAAATTAATTTGATAATCATAATGGTTTATAGTCAAAGGGAGAATTTATTGCTTTTTATATGAGTTATCTTTTACTACATAATCAAATCTTAGTACCTTAAAACAGCAAACATTTATTATCTCAATGTTTGTAAATTAGGAATCCAGGGTCTGGGTGACTCTGACTTAGAGCCCCTCCCAAGGCTGCACTCAGATCATCTCAAGATTCTACTGAGGGAGTATTCACTTCCGTGCTCACTCAGGTGTGGCCCTTGGCAGGTGTCAAGTTCTCTTTGGCTATTGGCCAGTTACCTGCCGCCTGGGCCTCTCCAGAATATGGCATCTGGCTTTCTTCAGACCAAGTATGCAAAAGAACAAGAGAGATATCCAAGTAGAAGTTCTTTTGTTACTCATCCCAGAAGTAAATCCCTTTGCCTCTGCAACACTATATTCTATAGAAACGAGTCACTAAATCCTACTCATGGGGAGAGGATTACATGAGTGTGTAAATGCAAGGAGAATGGGAATCATTGGGGCTCATCTTAGAGGATGATGACCACATTTTTGTTTATATGTTTTGAGAACAGCCTCACTCTAGCTGCTGACATCTTTCGAAATTTCATCAATAGTGAAAATACAGAGTTCCTACAAAGAAAGACTGAATAAAATGCATGTGTAAGATTCTTTTTGTTAACAGCTGAAAAGCAAAATCTTTTTCATTAAAAATCACACAATATAATGATAAGAAAAGATAGAGGAAATATATTTTATTTAGGGGGCGGATGAGAGGTACAGGGTTGCTTAAATAGCATAAGCATCATGTTCCCATGGATAGTATTACTATCTGTTTTTTATTTAGCATTAGTCTGTTGGAACATAAGGAAACTAAAAACAAGCAACTACAGAAGAGACATCGTTTTTGTCTCTCTTTTCTATTGTCTTTTTATTCCTTTATTCTTTTTCATTCTAAAACTCACACCCACTTTGGATTAGTTAATAAGCCGAACATGCACTTTCCCCCATTAAGCTGCTCCAAAACCTCCCAGATCCAGGGTCATGGTCAAACACTAAGAATGAGATTTTGTTCAAATATAAAAATGAAATATGAATTTAAAAAAATCTTAATGCTTAGAATGTGGTGGAGTGTTGGTGGTGGTGCATGTGTTTGCCTTAGTTTAGGAAACCATTGATAAGTCTAAGTAAACAATCTTACTTTTTTCCCCTTCATAGTTTTTTTTTTTTTTTAAAGATCTTATTTATATATTTGACAGACAGAGATCACAAACAGGTGGAGCGGGGGGCGGGGAAGCAGGCTCCCCGCTGAGCAGAGAGCCTGATGTGGGGCTCAATCCCAAGACCCTGAGACCATGACCTGAACCGAAGGCAGAGGCTTAAACCACTGAGCCACCCAGGTGCCCCCATAGTTTGTTTTTAATGATTTTTTTTTACTATTATTTTGCTTTACCATTTAATATGAGTGTAATTAAAATATGATAATTAGAAAGAAAATAAATGAATGTTCTCCCTGGGGTAACTTCAGGAAGCTTAGCTTTATATTCAGTATTTAGTACTATGCCTGATCAGTACGCAGTATTCAAAGCTAAGGTTACTTCTTAGGTAATATTTAGCTTAGTGGCTAAGAAGAAAGAATAGGATATTTATTCTTGAAAGTGAAATTAAGCACACACATTTTTTTATTCAAGATTTCCTTTTTGAACACTAAAGCAAATCAACAACTTTGTCTTTAATCTCATAGCCGATGTTGATTAAACTTGCTGACACCATGAGAGACTATTCTGTTGGTCTTGATATTTATGTATAATTCAGGAATTGTATACCTGTAAGTCATGGCAATCCAATTCAAATGAGCACAGGCAACTTTGAGATTATATTGGAAGACTTCTATACTGCTGAAGAGAGAATTAAAAAGTGAAACTATGTATGTCTGGAACCCTGTCAAGGAATCCTGTCAAGACTCTGTCTTTTCTCTCCCCTGTAGATTTTTCTATGTAAGGTATTTGAGAGAGATAGTCTTTAAAAATCCACAGCTTAGATCTCTACCACCAAAATGAAAAATCCCAGCGATATTATCTTAAAGCTCAGATTTGGTTAAGTGGTCCACCCTGGATCAGTCACTTGTGTCCAGAGGATCAGGATCCTGTAATGGGCCTTACTTAGGTCTGGTGTTTCTTTTGGACCAGTCAGCTACAACCTAGCAGGCAGTGTAATACATGAGCATTATGAAAGTTATAAATCAATGTCTTCTGGACTTTAAGCCTAATATATTTTGTTTATTTTTAGACATTTTTATAGAGAATTCTATTGAAAGTCTAATAAATATTCTCAGATCTCCATACTTGCACTCTAATATAAGAGAGTAGAGGAAGGAACAAAGGAAGGGAAGAATGCTGGGAAGTTAAAAAAAAAATGTTCATCTCTAAACTGCTCGTGTTCTTGAAGACAGCTTGCTATTTGTTGAGTATGTTGTCCTAATTAAATCCAGTCCAACCTGTTAGTATAATATTTCATAACTGTGTTGGGAGGTAGGGAGTACACATAAGTTGGAAACCAATGCTAGAGTGATTTTACTTTATTTTTTTAAAGGTGGGGCAAAGGGAGAGGGAGAGAGAGAATCTCCAGCAGCCTCCATGCCCAGTGGATGAGCCTGATGTGGGGCTCGATCTCACAACCCTGAGATCATGACCTGAGCCAAAATCAAGACTCAATTAACTGATTGAGATACCCAGGCACCCCAGAGACCAATATTAGGGATTTTATACAAACAGCTTAAATTTCCCAAGTCAGTACTAATTTTTCGCAATTGAACATGCCTTTTTTTTTCCCCCCAAGGATAGTCTTTGGGAAGATGAAATACACTCTAGTAAGTGTTTCTAATATCTTAGCAAGTTCTTTACAGATGTCATGCTTGAAATGAGTTAACCAGGATTCAGTGGCCTTGAGCCAGTCTTTATATTTTGGCTCCAAAAGGCAAAAATTAAGTTTACTTTTACAAACTAGTTTAAAAAATATGGTATCATTCATCTCCTAGCTCATTAGCCTACACTCACTGATGTATAAGAAATCATATTGCTTTCATCATTATGGATGTAACCTTAACAAAACTGTGTGATCTCTATATATTATTTAATATGTATCATCACCTTTGAAGTCAGAAGAGCCCATTGATAATTAGCTGTTTTTTGTTTCTTTGTTAAAATTCATGATATTTGGGGAAGAAGATGAGCGTTAGAGACTGACTTTGAATCCAGCTGACCTCTTAATATATTAGCCAGTGCGAATGTGGACATGATTCTGTCTTTGAGTCTCAAATTATCATATACTCAGTTGCATTGTTGGAAAGGTTAAGTGCTATTGCATGTGCAAGGAAGCTTTGTGGACCATAATGAGGCTCAGCAAATGTGATTTCCCTTCCGTATCCTAAATGACTCTGGTTTCCACAGCTTTACTACACTGCACTTTACAAAGTACTTTCCTGGAATCTGTGCTTTTTGCATCTCACAACTTCTTTACATAGTAAGAAAAGAAAGCTGTTCTCTTCATTTTGCTTCCTTTTGTTTCTCAACTTGAAAAACAAAGTCGAAAATAGTAAGATATTAAGTATACTTCTGGAAAGTTTATTAAAAAGTATCTGAACTAGGCCTGTTCATCCTGTTGAATCAGTCCTTAGGTTCTTCTGTGCAGATAGCAGTGGGATCAAAAACAGTTTAAGGAGAATCACAGGACAATGAAGAGGGGAGGGTCAAATTAGGTATGATTAAATTGGACTAAATTTGGATGTGCTCTAGATATTCTTCAGATAGGGACACATGTTTACCCTCTGTCATCACCATTTTTTTTTCCCTAAGAAATAAAGGTAATGCTGACATAATAGTGAAGAAAGCCACAATTATCTGGAGAACAAGGATTGATGTTCACCTCTCTGTCTTTTTGTAGCTCTTGCATTTCTTCAGTATTTATGCAACACTTGTCATGGTTAGGACACTCTTCCTAGTCCTGGGGTTTCTGCAGCCAACAAGACAAACAAGTTTTATGCCTGTATTAGGGAATTTGTATTCAAATTTGGGGAGAAATTCAGTAAACAATGAGATTTGAAAAGAAAGGAATTTCAGGTAGGAGTAAATGCTGTGAAGAGTGCAAATTAAGTGTATTAGCTTCCTTTTGCTATTAGTGGCTTAAGGCTTCACAAATGTATTCTCTTTAAGTTCTGGAGGTCAGAAGTCTAAAATCAAAGTGTTGGCAGGGCTGTTATTTCTGGAGGCTTCAGGAGAGTATCCGTTCCCTTGCCTCATTGGGCTTCTGGAAACCCCTGCATTCCTTGGCTCATGCTCCCTCCCTTACAACTCTCTAGTCACTCATTTCCATCATCTCTTCCACTAATGATTTTGAACTTCTTGCCTCTTTTTTACAAGAACCACTGTGATTATATTTGGGGTCAAATTAGATAACCCAAAATAATCTCCTATGTCAAAATCCTTAGGTTAATCTCTTCTGCAAAGTCCCTTTTGCCATCTAAAGTAACATCACAGGTTCTTGGGATTAGGTCATGCACATTTTGGGTTGGGGTTCAACCTACTAGGTGAAGTTACTTGAGAGAATGATTTTTGTAGCTCTACCCTCCAGATAGGAGTGATGTATCTGAAGTGGTACCAGTTGAACTGAGGTTTAAATGCTGGAAGAATACATGTTTAAAGCTTTTGTGTGTGGTAAACTACTCAATGTGGAAAAAATGCCTTCCTTGCACTTGGCCACCATTTTCTTAGTAGAATCAAATTGATCAAATTGGTCTATCACCAAGATAGAACCTCGGTGGCTCCGTCAGTGGATTGGGCATCTGCTTTTGGTTCAAGTCATGGTCCTGGGATGGAGCCCCTCATCGGGCTCCCTGCTCAAGGGACAGCCTGCTTCTCCCTCTCCCTTGGACCCTCCCCCAATTCCTGTTCTCTCTTTCCCTTTCATATGAATAAATTTTAAAAAAAAATCTTTATTAAAAAGATTTAAAGATTTAAAGAATACTCCATATTGCTGTGGAGTATGTTGTTGTTATAATTTCCTCATTACCAGGAACTGGTGTTGAGTGTCCTCAGGAGTGGGAGAGAGACACAAATCTGGGGCCCTAATAGTTGTACTGGTGAGTGAAAGTCTCATCAGTTATATGGGTGTAGGAATTCACGTTGTAGTGGCTTTCTCTGAAAAGAATTATTGGTCCATATGACAGGATAGAGTCTACCGATTTCTTCTGACTACAACATTAAATTTGTGTCTCAGTCATGAATGTACAATAATACTCTTCTCTTTGCCCTTGAAAGCTTTCCACAGTAAAATATTTACATTAAATCTCAGCAACTAATGATATCTCTGAAGCCACTAGACAGGAATTGTTCACAGGGCAGAGAACAATATGTTGAACTCTACACAGAGAGAGTATTGATTTAGAGATATTTTTTAAAATTTCATTGAAAGGGAAGATGTAATATATTGACTTATTTTCCCTGAAACACCAGAATACACAATGCTAAATACATAGCAAAGTATGTTTATGTTCCCAATCTAGGGAGCTGGAAATTTTCCGTTGGAAGTATCATAAGAAACTTGGTAATATCTTTTTATTTCTGGATTTAACACCATATACACAATGAATACCAGACACATTGAATAACCTGAACTCTGACTTCGTCTTTGTACTAATCTTGCTTCCCTGCGTACAGTATACCTCAGCTTTGAAGTTACAGGCCCCAGAATTGCACTGGTGAATAGGAGGTGATCCATATAATTTCTTGGGGGAGAAAATTTGGGTTAAAGTTTCTTATCTATGTAACTTTCAAACCAGAAGAGGAATGGTGCATTCCCTCCCATTAGTGGTTAGTCTGACTGAAAATAAATCTTTGGGGAAGAGAGAATATATTTTTTTGTTGTGATCCCATGAGGTAAAACAAGGAGCGTAGTCAAACTGCTTTTCTCACTTAGGTTTATTTTCCAGCTTTAAAACTCTGGGATGCTGTGAGTCTGTGTTTTCATACTTAGATGTGCATGAGGACGAGGCGTGTTATCACCAAGACAGAGACTTGTGTGATGGGTATGGCTGCACTAAGAGCTACGCAGCAGTTTCATTAGCACTGAAAAGGGTGATAACACACACGTAAGGAGATTTCTCCTTGGTCTAATAAACCCTGGCTTACTTTCTAAGTGTTATTCCGATAGAAGACCCCACTTGTGATGGGAGATCTAAGGGGAGTAATTTCTTAAAACCCCTTGGGACACTGGAATATCTTTAAATATCCCTGGAGAATTTCTAGATACATGAACAAACCCAAAGCTATTTCAGAATTTTCTTTTCTCATATTGGCTTAATCTGTCAGTTTTGCTCTCTCACTCACTCTTTAGTATCATTTTCCCTTGCAGGGAAAAGTGGAATGGGATGTTTGATTATCTCCACACTTATCAAACACACAGCTATTTGAGTGAAAATTTTCCCCCCAAATGACTTAAGAAGTACAGGGTTTTGCAACCCATGAGTGAAAGAATTTAGCACTGTAAGCAAATGAAACTCTACCCAGAGTGTCCTTTCTTGAGTGTGCTTTGCCATGTAACTGCATTCCCCTGATGTTTGCTCTACCCTTCTTTCTGGTATTCTTTTCTTCAAACTAGTGTATGAATTATCAGACCATTTTTGGAAAGCTCAGCAAGAACTAGTCTGTCCTAAAGACCCATCCCCAAAATTTCTTCTTTAATCAATCTTCCTGAAAAGAAGAAAAAAATAAGAATAATATCATGTATGGTGACTAACATACCACAATAAAAATTTTAAAAATAGTAATTAAAAAAAAATCAAGTACAAATTATCTGATATTTATTTTTTACCCTCAGTTGACTCTCTCCCCTTATACCCTTTCAAAGGCTTCCAGTGACTTCTCATTTCACTTGAACAAAACTCCAACTCTGCCATGATCTAGCGTCTGCCTTTCTTTTCTGTTTTCTCTTAATTTTTTTTTTCTTTTTATATTGTCATCCCTTTCAAACTGTGAACTTTTTGGTCTATTGGGAATAAAAGAGCAACAGGATGTTAGGGGATGGGAGGTGGCTTTAAAGGTGCATCCCTCAACTAGTCAAAGAGCCACATATTAACAAGGTCCTATTTATTTATTTGTTTTGCTCTTTCTATTGAAGTTGTGGTATTGATCAAAAGAGAATGTTGTTTTAATAGCTAAGGAGCAGGCATCCAAGGGAGAGACAAGAATTAAGTATGTGAGGTCACCCAAATCAGTTGACTGTGTATAGATCACCTATACTTTATGGGTTAGGCCAAATACATAAAGAGAAATGACAGAATGCTTATGATTTTCTAGTTTTCAAAAGCGAGGTGAGCCAGGAAGACCCTTGCAACTTGACAGAATGGAGAAGAGCATTCAGCTAAATGTGAATTATGTTTCGCTCTTGGTTGGCATAGATGTCAGACACCTCTCTCTCCTGTTTTAAATAGCATTATAATACAATATTCCACATATAAATGTGGTAAACAGTAACTAGAGGTGTAGTCATTAGTATTGCAGTTAGCTTATTTTGGGGGGGGACAGTTTATAGAATAGATTTAGAAAGAATTTGGGTTAAAATGAATGTAATGGTATGTAAATTTTGAGTTATGTATAAAAATGTTAACTTGAGCCTGCTGCTGTTGGATACTTTCCCTGCATAGTGCTGACCTATTGATTTTTCTCTTGACTTTAGTCAAGTTGTTGTAGGCAAAAATCATATTTGCACATCTGTGTTATCGCCTGCTCTGCTTCTCAGCAGCACTACCTAAAAGGAGTCAGAGAAGGAAAAAGACAAAAGTTCCCTCTCATAGTAGGGAATAGTCTCATAAAGAGAGAAGCTTTTTCCTTTGCTCCATCTTTATTTAGGACATGCTGGTTTGAGGACATGGAGAGAGCATCCATCTTGCAACCAAGATGTAATTAACCTGAGGAAGAAACTGGCATATGACATTGCAATTGGTAAAAAGAGTTTAGGTCCTTATATAATCAATGAATGAATCTTGGAGCCAGAAATAATTTAAGTGATCAATTGATATTAGGATTTACACCACAGTTAGTTGGACTTACTATTATTTGTAGCTAAAAGCATCTCTTACAAATGTGTAGCTCTTATTATCAACCAGGATTCCAGACCTACTTAAGGCAAGGTCAGGGGATAACATATCTAAGAGATTCAAAATTTACTCAGAGGTAAAGACTAGGAACACAGATGATGCCATGTAATTCTCATGATTAGTGATATGACAGAATCCCAGATATAAATACATATTCTAGTGGGATAACAAAAGGTATTGGTTGTATTTATTAAATGGAGCATACTTCTGAACAATTTAAAAAAATAAAAAGAAATTGCAGGACAGCAAGTTAAAGAAATCAATGAAAATAAGGTATATTTCTGTAATATACAATGCAATTTTGTTTTAAAAGCTGAAAAAAGAACAATAAATAGATGCAAATGCTTGACAAAGTATGCTTTAGAGGATTATTCCTGTATGATAATAAAATGTAGGTAAAGAAAATGTAACAATGAGAAACAATCTCATTCAATGATAGACATAAAGTCTTTTGTTCCCCAGATTACCAGGTGTGAAAATATCTTATTTAGTAATACCATTTTCTTCCAATTCTCCATTATGTAAAAGGTTAGTTATTCTCAGAAAGTCAAGCAGTAATGCAGAAAATTGCTCTGTTTGAATGATTGTTTTCTAGATTCTAAAGTCATCTGTAGTTCAACACGAGAGAAATGTATATAATGTTAGGATATATAAAGTTCATTTTTATTCTGTTATAATACTGATGTTGGTGTTTTAACACGCCAGTGCATTTCCAGCTAAATAAGTAATGTTTAGATTACATTCAATAAGTCACTTAGAAATATTTAAGGAGCAGTCATGTAGCTTTCAGTTTTTTGTTTTTTGTTTTTGTTTGTTTGTTTACAGATGTTTTTGCTACTCCATAACAGGATTGTCCAAGGAGAACTATGCAGGGATATAGAGAGACTTTCAATACAGAGGACTCATAGATCATGAACCGTATTTCACCTTATCATAGTCAGGCTGGGCATTTCCTAGAGATTTTTGGATTAAAGGAGCCTGTGAAGTCATTAGTTGAAAGAGCATGAGTTACAACTCATTTGGCGGAGACCCTTCATACACCTCATAATGGCAAAAGATAGGGCCAAGCTCTTTCACTATAACTAGTATTTTTTCCATTATCTTAAAATATCTACTTGGAATTATTTTAATTACAGTGAAAGATATAATAATTTGGAAACCTAAAATTAGTGTCAGTTCTAATGCTAGGAGCATATTAAACACAAGGCTTGCTTGGGCATCTATATTTAAACTGAAATATTCAAGTTAATTCCTTTCTCTATGGAAAAAAAAGTGTGAAATGCAAAGAAATAGAGAGTTAAAGAGGTGGTAGGAAATGAAGTGAGAAGAGAAAGACAAAATTGTATATGGTGTTGGAAAGCAAAAACTTAATATATTTATTACTCTTTTTTAATTCTAGCACATTAATTTAGTGTTCATGAGCTTTTGGATACTGTTCAAATTCTAAACATGACCCAATTTTATGCCTCTGGAACTTGGATCAAATCTATGATACCAGCAATAACTACAGTGATGCATTTCAGTGCTGCAATTAAAAAAAAAAAAGTTCTTACATGAGTTCACAGATTTAAAAAGTTAAGTATATATATATATTCCAGATAATAGATAATAAATGTGTCTTGTGACTTGAGAGCTGCCATTAACTAATAATAGGGCTAATTACTAGGTGATAAAAATTCCTGAGATCTGAGCTTCACTGCACGTTTTTAAGATGGTGGGACGAAGCCTAAGGACAAGTGTACTAGTGGGAAACAAATACTAAATAAACAGAAATAAATCATGTAATGTGATGTATGTTTATAAGTGCTGTGAAGCATGGAAGGGGGACCAAGAGTGCTGGGATGAGGAGGTTACTATTTTAAAAAGGTAGAAATTAAGATGATATTTGATAAAGGAATAAAGAGGGTGAGAAGAGGAGTTATATAGATATCTTGGGAAGACAATTCCTTCTTCTTTGTTCCTTTTTTGTTTCTTTCTTTGATTCTTTCTTTCTTTCTTTCCTTCCTTCCTTCCTTCCAGAGAGAGAAAGAGAGAGAGCGCGCGCGCACAGGTTTGAATGGGAGTGGGGAGGGGCGAAGGGGGGTGGGGAGAGAATATTAAATAGGCTCTACGCTCAGCACGGATCCTGACTCAGGACTCAGTCTCACAATTCTGGGGTCATGACCTGAGTCAAAGTCAAGAGTAGGTCGCTTAACTGAGTGAGCACACAGGCGCCCCTTGAAAAGATGATCCTAACCTCAAGGAACAGCAAGGGCAAAGGCCCTGGGGTGACAGTTTGTCTAACTGGTTGGAAGAACAGCAAGGAGCTCAATGTGACTAATGAGGACTAAGTAAAGGAGACCAGCTACAGGAAATAAGGTGAGGCAGAATAATAGAGAATCATCTGCAATGTTGAGGATCTTTTCTTGTACTGAGTGAGAATAGCAGTCATCAGAGAATTCTGAGTAGAAGACTACACAATTTGACTTAAATTTTAAGAGAATACCTATGTGTGCCAGGTTGATGGAAGCAGCAAGACCATGCAGGAGGCTTTTGCCATAATAAAAGTGAGAAATGATGGTGGTTTAGTGGTAGCAATGGGGGTAGTTATAGATGATCAGATTCTAGATATATATTGAAGGTTTAACTGGCAGGGTTTGCTGATAATTGAATTTATGGTTTGAGAGAAAGAGCTAAGTCAAGGATGACTTGAATAATTTTGACTTGCATAACAGAAAGGACGGAAGTGTCACAGATGGCATAGCTATCTTTTTATCTGTCCGTCTTTGGTTATGTGCAAGCAAACTGAGAATGGGAAGTGCTAGATATAACTGGGATTGACTTTGTTACATGAGTACAGTAAGGCAAGAGAGATATTAAGGAGTTGGGGATATAGAGAAAAAAGTTATCATTAGGATGGACTAAAAGATTTAATCTGGATAAGAAATGTGAGGTTCTGATGGGGTGGGTGTGGATGACATCCGGTAGAGATTACATCATAGATAAGAAGAGGTCAGGAGATGTGAGAACAGGTTATGGGCAAGATCATGGAAATCACCAAAAATTATGAGTTAGTGCTGGAGAAAGTGACAGGAAACCAGGAGCTGAATTCTCCCAGGAAGGAAAGGTAGGTAGGCAGTTGGTCGATGAAAAATATGACGAGGGGTCATGAATGGTATCTGATAACATGACATTTAGAAGAGGAGATTTTAGGAAAAATGGAGGGAAACGGACTGAAGGTGGCAAAAAAGAAAAAAGAAAGCTGTTGTTTCACAGGCTGTGGTAGAGAAACCAGCCTCCTTAATAATGGTCTAAGAAAAGCATCACCCTCAGGAGCAGACAGGACTTAATTTGAGTAAGAGGGTGATGGGAGGGGCACCTGGATGGCTCATTCATTGAGTGTCTGACTCTTTGATTTTGACTCAAGTCATGAGAGCCTGGGATTGAGCCCCGGATGGAGCCCGTCCAGGAATAGTCAGGACTCTGCTGGAGTCTGCCTGTCCCTCTCCCTCTGCTCCTCACACAAGCCTGTGCAAGCTCTCTCTCAGATAAATAAATTAAATCTTTTTTTTTTAATAGGAAAATGATGGGAATATTCAAGTAAGAATGTGTATAGGTAAAGAACTTTTCTGATAACTGAACTAGAATTCTAGAAGACTCAGTGATTTTAGGAAATGGACAGTGGTGGGTGACAGAATCATTTGGAAATGTACAGGACTGCTAAAGATTTTTGTTGGGGTTGAGGGATGACCTTGGATCCTGGGCTTCTTGTAATGACTGAGCAATCCTCACAGTTCTGTGAATACTAAGATCAAATCTCGGTTATCATAGAACCCGGCAAAGCGAAGGCTGCTGGTAATCTGAAATAAAAGGAATAAGAGATTAATCCGGTCCCAGTGGGCGGATAAAACCTGCAGGCTGAGTCTTAGGTTGGAAGTCAGGCCGGTGAATGCCTGGAAATAGAAAGCTGAGTGCTCTTTGCAGGGCCCCAGGAATATAGGTCCCAGAAATGATTCTGAATATTTCTGCACATTCCAATCTCAATGCCCAAGTCACACTCCCAGGCATCAGTTGTTTTTTTTTTTTTTTTTTTTTTTTTTTTAACAACATTCCACAGTGATTCCAGTGAGCAGCCAAGTTTGAGAACCATTGTGCCACAGTATCTCTTAATCCTAGGATATTCAATCACTGAAAGCATCTATCATGTCATCATTGCTGATTCTCTCTTCTTCACTTGTTATCTGTTCAAACTGTGACAGGGCCTCATTTTTCAGTGGCTTAGTTTGCTATATAAATAGTTACAAAACCTCACATTCATCAATTACATTCCATACATGGAATTCTAGATCTGTGGAAGATTTGTAGTGTCACATTGCACTCCTTTTGTATTTTAGTTGCATATTATTGTTCTAATGCACTTTATTATCTTATTTGAGGCCATAATTACCCAACAAGGATGTTGATCCCAAGAATGGAAATCGATAGAAGATATTTTCACTTTGTAATTTCTTTGCTTCCCCATCTAAAATCCTGTGTGTGAAGATTTGTAAAAGGAAAGTACTTTTCTCTGATGTATTTTATTTGCTTCACAATACTTATAATTTATTTAAGCAGTTAATATCATTGAACATTTAATACTTTTCTTTGTTATCATAAATCACACATTAATAGATTCAATAATGCCTAGTCTTATATGCTTTCAAGTAAAAAAAAATTGCACAGGACAAAGTTATAGTGGCAAGGCAGGCTTTATTTCAAGCTATCACAATAGTGGAGTGAGAAGAGAACAGAGTTCAACTCCAAGAAACAAAGAGCCGAAAGACTTTTAAGTGCTGGAGTCAAAGGGAGACCATAGGACAACTGTGTTTACACCTGTTGGTTTTATTCAAAGGCAAAGTAGACTATCTCTCATCTTTGTGACAGGACATAATTTTATAATTTGTAGCAAGGCACCAGCAGAAGTTAGACTCCTACCCTCCCGCAGAAACTGGAAGATAGGGGGCAGTATCTCTCCCTCATGTTTACCTTTCAAAGAGATGGCTCCCAGGTCCTTGAGAAAGATCTGCCTGGGTTGTAAAGCTCGCAAAAGGCTTTTAAAATTCAGATTTCAAAGGGCAAAGAGAAAATTTACAATTGCAAGTTTTCTAAAGATCTAAGGAAAGGGCCTAGAGTCAGAAAGAAGTCTGTCTAAGGTTTAGTCGAGCTGAGAGAAGGTTAAGGTTATTTTGATCAACATACCTCTCATATTAGCTCTCAAGGAAGAGTTGTGAATTGCTAGATGAGTTTAAGAATGCTTTTAAAACATTTGATTCATATTGGGAAATTGCCATCAGAATTATTTTTTAAATTTATATGTTCACTAGCACAGTACGAGGGTTTCCATTTTCCTATGTGTGTCAACATGGGTTTGTTAAAAGAGACTATTTCCAGCTTTGATTTCTGTTTTGACCAATTTGTAAGAGAAAAATGAAATATCACACTTTCAATTACCCATGAGATTGAACTTCAAAATATATTTATTGTCCATTTGCAATTCCTTGTTGGAAATTGCCATTTCATGAAGCTTTTTATTTTTGTTTTATAGAGTTTGTATTTGTATTATTTTTAAGAGAAAATCATAGAGTTATCTTGCCTAATGGTTCATAAATAGGAGAAAAATCAGTACAGTGTACCAAGAGCTAACTACAAGTCTAGGTATTTGTTTTCCCCTGTGCCATTTCAAACCTCAGTTTCCAGTGGGTTCCTCAGTTATGAATAAGATCAACTGCAGGAAGAGAATGTGTCTATTTTCAAGGATATTTTCTTCATGCTGGCTTTAGGCAAAAGGAACTGCTATGTTTTAGCTTTAGGGAAATATTAAACACTGAGAGTTCTGTTGCCTGGAAGACAATCAGTGTTTATTCGAGGGAGGGAAGACAGGGTAAATATTTTACAGGGTACATTCAGTGACCATC
Organism: Enhydra lutris kenyoni; assembly: GCF_002288905.1. Lineage (NCBI taxonomy): Eukaryota > Metazoa > Chordata > Mammalia > Carnivora > Mustelidae > Enhydra > Enhydra lutris. Next base: position 666,054 of record NW_019154133.1, on the reverse strand, counting down.
GAAACCATGACTAAGAAAGACAGACCTTCCCTATGTGGCTGCCCACCCAGCCTCTCCCCAAGCAGTAACTTCCCCCACCTCAACACCCCATGTTATGGATCATATGTTTCAACTCATTATATTAGACATGGACCCATCATCACCTCCTTTTTTTTTAATTAAAGATTTTATTTATTTATTTATTTGCCAGAGAGAGAGGGTGGAACACAAGCAGGGGAATGGGAGAGGGAGACGCGGGGTCCCCGCTGAGCAAGGAGCCCGAAGTAGGGTCACTATTCACTGAAAGATCTGTGTGAAACTCTTTTGTATTTAATTTGGTCTTCTCAGAGTTTATAAGGGAGCCTGGCACATGGTAGGCATTAAAAAAATGTTTGCTAAGTAGAAACATATAGAAGTTTGGGAAGCAACGGACATTTGAGCTCGTCTTAAAGGATATGTAGAATAAATATGTAGAATAAAAATTTTTATCTTTAGAATTCTTCAATATAGTATATAAGCTTTCATAATTTTATGGATATCCAAAATAGCAGTTGAATTATATTTCTGTCTCTAATAAACATTAATTTTAAAAAAGTTGGCTTTCAGTTGTTGCTAAAGAACTAAAGCTGACATTTTGTTGACTCGTTAAAGACTGCTGATTGATAATTATTAAAACTAGCAAAAAGTTACATATATTAATAATAAAAATGTGCTTATTCTAAGTATAAATGATATCCAGTTTCAGGAACATTTATCATTTGAATGGAGAGGGCTTGTCTTTGTAAAAATGACAATTTTTGTCTCAATTCATAACCAATAAAATGACATTATATCCTTATAGAGTCTCAGTGAAGTTAATTAATAGTAAATGATGCTTTCTCTAATCAGTTGTTGGTTAGATGAGGGAGAATATTATCTCAAATTTTCTGTGGTTCAATTCTGAGAAAGTAAATGAAATAAAATGGTAAATATATATGTAAACTGCTATATAAGTTTTATATATATTCTATAATGTGTATATTAGGAATATGTATTAACTATGTAGAATATATGTGTAGAATATATGTGTGTAAATATATACGTATATGTACATACAGATGTTTTTCTATCTACCCTAGGACCCTATGTTACAAAGTCACAAATGCATACTATTCTATTTTCCACATAGTGATGATTTAAAATTTGAGTTTCCGTTTTTTATTGCCAACATGTGATTGTTAACAAAGAAAACTGTTTAAAAACCTGGCCTCAGGGGGGAGGAGTCAAGATGGTGGAGAAGTAGCAGGCTGAGACTACTTCAGGTAGCAGGAGATCAGCTAGATAGCTTATCTAAAGATTGCAAACACCTACAAATCCAACGGGAGATCAAAGAGGAGAAGAACAGCAATTCTAGAAACAGAAAATCAACCACTTTCTGAAAGGTAGGACTGGCGGAGAAGTGAATCTAAAGCGACGGGAAGATAGACCGCGGGGGGAGGGGCCGGCTCCCGGCAAGCGGCTGAGCAACGGAGCACAAAATCAGGACTTTTAAAAGTATGTTCCGCTGAGGGACATCGCTCCAGAGGCTTAACTGGGGTGAAGCCCACGCGGGGTCAGCATGGCCTCAGGTCCTGCAGGGTCACAGAAGGATCGGGGGTGTCTGAGTGTCGCAGAGCTTGCAGGTATTAGAACGGGGAAGCCGGCTACAGAGACAGAGCCGAGGAGTAAGCTCTAAGCTTGGGGTTACCTTGAACCGGTCGCAGGCTCAGTCAGCTCGGAGCGCGGCCGGAGGCCAGGGTGACGGGAGTAATTGGGCGCTGTTCTCTGAGGGTGCACTGAGGAGTGGGGCCACGGGCTGTCGGCTCCTCCGGGCGGGAAACCGGGAGGCCACCATCTTCATTCCCACCCTCCGGAACTCTACGGAAAGCGGAAAGTGCTCAGGGAACAAAAGCTCCTGAAAGCAAACCCGAGCGGATTACTCAGCCCGGCCCCTGGTAAGGGCGGTGCAACTCCGCCTGGGGCAAAGACACTTGAGAATCACTACAACAGGCCCCTCCCCCAGAAGATCAACAAGAAACCCAGCCAGGACCAAGTTCACCTACCAAGGAGTGCAGTTTCAATACCAAGGAGAGCAGCAGAATTCCAGAGGAGGAGAAAGCAAAGCACGGAACTCATAGATTTCTCCCCTGATTCTTTAGCCTTGCAGTTAATTTAATTTTTTTTTCTTTTTCAATTTTTTTTTCTCTTCTTCTAAATTTTTTTAACTTTTACACTTTTTTTTTTTTACCTTTTTTCTCCAAACAAACAAAAGCCCAGGGCCAGATGGCTTCCCCCGGGGAATTCTACCAAACATTTAAAGAAGAACTAATTCCTATTCTCCTGAAACTGTTCCAAAAAATAGAAATGGAAGGAAAACTTCCAAACTCATTTTATGAGGCCAGCATCACCTTGATCCCAAAACCAGACAAGGATCCCATCAAAAAAGAGAACTATAGACCAATATCCTTGATGAACACAGATGTGAAAATTCTCACCAAAATACTAGCCAGTAGGGTTCAACAGTACATTAAAAGGATTATTCACCATGACCAAGTGGGATTTATTCTAGGGCTGCAAGATTAGTTCAACATCCGTAAATCAATCAATGTGTTACAACACATTAATAAAAGAAAGAACAAGAACCATATGATATTCTCCATAGATGCAGAAAAAGCATTTGACAAAGTACAGCATCCCTTCCTGATCAAAACTCTTCAAAGTGTAGGGTTAGAGGGCACATACCTCAATATCATCAAAGCCATCTATGAAAAACCCACTGTAAATATCATATTCAATGGAGAAAAACTGAGAGCTTTTCTGCTAAGGTCAGGAACATGGCAGGGATGTCCATTATCACAACTGCTATTCAACACAGTACTGGAAGTACTAGCCTCAGGAATCAGACAACAAAAAGAAATAAAAGGCATCCAGATCAGCAAAGAAGAAGTCAAACTATCACTCTTCGCAGATGATATGATACTATATGTGGAAAACCCAAAAGACTCCACTCCAAAACTGCTAGAACTTGTACAGGAATTCAGTAAAGTGTCAGGATATAAAATCAATGCACAGAAATCAGTTGCATTTCTCTACACCAACAATAAGACAGAAGAAAGAGAAATTAAGGAGTCAATCCCATTTACAATTGCACCCAAAACTATAAGATACCTAGGAATAAACCTAACCAAAGAGACTAAGAATCTATACACAAAAAACTATAAAGTACTCATGAAAGAAATTGAGGAAGACACAAAGAAATGGAAAAATATTCCATGCTCCTGGATTGGAAGAATAAATATTGTGAAAATATCTATGCTACCTAAAGCAATCTACACATTGAATGCAATTCCTATCAAAGTACCATCCATTTTTTTCAAAGAAATGGAACAAATAATCCTAAAATTTATATGGAACCAGAAAAGACCTCGAATAGCCAAAGGAATATTGAAAAAGAAAGCCAAAGTTGGTGGCATCACAATTCTGGACTTCAAGCTCTATTACAAAGCTGTCATCATCAAGACAGCATGGTACTGGCACAAAAACAGACACATAGATCAATGGAACAGAATAGAGAGCCCAGAAATAGACCCTCAACTCTATGGTCAACTAATCTTTGACAAAGCAGGAGAGAATGTCCAATGGAAAAAAGACAGCCTCTTCAATAAATGGTGTTGGGAAAATTGGACAGCCACATGCAGAAAAATGAAATTGGATCATTTCCTTACACCACACACGGAAATAGACTCAAAATGGATGAAGGACCTCAATGTGAGAAAGGAATCCATCCAAATCCTTGAGGAGAACACAGGCAGCAACCTCTTCGACCTCAGCCGCAGCAACATCTTCCTAGGAACATCGCCAAAGGCAAGGGAAGCAAGGGCAAAAATGAACTATTGGGATTTTATCAAGATCAAAAGCTTTTACACAGCAAAGGAAACAGTTAACAAAACCAAAAGACAACTGACAGAATGGGAGAAGATATTTGCAAACAACATATCAGATAAAGGGCTATATCCAAAATCTATAAAGAGCTTAGCAAACTCAACACCCAAAGAACAAATAATCCAATCAAGAAATGGGCAGAAGACATGAACAGACATTTCTGCAAAGAAGACATCCAGATGGCCAACAGACACATGAAAAAGTGCTCCATATCACTCGGCAAAACCACTATGAGATATCACCTCACACCAGTCAGAATGGCTAAAATTAACAAGTCAGGAAATGACAGATGCTGGCGAGGTTGCGGAGGAAGGGGAACACTCCTACACTGTTGGTGGGAATGCAAGCTGGTGCAACCACTCTGGAAAACAGCATGGAGGTTCCTCAAAATGTTGAAAATAGAACTACCCTATGACCCAGCAATTGCACTGCTGGGTATTTACCCTAAAGATACAAACGTAGTGATCCGAAGGGGCATGTGCGCCCGAATGTTTATAGCAGCAATGTCTACAATAGCCAAACTATGGAAAGAACCTAGCTGTCCATCAACAGACAAATGGATAAAGAAGATGTGGTATATATACACAATGGAATACTATGCAGCCACCAAAAGAAATGAAATCTTGCCATTTGCGATGACGTGGATGGAACTAGAGGGTATCATGCTTAGCGAAATAAGTCAATCGGAGAAAGACAACTATCATATGATCTCCCTGATATGAGGGAGAGGAGATGCAACATGGGGGGTTAAGGGGGTAGGAGAAGAGTAAATGAAACAAGATGGGATTGGGAGGGAGACAAACCATAAGTGACTCTTAATCTCACAAAACAAACTGAGGGTTGATGGGGGAAGGGGGGTTGGGAGAGGGGGGTGGGGTTATGGACATTGTGGAGGGTATGTGCTATGGTGAGTGCTGTGAAGTATGTAAACCTGGCGATTCACAGACCTGTACCCCTGGGGATAAAAATATATTATATGTTTATAAAAAATAAAATTAAAAAAAACAAAAACAAAAACCTGACCTCAAATTGCAGTGAATTAGCTCTTTATTCTGCTTCCCTCTCCACATCATGTTCCTATCTTTAGAACATTTGTTATGCTAATAAATTTCTTTTCAGAATGACTTCAATATTCATTTTTATTTAATATGGTAATAAAAAAAAGTAAAAAGAGGACTTGAAAGGAAACTACTTCTAGATTTAAAATGCAAAGCAGATAATTAACTATAAATACCAATAAGCTCACCAATAAGGAAAAATTTAAAAAGAAATAAGGGAAAGAGAAAAAATGAACAACTCCCAATTGGGAGTCTCTATTAATTAACATTTATAATTACAGAATCATATGTCACCTAAATGTCAGCTGCCTGGGGGTTCCCAAATCCTCTGGCCTCCTGAGGTTATTCTTCCTTTAATGTGTTATAAAATTTAGATAAGTTTCCATCACAGTTATTATAGAAAAGTCAGGATTTCTTCCACATTACCTATAGGAATACTTGGAATCTACATTTGTCCCAGTCACCTCTTGGCCTGTTTCACATTGCCACTGAATTCTCAGTCTTCTGATGTCTTTTGTACATTCTATGTTGATGTAAACACAGGCATCTTTTTTCTTTGGTTCTCCAAATCAATCATGATCATAAAGCACTTGGATTTAGCAGTTTTTCTTTTTTTAAAGATTTATTTTATTTTGAGAGAGAGAGTGCATGCAGGTGTGCACACATGCATGTGCACAGGAATGGGGGAAGGGAAGACGGAGAGAATCCCAAGCAGACTAGGGTGTGTGTGTGGAGACCAACATGGGTCTGGATCCCATGACCCTGAGATCCTGACCTGAGCCAAAACCAAGAGTCAGACACTTAACTTACTCAGCCATAGAGGCAGACCTATCATGGTTTTTCTAAACCATTTCGGATACTACAGTATAAAAAATAATCACAAATTTACTATTCGAATACTATTCTTAATGGTCTCACAGTCTTTTTCACTAATGGAACTTCTCACAAGCTGTCATTCTTCACCAGACATTAACGTTTTCATCTCCTTTTCTTCTGAGGTAATTGTTGAGATTCATGATCCCTGCCCTCCAATTTGAAACCTTCCTATTTCCCCTTCTCGGGCTGCTTTGTTTCTTCACATTTTATTATATATGAATAATACATAACACTTCTCTACTTCTCTTGTTGCAGAAAGCTCTGATATTTATTTTTTACTTAAAACAGCCTATAATGATATTTTTCTGAGTAGTCCACCCACCCTGGAGAAGAATTATGTGCCTCTCTTAGGAAGCACATTGTATGTTCTCTCTCCTTGCATATGAAGTTATAGAGTATTTTTTCCTTCTCCATCTTTTAGAAGAAATATATATACATATATAGTCCTTTATATTCTACTTTTAAAATTTATTTTGGTAACTTTTAAAAAAATTAGATACTTAGAAAATGTCATTGGCATTTAAGAAGGATTTAAAGGTAATAAATTGACTATATAGCTTTACTGTAAGTGGTGCCGAAGGAGATAAAAGTGAATCGTGATGAGATAACCAGGTATTGAACTAAAGAATGCAGAGTGAGAGATGTAGAAGACAGTTACTTTTCTAAAAGTGGCAGGATTGACAGTGAATTTTACATGCGAACTAGATTATGTTGTTCAGGAATGCTGGCTTATGGGTATCTTCAGTTTCATATGAGGAGATCAAAACTATCCAGAGCTCAACTGACTTTTAAACTCTTGGATGGGCAGAGAAAGCACTGATCTCTATTAAAAGCTTGACTGAAAAATTAGTAGTTCTGAAGAATACGCTGCCAATTCTTCTAAAAGCTTCTCCTGTATTTTTCAAATCCTTTTGTCAAAAGCTGACTGCTGTAGGAAGCAAGGAGGACCACCAAAATGAGAACAAAAAGAGGCGGTTTAGTCAAAGCTTGTTGTAACAATGGAGTCAGCCACCATCTCTTGTGTTTGGCAGTGACTCAAAGGCAGGCAGGAGTAATAAAAAATCCAGGAAGGTGTCAGTTTTACTCTGGAAGTTGTTGGTATGGGAGGCTGAAGATAGGCTATCTAGAATGGGGGAGAGGAGACCTCTTTTGTGACTGAATCGAGAGCATATTTGACTTTCTTTAATAGGTCCTGAGTTAAAAGTAGGGCCAAAAAGCAGGGGAGTTGGCAGTCATCGACCAAGTCTTGCCTCTTTTGAGCTGTTGCTAAAGAAGTTGGGGGTCAGTTCTGTTGTTATACATGGTCTCTGACTCCCCAAACATTACCAGTGGAACCTGCTGATAAGACAAAGCTGAACTGATTGCTTCTTTGGCTAAGGGAGAATGCCGCCTCACAAAGCTTTAGCAGTATCTTGACATGGGGGACAGTTAAAGTCAGAATTTGCTGAGAATTTTTGATAAAGACAGCCAAGTGTGGTTTTGGTTTTCATAGTGCAAGCTGAGTGTTGGAGTAAACCAACAGCCTTTGTTCTCTCTTTGTAGCTGGGCTGTATTGACTTTGCTCCCCTTAGATGCCATTGTCCTGTAATAAAGTTTGCATAGTATATGAAATAGCCGTGTAAAATTCATAGTCGTGTTTACACAAAGCCATTTGTCAGTATGTACACTACTGAACTGAACGTCAATTCAGTTGCAGAGTAGCATTCTCTGCAAATACTGTCTATTAAAGTCTCCCATAGGACTCTAAGAATCCTTGTTTCATTTGGAATTTGACCTCGTTTGGCTCTGTTGATGATAGAAGGAACACTTTCTCTGGGACAAAATCAGTCAATGAAGTTTGTGTGTCTAAAGCATGGTAGCAAGAACCGTGCTTTCTTCTCCAGCTGGTGCCAGGAGAATTCAGAGCTGATGGGGGAGAAGCTACTGAGAGGGGAACAGTGCTGGCTCTGGTGAGTAGTCACCATGTAGGTTTGTCCTCAGGCAGAGGGAAAGAGTAGGTGGCTCCAGAATGTCTATGAAGGAGATTTTTCATCAAGTTTTCTTTGCATAATGAGCATGCACCTTTTTTTTTTTTTTTTTTACTGTATTTGTGTCTTTCAAGTAATTTTAAGGTTTGTTATTGTCAAAACCATAATTTAGCACCTACTACTGGCTGAATGGAAGTTTTCTACAGACGTAGTAATTATTCAAAGCATGGAAATTTCTGTAATGATAAACTCAGATCAGAGAGTTCAAAGCCAAAAGATTCCCAGGCAACCAGAGTATTATCTTCGTGAACAATGCTTTTAATCCCACACATATATCCCAGGATACATCTTTCCTGGGGCTGTGACAGTTTATCCTGTTCACCATATTTCTCTTTGCCTTCTCTTGTAAAGGCCCCAGGCTCCTTATACTAATTATTCCATCCGGTTTCCAGAGCTCTGTAGGCAAAGAAGCGGCTTGGTGAGTCATAAAAAGTCCTATTTTTCCCCTTTCCTAGAAAAGGAGACATCCTTCTCCTTCATTTGTTTGACAGCTACACCACTCAAGAACATATAGGAAGAATTAAATCTGTCCCAAGTTTATCTGGTTCTTCCCAAATCTAAAATAATCAGTGGTTTCTCTTGCTTTAAAAAAAAAGATCTGGTAGGGATACCCACACACAATCGCACAACTAAATGAATATGCAGGGTTTTTTTTTTAAGATTTTATTTATTCATTTGACAGAGATCACAAGTAGGCACAGAGGCAGGCAGAGAGAGGAAGGGAAGCAGTCCCCCCACTGAGCAGAGAGCCCGATGCGGGGCTCAATCCCAGGACCCTGAGACCATGACCTGCGCCGAAGGCAGAGGCTTTAACCCACTGAGCCACCCAGGCACCCTGGACCATATCTTCTTTATCCTTTCGTCCGTTGAAGGGCATCTTCCTTATTTATTCTAATCTTCTGTTGTTAGTTAATTATTATAGTTCTGTTGTTAGTTAATTATTATAGCTCCTATGTTAGATATACATAAGAGCTTGTTTATTTATTGGTTGCTAGTTTGAATAGAATCTTTCTTCTTTTTTAAATATTTTATTTATTTATTTGACAGACAGAGATCACAAGTAGGCAGAGAGGCAGGCAGAGAGAGAGGAGGAAGCAGGGTCCCTGCTGAGCAGAGAGTCCAATATGGGCCTGGATCCCAGGATCCTGGGATCATGACCTGAGCCGAAGGCAGAGGCTTAACCCACTGAGCTACCCAGGTGCCCCTGAATATGCAGTATTAATCAGCTGATTATTATAGTCTGACCTGTTGCCTAGAGAATCTAGAAGTGTTGGCATTGTTGCCTTTATGGAGTAGTTGTGCATGTGATGAGAAAGCTAAATAAACAAACAGTTCTGTACATGAGAGTGTAGAGGATATTGGAGGACTGTGGATTAATATTTGTAAGATTAGAATTAAGTGAATAGTGGTGTTTCTTACTTTGTATGATAATGTGAGACCATAGAAAGGACTGTGTCCACTGAAATTATCCAAAGTGGTCTTAATAATAATAATCCACAGGGGAAATGATCCCTTTGGAACCTTTAAATTTTTGTCAAAACATCAAAAACTCTCTTACTCCAAATTGTATAAGGAAATAAAAAATGGAAAACCAGTATTTATTTAGTACACTATAATTTAAAATATTAGAAATGTTGAGATTTAGTGTTTTATTTCTTTAAATAATTTAATTATAGTTTGAACAGTACTTGCTTTCCTCTTAGTATCATATAGCTTATATCACTGAGTGCACGTCTTTTCTCTGCCTTTGCAAATTGTCATACTCCTTTCTGAGTCTGAATCAGGGTCCAATATTTTATCCATTGCACTTGCCATATCATAAAATATATCTGAGAGTTTCTTTAATGGAGTCTGGAGCCCAGACTATCCTGTAACGTCAATGGAAAGCCATTTAAGGGTTATATGTAGGCTGAAAAATAAGATGAGCAGCTTTGCATTTTTATAAAGTTATCTGTGCAGCATTTTAGAAAACGGAATGGTGTTGGGGAGGGGCAGTGGGACCTGGAGAGGCTTAAATGATGAATCAAAGAGGGACATAGGAGAGAAGGGAGAAGAATTCACTAACGTGACCTATGCATATCCCTTAGAGAGGTGAGTATATGGACCTGCTGCTATGCACTGAGGCAGGAAGCTCAGCAGCTTTGTACAGCACAATGACTTGGGGGGGGGGGTCTGGTGGGTCCCCAGGGCATTGATATGTATGAACTAACTGTATGTGAATGGAGTGGGTTTGGGAATTCTGGAACATGGATATTTTTCTGCTTTGATTTTTACAAGGAGTGTCAGGGATGATGGAAATACATGAAATCTGTTTCTTTTGGTGTTTTGTTTTGATTATTTGACAGACAGAGATCACAGGTAGGCAGAGAGGCAGGCAGAGAGAGAGGGAAGCAGGCTCCCCGCTGAGCAGAAAGCACGATGCGGGCCTCGATCCCGGGACCCTGGGACCATGACCTGAGCTGAAGGCGGAGGCTTTAACCCACTCAGCCACTCGGGTGCCCCTGAAATGTGTTTCTTGACTCTGCTCTAATGACTACATCACAGCTTTAGTGGGGGGGAAAAAAAGGAGGTGAGTAAATAAAAGTAGAATGTGTTTTTCCGTGAAGAACTAGATAACACAGGTATCAGGGCTTTGGTACATAGTTGACCATGTGTGGCCGGAGTGTGGCTTAGCAGTGTTCTCACAATTCCTATACGGAATAAAATCTGGCTCTGGCACAATGAAAAGTGAAATCAGCATGGTTGGCTGCTTAGGGTGAACAGCTTTTAGAAAACAGAAGATAGCACCTGAGGGAGGAGATACCGGGTTCTTAAAAAAAAAAAAAAAAAAAAAAAAAAAGCATTGGCAAGAGACACATGGCTGAAGGGAGTCTTCCAAATGCCTCAAAGCAAAGAGCATTCATTAGGATGCTGGAGCAGAGTAATAAAAAATGACTGGTCAAAAACTTGTTTAGACACCTGAGGGATCCCCCAGAAATGATTTGGAAGACTTTGAGATGGAGAATCTTAAATCCTGTGGTTATATAAGTGGGAGTCTATGAACCAGAGAAATTGAGTATTAGTACAATATAATTTTATTGTTACCAGCATTCTGTTGAGGTTAAGGAATACTCAGGGTATATTTGCCCTTTTAATAATTCAGCTATTCTCTATATGTGTTTGTCTCTTCATTAAACTGTAATCTGACCAACAGTTAATCCTAACATATTGATGTTTCTATCTTTGTAATAGCACAAGATTTGGCACATAGTGGAAACAAAATAAATAAGCGTACCCTCAGCAAATGAATCAATGTATAAATTATAGATACAGTATTTAGTTGTTATTCAAAGTCCAGTTTTTGTTAGGTCAAATGTGTTGTCTGTTATTACCTTGCTTAAAAATAAACTGCATGAGTTAAAATTTAGTGTTGAAGAGCTGGATTATAAATAGTGCAAAAAACATTTCCAGATAACATTTAATAGCTTTACAAGTGTGTTTTAATGAACTTTAAGATATAGCTTCCCCTGTAATTGCTGACAATTGTGTTGTTATAGGTTGAAGCTCACGCATGCTTATCAGAGGTTCTATTGACTTATACTCTTTCTGTTTATTGACTACTTAATTAGTTTTCCAAGATAGCTAATCAGGGAGAGATGTAGGTATTTAGGAGTCTTTCATTAAACCATGCTAAGAAATTTAACACAGAAATGTGTGACTTGGAACTAAAGCTTAACCATGGCAGAACTCCTGAAGATGTAATCCTCCATCATGAGTAAAATAGTTACAATTTAATATTTCTATTTTACTTTCCAGAATAACAATATTTTCTTTTTGGTCCACTGGATGAAGAAATCTCACATGTACACATCCGTGGCTGAAAGGATTTTTCAGTTTCCATCTGAATCTTAGATTAGCAGAAGAAAGCACATTTCTATGGCCTGTATATATTAAACACCTCAGTTCTGACACTTCCACTTGTTATTAGAAATGTATCAATGAAATATAAAAATCATCATGTTTTTTCATGTTTTAAAACTGTATTTTTAATCCAAATCAGTTCTGTACTTCTGTTCAACTATTCGTTAAGATAATGGGATATTAGTGAAGACAGTTTCCTAGCCAATTTTTTAACTTACTATTTTTTTTAAATGATTTCTCTCTCTCTCTCAAGTCAGTTGAAAACCACTAGCACTTTAAAATCTTATCCTTCTCAGTTCTATGTGAAATGAATTCCCCCAAATATTTTATGCTATTTTTTTAAAAAGGAGCGACTTCCAATTTTCTGCTTCTCTCTACAGTCATACAAATTTTTAAAGAAACGTCATAGGATTATTTTGCTTCTTCAGCATAGCTATACATCTTATTAGACATTTTGATGCCTTATTTCTCTTAATATTAAAGTTTATCACAATAAATCAATAGGTGGGATTGTGGGATAATGAAAACAAAATGTTCATGTGAGTGATTACCTTGACGTTTATACCATGTACATTGAGATAAGGACAAATTTTAGATCCTGATTTGACTTATAGTAAATTCAATGAACAGTTTCTGATCTTGAAATTTTTATATACTAGTGGCAAAGGCGCTTATTGTCAAGTTACATTATTTTTTAATCTAAACTATTTTTCATATGACTTTTGGGAAACAGAAGTTACAGAGTTGATTTGTGGAAAGTACTCGCACCAAACAGAGTGAGAAATTGAGATGATAAAACCAGAAGATAGCTTTAGGTTTTCTGTTTTAAGCTTAAAACCTTGGAGATATATGAACTTTTGAATTTAAAAAATGCCACTCATTCATTCATTCTTTCATCCAAGCATATAGCCAATATTTATTAAAGCATATAATATTTGCTCATGTGAAAATTGAATCAGAGAGCTTTTTGTTTCAGGTTAAAGTGTTTTCATTTAAAAATTCTTAACATGGAATAATAAAAGACTCATATACCTCTAGCTCTCACAGAATCCTTCCTTTAATAATTCATTTAGTCATTCATTTGATATTTATTCAGCAACAGATGCTCATTTACATAAAATAAGAAACACTATGTTCAAGAATTGAGGGAGGTGAAACATACGTAGTTATTTAGAAAATATGAATGAGCTTTAATTTAGTGGAATCTGTACGGGGGCAATTAGAAAAAACACTATGGATTAATTGTGTGAAATTTTTGAGGAATGGTAATAGGAATTGCATGACAAACAAGCAAATAAGAAATTACATGTATTCCAACTTCCTTAAATTATATCTATTTATTTTCTGTTATTTATAGGTAATTTAGGAGCATAAATTAGATTCATAATGTGTTCTTTGTCATATAATTTATTAAAATGCCTATATTCTACCTTCTAAATCCATTTTCACTCTTACTCCATTAATGGTAAGGAAACCACACTGACTGGTAATTGAATGTAATATTGATCATTGATCCTATGAAGTGTTATAGTCTACTTTACTGAACAGTTCAACATCAGTGGGATGATTTGGGTTGGGAAACTGAAGGTAGAGTAAAATATTAATATAAAATGAAGGAAGCCATTCTACAGTCTGTAGGGGAAGAAAAGAGAAAAAGAGCATGTAGCTTCTAGTGTCTTAAGGCAAAGAGATTTTTCAAAATCCAGCAACCTTTTTGAATGGCAAAAATTATTTCAACAGTGTTCAAAATAAATCTCAGATATCTATGACTATGTCCAAAACGGATTTCTTAAGCTAGTATTTTTGGCTGGATGACTTTTTTGGGATACTTATAAATGCTAAAAAGAAAAATATTCTCTCTAAAGCTAGATTTGGTGTGGGTCTGCTAGCTACATTGATTCTGGAACCCTGTTTACCTGGCTAAATGTTTTCAAACCACCTTCTAACAGGTATAAGTCAAGCTTTGGTGTTGCAGCAAATATAATGGCTCTCCATCCTGACCCTTCTTCAGGGCCAATGGTCCCATCTCTGCCTAGAGTACCAGCAGTACCTCACTCAATTTTTGGAAAATCTTTGGACCAAGGTTAAACCTTCTTTCACGGCACAGCCTATAGCCATTGACAAGCTGATCCAGGGATGCAAAGGTCTGGCCCTTTTGCCTCAATTCAGGAAAACTCTGGAGAAACTACCGCTGCTTGACAGTGAAGAACTTTGGAAATGTCCACTCGGTCAAAAGGATGTGAGCTTTTAAGGGTCTTGGGCAAAGATGAAGGACAAAGCCTTCCCATAACTCTAAGAGAGTTACTTTCCAAAAGCAGAATTCTTATCCTGAGAGGAGCAAGTTGAATTACAAGAGTTCTATACCCTGGTGCTAAGATGAGGATAAAGAAAATTGGGGTGAGACACCATAAATTTCCCTGGGGGAACTTTTTCTAATCTTCCTGTATATCACAGGGCATGGAAAGAGTTAGACCATTTGAAAACCTTCTAATTCCTTCTATCTTGAGTGGTTGTAAGAAGAGTGACAAGTTCTATTATGGTAACTCCGTGAGCCAGACTGATATACCGAACTGCCTCAGAAGTAGCAACTGAAGCTTGAGGCCACCAATGATTGGGGGACACACTGGCAGCTGCCATTTTTTTTACATTCTTTACAGAGGGAGGAACAGGCATCTTTCTATGACTTAGGAAGAACATAGAAACCCCTTTCAGAAATTCCTCTCCACATTTATACAGAGACTAGACCTGCCTTTCATCCTTTTCTTTTGATTCAGCTACTTATAGGTACACTTCACCTGGGTCTGTAATGTAATAAATCAATCTCAAACCCACATGGGAAGACATCTTTGGTTTAAAACCTCAAAAAAAAAAAATGTGAACAAAGAGTCTTCTCTGAGAAAGAGCCAGGGCCTCACTTGAGAGTTAATCTGGATCAAACAGAAAATTAAAGAGTACAAAGTTTTCCTTCCCCTTATAATTCTAGTTTATATGCTTTCAGTCTTTATAGCCAGATTTTGAAAATGTACAACCATATATGTTTTTAGCGGTGCCTGAGTGGCTCAGTCTGTTAAGAGTCTGACTGTTTATTTCAATTCTCAGGGCCCTGAGATTGAGCTTATGTCAGACTGCATTCAGTGGGGAGCCTGCTTGAGACTCTCTCCCTCTGTCCCTCCCTCCACTCGCATGTGCTCTCTTTCTCTCAAATAAATAAATATATTTTTTAAAAATGTACAACTGTATATGTTTTTAAGTTAAAGTCTTTGGTTAAAGTAGTATTAATTTAAAAGTGACATTCAGAACAAACTTTCCTCTCTTTCATTGAGAAAATTACTCAAGGCCAGAAGGAGATTAGAAAACAAACTTCAAATATATCTTTGATGACAGTAAGTTAGAAGGGCTGCCAAACATGTAGAGAGGAAGGAGGTGAATGAGGAAGAAAAAGAAGTGAGAACTCCCACAGCTGGACATTTCAGAAGGCCAGTCAAGTTCATTTTTCAAAGGCGCAAGATGTATTCTGAGACACAAAAACAGATCCTTTATTTGAGTAGGTCAGAATGAATGGGGTATATTGCCTTGAGTTAGTAACTTCCCAGAATAGAGTTTGTCTCCCACAGAGGGCTGAAATAAATAAAGAATACACATCCAAGCCATATTTTTAGGAAGAAGTCTGTTTCCATAGCAGGGGAATTAAAGAAGTCCTTGAGTTGTGAAAAAATTACACACCGTGTATTAGCTGTTAAGAAATAAAGGCTAATTGATCCTCAACCCAAAATTCTGGGTCAAAAAAATAATCCCATGAATCTTAGACGATAACTGATCCCTCCTAAACACAAACCACGTATAAATAGATCAGGAAGGAAAAACTCAGAAAGGATGAGTAATAAGAAAGGAACCAACAAAATGTCTATACAAAGATACTATTCTAAAAAAATCCAAAGAAATGAACATAAAAGGAAGAAAACAGAAAGGCTTTTTTAAAAATGTGCTCACATAGCAGATAAAAATTTCAATCATCTTACCAAAAATTTAAAAATCTTATGCATCTATGAGCAGAGGAGGAAGAGCTCATGGGATGTATGGGAAGCTAAGGGAGTTGTTATTATTATGTCTCAAGTCTTTTAAAAAATCTAGAACAGTCTTCCCTTCCTCCCAAGTATTTAGATGCCATTGATTTGTGGGATGCTGGCACTTTCTAGGTCGCTTCTTAACATAGTCGACAGAAGTTCTCAGACAGTGGTCAAATGGTCCTCAAATGGTTTATTTACTGCAGGTGTCTCCTCTTGCTACCTAGAGTAACAGAGAAGTCAGTGTACTTTTCAGATGGTTTATACATGCAGTAAAACTGTAACAGCTGCCACTAGCCAAGAGCAACTGTATAGAGTCTGATGATGGAATTACCCCATGGAGTTCAATAATGCATCCAAATTTTGGAGACGTTAAAATGTGAAAAAAAAAATGTAACTGAAAATTGGCAGATTAAAATGAACTGTTAGAACCAAGACAAATATCTGTGGTATAAATACATAAAAATGAGGTTAGAATAAATGTTAAAAGATAAAGAATGCTGTATTTGATCACAAATCAAAGTTCAATTTCGTCCTTTCAACAACAGATATTTCTATAAGATGATTCTTAGGATTGATGGCATAATCTTGATATACAAAACAAATGCCAATAAACAGATATGAAGGGTTGTGACTCTCCTATCACAGGATGTTGAATTAAGGCCAATAACTACAAATTAACCTACAATTATAATGTTAAAGTATAATGACACAATGAAGGTAAGGCAATTAAATCATTTTATCTACAAACAATATAGCATAGACATCAATTAAAGTGAAACCTATAGAAGATAGAATTAAATAGAACAGTCACGTTATTAGTAGAAAATTTTTATTTACCTATGTTGGTCAATGATAAATAAAAATAAAGAATATCAAACATAATTAAATAGTTGTATTAAATTAGTATTTCTATACTGCTATAACCTAAAAAGATCAAATATACTTTCTTTTTAGTATCAGTGGAAAATTAATAGGAATTGATAATGTCTTAGACTGTAAAGACAGCCTCAGTCTATCAGTCAAAGTAGAAGTAATGCAGAACGCATTCTCTAATAATGAAACAAATTCATTACAACATTAAAAAGTAAAAGAGCTTGATCCCTTTGATATTAAAAAACAAAAAAATAGGTAAAACCTCTTATTTCAAAAAGTAATCCTACATAAAACATTGTAGATATTCTAGAAAATTAACAAAATGGAAACGTTTAATATCTAAACTGTTGGAATAGGGGCAGCAAAGCTCAGAGACCTATTCACAGACCTCAACATATATATTAGCCAAACATTTTTTTTAATAAGTTAAGCAAGAAGCATTAATAAAGACAAAATTGGAAAATAATGAATTGGAAAAAAAATGAAAGGGGGCACGTAGGTGGCTTAGTTGTTGAAGCATCTGAGTCTTGATTTCGGCTTCGGTTGTTATCTTTGTAAGATCGAACCCTTTGTTGGGCTCTGCACTGGGCATGAAGCCTGCTTAAGATTCTCTTTCTCCCTCTCCTTCTGTCCCTTCCCACCACTCTCTCTTTCTCTCTTTTCCTGTCTAAAAAAAAAAAAGAAAAAAGAAAGAAAGAAAGAAAAACTAAAAGAAAAACAAAAAAACTTAAGAAGACAAATCTCTAAGATAGGGTTTTTAAAGAAAAGAAAATGGGCTCACCCAATTAAGAAAAATGGAAGAAAGAACTATGACCCTAAATGAATGAATGAATGAGTGAAATAATCATACACAAACATAAAAATGTTAATATATATGTATATTATTTATATATACTCACATATTTATATATATATATATTTTATCTATATATAATAATGCTTTCTTGAATACAATCATTATCTTTGCAAATAATGATCAGTTAACTGAAAAATACATCAAGAAAATTTAAAAAGCTATTATAAATGAAAGAATTTAACAAGTAAAATAAAACTTTCTATTCATAACAAGATTATTTAAACAGAATGGTAGAAAAGACACCTTTTTACTCTACTAGGAAACCAAAATACTATACACATAAACCTCTAGAAATGTGCAAGACCTGTATGAAGGTTATTTTATGTACTTAGAAGACTGAATTTACAAAAGAGGATTGATTATCTGTAAACTCCTGAAATTCTCATGAGCCCAGTAAAGTACCATGGGGATTGTTTTAGTAACTGATGACATTATTTTCTGAATTTTATTATTTCTAAATAATAAAAACAGAATGAGGAGCTAAAAGAAAAAATCTGAAAGTAAAGAGTAGTGAGGGGAAATTAGCCTTAGTGGATATTGAGATTCATTATAAAGCTTCTGAAAAGCCTGTGTATACATGTGGAGAGATTGCTGGAACAACAGCAAAATAAAAGAAATAGAGCAAATTGCATACAATAATTAGTATAAAATAAAAGTGACATTCAAATCTGGTGGCTTGTACAATGAATAAAGTTGGAACAATCTTGATTCTACCTGGAAAAAAATAAGTTTGGAACCCTATGTAATACCTTAAACCCTCAAAATTCTAAACTGAGCAAAAATATCACATAATTAAAAGATAAGAAGCCAGAGAAATGTTAGAAGAAAAATGATTATATATATTTATATGTATATATGACATGTATGTTACAAGGATTTGTAAGTATGCTACGAAATTTCAACCCAATTAAAAAAAACAATCATAAAAGCATTTAAAAAAAATTTGTTTTTAAAAGTCATGTTACCGTAAGCAAAATGTGATGACAACAATGGGTATACATTTTCCCAAGATACATAGAAAGGGCTCGAGTAAGTTGGTAAGAAAAAGATTAAAAACTGAATAGAAAAATAAGCTAAATAAAAAAAAAAAAAAGCTAAATACATTAGGAAGCAGCTCACAAAAAATAACTCCTAGACATATCAGATGGTTTTAAAAACCATTCTCTGGGGTGTGGCTTTGGAGAGACAGATGTACTTATGTCTAACTGGAAGGCAGTTTGGCAGTCATTATTGAAATTACCATGCACATCTAAGAATTTTCCTATAGCTACATTCTCATATGTATAAAATGATATAGATTAAATTTTATTCCTTAATATTATTTGTGATAACAAAATACTGTGAACAAATTAAATGTCCTCCAAGAAGAAAATAAACTATATTCTATCCACACAGTCCATCTAAGAATTTTCCCATATATGTATTCTTATATGTACAAAAGAACAGTGATTAAATAATGTACTTGTCTACACTATAGAATGATAGGCACCTTTAAAAAGAGCTAAGGGGGACACCTGGGTGGTTCAGTTGGGTAAACATTTGCCTTCAGGTCAGGTCATGATCCCAGAATCCTGGGATTGAGTCCTACATCAGGCTCCCTGATAAGCAAAGAGCCTACTTTTCCCTCTGCCTGCTGTTCCTCCAGCTTGTGCTCACTCGCTCTTTCTCTCTTTCTCTGACAAATAAATAAATAAAATCTTAAAAAAAAAAATAGAACTAAAGAAATCTTTATGTAGTGATATGAGATTATATTAAGTGATATGTCAAAAGTGTGCTTGCCTAGTTTTATACCATCTGTATAAAGGAATATTTATACATATTTGTTGAATATGCAAAAATGTATACTGAAATGTATATAGAAGAGACTGATAGAATTTGCAGCTCATGGGAAGAGGACTGGTTGCAGGTCTGAGGGAGACTCTTATGTTAGGAGACTTTTGAGTAAGTGCCTTTTTCGTACCTCCTGAATTTTGAACTGTGCCATTGCCTTACCTTAAGCAAAATAATGAAGATTATTAGTTTCAGAGGAATTACATTTTGGTCAAAACTGGCTGAATTAAAAAAAATTAAAAATTGGCTGAATTAGCTGCCAAATTTATTGTTAATTTAAGCCTATTTAAATAGATTATGTGTATTAAAGTACAATAAGGGTTCTTATAGCCTTTCTGTGAAATGTAATCCAAGAACATAGAATTGTCCACTAGCTGCATGGTTGATAGCTAATTCTGCATATTTAATCGAGTGGGGAAATTGCCTTCATTCTGCTATCCCACTGTGTGGCAAATTATTTTCTGGGTCAAGGACACAAATATTAAAATAATGTAGACTATCTCCCTAAATTTTAAGAATTTAATGAAAATAATGGTTTACCTTGATAACAATTCATTAAAACTTGGAGTAAGACTTCGCTTTTAACACAACTGTTACTGTTTTGTGCAATTACTTGACTAAAATACAAAGAATCTTAGTATTTTGTAAAAGTATTATTATTTTCAATTTGGGAAATTGCACATGCCTGTGATTAACTGATGTATATAAAAACCCGTGTCCTGCATTCTTTGTTACCTTAGACTCTGATCATCATACATTTAGAAAGTTGTTTAAACTCATGTTTCTTTGGAGTGCCTGGGTGGCTCAGTTTGTTGGGCATCTGCCTTTGGCTCAGGTCATGATCCCAGGGTCCTGGGATTAAACCCCACGTGGGGCTCCTTGCAGAGTGGGAACCTGCTTCTCCTTCTTCCACTCCCTCTACTGCTCTCCCTGCTTGTGCTCTCTTTCTCTCTCTCTCTCTCTCAAATAAATAAATAAATAAATAAATAAATAAAATCTTAAACTCGTGTTTCCATCATGACTTTGCCAAAGACATCTTTACTCTGATTTGCCAGAAATTATTACTACTTCTCTTGCTAATCAGTTTACTTTCAGGCATCTCTGTCCTAAATCTGCTTAAATGCCTGGTTTTAAATTTATATTTACAGTTTATAGAAATTCAGGCTAAGAAAGACATGGCAAATTACTTTTGGTGTTCTCTTCTATAACCATCTTTCACGTAATGCAAATCATTCATTAGACTTCTCTCAGAAAGTGTGTCATATCATGCTCAAAGGTGAGAAAGGTAAGTTATTTTATTTCCATAAGTTTTATTAAGTTACTATGAATACTTGTGTTTACATGTTTTTATCAGTTGATGCAAAAAATTACATAGAAAAGTAGGAAAGCTGTTTTTTACATATTACACATGCATTCTGGAAAGTATGGTTAGAATAAAAGCAAAATCTTAGTGATTTATTATTTTGTCCTATTCATTTCTCCTGTTTGCTTAAACATTATCAAATTTAACTGTAGTTGTTTTCTGATAGATTTATTTATGTTTTATTTCAGGATGTTCAAATGTTTATTTTCACTCTGTATCTGTAAATTTAATGATCTAAATTCAGCGTTTCTCAAGAACTTGAAATTTAAGAGATTATCCTTTTTTACTTCTAGAATCTTTCTCAATCTCTATTCGTACCAGGTAGGCACAGATAGGGGGCTATTTCAGTAGAAAAAATAATATACTAAACCCTTTCAAAATAAACTTAATTTGAAGTTACTAGAGAGCTTCATTTGTGTGTGATCATTTGCTAAGCATGATTTTAGTTATGGATCTGATTAATTTTGAGTAGCACACGTTAATTAAAATTTAATAACACTTCATTTAATTAGGTTAGGTATTCTCAAAAGTACTCCAGAACTAGATTTTGTGATTCATAGAAGCAAAAATATCCACTTCTTATTCAACATAATGGTCCCATGTTAAATGGGAGAGAGTGAGAACAGCAGGGTTGAAGCACATGTAAATCAGTACCAAATATTATTTTGTGATATTTTAGCTACACATAATCCTTAGCTCCTAAATTAACTCATCTTTCATAATGTAACCACAGCTAGGAGATTGATTGAAAACACTGTGCTAGATGCTAGGGGCAAAGTAAAGATGAATAAAACAGCTTCTGACCTCAAGGATGTTAAATCTAGTAGGATTAAACAAAAGGAATTTTATGATTGCACATTAGAATTTCCAAAGTAGGTGCTCAGAGGCTCTGTAATTCAGCCACTGAATGTGAGTTTTTACCATCTTGCTTCCCTGCTCTCCTGAACTTATTGTATCTGTCGTTATGATGTCAAGATGGCTACCTTGATTCTTGGGTCATGTGCCAGGATCCAGTGGAAGAGGGGAGGAGGAGATATTAGAGGGGTTTCTTAGCAGTGAAGAAAGCTCTCAAGCAGAGTTCTCCTCCTATCCTATTGATTAGAGTTGTGCCACACCTGGTTTCTAAACTGATAACCAACAAAGGGAATGGTTTTGTCCCGATTGGCTTGCTGAAGTACGTGTTCCTTTAAAGAAGGGTTTCCACTGGACAAAATTAGGCTTCTGCTAGCAAGGAGGATAAGGAAAGGGACAGATTTTGTTGAGGCAACTACCAATATCTGCCATATTATTGAAAATTTTTGAGGAATAAAGTGTTAGAATCAGAGCCGTGCTTTTTGTCTCACTCAGGAGGTGAAATGTAATTTGTCACAGTTGGAAAAGCACAGTATTTGGTTTCATGGAAATGCACTATTTTATGCTTTCCTTTTCTTCTTTTCTTCCTCCTTTTCCTTCTTTCGCTTCCTCTGTTCTTTATTATTTCAGTCATTACTTAAATTGTAAAACATTTATATCTGTTACCAATCCTTACCTTTTCTTCCTCATAAATACCCTTTCCTTCCAGCTTTAATTTAGTCTGTTACCATTATTTCTTCTGTAGACAACTAAGATAGCCATAAAACATGGCTGAATGCTGCCTGAATCCAACATTAACTCTCTACAGTATGATTGGCTCTGTCCTTTCTGAGACCTAGTGCAAAATGAAGGTACAAAGCTTTTCCCCCCAAATTATTAAAACTTTAATATGACAATAGCAGAGCATTAAATCAAGAACATGACCCTGTGGAATAGCACCGAGGTCTTTTGTATTGCTTCTAGGATGAGGACCTACATCCTGAATATGAGCTAAATGTTACCAGCTTAATTCTCCACCTACATCTGTAATGTATCAGCCTGCTCTTTGCCCTCTGTTCTCCAGCATAATAGTTTTCTTTCACTGCCCTTCACATTACTACACCACTGGCCATTTGCATATACTGTTTTCTCTGTGTGCCTCTCCTTTCCTGTTTATCTTTCAGCTCACATCACTCATCACATCCTCCTAAAATCTTCATTGACTTCATAAATGTGGCAGATTTCTGTCAGATGGTAGGTTTGGGGTTTTATTTTTATAGCAATTGTAACACTTATAGGTTCTTTTTTTTTTTTGCACACTTTCTTAATTTTCCTTTTATCAAATTACTGGCTATTTGGTTAGGAAGGTCAAACATTGCTACTTAGCACAGTGCCACACATGTAGAGAGGTCAATAAATACTCAGCAATTGAATGGCAAAATGGGGAGTGATGAGAATAGAGTGGAGACTAGGACAAATGTAATCTTTGTCATCATAATATGTACAATATAGACAAATTAACAGTGAGGTTTTATGAAACTAATGCATCAGTTTTGTTATCTGTAAAATCTTAAATATTTTGACAGAAATGAATGAAAGATGGTTCATTAACATTTTTCTCCTTGTTAAATTTTTTGTGCAGATAGAATGGCTTGCCAACATGTGTTGGTTTTGATATGGATAAAACTTTTGTTTAGGAATGGCCATTAACAGAGTTAAGTGAATTAAAGTGCTTCACACACTCTTCACATTGATATTCAACCCAGAGTTATTCTCTTAAATGAATTTGAAATACAGTTGACCCTTGAACAACATTGGGGTTAGGGACCCACACAAGTAAAAAACCTATGGCTAATTTGTTGACAAAAAGCCCTACCCATACATAATCAACACATATTTTGCATGTTGTATTTATTATATACTATATTTTTATAAAAAAATCAAGAAAATGTAATTAAGAAAATCTTTTTTGTTGTTGTTTATTTATTTACTTTAGAGAGAGAGAGAGAGAGACAGCATGAGCAAGGTGACGGGCAGTGGGAGAAGCAGACTCCTTGCAAAGCAGTGAGCCTGACATGGGTTTGGAGCCAGGGACTCTGGGATCATGACCTGAGCTGAAGGCAGATGCCTAGCTGACAGAATCACCCAGGCACCCCAAGAAAATCTTAAGGAAGAGAAAATATATTTACAATACTGTACTGTGTTTATCTAAAAAGTCTATATATAACTAGACCTACACAGTTCAAACTTGTATTGTTCAAAGGTGAACTGTGTACACCTGCTCCTTCGTATGACGTCTCAGCCAATCATGCGGTTGCATCAGGAGCTGGAACATAATGTCTGAGTGGGTATCCTGAAGAAGGTTCATCCCTGTTCTACATTTATAACATAAGTAGATTGGTTCCACTTACATGCAAAATGGAGGAATTGCTGTATTTATTCATGCTAAATAAGGCTAAGTCAGCTGGAAAGAATTTCTCAGTATTTTATCATGGTACTCACTGTCTTCATAGTAAATATAGAGGGTAAAATTTTTCCAAGAAATATTTGACTTTTACAAAGGGTCAGATTTTGCCCTTGGTGTGAAGGTAGTTTTAATACATCTGTTAGAAAGAATCTAAACTGCATTTATGTTGTGAATAGCTGACCAAATGCATAACCTTCTCTCCTACTGAGAAAAGGGAATGGTTGTTCCTTTTCATTGTGATAACAAGGTGGAGGGAGAGCGTCCTTAAAGTCTTCTTAAGGTTGCAGATACCAACTGACATGCTCAGAAGTGCTTTGCTGGTTGTCTTTTTAACTTCACATTTCTTTAATCAAAGCTAGAAGAGAGATTTTTTTTAGGAAGCTTCAATATTTCCCAAATGTAAGGAAAGCTTTTATTAACAGTTTTGGAGTCATTGGTGCATAGAAAAAGCTTAGGAAAGATGGAGCTATTCGAGGTGAAGAAACACATTTTTTTTTCTCATCCTTTCATCACTTAAGTATATTAGAATGTGTTCCTGTTAAACTTCCAAGGAAAATGTATCTTTTGAACTGTGTTAGTCATAAAAGAATTTTTTTTCAAAAGGTACAAATACTCTTAGGTAATTTGTGAAGATGGAATTCAGATATGTCACTAGTTTTGTTCTCTTTCTTGTTCCACAACTTATTTTTAAATGTATATGTAAAATCCTTACATTGTACCTAAAATTCATAAATGGTGTCAGTGTACATACTTTTTAACAAAAATATTTTTCATTTTAAAACATGAGCTGGGTAAATACTTCTCCACATTCTAATTCCAACATTTGGAATTGAAATTCCAAATCTCTGTAGTGGTAGTGATTTTATAGAAAAGCATACACATCTATCATAGTCAGAATGATATCAGATTTACTGTATTTTGCTTAGGTTTTTCATGAAGCAAATAATACCATCTGTTGATCTGTGTTACCTATACTATTATGAAATATACATAGGTGTATGATAGGCATTTTAAACTTGATATTTTCCTTATGCATTGTCATTCCACTTCCCCCTTCTCTCGCTCTCTACATACATATATGTACCATATATATCTACATATATATGTGGGATATATGCATATATGTGTATTTGTAAATGTATGCACACAAATACATGTACATACACACACTAAAAACCTTACTCTTGATTTACTTCACTGCAAGAAAGTTGCACTTCATATATAATTATAGATATATAAATGTATATATACATATATGCCGTGTGTGTTGGCTGCTTCACAGAATTAAATGTAAATACCAAATATACATACCTTAATACTTATTTGTAGTTGCTTTTGAAGTTAAAATGATATGGAGTCATTCATTCATTGAGCAAATGGTTTCTTAATGTCTGCTATGTATAGGAGCACAAAAACATTGTTGCCTTGTGTAGGTATAAAGGCTTCTCCTAATGCTTTTTTGCATACTTCTTTTTTTTTTTTTTTTTTGGTCTGACTCAAGTAAATTGGACCTAGGAAATTAAAACATGATTTTAGATTCTTGATGGTTCCAACTAAAATTGTTAGGAAGCATTTGTCACTTTCTTCAGTATCTCTGGTTATTGGCTAACTTCCAGGAGTTAAAGAAAAACTGGTTCCCTGGAGTTTTCCATGAAAGTAATTCTTACTTAGATTTGAGGAACTACCGTGGTGCCATTTTTCAACTTCTCATTTTTTGAGATATCTCAAAATTTCCTAATGACAAGCCATTTATTAAGGAAAACTGTTATTTTATGGTGGAAAAAAGCTTTTTTCTGAGTATCATAGTAGAAAGAAGAGGGGAGGTAAGACAGTCTTAGGGAAAATAAAGGGGAAATGAAGAGATTGAAAGGCAGAAGTAGGACTTATGATTTTAATTTCAACAGGTAATGATCTTGGAAGCCATCATTTCTGCCCTTATAAGAAAAGCCAAACTGAAAATCAGTGTTTTTTCTTGGACACAGGAGAGACATGAGATCTCAAGGCAAACTGCCATGCTGAAATCTAGAAAGACAGACTAATCCAGAGAGGCATATCTAAAATCTGCTTATCTGGAGCAGAAGCCACTGGAGCCATACACTGGTTAAGGATCACTGAAGAGGTAATTTTGATGAATTCAAAAAGTTATAGACTAGAGTGGTTGTGAAAAACTCTTTAGGGGTACAGTCTTAAAGGATATTACCATTGTGTCATGGGTTTTGCCCCCTGAGGAACTGAGGAAGACCCTCTTGTGGTTCTAGAAGGAAGAGAGGAAGAGTACTCGTTGTTAAATATGTCCAGAGCCTTCGCCATCACAAAAACCCGTTCTCCAGAAGACTAGTCCTTCCCAGAGTCTTATTGCAACTGGGAAGAGGATTTCTCCCACTGCAGCCCTTTAGTCTTCTTGTCCTACTTGGGTTGAGGGGTATCTCTAAAAAACTGAAACTTAATCATACGATTATGGAACTCTTCCTCTTCTTCATACATTACCTTCCCTGCCACCCAAACTCCAACACCCCTCTTTCAAAAACTGTCAGAACAAACAGACAAAAATTCAGTAAGGAGTTAGTCGACCTGAGGAACACTATCAATCAACTTGATCTTATTAGCATTTTTAGAATACCCCCATATAACAGCAGCAGAGTACACATTCTTTTCAAGCTCACATGCCACATTGTTTACCATAGATCACATTCTGGGTGAGTAAAAGGCAGGAATAAAACGTAGAAAGAAAAAAATGATAAAGGAAGAAATTTACCTGGAAATAATTTTGGCAAGAAGAAAAATCCTAGGAGAAAAGAGAAGGTAAGAAGAAAGCTAGAAAAAGAAAAACAAATAATAATAGTTACCTCTTCTTGAGCTTCTGTTGCATGTGTGCAAGTTCTGTGCCAAACTCATTTCATACATTATCTCATTGAATCCTCACACACTCTGATTTGGACGTCCATCATCATTTGCAGATGAAGGAACTGAGACTCAAAGAAGGTCAGTAATTTGTAAGTGACAGAGCCAAGATTCAAAGCCAGAGACCCAACTTCAATGAAAATGTGACTTTGTTGATTCTGTAAATATGGGATTAAGGCTACCTTTTATGATGTTGAGCTGCATGGATCAATCTAGAATGCGTCTATTCATCCTTAAGCGTTTTACAGGGTGCCTGGTGCCTGGTAGTGTATTCCTATTTTTTCCGGGTCCTTTCCCTAATCAGACTCTAGCTTCCCAGACTCCAGCCAAACTTCTTGGCAATCAGCTCTTCTTCCCCTTTGCTATATATCTTGTTTTCCGCTGCAGATTAGTGAAGTGTGTCAGAAATGCGCTCATCAGTGCCCCACCGATCCCACTTCATACTATTTAATGTAGTGAAAAGGCTATTATAGTAAAGTCGGTGACCATGTCTACTAATAGAAGTTACAAGTATCAATTATTCTTGGGAAATGGAACCAGGATTGGAGTAGAAGCTATAGAGGAGACGGTTAAAATCAGAAAAACTTTTTCCGTCTAAACTGTAACATCATATTCCTGAAAGCAGTGATATACTGCAGTATATTGCATGATTCTTAAGGGCAAGGACCGTAACTTATTGATCTTTGTTTCCTCCAGCTAGGGATTTTATAAATAGAAGTTGTTTTCATAAATGTTACATGAATTATAATCCTTCATAATCATTTAAAATAGTAAAACATGCCTCAAGTTTTAGGAAAAGCTCATAAATATATCATAAATATATTGCATACAAAATTAAATATATTTTATACAAAGAAATGCAGTGCACTATTCATATAACACATAAATAATATAGCTGTATTGTATCATAAATTTGGCCTACATCTAACAAGCTAGCTATAAAAAGCATTTTCATTTTTTTATTCCTTTAAATTTAAAAGAGTTTGTTAGATGGCCTAGGTTTCTGAAAAAGGCTGCCCTTGGTACTTTCAATAATGTTTTCCTTTGATCTCAACATATGTACCTTAGCAAACAAAAAGCCATTCCATTTCTTGGTCTAGAGCTGAGCTCTTAAAAAAAAAATCTGTTTTCCTCTTTGCAATTCAATGCACAGTGTTAAATTGGTAAACCAGGTATTAGTAGGTGAAAACATTTGAAATATTGTTTTAAATTAAATGTCTTCAAATAAACCAAATGAGGAAAATTATGGACTGCCTATATGACCACACATACTAAATTTCAGAGACTTACTAAGAAGGGGGGAGTTTCTCTTGTATTCTGATTTCCATCATCCATCATCAAACAAGTGTTTTGTCAGTTAAAATTTTAAACATGCCATCTTGCAACAGATGAGTGCGACAGTATGACTCAGTGCAGCAATTATTCTGGTAATCACAGGGTTGGAATACTGGAATGTGTTAAAAGAGATTGGAATGTCACTACAGCAGTTACATAATCAACATTTTAAATATTTTCTTTGTGAGTCTCTTGTGTTATATAGTTGGATCATGTAATATAGTTAATAGCATATGTGAAATGCTAGAACTGTGATGCAGTGAATTTTGAAGTGTGTGCATGTTTGTGATAGTGTCTGGATTTTGAATAATGATACTTTAATAAACATTTTGTAAATAGAAGTTATTTCAATACATGAATTATAACCCTTCGTTACCATTTAAATAGTAAAACATGCCGCATGTTTTCAGAAAAGCTCATAAATATATTGCATACAAGATTAAATATGTTTTGTACAAGTACATTAATGCATTAAAAGGTTTCTCTGTTTCACGAAGTGCATTAAAACTAGATTAGTGGTTTGAGCTATTCAACTAAGTAGACCGGTTATTGAACTATTGAATATCTTGGCAGTTTTACTGTTGAATCAATCAAGTGTCTTAATGTCATATATAGTTAATATTCTTCCAAGCCACGGATCTTCCCTTCTTCCCTACCCCTCTTCCCTCCCTACCTTCCTTCCTTCCACTGTGGATAACATTATTCCATTTGTACTACAAACAAGATGAACTTTCAGTGGTACTTTGAGCCATTTAATGATCTTTCTTAACCATTCCATGACTCAATTTCCTGATTGAGAGCAAACTTCATCTAGTTCTTTTGAAGTGTGCCTGAAACATATTAAAATCTAGTACATTAAGAAACAATTTAGTGGAATTTCATTACAAGGATTGTATTCCTTCAGAATTTTTCAAGTCTCTGTTTATTATTTTTAAGTAAACATTTCATTTATAAAAACACTAATTTTTGGTACTGGTATGAGCTTTTTGTCCCCATTATTTAGTATTAAGTACTATAGAATTATTAATGCCTCTCTAGAGCCTGTTTCCTTTGTACTCTCACAGATCTGTGAAGGTCAACTTTGGCAGTGTTTCTCACTTGCGGAGACTGGTTACAGCCACTTTATCTCCTAACTTGATTCTGAAGGTGTTGGAATCATAATTCTGTCACTAGCATTTGCCTCCTGCATAACCCATGATGCTGTATTTTCATCAGAAAATGTTCCTCAATATCTCATGGAAGGCTCTTTTTGCTCTTACTGCCTGCACTGTTAACTTTCTCTGGTACTCTTAATTCTATGTAGCTTGGATTAAACTGTATGTCCATGCCCACATTTCTTATAACTTTTCTCATAGTAGCATAAGGACTGCTGTGTTAGTGGGAAAGGAGTGACATTACCCATCACATGGAACTTTTCAGTGGAAGTTACAAAGCCCATTGTCATAGAGTCCCTATTGTGGGGAGAGAACACCTTACAGCTCAGTCTGGAATGCTACTTTCATTATTTCATTGAAACAATGCACATTTTTTAAATCACCCAATGATTCTCATGCATTACATTCTTGATGTCCCTGTCAGTTTTTCTCACCGGATTTTAGATTTCTCCTTCCCTGGATAAATTCATTAATTACACTGTCCTCCTGATAGTCCCGTCAGTGACTATCACTCTTCATAACACTCTTCATAACTGATGAAATATCCCGAACTTGTAGTTTTTTGATATCCTCAACTGCTCTGGGTTTTGACATTCCTTCATTTCAGACACCTAGTGGTGAGGTCAAGTCTTAAAAAGTACTCCACCTTCCAATTGACAACCTCAAAGTTCAACAAGTTCTCTTCATGAACTTGACAACTAACATGGAACTGACAATGGGCAAATTTGAACCCAAATTTGACCCTCCTGTATATTCCTCACTAATTCACCTCTATTCCTAAGCAAAAGATGAAGATAATTTGTTTCAACATCACCCAATTACTTAGTTCTAAGATGGCTTGCCACTTGGCATTCAAAAGTTCTCCTTTGCTAATACCATTCTATATGGGTAGCAGATAACTTTTGATATGTATCTCTTGCAGAAATATACAAACAGTAAAAACATTTGTGGTATTTATTTGCAAACAGTAAGTAGTGAAAACTTATTATAAACTCAGATTTATTTAATATTAACAATTTAATATATTGTATATGATTGCATACATTCCACTGTCACATATGATTGTATGGATTATGGTGCCTGAATTTCAGTGAAAATTTTGTTTATTTATGACTCAAATCCTTAATATACTATTTTAGATAACATGTCTCTTGTGGTCCATTTTAAACTGTATCAGATTCTAGTCTTTCTGATTGTTTCTCTACTAATGACCACTTACTGTCCTAATTGGACTATTCACTCCTTTTCTAGGAGATAAAAGTAGAGTTTTTTCTCTTTGCACTTAGATAATTGCTTAGCTTCTCCTAATTGAAATACTCTCTACAACAGGTAGACAGTTAAAAATTTTTACTTTTTAACTTTATGCCTTGAACAATTAGCTGTTTTTATTTTTAAATAATGTCATAATAGCAAGGAATATTTTTAAAATAACATGCCAGCCCAATTAAAATATTTTCATATTTCTGTAGAAACATATTGGTAGATCAAAACATTGGCAGTAAATATACTAATTAGAACTATTTTGTTTGTTTTTATATAATTAAGATAAAAATGTAGCCATGTATGACAAACAATAAAATTAGAGAGATTTAAAAACATGTATTTTTTTGTTTGTTTTTGTTTTTAAAGATTTTATTTATTTATTTGTCAGAGAGAGAGAGGGAGAGAGAGCGAGCACAGGCAGACAGAATGGCAGGCAGAGGCAGAGGGAGAAGCAGGCTCCCCGACGAGCAAGGAGCCCGATGCGGGACTCGATCCCAGAACCCTGGGATCATGACCTGAGCCAAGGGCAGCTGCTTAACCAACTGAGCCACCCAGGCATCCCAAAAACATGTTTGTTTGTTTTTTTTCTCACAGAAAATTCTATGTCCTTTTCCACTAAGGGCATGACCCAGAATTTGCGTACATTACTTCTGTGTTGTTCCCATTGGACAGAACTTACTTGTAAAGGAAATTTTAAATTGTCCTTTTTCTAGGCAGCCATGAGTTTGACTTAAAATAGTGAGTCTGAGGACTAAGTGTTAATGGATATTGAGAGGCAACTAGTATTTTCTACCTCCTATGTTGGTCAGATTTCTCCAGTCATATTTCAAAAAAATTTTTTTGGTTGATCTTAGGTCAAATCCAGAGGATTTAAAAATGAATGAAATGGTAGGGCACAGGAGTGCAAAGCCTTGTAAGCTCAGGAAGTGGTGCCATTAATTCAGTTTGGGGTGTGATATGGCATTAGTTAGTGATTTTAAATACAATTAGAGTTTCCCAGGTGAAGAATGGACCAAGACTTTCTTGGTAGTGGAGGGCAGTAGAATATGTGACTTCAAAACATGCCTTTTGGTGTATTGATTATTTGGGGCTATAGACACTTGAAAAACAATAAATGCAAGTAGAGGCTTTCTCTGAACTCCCTTTATGTGCCTAAAGACAGATCCTCCAAAAGGAACTCACTTATATACAGTACTTCCCAGAAGTTTCATCAACCAGGCCAAGATTGATTCTTATCACAGGAGAGACTAGAAGTCTGTGCTACACCCAGATAAACTTTGTCACAAACTATCATACCTCCCATTTATTCTTTAAGGCCTCATTCACCTTTCCTAAAAACCACTTACTGTCCCCTAAGAGACCTACATCCCTCTTCCCCTTTCTCTATTAAGATGGTCTTTAATCCTGAATTATAAGCCACCTCAGGGAGCTACTCATTTCTGCCCACCACCTCCCATGTATACATATGTATACATGTTAATAAATTTCTGTTTGTTTTTCTCTTGTTAATCAGTCTTTTACTACAGGACTCTCAGCCAAAAACTCAGAAGTATAGAGAAAAATTATTTTTCCTCTCCTCCATTAATGAGATATACTATGAAAACTAGCTATGTCATGAAATGTCACAATACAGACAGAGAGCAGGAGTAAATTCAATTTGGTTGTACTAGAAGATTTGTAGAGGGAATGTGATAGAGATGAACTGTAGAGATATCTCTTGGTGTGATGTGAAGGGTCATGTATGTTTGAATTTCGTTAAATAGATCAGGGGTGCACAAACAGGGGCCCCTGGGCCAAATCCTTCTTGCCACCTGTTTTTATAAATAAGGTTTTATTGGAGCACAGTTACATGCACTGTTTACCTCAAGTATCTATGTTGCCTTCTTGTTACACTGGCAGAGTTGAGTAGTTGTGATAAATACGATAAGGTTCACAAAGTCTAAAATATTTTCTGTCCGGTCCTTTACAGAAAAATATTGCCAACCCCCCAGATGTAAACAGTGATTTTTTTTTTTCTTTTTTTTTTTTGGAAATTTTAAAACAGTAGAAACCCACTAATGGGAGCTCTTTCAAGAGCATGTGGAATAGTGACTTTCTCATGTTGGATATCTTGATGAAATATTTTTTGTTTTGCTTTGTTTTTGTTTGATTGTTAATGTAGACTATGCTTAGAGACCAGAATACAAAGGAATCAGAAGAGAATGCTCTATAAATAGTCTGTTTACTGCCACTGGGGAAAGCAATTCAAAAAAAGGATTAAAGAGTTTGCCAAAAATGTATTAGAGTTTGTTTTAAGAAGGACCAAAACTTTTACATTGAAAAAAATGGGTGGGCTTGGGTTGCTATTTTAATTAATACTTGTGTTTGCCTTTCATTGAGAACTTTCACAGTAATGTTAATTATTGGGAGTCGTTTTGGCTCTGTTCATTGTCGTTCCAACACAATAGGAGCTGTTACAATAAAGCAGTTCTGGGCTGTGACAAATACCAAACAACCACAGAGCACGTGTGGGTTAGCTCTCCATCTCTAGACCTAGAAATTTGTCAGTTTTCAGAATGACTTCTTTTAAAAACAAGCCATCCCCAGATTTTCCTACCCTTGAAGTTTTTCAAGAGCTCTTCATGAAGTTGTCATATGGTATTAATGCACAATGAGCATCATTCATTTAGTCTACATTAATCTGACAGACATTATACTTTAAGTAATTACTGCCTACTACATTACCTTTGTCCTTTGTGAGCTTTAATTTCACATGTCAACAGTAATCACTTTGGAGTGTGATATTTGTAGATACAAAAATGTCTTGCCTTGGCAGATGTGTACTTGAAAGGTAATGCCTTAAGCTAGGAACTCTTGCACTTTTGTTTGCTTCCCATAATAACACTTTTTAAACACGTTTTTAAGGTTTACTGTCACTAATGTAATTTTTTTTATTCTACTGTTCTAAATAAAAATATTTTCTTCTTTATTAATGCAATATAAATCACTGTGGCCTATTATTAAACAAGCAAATTCTGATAGAACACTTATATTCCTCATAGTAATGTGATATCCCATCAATTCCTTGGATTTTATTTTATATTTTTTCAATTCCTTGGATTTTAAATGACAGCCATACAATAGAATTGGCTTTTGTTTATATAGTGAGCATATAGACTAATCTGATGTCTTTAATCTGTTTTCAGGAAACTCTCCCTTATTAAGAAAAGATGTTAAATAAATCTCTTTAAGACTTACTTAAAAAGCATGATTTTGTACTTAAAACATGAAAAACAAACTGGCAAATAAGAAAAAAGTGTATTATGAATATGTAAAGAATTAAGAAAAATAATAACTCATTTCTTAATAGGAATTAAACAAAAATGTGCACATTTAATTCACAATGTTGATACAAATGGCATATAAATTTATGAAGAAATGCATAGCCTTGAAGGAATGAAAGGAATGCATATTAAAAGCATATCAAAATACTGGTATTTCCACTTACCTGGCAGTAAAGGTGAATAAAATATTAACTGCAATGGTAGCTTGAGTACATAAAGACATAAACACTCTAATCTTCTGTTAACAAGAGTACAGTTCTTAGTCTTTCTGGAAAAGAATTTGACTATATATACCACACTTTAAGTGTTATATTGTTTATATACCCACTTTAGTAATTACATAAGAATTTATGCTAAAAAATAATAGAATAGGGGCATAAAGATGCATGCATAAGACTGCTCATCATAGCATTGTTGGACTGAGAATAACTAGAAGCAACCAAGGTGGTTATCATTCTCTGGGAGTTGGCAGAACACCATATGGTATACTCATAAAATGGGTATTATTTAGCTACTATAAATGATGAGTAAAAGTAATAGTTTCTTTTTCAAATATTTTCTCCTTTGCTTCCCTTACAGCATACCTATATTTTCCTTTAATGTCTCTGAATTTTGCCCCTGTTTGAAGGTTCATTCTTCCCAAACTGGGAGTTGAATTTTGGATCTCACAAAGTTCTACCCAAGCTTTATTTCCTTTTTCATACTTTCTCCTTTGATCATATATGTTTTTTCAAACTCTTGGTGCTGACCAAATCTTGAGGTATGGAATCAACCTAAGGAGTAATGACCAATACTTTAAACATTTATTGCAAAGGCTATAGCATGGGCAAAGGTCGAGAAATGGTTGTTTGTCTGAGGAATTTCAAGAAGTTCTGTAAAACTGAACTGTTCATTTGGACAAGTTGTAGGATTTAAGCCTGCTGAGAAAGACCATGGAGGATATCGTATACTGTGCAAAATGAATAGTATTTTATCCTGAAAATAATGAAGGGGCAGGGATATTTCAAACTGGCTTTTATTGAGGAATTTAATATGCTCGACTCTCTGTAAGCAGGAAGAACAGTGCATATACATTCTATTTACTGGAAATGTAAATAAGACATTCTAACATATCCTGATGGCTAGGGTGATATCTAGGCTCATCAAAACATCTCTGTAGAGACTGAGCTTATACCAATAATCTATTCGTACTTATTCAAGCAGCTTATCACCATAATATTCATCCTTGTACTTTCAGGGTTGTTGTATTTGTATCACCTATCTGTGATCTTTACTATTAGAAGCCCAGAGTATGTGTGTCTGGGTCACAGAAAAAAGTATTCTTCTTATCCTGTATGGCTGTGATATGTGTTAACTGTGAAGCCACAGCATCAAATTATTATGGCAATCTTCATATTATTTGGATTCAGTGAAGTCCAATATTACCTTTTAAAGCAGTTGCTAGTTTGGATTGTTGATAAGACTCTGGGAATGTGGACCCCACATTTTTCTGGAAGCCATCTTTAGAAACCCCATAAAAGCTTGTTCTTCATTTTCCGTCCTTAGGTTTTGGTTAGCACTGGGCTCATAGTGAGTCCATGGTAGGGATGAAAGAAGGCTTTCTGGAAAAGAAAAACTTATCTGAAAAGCCTATGCAAATTAATTTTCTCCTACAATGTTTGTCATCAAAGTAAATTTAGCTAAGACTAAGCAGTACAGAAATAGAGTTTGTTGGTTTATCATTGTCTTATTGTTTCATATCTTTGACAGTATTTGAGTAAGTTCTAAAATGTGTTACACATGCCCTGACTTATTAAGAGTAATATTCAGTAGTCAAACAGATAGCTTCCATCTTTTGTTGATGATTCTGAGTCACCATTATAGTTTTGCAAATCATAGCAATTCCTTAAATTTAGGTAATCCATTATACTAACTAGGTATACGCTAAGTTACTTGAATAATGTGAAATTACATATTTATGTTATCAAGACTTAAAATAGTTGAAGCTATTAAGTCCACATTTAATAGCCTCATCCTTCAACATTTTGGGATTCTTGAATCTACTTTTTAGGTTTTCTGCCTTCCAAGACTTGTGGGATTCTTACTTTCTTTTAGTGCTGTAGGTAATGTGGTTTTCTCAAATAATGCCTTCCCTGCTAAGGAAAGGGCAGTGACTTGTGTGTGTAGAACAGAAGGATGTTTTGTTAAAATGTCCGTCTGAAGCATCATCTCACTGTTTTTTTGTTTGTTTCTTTGAGACTTAGGGGTGTGATTGCCTATCAATACATGGTTTTGTTAGTATCTTCAGGGTCTGATTAACAAGAATACGTAGCAGGCACAGGGGAAGGGCGAGAGTCCTCAGCTTGAGAAGGGAAAATGAAAGGATTATACAAGGTTTGATCCAGTGCCTGTCATTCTTGTAGGTATAAATTGTGATACCAAAGAAAAGATAAGACAAAGGGGAAGAAGGCTCAGAAGCATGAAGAATGGAAATAAAAGGATTATATGATATTTGATCTTACAAAAATTTTTAAGAAAATAAAAAAATAAGCAATTAGTCAGTGAAAGAACAAGCTAAAAAAATCTTAACTCCATATTTATTGAACATCTAAAAATCTTTTGGGTTTTTAAGGATTTCCCCTTAAAATGTCTCTAAGTTATTATTTTTAAGACTCCCACCTATTTCCCTATTATTGCTGGCTGCTGTGTCTGTCTTCCTTATGACCTTTAAAAGAGAATCTAAGAGCTGAGAAAGACTCAGATGGAAGTATGCCCAGATAATGGCAGCAAAGATGAATCCCGGGAGGCCATTCTTTGGATTCAAAGAAGAGCCAGAGGGGAGGAGGGGTGACCTGGAAACTAAACTAAGATCCAGAAGTGAACCCAGACAATTAAATCTTGCACAAGGTCCCTGGGTGATTTCCTTCAAAATATATCAGCTGTCCTGTTATTTTAAGCCACTTAGGCATGAAAGCAGACTGTATTCTAGTACCTTCCTGAGCTAAGAAACAAAATTTCCAGAAGCGGAGAGGAAAACAGAAATACTCTCAAATATTTTATAGACGGGTAATCATAGCTGCTTTAGACTCCATTTGCCTTTGGTTAATTATGAGCTACTTATGTTTTTTGTTTTTGCTTTTTTTTCCTCTTTTCTCTGCCAGGAAAACAGTCTCACTCAACTTTGAATTAACTCTTATTTTTTGTAAAGATTTATGATAGTAAGAACTCTTAACATGAGATCTATTCTCTCAACAGATTTTAAGTATATAGTACATTGTTGTTGACTGTAGGTATCGTATTTTACAATCTCTAGAGTTTTTTCACCTTATTCTACTGACACTATATGCCCAGTGATTAATAACTCCCCATTTTCCACTTCCCTCTGGATTCACATTTTAAATAAACAACTCATAGCCTTGCCTTGTGTTCTATGCTGGACACCTAACTTCATTGTTTTAATTGTTTGATCAATCTTTCATCATATCAGATAAAGTGCCAGTAAAAACCTGACAGATCATCCATGCCCTTAAATATTAGTGGTCTTCTTATAAATAAAATACCCTGTGTTAGGTTAAGAGGAATTAAAAACAAAGTCAATTCCCAGACAGTTCTCCATCTAATATGAAAAATCATGTGTATTAAAAACAGCAAAAATAGAAAAATAGGAGGGGCTCAGATAAAGTCTTTTGCTAAGGACCATCCATTGCCTATTTTCATTTTCCTAGTAATAGACCATGGGGATTTTCCTTATCTTACTTATATGACTAGGTCAACAGTGATACCTCCTTCATACAGATGGGTTGATCCAGAAAGCTTGCTGACTCCTTATTTCCAGAAAAAGTTCTGAAATACTCTGGCTTGGAGCAAATGAGTTTCACCTTCTAGAGCTGAGTCCCATAGTTTATACGGGAATTGGATGCTATGATAGCTGTTTTTAGAAAAGTCAGTGGTTTGGGGGTGCCCAGGTGGCTCAGTGGGTTAAGCCTCTGCCTTCAGCGGGTCATGATCTCAGGGTCCTGGGATGGAGTCCCGCCTCAGGATGGAGTCCTGCATCAGGCTCTCTGCTCAACAGGGAGCCTGCTTCCCCTTCTCTCTCTGCCTGCCTCTCTGCCTACTTGTGATCTCTCTCTCTGTCAAATAAATTTTTAAAAATCTTAAAGAAAAAAAAAGGAAAGTCAGTAGTTCACATACTTTTGGATGTAGTTAATCTCTAGATATATACCTCAATAGTAAATTATTAAAAAAAAAATAGTAAATATTTTTTTTAGAATTTGACCAGAAAGACTAACTCTAGGGAATCTATGTTTTATCTTTATTTAAAAAAAATAGATTTGAGTACTTTTAGCTCACCATATTCAACATTTTAAATCATTTATATATTTGATCATCAGGAAAAAAAAATATATTGGCAGGTAGAAAGTCATCTGCCTTCCCTCTGTCTGCCCACTGGAGCTGCTAGCCCGTTCTCTGGTAATCGCATGGGGGAGATCATTTCCTGATTGCACTTGGTTGCTGTCAAGCTGAATATACTTTCATTTTGACACCTACATTCTGCTTTTAAATTTCATGCCATTTGCATGGATATCTCATTATATATGGGAAATCTTTGATTTATTCTATCTACACTATTGCAGAACTAATTATTTCTGTATTGGCTCTGGGTACAATGGGAGCCCTAAGAGTTTGAAGAAAGAGAATTTTTTTTTTTTTAGGACAGTCTTCTAGTGTTAAAGGCATTAATCACAATAGAAAATTTCCTTTTAGATTTATATTTTTTTAAATAATCTGACACTGATAAATGGTACATGTGGGATAAATATAGAAGAAATTCTTACAGTGTTTTTATCCTGGATGCCAATATCATAGAATATATTTTATTGAGCTTCTTTCTACTTTTAGTGCCCTCCAAATGATACCCTATTCCATATAACTTGCCCTTCTCATCATCATTTTTGATGTAGCTGTCCTCCAATCTGGTTGGATTTATGGAATAGGATACTTAAGTTTTTTTTCTATTCAAAGAACTTTGTAACAAAAGAAAACAAATCTAACTCCCATGTCTTGAGGAAGTT
The DNA here is from genome assembly GCF_002288905.1 of Enhydra lutris kenyoni. NCBI lineage: Eukaryota > Metazoa > Chordata > Mammalia > Carnivora > Mustelidae > Enhydra > Enhydra lutris. Next base: position 626,940 of record NW_019154133.1, on the reverse strand, counting down.
GTTTTCCCTCTTGCTCTTTTCGATGAATGTCTTACCTATATCCAGAAAATGTAGACTTAAACCCTCTGGTTTCTGATTTGTTAAAACATAGTAAGAGGTACAAATGACCTTAAAAGAAGTCCTCATCAGGTTAGTGAAGTCACATGGAAAATAAACATCAGAAGTAGTTACCTGGGGTCATATTAGGAGAAAAATTTACTGCAAACATGTCATTGTGTGGATAGATTCAAATATAATACAAGGTAAAGGTAAACCCTTAGTTTTGGTAATGAGATTCTGACACAATCACTCAAGTTATGAATTTGGTGAGTGGGACTGTGGATTTCCAGATTCCCATTGACCAATAAAAAATATTTTTCCCCTAGCTTTACATTCCAAAGTCAACTGCCTTGAACTTCGTGAACTATAGGCTGTCATCTGATTGTTCTTTCATATAGCATAGTTGACTAAGCATGCCAAATAAAGCATCCTATGAAAATGTCCTATCTCTAGAATACTTCAAGTACCTTTCATTCCCATAAATTTCTGTCCTAGCCAATATGTTCCTTTATTAGCTTTCCTAGAATGGTCCTTTTTGGTGAGACTCAGGAGTGATTTTTTTTTTATCAGTTAAAAAAAAAAAAAAACTTATTGGGATGCCTGGGTGGCTCAATTGGTTAAGCATCTGCCTTCAGTTCTGGTCATGATCCCGGGGTTCTGGGATTGAGTCCTGCATCAAGCTCCTTGCTCAGCAGGAAGCCCGCTTCTCTTGTCTGCTGCTCCCCCTGCTTGTGCATTCTCTCTCTCTCTCTCTAACAAATAAGTAAATAAAATCTTAAAAAAAAAAAACACCTTATTCCCCCCAAATTATAGATCTAGCTTAAGAACATAGAAAATAGAGTGTTTCCTACATGAAAAGAAGATAGGCTCAAAACATACCTTTGCTATCTCTAATTAAATCCATTCCATTTTTGGAGAAAGCCAAAAGAAACATTTTTTTTTTATGGTGCATTCCACATTTTACCTGGCTCTTTTTCTTTGGACAGGAACCTGTTTAGGCTAAGGATTTTGAAATTGGTATAGAAGTCAGATTATTCTTGTCTTCTTAGAAATAGCGTCTTAGGGGCACGTGGATGGTGCAGTCAGTTAAGCATCTGACTCTTGGTTTCTGCTCAGGTCATGATCTCAGGGTCAGCGTGGAGTTTGCTTGAGATTCTCTCTCGTCCCTGTCTCTCCTGCTCATGCTCTCTCTCTCTCAAACAAATCTAGAAAAAAACAAAACAAAACACCCAACAACAACAAAAACCCAACCTCTTCATTCTACCACAAAATCTGATATTACAAATATATAAAGGTACCTTGTCCTCTTCAGCCTTATATTGCCCTACTCTAACCCTTCCCATTATTTAATTACTTAACTATGTTTTATTTTTTTTCCTAGCACTTAGTCCTATCTAGAACTATGCTGTCCAATATGGTGGGCATTGGCCACATGTAACTCTTTAAATTTGAAATTGTTAAAAAGAATAAAATGAAATAGAAAATTAAGTTTCTCAGTCACATTAGCCATATTTTGAGTGTTCAGCAGCCACGTGTAGCTAGTGGTACTGTATAGCATAGCTCAGATCTAGAACTATAATGTTCGGGTGCTTATTTTTCTATAATGCTGCCTTTCCATGTATACTTCTCCCACCTCTGGTTTTTCTTCTCTCAACTAGAATAGAAACCCCAGGAAAACTGCACTTATTTATCTCCTTCACTGGTGTTTCTGCAAGCCAGGAGCAATGTGGCAAATAATAGATTCTTGGTGAACATTTCCTCAATAAATAATTAATGAATATTAAAAAGCAGAATGAATGGCTTTCAAATGTGCTGTTCCAGAATAATGTTTAACATTCAGAAGGATGTTTCTCAATATTCGACTGATTTAACAGAGGGAAAACAACAACAACAACAACAACAAAAAACCACCTATACTGTAAGTCACTTTGTTTAGTTTAATTTTGACCTGTTTGCCTTGGAGGAGTCATTAGAAAGGAACATTTTCAGGGCACCTGGGTGATTCAGTTGGTTCAGTGTCCTACTCTTGCTTTTGGCTCAGGTTGTGATCTCAGGATCGAGCCCCACATTGGCGGCGTCTGTGCTCAGTGAGTCTGCTTGAGAATTGTTTCCCTCTGCCCATCCCCGCACGAGTGCACATGCATGCGAATTCTCTCTCTCTAAAATAAATAAATCTTAAAAAAGAGAAAAGAAAGTAACATTTCCTAAATAGATGTCCTGTGATTGTTTTGCTGAGTTTATCTATGATTTTATACCCACTTAGGGGCACCTGGGTGGCATGGTTGGTTGAGGGCCTGACTCTTGATTTTGTCTCAAGTCATGATCTCAGTGTCATGAGATCAAGCCCCACTTCAAGTTCCATGCTCTCTGCAGAGTGTGCTTGAGTTTCTCTCTTCTTCTGCCCCTCCCCACTAGTGCATGATCTCCCTCCTTCTTCCCCCAAATCAATAAACAGATCTTTAAAAAAATATTATACCCACTTATAAAGCATTATCATACATCCATCTACAGGTTGAAATCCTCAGAGTATCTTTTTTTTAAGATTTTATTTATTATTTGACAGAGAGAGATCACAAGTAGGCAGAGAGGCATGCAGGGGGCGGGGAGCGGGCTCCGTGCTGAACAGAGAGCCTGATGTGGGGCTTGATCCCAGGACCCTGGGATCATGACATGAGCCGAAGGCAGAAGCTTTAACCCACTGAGCCTCCCAGGTTCCCCGTAAATCCTCAGAGTATCTTAATGTTTTGTTATTGTCATTGGTTTGACTTGGTTTGGTTTTTAATCATTTTCTGGCTATAAGTAAAGCTGGCAACTAGTTATTTGTAATTTCTCCTTTCTAGTTTGACTTTCTAAGGTCTTCCAAAGGTTCCCATTAGACTGGGGAAGGAGTTTTTGTTATTGTTTTTGTTGTTTTAAGGAAATCAAGAATAGAATATTTTTGGGTCTTATGGACTGAAGGTTTTTGTTTCCTTAAAATCCGTATGTTGAAGCCCTAATTCCCTCATTCAATGGTATTGGGAGATGGGGCCTTTGGGAGGTAATTAGAGATAGGTGAGGTCATGAGGTTGGAGCTTCATGATGGGATTTGTGCCCTTACAGGAAGAGACACAAGAGGGCTTTCTTGCTCTCACTATCTCTGCACACACACCAAGAAGAGAACATGTGAACACATAGTGAGATGGGAACTAACTACAAACTAAGAGAAGAGACCTCAGAATGAAACCTACCTCAGTGACACCTTGATCTTAGACTTCTGGCCTTTGGAACTGTGAGAAAATAAGTTTCTGTTGATTATACCATCCAATCTGTGGTATTTCCTTATGGCTGACTGAGCTAAGACCCTGGGGAAAGAAAGGAAAAGAGGGAGGAGAGAGGAAGGATCCAGACCCATACCCCAGATCCAACCTGATTATCTTTTCTCTAGAAACATTTTCCCCTTGCACCTCCTTAGAGATAAATCTGTTGTTTTAGGGTGACACTTCTTTCCTGAGGAAAGTTATCCTCCCCTTACTCATCCTATCTAGAGAAACATAACTGAAAATAGAGAATCTTTGCTGCTGACCTTGATCCTCTTTGGGAGCAGACTTGAAGACACAGGATAGAAAAAGATGCTCATTTCTCTCTTCCTTATAACTTTCTATTTTGATACGATTGCACATTTTAAAAGGTGCAAAACTCATGCAAAGAACTACATGCCCTTTACTTAAAATCACCATTTGTGTACATTTTGTCTCATTTGCTTTATCATTCTCTCATTTCACGTGTATTAATATTAAAATTTTTGAGATAATATAATTTAACAGTAAATTGCAAACATCATGTTCCTTTATATATAAATGCTTCAATATATTTTTCCTAAGAACAAAGACATTTTCTCATTAATAATTAGACATTTTTTAAAGATTTATTATTTATTTAAGAGAGAGAGAGAGAGTTTGAGCATGTTGGGGAGGGGCAGAGGGAAAGAGAGAATCCTAAGCAGTCTCCTTGCTGAGAGTGGAGCCTGTTGCAGGGCTCGATCTTATGACCCTGACATCATGACCTGAGCCGAAATCAAGAGTCAGAAGCTTAACCAACTGAGCCACTTGAGTGCCCCCATAATTAGAAATTTATGAAAATAATCATATAGTTTAATATGTAAATATTATATCAACTTTTAATTTAAAAATTTAATTTAACATTTTATGTTAAATTACATGTAGTTAACCCATGAACAATATGAGCTTGAAATGTGTGGGTCCATTTATATGCAGACTTTTTACAGTATAGTACTGTAAATGTCTTCTCTTCCTTGTGATTTTCTTAAAAACATATTTCTCTAACTTACTTTATTGTATACTGTATTCATATAATACATATGCAAAATGTGTTTTATTCAGCTGGTTATGTTATTAGTAATGCTTCTGGTCAGCCCTTTGGGGAGTTAAAATTAAGGTTGGGGGGGTCAATAATTATACATGGATTTTTAACTATGTGGGGTGTCAGGACCCCTAACCCCCACATTGTTCAAGGGTCAACTTTATACAATTTATATAATAATAAAATAATTGTGTAATTATAAATATCAAGAAGTTGAACATTAATACAATAGTATTATCTAATCCACAGTCTATATATAAATTTCATCAGTTTTACCTTTAATATGTCTTGTGTTTTTTTCCCCCAAATCCACCATCCAATCCAGGATCATACATTGTATTTGATTGTCATGTTTCTTTATTTTATCTCACATGTTTCTTTATTTTATCTCAATCTGAAACATTTCCTCAGGTCTTATTTGCCTTTCCTGACCTTGACATTTTGGGCATTATGAAGAATAAATTCTAAAATGTTTGACATTTTCTTCTGTTAGTGCATTCACTAGTCCATTTGCGTGATAGTCAAAATTCAAAACTTCTCCTACCCATTCCTTTTACCCAGCTCAAGCCTATTTTTGACTGGATGCTGATAGTGGAAAGGGAGACAAGGTCAGCTCATTTTCTGCTCTCCCCTCTGTATGTCTTTACTCTTTCTTTCACTACCTTCTTCCTTACCCAGATACCACTTGTTCTTGATTTCCTTCGAGTTAGCAGCGGAAAAGTAAGGGGCAAGCCGAAGCAAAAACCGTGCTTCACTGCTCTCCTGCAGTTGGCATTACTCCTCCTTGGGCCACACTGAGTTTGGAGCATCAGGGAGCATATCTGTTGCCTTCAGAGATTCCTCACTGGAGCTTCTGACTACAACAACATCTCTCCTCTTGCTGGCCACCTAGGACGTATTCTCGCCTTCCGAGTGTTATGAATGCATCTCTATCTTCTCTCTGTTGTTGGCTCCTTGCTTCTGGACAAAGTTATCTCAGTCCCGTATTCCTTTGCATGGCTGACATTCATTTACTCCATGAAAAACAAGCATCTTCTCTGTTGTCTTTGGATGCACAGCTGGTTTCTAATATGGTTGCTTATTCTTCCTGTAGAGCTGAGCAGGCAATTGCATTAAGTTTCTCTTAAAATATTTTGGGGCTATGAGTCGGAAACATAATCCCCAAACTCTAAAGGACACATATCAAGCTTTCAGCATGTTCCGTGGAACCTCTCTCTCACCTAACTAGAGGTGAAGGGAACTAATCTTCTCCCTTCCCTCCCTCAGGGGGATCAGGAAAAAAAATACAATGCACTTCAACTACTCCAAAGAAAAGACTGATTTAATATTTCTGACATATTTCTTTTCTTTTCTTTCTTTTTTTTCTTTTTCTTTCTTTCTTTCTTGAGAGTGAGAGAGTGGTGGGGGTTGGTTAGAGGGAGAGAGAATCTTAAGCAGGCTCCACACTCAGCATGGAGCCCAATGAAGGTCTTGATCCTAAACCATGAGGTCATAACTGAAGCTGAAATCAAGAGTCAGACATCAACCGACTGAGCCACTCAGATGCCCTGATATATATCTTTTTCAACCTTCTTTAATCTATACTCTGGAAAGGAACATTGGTCTGAGTGTCACAGGATCCAATTTTGCCACATACTTTGCCTGCCCTACCTAGGGTCAAGCCTCGCCCCTTGGAATGTGGGAGTACATGCCCTGTTGTTTTGTTTACTGCTTTTGGGGGTTTTAGTAAAAACTGAAATAGAGCCCTCATTAACATCCAGTATAGTGATTAGTTCTCCCAGAGGCAATTCAGTAAACCTTTGTAGCTCCTGTCTTTCTAGAGAGGAAAACAAATACGAAGTTTAACTTCCTAATGGGACATCCTTGTACATGAGTAAGAACAATAAGACTCATAACCCTAATAGTCTGGCATATCACATTTGTGCACTTTGAAAGTATAAATACATCCTGTGTTACTTTCTGTATTTTTAGAGATCGTTTGGTTACACTACTATTCCAGTTATTTCTCTGTATAGACAACAGGAAAATTTTCTCTCAGTCTTTAGTGTCAAAATTAATTATACTTTTCCTTAGTAGCAGATTTTTTTAAATATTATGCACACTTCAAATGAATGTTTTTCACTTGTGATGACCACTGTACTCACTGGAGCTAATATATTGTTGTTCATGTCTAGAAATGTGCAAAAACCATAGATATATGTTTTTCTATAGTTACAATCTAGGCTTATTTTTATCTTTCTTTGAATTTCTTCACTTTTTTTCACTTCCAGTCTGGCGTTTAAAAAAAAGCCCCCTTTTTCTGCAACAAAGTATACATAAATTTATTGAAAGGAGAGATATTAATATTTTATTTCCTATCAGGGAGGGACCTCATTTCCATTTTCTGCATGCTTTAAGGACAGGGATAAGAAGATCATTTTAAAGTATATAAGAGCTAAGTGTTCTAAATATCTTTTGGAGTGGTTGGGGAATCATTTAAAAATATGACAATACAAATCTGTAATTACCAGGAAATTTGGTATGTTTCTTTTGATGACAAACTCTAAAGAAACAAACTCTATTTCTTTTTCATGGTTTTAAATAGCTTCTGCTGATAGTTTAAACAGAGCAACAGGGGCGCCTGGGTGGTTCAGGCGGTTAAGCGACTACCTTTGGCTCAGATCATGGTCCCGAGGTCCTGGGATGATGCCCTGTGATAGTGGGGAGTCTGCTGCTCCCTCTGCCTCTGTCCACTCGTGTTCCCTCTCTCTCAAATAAATCTTTAAAAAATATATAAATCAATAAACAGAGCCACCGCCGTAACTGCAGCTGACTCCGAGAGCTGTGAGGATCACCCATTTATGAGGTCCGTGGTTGAACCCTGTGCAATGGAGCCAAAGCAAAAATTATACTATACACGTACCTGAGCTTAAGACAGAAGGGCCCTTTGTGGACTAGTTTGAACACCAATAAATTTACAATGAATTAAATATAAGACTGAAACCTACAGATGGTTTCTTGTTTGTTTGCTCATTTTTTTTTAAATTTTGGTGATAATTATGCCTTGTGTGTTTGTGTGTGTACACATCTGTGACTGTGTTTATGGTAGTCTTAATAGGCTTGTTGTTGGGCTTTTCAGAGCAGAGCCAGCAATTAGCTGTGTCTGGTGTCTGATAATCTTTGAAAAGGGTTAACTCAGTTATTTTATTTTTACTTGAAGCCTACATCACAGATTTACACACAATGGAAAGCAAGACTATTACTATTTTATTTTCAGTGTTGAGTGTGTATCTGATTCATTTCAATGTTGTTAGAAAATTAATACCACATTATTTCTCTGATGATGTTTCCCATTGTATTCACTATAGAAATGGGGCTAATAATGCCAGCTCATTCAAAGAATATAGCTTCAGGAATGAATTTTTTTTTCCTTCATATTGAAATGGTAGTTTTCTAATGGACATACTGAATGTTGTGTATTCAAATATCTTTAAAGGAATAGTTAATTCAGAATTGAGTGCAAAGAAGCTGCAGAAGATTATTCATCCATGTAGATACAATTATACTGTGGTAGATAATGGATTTGTGTTATTCTTAATGTCTATACATGGCTACAGTGGAGACTGAAGTTGTTTTTATAACTTTTCAGTACATTGAACGAAAGAAAGTATGACAGTAGAAAGCATCTGATAAATTAAATGTGACATGTTTTTATCCATATAAAATGGTTTCTGAGCAGCTGGTAATTGTGAATATTTTAGCAGTCTTTTTTGATGTGGAATACTTCTTCTGTGTTCAACACTAATGAGTTGTGAGTTGTACTTTATCAAATTGACAGTTTCCTTACTTTTGTAAATAGGAATGTGATACACCTTGTAAAAGCTGGTAAAAGATACTCAACTCACCATGTAAGCACATGGCATTTTCTCTTTTCTCATTCTAAGTTCTACCACCAACTTTCCTCTAAGGGAAGATAATATAAAGGCTAGCATTCACAGCATGCTTAATAAATTCCAGCATCATGCCAGGTAACATAATATATACTGGATAATTATTACAGCTAAAATCAGCTCAAAGAAAAAAACAAAACTGTGAGTTGGGAAAAATAGTGAATGAATACACCAAGAAATTGCAGATTCTTTAAAGTGTTTTCATACAAAATACTTGTCTTCGTTGTTATTCTTAACATAATTTATTTTTAGAAAGTAAAAGATACCTTACATTTCTCCAACTTTTATAAATCTTTAAAGAATATTTTTACAGTGCTCATCTTTGTGATAATACTGTGAAGTAGGAAGATTATGCACTATTTTCATTTTAAAGGTGAGGGAAGTGACTTAGAGAAAAGTATGAGTCACAGAGTGGATTCATAGTGCAGATTCTTGTGCTTTACTATAAAGTATTATTTTTACTAGGTAATAGAAAGAAATTAGTCTCCCTGTACTAGTAACATGGAACGTCTAGAACAAGAATTATCCAAAGAAAACTAAAGATGTTAAGGTCAATTAATCAAGAAGTATTTCTTAACACTGTAATATACAGCCTGAAATTGGCTGTGGTACTGGAGTGGGAAAAAAACAAAACAAAACAACAACAACAACAACAACAAAAAACACAAACAAACCTTGAACTGATTATTATTATTTGCAGTATTAAGTCAGTTCATTCTCTGAGGGAACATTATACATTAAGACTTCTATTAAAACGAGCACAAAATAGTAAGCTTTGAGGGGGATGAAACTGTGTTCAGCTTGTCTAACTTAGCCAGTGCAGCTGCTGTCAACCTTCCAAATCAACCAGCCCTCTTTGATCTGTTTTATACTTCAGGATTGCACATAATGTTACCCTGGGAAAAAAAAAAAGAGGTCCAATGCCAGCTAACACATTGCCTGACCACTAATCATCCATATCTTCAGGAAAACTTCCAGTAATAATTTAGACTCTCACTAATAGACTTAATAATGATGGCACCTTATGCTTTTAAAAGAAGGTGACTGTTTTCCAAGGAATTTCACTTTGATGCTTCTGAAAATATGTCATAAATGGTAACCCCCAAATCCTTTCCCAAACAGGGGCCTCAATTCAAAATAGCATTAAAGAAACCTCTTTTATAAAGTTACAAATGAGCTCACAGATAATTAAGTGACATCCTCAGAAGCTAAATACCGGAAACCAGGGTGGGTCAGACATGATTGAGGGTGGAGTGAGCCCATGGCTACGGCAGAATTGGGGTCAGTCTCACACCGGAGGCTTGTGATTTCCCATTTGCCAATGTGAACGAAATGGCAGCCTAGTCAACTGCATAAACGTGAACTACCAAAAAATTGTCACCTAGATAGACAAGAAAACAATTTCTCCATCAGCACAGGGAAATGACAAGGAAACTTAACAGTTGGCTGAAATCTGCTTTGGCTTTTCCAGTTTTGCTTGCAGGACGACCAAATGCAAGTCTTGTGCTTCTCCGTGAAGTCACTCTTTTCCTTTCTAAGACAGGTATCGTGTCTCTCCCAAGCCTTGGTTTTTCTAGACTAAACATTACCATTTTCTTCAATTATATTTCTCTGACAAAGTCCTTCATATCACAAAATCATATTAACCTTCTTCTTGGTTAAACATGCAGGTTAACATGTAGGAATTCTGTGTTCCAATTTTGGCTCTTTGAATCCATTTTCCTTGACTCTAAAATTGAGATAATTGTTTGAGACAAATGAGGCTAGTAGACATGCAAACCAGTTGTAAAGAACACTGTTGTTTAGATACACTTCATTTTATCTTAAAGTCACTGTTTGCATCACTACAGCATAATAATAAATATCCATCGTTTGAAAGTTGTTGAAAGTAGAGTTTTCGGAGTCAGCCTTGGGTTTTTGAGTTCCATCTCTTAACTTTAACTAATATGGGAACCTGGAAAATTTGCTTGGCATCTTTTCCCTCAGTTTTCCCATGTGTAGAATATGGTAGGCAATAATAGGTCATCCTTCATACTATTGTAATGAGGACTTAATTAAATTACACATTAAATTAGTTAACACAGAGCATGGCACATATTAAAGATCAGATGTTATTATTATCATCATGACTATACAGGTGACAAAAATGTTGTTGATCAGATTGAACCAAGAGGTTAAATGAAATATAAACACACACACACACACACACACACACACACATAACACACACACACTAAAGTTGATATAATTTACATATAAGAAAACTACACTGTTACTCAGGAAACCATTACTTAGAAAATAAAAAGACAAAAAGAGAAGAGTCAGTTACAAGCCAGGCAAATTCACAGTAGCAAAAATTGTTAAGAATACCTTGACAGTGAGGGAGGTTCTGGAACCTTGTTTAAAATATATTTATATATATCTCAAAAAGCATAGTCCTCTCAAATTATTTAGTGTGAGACTAGCCGGGTAAATACATGTTAATTGCTGTGAAGGCATCAGCACACAGATAACAGAGAAATATTTTTAATACATTTCACATAAAATGAAAATTAAACAAACTGAAAGCTTTAGCATTTAAAAGAGTGAGTTTCCATTATCTAAAGAAATCACTGAAGTAGGTGTTTATTTCCAAATGATGATGGATAAGCCAAGGGTTTCTGTAATTGCTTACTGAACAGATAAATGTTTGACCTAGACTTCATATGCCAGTTACTCTTAAATGTGCTACAGCAGGATCCAGCTAGCCAAGGTAATGCAGATTCATCTCATGTCACTTTTGCGTGCCTGGGTAATATTTTGTTTAGTCAAATTGTGCTTTGCTTTGGCTTTCTTTGGTATATCAATATGTTACAGAAAAAAGAAATGGACTGGGTAGGAAAATCTGATGAAGCAGGTGTTTTATCCTTTCTGTAATCACTACAGATAGTATGTGGACAAGCAAAAGCCCACTTAGGCCTTTAGCTTTTTCTACTGTTTGGAATTTGAAACAGAGTCACAAAACGGAAGTATGCAAATCTCTCAAAGGCATAGAAACCCTGCAAAGTGATATAAACTTCTTAGCCATTGATTATTTGTTAGGCATGTTAGAAGTAAAGAGTTAAGCCATTCTACATTCAAAGTGGATCACAAATTCAGAGCTGTAAGTCCTGGCATTAAAGAATAATTCCTATCAAAGGCGTGTATTTTAAAAGATTTCGTTTTATAGGTTACCTTTTAACGAAAATTCATGGGAAAATCCTCCCACAGAAAGGGACAAGGGGTATTTACTGCCAGTAGGTTTATACTATTAACAAGTTATATTTACAGTGCTATGAAATATTAGTTCTGTCAGCTTCTTACAATTTATGGGACTTTTGCAGACCTTTGGCAATGCAGATAAGCATTGCTGTGCTCACTTGGAATATCGAATACATCCTCCTTACACTTTGAAAAGCAAATAGAGTACATACATTTATCAATCCTGACATTGATCCCCTTCTACCTAGCTCAGCAAAGAATCACCTAAATAATACAGTATTGGAAAACTGGAAGGCCAAACAAAACAAGCAGTCTTCCATTTTATAATTGAAATATTTGATGGTAAAAGTGAATTAAATAATTCTACTCCAATTTAGTGTACTTATTTTTCTTTCTTTCATTCCCCCTCTCTAAAAGAACTACATATAACCAGATGACTGACCACAATCTGATATTTTGTTTATAGTTGAAAATAAAACAAAAACAACTTACGTAAAAATTTAAACGCCATTGTGTAGAACCTACACTGAGATACGGCAATTGGTTTATTGATCATGCTTAGAAAAATCGCCAGTGTGTCTAATTTCACATTAAAATGACCAGTACTTCTTAAAGTTATTATTTATCATTAAGAATGTGATCTTGCATAACGGAAATTTCATTTTTTCTATAAAGGCATTTGCCACGGTAGAAAGGAACTTTGAAATGGAATTTATTTTCTCTTCAGTTTGTATTTTATAATGCTTTTAACCCCTGACCTCACAGAGGAGTACATGATTAAGTATAATATGAATTAACTTATTAAGGAAAGCTTGTAATTCTGATGGCTACTCAAAAAAAAAATTTGTTACGTGAAAGTTAGAGAGCTATACTATTACTCTTCAAAAGAAAAACCTTGTAACTATACTTTTAAAAATTTTGCATTTTTCTTTTTCTTCCTTTTAAAAAAAGATTAATTTATTTAAAGTAGGATAGTGTGGGGCACCTGGGTGGCTCTATCTTTAGGCGGCTGTCTTCGGCTCAGGTCATGATCCTAGGGTCCTGGTATCGAGTCCCGCATTAGGCTTCCTGCTCAGCGGGGAGCCTGCTTCTCCTTCTCCCTCTCCATCTGCTTCTCCCCCTGCTTGTGCTTTCTCCGTCAAATAAATAAATAAAATCTTTAAAAAAATAAAGTAGGACAGTCGACTTACATACTTTAAGGAGCCAGGCAGTGACAAATGAGTAAGTGGCGCAGGTGGGGAATGTGTAAGATTTTGGCACCAACCTGCTTGTAGTTAACCGCTGTAACACTTGCCTCATTATATTTCTATTAAAATTGTTTGGGAGACAAATTATTTGGGAATATGCTTATGGGGTATACTGGACTGAGGACTGCCACCAACTAGAGCTTTCTCAGGAAGACGCTCCTGGAGCCTGTTAGATCAGTGGTACATGTAGTCTTTAGGAAATATTAACCTCTTCTCACAAAGAGAGTTTGGAAAACTGTCATCACAAAAGTGAAATAAAATACCATCGTAATTTCTCTGCTAACAGATGTCTATCTGAGTCTCTTCTGACCAATCCATGCACACTTTATATTTACTCAATATTATCTTTGGTTATGTGAGTCTTTTCCTGTAAGTAATTAATGAACTTAGTTGGTGAAATGATATCACATTCAAAGTAGTATACGCTGTTTTCGAATGTGACAAAAATCCCCTTTTAAAGCATCTCCGTCTCATCTCAGTTCCTCCTGTCTGTCCTCCTGCCATGTTCCAGAATGTGGAAGCATGTTCATTCACTCATCCCAGTTTTGGAGAGCTTTACGAAGCTAGTGAGTTTGTCAGACATTAACCTAATAATTATAATTATGACGCAGGCTATGGCAATATTCAGGCACTATGCACTAGGAGCAGATTTTCAAATTACCTTTTACTACTTTACTTCTACCTGCCTTTCCTCTTGTGAAGCCCTCAACCTTCCAACCTGAATTAATTTTTTTCCTGTTTAGGCCTACCGTTGCACCTTCTGTGCATTTCTAACTCTATCTCTATTTCACTTATCCATGATTACTTTGAATGCAATGGCTTGATCATCTGGCTGTTTCCATCCTGGACTGGAGTTTATTAAAGGCAAGTGCTCTGTTGTATCTTTCTTTGGAGCCACAGCCCTGGTGAGGTGCCTGGCTCCACAAGTATTCAGTGGATGTTTGAGTAATAAATACCACATCGCTTAATTTAAAAAAAAAAAAAAAAAAGAAAGAAAAAAAGAAAGGAAGAAATAAACGAATTGACTTCCAGCAACCGACTACATCTGCCAAGTTCAGATGATTTTGCAACCTCAGATGTTTCAGTTAATGGTGTCAATGATTAACTGACAAGCTGGCTTTTTTTTTTTTTTTAATTTTATCATTTATTGATGTATTTTTTAAAGATTTAATTATTTATTTATTTTCAGGGAGAGAGGGAAAACACAAGATGGGGATGGGGGTTGGGGCGTGCAGAGGGAAAGGGAGAGCAGCAGATTCCCCAGTAAGCAAGGAGCCAGAGGCATGAGGAGTTTATTAATCTCAGGAAGCTGAGGTGGTGAGCGGAGCTGAAACCAAGAGTCAGACACTCAAATGAATGAGCCACCTAAGCACTCCCAAGCTGGCCTTTTTCGAACAAACTTTATTACTTTGTTGATTTTTATATTGTAAATTATTATTTTGTATCATTTTATTGTAAATCTTTACATGTCATCATATTATAGTAGAGATTTAATGAATATATATTAGGTAAATGAATGAATGGTTATTCATGTTGTAGGGGAAGCTGATAAATGACAATTTCTAATGTTCTTTCCAGGCTTGGAATTTTTATGCCAAAATAGTGATTTTGTTGGAAACTTGAAAATATAGTCCATAGCTTGTGAGTAAACATGTCAGAATACTTGAGACTGTACACACAAATAGAAATTATAATAATAGGGGAGTGAATTTATGAAATTGACATTTATGAACTATCTTTATGAAATGAACATGGTTACTACCACAGTACTTTTTAGCCCCTCCATGTTATTCTTATTAAGAATTCCAAGCTCTTGACTTCTTTGCTTTGCTGTCCTATGCATTTCTTTTCCATCTTTTCATCTTTTTGTGCAGATTCTAGACTCTGCCATTCTCTGACACCCCATCAGTTCTGTGGTATCTTTAATCTTTAAGATTTGTCCTTTCTCCCCTAACCATTAGTGACTTCTCTTTCTGTCTACTCTGCCTTATCTTTGATTCTGAGCTTCAGAGCAGTCATCCTAATCTGTCCTCTCTAAAGTAGAATATCTTGTCCCTTGTTGATTAATTAGAATCTGTTTCTATTTACTTTTGATCTAACTCATCCTTCTTCTTTTCTCTGAAACTACTTTTTAACCTATGGGTTCACCTTAGTCCTAATCAGAGCAAAAGCTTAGTTCTCTATTGGCTGTTGTCTGAGCAGAAAAGTATGCATAAGCTGCATCTGAATATCTTAGTCCTTTAATCATTTGTGCTGCTTAGCTTTGTCTGGAATTGACAACTCTAGCTTCTCTGCAGAGGGTTAGTGTTTACCGATTTGCCTCTTGGGCCCTATTGGGGAAAGTATTTCTGAATAAAGAACTCGCCATTTGGTATCTCTGTGCCAGGACATCTTGTTAAAGGCTGGCTTTTCCAGAGATGGAGTCTGCTTTTTGAAGCTATGACTGAACTTGAAATTGTCTTGCATGCATTTATTTCCTATATCCTTTGTTTACTGTTGTTTCATTTCAATTCATCTTGCAAGAACTTATTGTATATCCCACTTACATCCATTCTTCCCAGGCCATTTTGCAGCCAGATTTCCATGAGTATAACTTTACAAAGCTGGTTAATCTACCCAATGAGTTGTCCACTTAATGTACAGAGTAGTCTGGGTAGAACTGATCAAATGATTGCACAACAGCAGGCAATGAAATACCAGGAACTGTTGATGTTTTGTTAACGTTGAACATTTTTCTGGAGTTCAGAATAACAAGAAAACCATGTTCCAGGAACTTCTCAGAGGTATTCAATTTAAACATTTTATCCAGTCCCACAAATATTTATGGAGAACACACTTGTTTACAGGTTCTAGGTGAATGACAGAAAGTTGTGGTTAAAGGTTTGAGAGGTGTGTGTGTGTGTGTGTGTGTGTAAATTAAGATAAGTGCAGAGTTATGACAGTTCTGACCCCCTCAGCTGTGGTTAGAGTTGCACTCACCTGTAGGTTAAATCCTGCCCACGTTTTCAGGCAACACTGGCACAGGCTGGGCTGGGCTGGGCAGAGCAGGCTAAACCATTGGTTTGATTTGCTGCTTTATGCCTTGATATCTGTCTGAGATGAGTTTCTAGGAACTCCTCAGTCCAAGAAGCAACCATTCAGAGACTGTATTTCCTTGACTTCTCCTGGGTTTGCCCTCTTACCTAAGTTTGATCATATTTTCAAACTATACGTACAACTAGAACCAGGGCCTAAGACATATTATTTGGTTAGGATTCCAGGGACTCTATTTAATACTTAGCACCTGCTCCTGTCTGGGGTTAGGTCCACAAATTAGGTGATTTACTTCGAACTATACTGTTGCCCCTTTCTGGTCTGTATAACCACAACCTGTACTGAGAACTATGCTAATCACTCACATAGATTATATCCAGTGCTCACAATAACATTGCATATTGCAGTTTAAGAAAATGAACAAGAATAGCTGAGATCCACACCCACATCAGTCTCTGACTTCATTTTGGTACCAAAAGTCCCCTAAAACTTCTGCTGCAATACCTTCCCAAAGAGGAATGGACACTTTTGGTGTCAGATCAATCATGTCTAGTTACCTGACCTTCAGAATCTGGAGTCTGCCTTGATATTTTCTCTCCCAACTCAGTCTCATCTCCAATCAATATCATTGTTCTTAATTGCAGTCAAAAGTTGTAGACTCTAAATATCAAAGGTGATTTATGTAAGGTATTTGGTAGCTCACAAGATTGGTGAGCTTGAGAAAATTGGTGGGAAAACCTGAGTGGAGGCTGGGTCCTTAGGAGATAAGCTTAGAAGCATGCCACAAGACTGGTCGTAAGAGCATTAGTCCAGAGGCTACTATGCAATAAGAGGGAGGGGTGCCTACTGTCTGAATGAGGTTAGTTCTGAACCAAGAACTTGATTTGCATCATTTGGGTCATTATTACTTCCAGAGCTGTCAGCAGGAGTAACCAGACACCCCTGCAGAACCCCCAGCCCTCCCACAGACATTGAAGCTCCTTTTTCACGTTATTCCTGTTTGAATGCATGTGTATCTTCATTCCTGCATTTGATTTCTGGAACCTGGATCACTTGCTTGCCTCCCAACAGCCGGGGAATCTAGAAATTTCAGTTTGGGTTTCTGAATTAGAGTAGTGACAGTCATATTTTGAAAATTTCTTTAAACACTAGAAGGTTTTTCAAAAGCCGTTGTGCGGCCCTGTGTATGATGATGTCTACCATAGTTGACTAGCCCTACAACTTCATTACTCCCATATATCCCTCACCCCCAAATATCTCCTCCAGTCAAATGATTCACAGTGATCTAAAATACAAATCAGGCCCCAAATGCCAGCTTTAATCATCATTGGCTATACTGCAAAACTATTGCAGAAACAGTTGTGGTTGAGTGCTGTTTTGCAAGGTTTCTTGTAAAATGACAAAATTGTTTCCTAATATGTGTTTATGAAATTCAAGTTTTACATTTATTTTTTTCTTGGTTTTATAATGTGCTTTTGAAATCTGTATTTATATTGTCTCTGGCTCACTCAATACTATACTGTTCTTCCTGGGGCTCCCCAGAAGATGAAATAAATAAGCCAATAAGTAAGTAAGTAGGTAAGCGAATAAAAGGATATCATGGGTATAGTGCTTTAGAATCAGGGCACCAGTAAACTTAACAAAGGCAAATTAATCAGTGTGCTGCACCATTCACAATGACAAGTGGCCCCTTTCATTATTATTGTGACAATATTGCTAAATAAGCAAAACACAAATAAAACTCTCCAGTGGGAAAACGGCTAAGAATAATTAGGGGCAAGTAGCTTTGTGGGGACTAAAATGCTGTAATTAGAAGGGAGGATTTGGAGCAGTATGTGAAGGAGAAGGATCAATAGAAGACTTATTTTCTCTGCTCAGAAGAGCATTTTCAGCTCTCTTTGTTCAGTGGCAAAATGGAGTTATTTTGAAGTAGAAAATGACCCGAGACTCTAAGGACCTGCGACCCCCTTGTAATGAGTACAGGATTTGTCAAGGGTTGGGGTGGGATGGGAGGTTGTGTTCTGGTTTGGTTTTTTGCAAAACAAACTATCCAAAAGATAATGATAATTTACCCTCTTCTGCTTGGTCTGGATTACTCCTCTTTTAAGCTTTAAATATCATACAATATTATGTTAAAGCAAAGTATTTATTAATGGTAACCAGTTAAAACCCAGTGCTGAATAATAATCTTCTGTCACCTTGAATCTGATTAAGTAGATTCGTTTAGAATATCCTAAACTGAACAATAACTAAGAGGAAACTTAAAATCTGAATTCATTTTCCCATATTCCTTTTCTAAAAGTAATCATAATGTTGGGTTGTTATATTCACATGTTCTTTTCCTCAAGCTATTTCTTAATGTAAATTTTGTATTTGAGTATCCATTTTAAAAGGAGGTTGACTCTATTATTTGCACTTAGCTTTAAAGACTCTATGGTATAAAGGGACTTTTCCATCTCTCAGAGGTGACTTGAATTTCCTTCTAGTACAATGCTGGCCTCTACAGTATCCCTGGAATGTGGCCACCGAGCTACTCTTGAATATAGCCCATTTCATCTTTGGACTGTTCTCTCTGTTTAATAAGCTCTCCTATTATTAATCTGAAATCCTTCCCTTGACAGTATCTTCTCATTTGGCCTCCTTAGTTTCCTCAAGATTAGTAATTTTTATTTCTTTTTTTTTTTTTTTTAAGTTGTCTACCAGTAGTATATAATATGGTTTCTCCTTGAATTTATTAGCAGGGATATAAAGTACTTGCTATTGTAGAGTATCTCAAAATAAATACTGTGCTTATACATTCATATTAATAACTCTTTTGGAATTTTTAAATACATTCGTTATATTTTCAGTTTAAGAAAAATAGTTAAAGTTCATACAGACTGAATGGGATGGGAGTGAGAGTTTGCAAGGTGACCTAGAGAACTTAATTTCACAGCATACAATAATTGTTAATTATTATATGGACATATATGTGTAATTCTGACTCTTACTCTGCAGTAGAGAGAAAGGACAAAGCATGTTGATTTGGAGAATCTCCAATTAAGAAAGTTTTCTTCACTCATTCTTGTAAATTTAATTGTTAACTTGAGTGTAAAAGAACAACCAAAAGCAACAAAGATTGGAAGGGAACAGGGAAAGTCTCCAGGAACAATGACAAAACAAGTAATAAAATGGCACTAAACCCTTATCTATCAATAGTCACTGTGAATGTAAATGGACTAAATGCTCCATTCAAAAGATGTAGGGTGTCAGAATAGATTAAAAACAAACAAACAAACAAACAAAAACCAAGACCCATCTATAAGCTGCCTACAAAAGACTCATTTTAGACATAAGGACACCTGTAGATTGAAAGTGAAGAGATGGAGAAATAATTATCATGCAGATGGATATCAAAAGAAAGCCAGAGTAACAATACTTATAACAGACAAACTAGATTTTAAACCAAAGACTGTAACAAGAGATGAAGAACACTATATCAAATTAAAGGGTCTGCCAATAAGATCGAACAAATGTAATATTAATGCTCCAAATTTGGGAGCACCCAAATATATAAAACAATTAGTAAGGAAAATAACGGAACTCATTGAGAATAATAAAATAACAATAAGGGATTTTAACACCTCACTTACAGCAATGGACAAGGCCCACATCAGGTTCCACATTCAGTGCAGTGTCTGCTTGTCCCTGTCTCTCCTCCTCTGCCCCTTCCCTCTGCACCTCACCATACTGTTTCTCTAAAATAAATAAATAAATATATAAAATCTTTTTTAAAAAGGAAATAAATGATACAGGTACAACAACAACGACAACAACAACAACAAAACAGTAGAACAGATCAATGAACCAGGAGCTGGTTCTTAGAAAGAATTAATAAAACTAATAAATCCTTAGCCAGACTTATCAAAAAGAAAAAAAAATAGAAGACCCAAATAAAACCGTAACGAAAGAGGAGAGATCACAACCAACACCATAGAAATACAAACAATTATAAAAGAATATTATAAAAAATTATATGCCAAAAAATTGGGTAATCTGGAAGAAATGGATAAATTCCTAGAAACTTACATAAACAACTAAAACTGAAACATGAAGAGATAGAAAACTTGAACAGACCCATAACCAGCAAAGAAATGGAATCAATAATCAAAGACCTACTAGCAAACAAAAGTCCAGGGCCAGATGGCTTCCCAGGAAAATCCTACCAAACTTTTAAAGAAGAGTTAATATCGATTTTTTTCAAACTGTTCCAAAAAATAGCAGTGGAAGGAAAACTTCCAAACTTACTCGTTGAGGCCATCATGACCTTGAGTCTAGACAAAGACTCCCCCTAAAAAAGAGAATTACGGCCCAATATCCCTAATGAATATGGGTGAAAAATTCTCAACAAAATACTTGCAAATTGAATTGAACAGTATATTAAAATAATCATTCTTTGTGGTAAAATTAGGTTTATTCTGGGTCAGAAGGATGGTTTAATATTCACAAATCAATTAACATGATACACCACACTGTAAAAGAAAGGATAAGAGCCTCATGATCCTCTCAGTAGCTGCAGAGAAAGCATTCGACAAGGTACAACATCCGTTCTTGATGAAAACCTTCCACAGTGTAGGAGTAGAGGGAACATACCTCAACATCCTAAAGGCCAATTACGAAAGACCCCCAGTCAATCTCATCTTCAACAGGGAAAACCTGAGAGGATTTTCTCAATGGTCAGGAATAGGACAGAGTTGTCTGCTTTTACCATTATTATTTAACATAGTACTACTGGAAGGCCTAGCCACAGCAATCAGACAACAAAAAGAAATAAAAAGTATGCAGATCAGCAAGGAAGAGTTGAAAATTTCACACACGCACACACACACACACACACACACACACACACACACACACACAAGAATATTATTGGGCCATCAAAAAGAATGAAATCTTGCCATGAGCAACAATGTGGATGGAGGGAAAGAGTATTATGTTAAGTGATATAAGTCAGTCAGACAGAGAAAGACAGGTACCACATGAATTCACTTATATGTGGAATTTAAGAAACAAGGCTAATGAACATAGGGAAAAAAGAAAAGAGAGAGCCAAATATAAAACAGAAGCTTAACTGCAAAGAATAAACTGAGGGTTTCCTGGAGGGAGGTGGGTGGGGGGTGGGATAAATAGGTGATGGGTGTTAAGGCGGGCACTTGTAGTGATGAGCACTGGGTATTGTTTGTAAGGGATGAATCACTAAATTCTACACCTGAGACTAATATACTGTATGTTAACTAATATAATTTAAATAAAATGTGAAACTAGAAAAATAAAAATAAAAATAAATAAATACATAAAATTAATTCTTACTTTGTTAGTGGAGACATTGGAAAGTTTTCTTTTCCCTTCGATTTGTTATTCCAGTACTTGCAATATAAATCCTCCTGTGCTAGGTCCAGAGGGAAAGATACCGTATGTTTTTGGTTTATCTGGTTCTTTCTCTGACTATATTCTTCAGTAATAAGAACTTATTTTCTTTAAAAAAAAAAAAGATTTTATTTATCTATTTGAGAGAGAGAGAGAGAGACAGCGCACAAGCTGGGGGGAGGAACAGAGGGAGAAGAGGAGACAGACTCCCCCCATGAGCACAGAGCCTGATTTGGGGCTCAATCCCAGGACCCTGAGATTGTGATCTGAGCTGAAGGCTGAGGCCTTTCAACTGGTTGTTATTTTTTTTTAATTATATTCACCTCATTTATATAATTTGCCCCATAGTTAATGAGGAATAAAAAATTAATAATGAAAGCCATTCAATAGGAGATACAGAAATGATAAATACTGAGAAAAAACAAATTTTCAAAAATCTCAACAAGTTCAAATAAAATTAGAATGTTTGAAAGGCTGTTTGATACTTTTGTGAAACCTGTGGGTGAGTATTCCATTTGATTCCCATTTTATACATGAGGAAACTGAGGATCAGACAGCTTAAATATTTCCCCACAGCCACAAAACTAGCAGGTGGTCGAGACTAGATTAATAGTTTTAAATGTGGAATTAGGCTGCTATTAATAAGCACTAGTGAAATGGAAGGGGAACTAATATCCGTTGAATGTAAACCATATGACAAGTAATCTGCTGTCATCTGATGCTCAGTTATTATTCATTATAATGCTACGGATTAGATATTATCTCCATTTTGCAGAGAATGAAACAGGCTTGGAGGGGGTAAGCCATTTTCATGCACTGCCAGCTTGGTAGGGGGCAGGGCTAGCTAGCATTTGAACACTGAACTACAGCTGCAAAACTTAGGACTTGTCTGCTGTACAAAGGAACTGTGAACTCTTTTTTTTTTTTTTTTAAGATTTTATTTATTTACTTGACAGATAGAGATCACAAGTAGGCAGAGAGGCCAGCAGAGAGAGAGAAGGAAGCAGGCTCCCCGCTGAGCAGAGAGCCCAATGTGGGGCTTGATCCCAGAACCCTGGGATCATGATCTGAGCCAAAGGCAGAGGCTTTAACCCACTGAGCCACCCAGGCGCCCCAGAACTGTGAACTCTTTTAAGCAGGAAAATATCCAAACTATTCTACAAAAACCCAAGGCAGGTAAGAGGCCGCTTTCCTAATCCCCGTATTGGGCTGTCCCCACACTTCAGGGATTTGAAAGTGCCCGCACTGTCATGTTACTATAAGCCATTCCAACTGTTAGAGTTTATAATTATAAATAATTTCACAGGCACATTCATATTAACACATACATACACAGTTCTCCCTTCTACTATTGCTGATTCTACAAGTGTCAATTGAGCACCTGTCATGTGCCAGGTAGTCTTGTAGATGTTGGGGAATGTGAAGACCAAATTCTGGGGCTTTGTAGGGCTTACGTTGCTTAACTGTTATCACTACTCTAATGAGTCATTTAGTTTACTGTCTTGATTATATGGGCACACATTTCATCTCTGACTAGGTTTTATGCCTCTGTGGGACAGAAATTGTGTTTTACTACTTGTTGTGTCTCCCACAGACACTGACTACAGCAGTATTTCCACTGAATTCCTTCTTTGACACTTTTTCAGCACAGACATATGACAGTCTCCTAAAATCTGTCCCTCCATTTAAATAGATTCCAGCTGTGACACTGTTTTTATCCTTTCCCTGTAGCTTGAAGTTTTATCAAATTTCTACTTCTAGAAATGCAAATTTACAATTAATCAATGAATCACTCAGAAAGTATGATTTATTCTTTGGTTGTGGAGCACATAGATTTTGTTGCAAGGGGTAATATTGACTGACTTCCTAACCTAGAAAAAAACACCTAAAAGCACTGGGCATGAGCGTTTGGGCTCATGAGTGTTTGTTAAGGAACTGGGAGTTGTGTCTCCGAGTGGGGTCAACAGCATTCAGTAAATGGTTCTTTTTTAATACTCTTCCCAAATGAAATATAAATATTCATATTTGATAGTGCAATAAAATATCTTTGTTCCTCTTTGAAAGCTGTTATATTACAAAATAATTATTTTATGTAAGAGGTTTCAGGGTCAAACACAGATATATTTGATATTAAATATTCTAGGTTTTTTTTGGAAAATCTGTCAATGACTACCCATGGCAAAGTGCTTTTGTGGAGGTCTTTATTGCATGCCTGAGTTCATTAACATTTTTTAAAAATAAAATTTTTTATATTGCCCATTTTTTCAGGACTTACTTGTTTTTCTAGCATCCCTATGGTATGATTGAAAAAAATTATATGTAAAGTGTACAACTTGATGATTTGATGTACATATATGCATTGTGATAGGATTTCTCCCCATTGAGTTAACAAATCCATCACCTCACATATTTTCCCTTATTATTATTTTTATGCAAATATTCAAGTTCTGTCTTAGCAAATTTCAATTATACAATCCAGTGTTACCAACTGTAGTCATCATGTTAGACATTAGATCCTCAGATCTTCTTCATTTTATAACTGAATACTTGTATCCTTTTACCAAACTTTCCCTATTTCCTCCATCCCCCAGCCCCTGGCAACCACATTTCTACTCTCTGTTTCTAGGAATTCAACTTATTATTATTATTTTATCTTAGGTTCCACATATAAGTGATATCATGCAGCATTTGCCTTTGTCTGGGTTATTTCACTTAGCGTAATAGCCTCCAGATTCACCCATGTTGTGGCAAATGGTAGGATTTCCTTCTTTTTTAAGGCTGAATAATATTCTTTTGTGTATGTGTATATCAATATATATCACATTTTCTTTATCCTTTCATATGTCAAGTGACACTTAGGTTGTTGCCATGCCTTGGCTACTGTGAATACTGCTGCTATGAACAGGTAAGTAGTGTAGCTCTTGAAAATAGTGATTTAATATCCTTTGGAACTATACCCAGAAGTAGGATTTTGGATCTTATGGTAGTGCTATTTTTAACTTCTTGAGGAACCTCTGTACTATTTTACATAGTGTCAGTGTGAGTTTATATTCTCACCAATAGTGTATAAGGGTTCCCTTTTCTATATCCTCACCAGTATTTGTTATCTCTTGTCTTTTTAATAACAGACATCCTAATAGTTGTGATGTGATAACCCACCTGAGTTTTGATTTGCAGTTGCCTAATGATTACTGATGTTGAGCATCTTTTTAAGTCCCTGTTGGCCATTTGTAGTTATTCACAAAAAAATTCTATTAAGATCCTATTCTCATATTTTAATTGTGTTATTCGGTTTTTTGATTTTTTTTTTTTTTTGCTTTGAGTTATATGAGTTCTTTATAAAATGTGGGTATTAACTACTTACCGAATATGTGATTTGCAAATATATCTTAACATGCCATAGGTTATCTTTTCATTTATTGATGGTTTCCTTCGCTGTTCAGAAGCTTTTTAGTTTCAGGACATCTGAGTGGTTCAGTCGGTTAAACGTCTGCCTTCTGCTCAGGTCGTGATCCCAGAATCTTGGGACCAAGTCCTACATTAGGCTCCTTGTTCAGCAGGGAGCCTCCTTCTCCTTCTGCCTGCCGCTCCCCCTGCTTGCTTAGTCTCTCTCTCTCTGACAAATAAATAAACAGAATATTTTTTTAAAACTGGAGGCTTCTTGGTTTCATATAATCCCACTTACTTATTTTTGCTCTTGTTGCCTTTGCTTTTAGTGTCAAATGGAAAAAATCATTAACAAAACCAGTGTCAAGTAGCTTCCTCCCTATGTTTTCTTCTAGAAGTTTTATAATTTTCAGGTTCTATGTTCAGGTTGAGCTTTATGTTCATGCCTTTGAGTTGATATTTGTGTGTGGTGTAGCATGGAGTCCAGTTTCATTCTCTTTTATGTAGCTATCCGGCTTTCCCATCATCATTTATTGAATGGACTAGACTTTTTTCTTTGTATATTCTTGGTCCCTTTACTCCTCATTGATCTCTTCAGATTTTCTATTTCTTCATGATTAAGCCTTATAAAGCTATATGTTTCTAGGAATCTATCTGCTGCTTCTAGGTCTCTAAAATTTTGGTGTGTAATTGTTCACAATATTCTCTTGTGATCTTTTGTATTTGTGTTATATCAGTTGTCGTATCTCCTTTTTCACTTCTAATTTTATTTCTTTGCACCTTCTCTCACTTATTTTTCTTGGTAAGTTTAGCTAAAGGTTTGCTTATTTTGTCTATCTTTTCAAAAAAAATTTAAAAAAATTTTACTTTCATTAATCTCTAATACTGTCTTTTTAGTCTCTGTTTCATTTATTTCCACTCTGATCGTTGTTATTTTACATGGTCCTTTAAAGGAGAATATATTGCGGCTACCTGAAGAAATTAATTTTGTACGATAATAATTTTCCCTTTGACTCAGTTTAGTGAAAGCCACCCTGATTGAAGACAGCTTGCTAGAATTTTCTAGTTTCTAAAGACATTTCACTAAATTTATTGGACAAACTTTGTACTCCTACACTCCTTCCCTAGGGCATGATAGAATCTCCCTTAAAGTAAAATATAAAACCAACTCTGGATACTTCCTATAAGGTTTTACTCAGTGCTTTTAGTGTATAGTGGGATTGGAATTATATACCACACACCATGATGCAAACCTCCTAAGAAATCCTTTTCCTACCTCTCTCTCCAGAGTCAGATTCATCTAGACAGTTCACCTCCATGCTAGCTTACTTTCTCCTCAGTCTGTTTTTCAAATTACAGCTCTAGGCCTTTGTCATTTCAGTTTGACCCCCTTATCCCACATTCTTATCCTTCTTTTTGTATGGCATGTGATTCATTCTTGTGTAAATCAGTTTGGCCTCTTATGGCTTCTTCTGATTTTTCTCTACATTAAATTCCTAAATCAGCACAAGAGTCCTTGGCACCAAGCTGAGCAATAGAAGAGTCTTCCTTTCGGGTTGCCGAAAGCTTGTGTCTATTTATACTTGGGTATTTTTGTCTTTACCACAGTGAGAGTCCAAGATTTAAATTTACTTTTGGCTAATAGTCCTCTGGGAAGACCATACCAGTAGGACCTCACAAGATAGCTTTACTTGGATAAATTTACTATCTTCCAGGTAATAGCACTCAGCTTTGTAATGAATCCTGATTTTTGTCAGGATACCAAGAGTACTTCTATCTCATACTAATCACAATTATGTGAGGCCAGTGATCAGTAGATCAGAATAATTAATTTATATTGGCAAATACAGTTTTTAAGAGGACCACGTTCTTTGTTTGATGTACCTCCTTCATTTCTTCCCTGAGGAAGATCTAGGAAGAGAGCCAGAGTTTAATCCTAAGAAAATTGTTTGCTTTGTCTTCAATCGGAACAAGAGGGATTAAATAGTTCATTCTTACATTCATTCTAGCAGTATCATTTGATCACTTAGTCTAAGACAGAGGCTCTGCAGGAAACTAGGACTGCAGAGATAAATATGTCACATCAATTGCCCTCATGTTGCTTAGTTTAGTGGAGGAGCCAACGCTAAATTAAGAACTGCAAAAACGAATTTTGAGGGAAAATCAGAGTGTTCAGTGAGAGTGAGTAACTCTGGGCTGGCTGAATATGTGGGTTAGAAAGGGCTTTTCTATGGAAGTGGTGGCTTAAACTGATTTTACCTGAAAGTGACTATGAATTAGTGATGAAGAATTTGTGTGGAGTGGGCTTGGTGGTGGGGAGAAGAATTTTTCAGTCAAGGAGAACAGCATGGCTCATGTACACATCATAGGGTTAATGTTATGTACCTGATTAAAGATTTGGGAATCAGTTCTGCAGCAAGAGGAAGCCTCTTTTCCTGATAGAACTAATATGATTACTTTTTTATTTTAAAAAAGGAAGCCTCTTATGGGTAAATAATGTGGTAGAATATGAGAGAGACTCAGGGCAGTTAGAAGAAAGAACAGATAGAACGGTATGGTCATTTAGCTTAAGATGTTGAAAGTTGACATTGAGAAATACAAATGGATTTCTACGTATTTATGATGTCAGATCAACAGTATTTAAGACTAAGTAGATGTCTGAGGGGGATGAATAGTGATAAAAGTGACTCGAAGTTTAACAGTTGGGAAAATTGTGTCAGGAAACAGTGAATGATAACAGGGTGAAGGTAAGATACTAAATTCAGTTTTGTACCACATGCATCTCACTTAGGCTTCCTAAAATCCAAATAACAGACACTCAAACCATGTAAACTTCCCTACCCCATATATTAAGAAGATTGAGAGAATAGTTCAAGGTGGTCCATTGGTTCAGTGGCATTTACCTTTTATTCTAAGCCTGTTACCTCATTGTCACAAAATGACTATAATAAATGTCATGTTCTCATTGAAAGCATGAGGATGGAAAAGTGAACTTTTAACAATCTCCCCTCTTAGTCTTTTCCCTTTTAGAATAAACAATAAGCACACATTTTCTCCCAAGACCACCAGAAGACTTCTTTGTAGGTTTCTTCAACCCTGGCCTTTCCCAACTGCAAAGGATGTTGAATGTTTGGTAAGAAAGATTATCATAGTTGGCTCAGAACCCCTATTAGACAAAAAACCCTTTAGTAATCTGAAATGAAATTCATAGACAATATAATTAACCTACCTATATAACCTACCTATAAAACCCTAATGCTTTATTAGTCATAAAATAGAAAAATTAAGGAATATGTAAATGTTTAAGGCAGATTTAAAATGAGATAATTGGCTGAATATAGAATATAGACTGTATGTATATCTATACACTGTATACACTGTATATGGAATAATGGGGTAAATGATGTCTCCAGTAATATGTAGAATATCACCACAACACAGCAGCAGTGATGCAGACTGACAGCTGTGTGCTAGATTGGTGTCGTAAACAGAGTGAGTGCTGTTGCTCGACTTTTCTAAAATGTTAAACAACTCTTGGCAACACTGTGATAAAACAAACTCTTAAGTTTTCGTGTTTAACATGCAAGTTGTAACCCTGATGGTACATTGAAGACTGAGTGGAATGCAGAACGATTCTCTCACATGGACTTTGGCCCTAATATTGCAAAAAGACACTTTCTGGAACCTGCCAACCTATGCCAGTAGTGCTTCTAGGCATTGTTACAAGTAGATTTCCAGGGAAAACATGTAAGGGACAAACTGTAGATCAGAGTAGAAATGTTAGATCAGTTGAAGGCAAAAAAAGATTGATTTCCCTGATATTGAGTGTCATCTCGTATATTCCCACATAGTGCCTGTAAGTATTACAGACATTCACAACAAAGTTAAATTAAAGGTTACCTGCACTAATTCTTATTGTGTGTCTAGCCCTGAGGAGTCTGATTATTTCAGTTCAGGATAACTCTAATTGTAAGGTTAAGGTTTCCTTGGGAAATCTTGCTCGGTTCTTTAGGCACTGGGGAAAATTTATACTAGTGACTTCAAAGTACATTTAAAAAAAGAAAACAAGAACTTTCAATCAGTTTTTTTTCCTGGACTTTCAGTGAAATACCTGATTTATATTTTTGGATATATAGAAAATTTTGTCATTCTCTTAAGCTGTTTTCTTTTAAATTATTGGCTCTTATAGTTTACCATCCTATACTGAATGAGGCAGACTTTGATTTTTTTTTTTTTTTAGTTATTCATTCTAGTTAATTTGCTATACCTTTTTTGCTGATGGCAATATTCCCACTAGAAATCAAAGTTATATTCAATTAAAAAAAAAGAAATCAAAGTTAAAAGTAGTTAATCTGGAAAATGGTTAACTGAGAAACAAAAAGAAATTTAATTAGTATAATAAAGGTTGCCTTTATGAAAGTGTAAATGACTTTTGTTTCCATGCTACATGAAGGAAATAGGAATTTTTCTCTGTAATCTGATTTTCCATTTCCACGACAGCCTGATAAAAGCAGCAAAAATTCTTTTGTAAAACACGTTAGTGTTCTTAGAAACCATTCATATGGGGTGCCTGGGTGGCTCAGTGGGTTAATGCCTTTGGCTTAGGTCATGATCCCAGGGTCCTGGGATCGAGCCCCGCATCAAGCCCTGCACTGGGCTCTCTGCTCAGCGGGAAGTCTGCTTCTCTTCTCTCTCTCTGCCTGCCTCTCTGCCTATTTGTGATCTCTGTCTGTCAAATATATAAATTTTAAAAATCTTAAAAAAAAAGAAACCATTCATATTACATAGCTGCATTTAATGTAAATTAGAATTACTTCACCAAATCAATTTCATGTAGCAAATAAAGATGGTTGAAGAATAAGTGAAACATGATGAGTCATATTTTGTTTTTCATTTTGATTTTTATTGAAGTCATTAAACTTCAAATTTTTTACTCACTTTAAAAATTCAGTTTAGATAAAATATGGTTATTTTATTAATTCATCAAGCAAAAATGAAACATTTTGGGAATAAGACTTTACAATGGAATTTGTAGAATATCCCAGAATCACAGCTTTCAGACAGGAAGACATAATGTGTGTGTGTGTGTGTGTGTGTGTGTGTGTGAATGTGAATGTCCTGTGTGTTCCATAAAATAATAAAGTGTATGCCTTTATGAATATGTGAAATTATGTGGCTTATTGCTATGAGATTTGAGATAAGGGAACTATAAAGTAGGATTGCTTAGCAAAAGATTAAAGAAGAGAATAGTGAATGATGGATTAGCAAATGATGAGCATGGTTTTCAGCAGGGACTGGAAGGAAATGATGGATATGCACTGGTGAGAATACGAATATGATGTTGCAAACTGATAAAAATATGGAGAAAATAAGGCAGTCCAGAGCAGAATATGTAAGAAAGGTTGACCTGTATTGGTAAAACTTTGTTAATGAGGAATTGAAAAATGCTTAAAATTGTGAATGATGGGAGAATGAACAGACTGTTGATTTTATGTCCTGATATTCAGGTGACAAAAATGTAAAAATGTTCCAGAAATGCTGTAGGTTAGAGGGTGGTGTTACAAGAGCTGTAGTGGAAGTAGTTTTTTGGTATCTTATTGGAAAAGGGCAAGGTTAGAGGGAAGAGTTATAAATCTGTTAAGTAGTTCAATTATAAGGTGACCAAAAATTAGGTCATTAGACCAGTGGAAAAAAATACTTGGATAGATACATAGATGGTATAGATTGAGTGTGATAATGAAAAAATTTTAAAGTGAACATATATAATGTTTGTGTGATATATATGTATGTATGTATTTAACCATGTTAATCAGTTTTATTAAGTGTAAATTAAAGCAAATATTACCCTTTCACAGTATATGACACTGATTTTACTTTTTAGTGGGAAAGTGGTGGGGGGAGGAAGGATTCTGAATTATAAGGTAAAGATCTTTAAATTATTTTGAGACATGGTTTTAGAAATGCAAACAAATCTAGATAAAAATTTCCATAATTTAATGCTACTATCTTATAGGTTTCTTCTGAATCAGCATAAACCGCATTTGTTAAATTAACCATATATCCTTATGAAGTGAATAGAATAAATAATTGAATTAGCTACTGGATTAGCAATCATTTCCTTGCAGATTCAAAGATAAATTTATTGTAGGCAAGCAAGGAAACATATATTCGGTTTATAATATACTTGTTTACTTGTAGACTTAAGGTTTATTTATTTATTTTAGAGAAGGGAAGAGAGAAAGAAGAGCACAGGCAGAGGGAGAGGGAGAGAGAAACTTAAGCAGGCTTCACACCCAGCACGGAGCCCAATGCCAGACTTGATCCCATGATCCTAAGATCATGACATGAGTGGAAATCAAGAGTTGGATTCCTAACTGACTGAGCCACCCAGGTGCTTCTGGGTTTAAAATTTGAATCGTTGATGTCCTTAACTATTTCCAGGAATCATTTATTCTATTTCAGTTTAAAATAGAAGTATTTTAGGGGTGCCTGGGTGGCTCAGTTGGTTAAGTGTTTGACTCTTGATCTCAATTCAGATGTTGATCTCGGGGTCCTGAGTTCAAGGCCCATGTTCGGCTCCATGCTGGGCATAGAGCCTACTAAAAAACAAAATTAATTAAATAAATAATTAAGTCAATAAATAGATATAATAAATAAATAGACAAGTATTTTAGTCATAGCCAATAATCATAACTGTACATTTTCATCTTTTGTCTAATAACTTTGAAAATAATTTCATCACAATAACTAAATAACAAAATAATGACCAGACTCTTCCCAGTTTGCATGGAATAAACTGATCACTTTTTTAATTTTTTTTAAAGATTTTTATTTATTTATTTGACAGACAGATCACAAGTAGGCAGAGAGGCAGGCAGAGAGAGAGAGAGAGGAGGAAGCTGAGCAGAGAGCCCAATAAGGGGCTCGATCATAGGACCCTGAGATCATGACCTGAGCTGAAGGCAGAGGCTTTAACCCACTGAGCCACCCAGGCACCCCTAAACTGATCACTTTTAATTTGAATTAACCCATGTAGTAACAAGGTGTGCTCTGAGAGGAAGAAAATCCTCACTTTTCTAAAATTCGATAATTTCCAAAAAAAATTCTAATATACAACTGTATAGGTGTATTTACTAGACCTGCACCGTACAATCCAGTAGCCACCAGCCACATTTAGCTCATTAAATTTAAATTGATAAAATTAAATACAATTAAAAATAGTGTGCATGCATCTCTTACTGTGGAGCACAAGAATGTTATTTGAGTACTGTTTGATCTTTTTAGAGTTTACTTGTGTTAGAATTTTAATTTTGAAACCCCATACCCTTGTCAACTATCAAGTATTTTCTAAGATTATCCTAGGTAAGCACTTTTGCTGGACAGTAGATGTAAGCATTTTGTATTAATCCAGTAAATGTTGTGAATCTCATAAGACATTATATTCGTTTAAAAGCTTCTTACTGGTAAAAGACATTGAAGTTTTCAGGAACTTGCTAGTGAAAGAGATCCTGAAATGTTCAAGAAAGTTTTAGTGAGTTATTCATTCCCATGTGGATTGAAGGTCAATAAATAAGACAGTACAGTAAGCGTTCATTCTTAATCTTGACTACAAATAGGACAAGAGGAAGCAGAGGGCACAAAGATACTATTGAATAAGAGATTTTAGTTAGATGTAAAGAAATGTTTCCTGGTGTGGAAAGTAATTGCACATTGCAAGGATTTATTGAGTGAGGTTGTGGGATTTTTGGAAATCTTTAAAAATAGAATACATTTCGATCCCTCTAGGGAAGTATGTGATATGCCTACAGGCATTGAGTGTGGGGATGAATTAGATTCATTGCCATGGTTTTTTCACACCAACAGTTCTATGAATCTGTAGAGGACAATAAAATCGGATAATTCTCACTGTGTTCTTCAGGGAGTCAGATTTCCCGACTGCTTTTTCTAACAGTGAATCAGTGCCAAAATATTACCTTACATTCAACAACTTTTCAAATACAAGAAAGAAAAAAAAACCTGAAAAATATGAAATGCTTGTGTTTTGCCATTTTAAGAAGCAGTGTTTCCTGAGGTGGATTAGCATTTCCTCTCCTCTAGGAAAAATGAAATGATTTGGGTCCTAGTGAAGGCAATACTATTGGGAAATCTTGAATTCTTATTATGCCACTGATCGGAAGGAAAACTGTATTTACTGAGATTTGAAAATACATATGAAAAAATGATCCATGCCTTTAATCTGAATAACCAAATTAGTTTTATACACGATAAGCTCTCTTTTTTACTTTGTGTGAAATAGTCCACTGGAATTACACAAGTTTGGTGTTGTAGCCACCCGGAATTCATTCCAGTATTCCAGTGTTCAAGCCTGAGGGCTGTGCTGGAAACGAGGCAGGAGGCACCCAGGTCAGAGCCACAGAGAATCAGGAAGTCGGGAAGTGGCCCAAGTACACTCACTAGGGAAGCACCAGAAGAAACTGGAGGGAGAGGAAAGTGGGACAAGAATGCTGAGCTTGCTGCTGGGAGGATGACATAGCAGTATTAGAGTTGCAGGGAATCTAGTCCCATATTCTGTACATCAAAGAAGAAATCCAAAGCCGCCCCTCATCTGAAAAGCCAATGACTATTTTTTCATCCCTTGATGTAACTCCTAGCTCTGTTTAAAATGGAAAGCAGAAGCAGGTCAGCCTGAGTCATACTCACGAGGCAAACTTTGGGGGAACCAGGAGTCAAAGGCTGGAGGCAGATGGCATTCTAAGTCTGCAAAAAACAGTTTGAGAATAGCCATCGAATAAACTAAGAAAAGTAAGAGAAACTGACACGGGAAGAACACTCTCAAGGGAGAAGGGTGGGTGAGGAAGTCAAGATAAATTATCTCTGCAAAGCTTCACCAAAGAGAATGTTCTTTTGATAGGCGGCCTGAGGGAACAGATAAAGCCCCTGCTTTGGGGTGAGACAAACACAGTTTATTCTCAAGTCCGTTCTCACGCTGTGTGATTCTGAGCAAGATACTTAATCTCTGTTTCTTCATCTGTAAAATTCCAATAATAATTCTTATCTTCCATTATTGTATTTAAAATCAAACAGTTACTATGCCTGATAATGCAGAAGAGAATACTATTATGTTGAAGTTTCAGTGGGTGGAAACTGCATTCATTCATTCAATAATTGCTTCATTCCTTTAGTTCATTCAGTAAAGATTTCTTGAATATGCACAGAATGCCAGAGAGGACTAGAGGTAGAGAATACAACCAGGAGATCAATTTATTAGTTGTGAAGTTATCTATCACGATTAAACTTTCCTTAGAATATAGATTATTAGTGGTAAAGTGGTAAAATTATTAGCTGTAGAGAGGATGGACCAAGATTTATGTGAAGTTGAAAGAGTTGTGTATTTGCTCTTATTGGGATAATAAGTGTTTCAGGCACCTCAATATCTATGTGTCCCTAATTATCCCTTTAGAGAGATTTCTTCTCTGGTAATAATACTTCAGCCAGTCCTACAGGAATTGAGGAGCTACTAAAGACTTTTATATTATATGGGAAATGTATGTGTGTGCGTGTGTGTGTGTGTGTGTGTGTGTGTGTATCAGAATTGATGTAGGAAAGCAGAACCACCATGAATAATTTAGACTAAGGCATTTATTTTATTAGATTAAACCTCACACAGTTGTAGGAAGCCCTGGGACTATAAAAGCTAATTAATGTTAAAGTAGTGTGGAAATCTGCTACGTGTGCATGCGTCAATGGGAATGGAGTCATGGTAGACCAGCTGGGTAGCTGCAGACATAAAGCAATGATACAGTGATACAATGAAGACAAACTTGAACCCACATGGACAGACTCCAAGCTGCTAGGACAAACTACAAGTCCCACGTGTCTGTCACCAAACTCCATGTTGCTGGTGATCTGCAGAAGAAGCTGGTGGTCTTCACCAGGGATCTATAGCTGCCCATCACCCAGGACACAGAGGAAGAGAAAGGAGATGAGGAGAAGGGTGAATTTGGTTGAACTACCAGTTTGGCTGCTTTCCCATGCCAGTAATGTGAGCCACCAGATCAGCCATAATGTGAGTGAAAGGCAGGGCTCCTGGGGCCCTGCGCAGACCTCGTGAGGTTACTGACTGATGCTTTACCTCTGCCTTTCAAGTAATTGGGTATATTCCTGTGTGACCATTCTAGCCAACACCACCCTTGAGAAGAGGTAAGACCTGTGGTATCATTATCCTCGGGGAGCAGCTCTGCGCAGTGTGATTTCCTTTAACCCCTTCTGCACTGGTGATTCTTAGTAGGACGTGCCGGGAGGCTTTGGGAAGAGTAGAGCCCGGTGAGCAAGACGAGGCATCCAAGAATCGCTTGGGGAACTTTTTCTAACTGCTTACGTCTGCTTCTGTTTCTTCGCTTCCCAACACCCTGAGATTTTAATTACAGATTTTGATTTAGAGGAAGAGAACTCGCTCTGCTGCTACTGAGAAATCACAGCATAGCAAGTTAGCAACACTGGTGTAAATGTGCTCCATTCATTGGGTAGATCTATGTGGAATGAAGATGAGAACCACTGTTTTATATTCTATAGTTATATTTGTTTCTTTTTACTAATGGATTCTTGGCTCCTTAAAGACAGGAAGAGAGTCTTGTATAGCTTTTCTTCTGTGCTGCATACTCCCCCACAACTTATGGAGTGTCTTGTTAGGCAATAACTCTCAGCTCTCAAACTCAGGTTCCCTCAAGGGCCAACATAAACCCCAATGTGAGACCGAAAAAGATGGTGGGGGCTGAGTGCTAGAAAGAGTAGGCATTACCTAACCTAACACCTGTCAGTGAGATGGGGGGAGGGAAGGCAGAGATGGGTAGAGAGTGAGAGAGAGATTCGTAGAGGGAGAGACCAAAAAAAAACCACATATGCCATTGCTACCTGCCCCACCCCTACTATGGTTGCAGCTAGGGAACTGGACACACCATTTGCCATCATGGCTGGGAGAGTGGCAGACGTTGCTGTTTTCATAATGATGTTCATGAGCAATACAGATATCTAACAGCTTTGACAATAATCCTGTAATGGAAACTAAAATGAAAATGTTTTAATACTTCAATGAGGTAGCATATGACTTACTGAGGAAGACCTTTATTGCAACTTATTGATATAAGTTGGAAGAAAAATAAGCATATTAATATATAGCTTTGCTTATTATTTCTCCTCAACTAATAAAATATTAGGAATTGAATAACATTAAAAGTGTGATTGTGTGGGGCACCTGGGTGGCTCAGTTGGTTGAGCATCCAACTCTTGATTTTGGCTCAGGTCACAATCTTAGGGTTATGAGATCAAGTCTTGAATCAGGCTCTGCTCAGGGCATGGAGCCTGCATAAGATTCTCTCTCTTCCTTCTCCTCTACCCACTCCCCTCTTCTAAAAAAAAGTGTGACTGTGATTTGGTATTGAATAAAATGTCATCTATTATGATTAAATTACTAAAAGAGTAAATGATTCAGAATTATTTATGCTCCTACAAATTATGTTGTGATAAACACGTTTCATAAATGCTAACGCATAAAACATTTCATTGCATTTTTTATTTTACAAACAACACTTACCAGGAAAGTATATTCTATACTAGTTCTTTTTTTAAAGATTTTATTTATTAATTTATTTATTTGAGAGAGAGAGAGAGAGAGAGAGAGCATGAGCATGGAGGAGAGACAGAGGGAGAAGGACAAGTAGACTCCCCTCTGAGCAGGGAATCCAATGTAGGGCTTGATCCTAGGACCCTGAGATCATGACCCAAGCCAAAGGCAGACACCTAACCAACTAAGCCACCCAGGTGCCCTTATACTAGTTCATTAATTCATTTTCTTTTTCTAGTTCAGATTAAGCATTTCAAATATTAAAGTATTAACATCAGAAAACTAGATGAACACATTTTAAGAGAAAGTAAAGTATGGTTCAGCAAAGTCTGCCATACCTGGGATAGAGAAATTCAGAGAACACCTTACTTTCAGTTCTAATAAATAGTTTTGAATTTCTTTTTAACTTGCTGTAGGTCCTTCCTGTGCATTTCATTGTGCAAATCTCCCCTGGCAGTGAGAGACAGTATTAAACTTTTATTAGTAATAAACCAGGAATGACAGTTGGCACAAGGTTGGTGATTTGGAACTCTTTGCTGATGAACAAGTAAATGAGTAAATAAAGAAATAAATGATCTAGTTCTACCCTTTGATGATTTACCTAGTATTCTTTTTCAAGGTAAACTATTGGGTAGTCAGTTAAGAAAATAAATAACTGGGAGTTCTGAGATCTGCATGCATGATTCACTTTATACTTAACACAAGATTCCACTAGTCTCTTTTTATATATTAAAGACTCAAATATTTCACTCATATATTCATCCAGCATTTTTCTCATTTCCAGGTAGATACTGTTTTTCCTTGTCAGTTGTGTTAATGACCTATAAATCAGTCCTCATCTGTAGGAGGAAATGGATTTATAGTGTTGCAAAACTAATGTTGGCCACAAAAGTCAATACATTGCCTACCATCTATAAGCTATTTATATAAAAAATTGATGTTAGTAATTATAACCCAATCTATATCATAAATAAAAGGATAAAAAAATGAACAATTAAAAAGAAATTACTGGCAGTGAAACCTACCATTGATAGTGTTTTTAGAACATGAAAGTGAGTGTATTTTATGAAAGCAGCGAGGCACATACAGTGGAAGAAAAATAAAGCCTTAAGGGTCCCTGAGCTGGTGTGCTCACTCACTCACTCACTACTGACATTATATTCATCAGGGTTCTTAGATGCCAAAATAGAGAGCAATGATGGGTTCTAAACATAAAAGGAAATCTTTGGAAGAAAATGGTTAGCTCATAGAATTTAGTGAAAGACTGGAAAATTGGCTAAAACCACAGACTCAAGTAATGGTGAGGAAGGTAAAGCATCCACTTGATAAAACCATGCCCCTGAAAGAGTGACTAGAATGTTCCCACTGCCGCTACTGAACCATACAGGGACCCCACTGACTCTGTTGGCATCGACACCACGTGTGAATGCTGCACTGCGGTCGCTGTTGTAGTCCCTTCTCCACTGCCTTCAATTCTTTGTATCTCTTGCTCTAGATTCAGAGTCCTAGGTGATGTCTTCCGTTTGGTGACTTGAGTCACATGTTTATGCTCTGATACCTGGAGTCAGGGAGAGCAGTTAACTGGAATGTTCATGTTCTGCTGTGAGAGGGAAGACCCTCCCTCTAACCAGCACATGTAGGAAGCCAGTGTCTCCAAAATTAGCAGGAGTATGTATGTATCAAAATGATTATTGAGCACTAGCGCCATTAAAAAGCTGTGTGATCTAAGAGGGCAAATCATTGAATTTCTCTGGGTATGATTTTCAAACTAGCAAAATAAAGACCAAGAAACTGGTCATATCTACCTTAAAGCCCAAGTTTTAGTTCACTTAGAATGATAATGCAAACACCAGTGCAAAAAACAACGTTCAATAAGGATCTGAACGAGATGGGGAGCGGGGGTTGAAAATGAGAGAGTAGGGAAAAATTTTATGCTAGTGAGTGTCATAGATGTAAGAGGGTGTCTGTGGGTAACTTGGGGAGTTAGTTAGCTCTGTTTCTGCATCAGGTGTGCT
The DNA here is from genome assembly GCF_002288905.1 of Enhydra lutris kenyoni. Taxonomy (NCBI): domain Eukaryota; kingdom Metazoa; phylum Chordata; class Mammalia; order Carnivora; family Mustelidae; genus Enhydra; species Enhydra lutris. The sequence goes on along the minus strand of NW_019154133.1, from coordinate 588,665 downwards.
ATTCACCACATCCATGCACACCATAATAGCAGCTAGATATTATTACTTTTAAGGCAGATTTTCACCATAGCGGAGAATAGGATGAGAAAACTGGGGAATAGCAGGAAACAGACTATATGTGACATAACGTAATAATCTTTCTGGTTATCTACAACAGAAAATGGAGCAAACTATATTGTGGAGTGTGAGGAAAAATACTCTAGAAATTAGTGTGGAGTTTGGGGGAAAACACTATAGGAATTCTCTTTCTTTTTTATTTTTTTAAGATCTTATTTATTTACTTGACAGAGAGAGAGAGAGAGAGAGGGTACACAAGCAGATGGAGAAGCAGGCTTCCCGCTGAACAGGAAGTCCAATGTGGGGCTCGATCCCAGGACTTTGGGATCATGACCTGAGCCAAAGGCAGATGCTTAATGACTGAGCCACCCAGGCACCCCTAAAATTTCTCTTGAAAACAAAGCCACTTAGGTAGCAATTTAAGAGAAAGGTATCTCATTTTCTCATAATACCATTATATGGTGTTTCATAATTTTTCATGTCTTTCAATATAGTTTTCATTTGTCAGAAAAACTACCATTTTTCAGATGCCTTAAAAAGTCCAAAGATTAGGATCAGCATAGAAGTACTTCAGTATTGGGGCATTTGGGTGGCTCAGTCAGTTAAATGTCTGACTCTTGATTTTGGCTCAGGTCATGATCCTCAGGGTCTTGAGATCGATCCCTGAATCTTAAATAAAAAATTCTCTCATCTTTAATATATGTAATTCTATCACACCACTCTCTACTTCAACAGGTCACCAACGTGCACTATATGCACAAGTTGCATTGAGTTGATGTTTCCTGACAAATAAAGTCACTTGTTAAGAGCTAGTTGTTACGAACTAGCTGAAAACAGGAAATTAAATGTGTAAGAAACACAAATGTTCATCTATCTATTTGGATCAAGCTTTTTCGCTGTCTCTTTTGGAAAGAGGAATGCAGATAGGATAGATCTCTGCGTGTATTACACATCTATTCTTAAAGGTTTTATTTATTTATTTGAGAGAGAGAGAGAGAGAGAGTGCACACAAAGGAGAGGAGGGACTGAGTAGGGAGCCTGATGTGGAGCTCAGGGGTCCCCGGGATCATGAGCTGAGCTGAAGGCAGACACTTAACTGACTGAGCCACCCACACACCACACACATGTATTCTTAAATTATACACATAATTTTTACACATAATTTTTATTGGTTATTTATATTTGTACTATTATAATTCAAATACATGGGGTCCCGTATCTAAAATCCTTAGAGACATGTTCTGGAATTTATAAATAGAAAAGGAAATATAATGCATATACCATGTTTTATATAACACCCTGACGCACTTGAGCAGCAACCAATAATCAAACATTTCCAACAGAAATGTATTTAGTATTCACAAATAAACATCGCATTTGAATTTCTGCCATGTACATGTACTACTCTTAAAATAAAATCAAAATACTAATAAAAGAATATTTCTTTAGAAAATAAAACTTTGATGTTTAAAAAAATAAATAAATAAAATAAACATGATAGTTTCACATCAAGTTAATGGCCAGTTTGTTTCCCAAATTAGTTCAGACCAGGTTTTGCCATCAAATGAATTAGAAAACAAAACCTTCAGTTAAGAGATCTTTTGGATTTTAGCTATGTACATGAGGGATTCTGAACATGGGTGTTTTGCCTGATTTGAGACCCCCTCACTGTGGCAACAGCTTTTGGGTTGCTTCTATTTCAAGTACATGTTTTGCTTGGAAGTTTAATGGTGTCTACATGCCACATCCTTTGCTGGTCATGGTTGCTTGGCCCACCTGGGAAAATTTAACTGCAGCTAGGACAATATTCTTCCTTGGGATTTTTAAGTTAGTGCACAAAGGATTGAGTACTTCTCACTTTCTTCTTGTGGCACAGGTTTGAGAACCACCAGGAGCCATGTTTCTTGGCTTGTGGCAATAGTTTGGCTGCATGGAGAGAGAAGGGAGGGCACCTATATGGAGACGCAGTGAGGCCACATGAAGAGGGCCCTGTCAATATTTCAGTCTCTATGTCTTCTTGTTCCTGAGCATTCCATTTCAACTCTCTTTCAACCTTTTCAGCAGGGTTCCGTGGATTTAACAAACCAATATATATCCATTTACCTGTAACCATCTGAGTTGGGTTTCAGTTCTTTTTATTTGAAAGAGTCCTAACCAAAAATGGAAATTTTTTTTGTTGTTGTTGTTGAGCTGCAAGCATCCATTTTGATACTGAGTACTTCCATTTAACTTAGAGTCCTGGAGAGTAACCCAGGTACCCATTAATGCTCTCCATCTCTATATGGCGTGCCTGTTGGATCATAGGTAATGCTGTGGTAACAAATGAGCTCTGAAATACCCTTTGCTTAACACAGTAAAAGTTGATTTCTTGTTTATAGTACCTCTAGGTCAGTTTGCAGAGAGCTCTGCTTCACTTGGTCACCCATGGCCCAGACACTCAGAGGTCCCAGCATCTTTTACCTGCACCATCTGGGGAGTGTGGGCACCTCCTCACCTGGAGAAGAACTGAGGGAACTGAAGAATTAGAGCTGGCATCAAAGTGCTTGTGCCACAAGTGACACACACCAGTCCAATTTCGTCCTTTCCTATACATCTTTTGATCTAGATTTAAAGGGTATTTGAAGGGAATTTGGGAAAGAGGGTGAGTGGGTTGTGAAAACATTTCTAGGAGGATTTCTTACTTCTTTAATCAGTAGTTTTATTTTGCTTCAAGCATGTTGCTGGAGTATAATTATTTTGAACCTTTTAACATGGCAGAAGAGCTGGTTGAGTTTCTTATTCTACAAGAACAAGGAAAACAAATATTACTAGTGAATGGAAAATACCAATCTCTCATATAACACTTCAGTTTTAGTAGTTGTAAAAAAATGCTCTCCTTCTAGAATACATTAGCCTATACCTAATCATTAAAAAAAAATTCTGGTGCATCCTTTTGTTCCTGAAGAAAACTATTTAAGCATTCAATCAATTAATATAATGGTTTAAAATAGAACATCATTTTGGTGGCACAGTTTCAAAACAGAAGGATTAGAGACATTCAGATACTGAACATTCAACACAAGCTATGATTTCAGCAGGGAGTCTTATTTGGCCTTTCTTCATTTTAATTCCATCAATTTCAAATTTTATTAACAGAAATGGGACACAAAAAATTCCAACAGTGATGCTTTACAAAGCCCTGCAAGGTTTGAATAACTGTGGTCTTTGTCACCATTTTGTTTCTAAAGGTGTGTATTTATATACTTTTGCTAGGATGAATGACTCAATATTTCTCCCAGTGGGCATTGAAGAATTAAGTTTTAAAAGACAGTGGTTATTTAGTTTCATTGTGTATATGGGGAATACCACTTATTTCACTTGGTTATGAGTATAAGTTTAGGTCAGTAAGAAGACAAAGATGAGTACTTAACCTTTTGAACCCACTGCTGAAATAATAGAATTGTCAAGAAAAGGAAGTTTTTACTTTTACAGATATGAAAGGTGTTTTCAGAATGTAGAATGAGAAATTACACACACATACATACACAAAGTGGTGTTTTGTGTTTGAGCATGTACCGATCATGAGCTTGTGAATGGGGAGCCAAATGATTTGCTCAGTAAAATTAGTGTTTTGGAGTGGTAGGGGACACTTACAGGTACAAGGACACCCAAGAGAGTTACAAGCTGGGAAATAGTAAGTGTGCTCTAGAGGGATATCAATGTAGAATCTCCTATATAGCTAGATGTGGGTGGTTAGCTCCATGTGTTAGAACTGGAATAATTACACAAAGTACAGATATAGAGGTGGTCAGAAATATTTTCAGTACTGTAAATGAGCAAACTTGTAGAAGCCTGGCGGAAGGATGAGGGCAATACAATTTGTTTACTTTGAGTGATAGAAGGTGAGGGTTTCCATATAGACAATTGGTATGGAAAACCTCAGATTATCAGAGATTCCAGGCAGAGTTGCCTTGTTCCAGAGAAATGAGAGAGAGAGATGGTTTCACTAATGAGATGATTATTATTATTTTTGGGTAAAAATACTTGAGAAGTGCTAATCCTGAAAGATTAAATAACATGATCTGGTCTGTGATGCTGAGAACAAGAATTAATTGTGTTACTCCCTTTCCCTCATGATTCATTTTTGTCATGCTTCTTTCACAGAAGCCCATTGATCTTGCATTATGTGTAGTTTCTTAAAAGTCATCCAGAATCTCTATACCAGTAGGGTATAGGGTTTTCCAATTCCCTATTAAAGGAAAGTTTTTCAATTCCCATTTATTCAGTGTTTACTATATGCTAAGAGCTTGGCTAAACACATTAATAAATTTAATGTTATCAGATTAAGCATATTTATGATAACAGGCATTGAACATTATTTTATTCCTCACCATGAAATGTATCTGTGGGCAATACCTTAAAAAGGAGATATTTAGAGATTTTTAGGTAAGATGTAGTGATTTTCAGTGGTATTTAATACCTCCCATTCTTCTTCCCACCAACCAACCAAAAACACAAAAAACAACAAAACTGCTCATAACTTACTACTTCCATATTCTATTTCTATATTGGATCTCTTTATGATTGTGACAGCAACCATAGGGAAATAAAGCAATGTAAGATCTGTAGAGCTCAAAGTTAGGAAAAATGGAGAGCAAATTTATAGTAATCATACATATGTATATAGAAGAAACATCTGACATCTTATTTAAGTGAACTTACTGGACGCTGAAATCCAAAATCCTAAGGAAACTAAATTCTGTAACACTATCTCATAACATTAAAAAAAAATTAGAGATGAAAAATCTTTAGATTCATCAGCAGCTTGGAGAACTGTACTTTTTTTTAAAAGATTTTATTTGAGAGAGACAGAGTGGAGAGAGAGAGTGCACACAAACGGGGAGGAGCACCGGGAGAGGAGCAAGCAGACTCCGTGACAAGCGTGGAGCTTGATATGGGACTCAGTCCCATGACCCTTTAGGTCATGACCTGAGAGGAAATCAAGAGTCAGATGCTTAACCAATGGAGCCACCAGGCACCCTCAGGGAACTGTTCTTAATGGTAAACCCTTTGAAGCTGTTTGTCCTAATGGACAATGTTCTTGAAAAAATTTAAAATTGGCAAATTTTAATTTTGGCGAATTCAGTAAACACAGTAAAATTCAGTGCTCTGGAAGATGATAATGACACTGAATGCATCCAGCTTACAAGCTATCTAACAGCCATGGTTAACAGTAGGAAGTCCTGGCCAGAGCATTAAGTCTTCTGTATGAATTTTAAAAACATAAAAAATAGAAAACAAACCAAAAAACAAAACAAAACAAACAAACAAACAAAAAACCAAGATGTTTAAAGTACTTGGCAGCAACTCAAGTAGGTTATAGATCAACCCTACTAAAGATTTCAAGATTAAAGGAAGAGTAACAGCAGAGACATGGCATCTCTTGATTGCTAATGGAGGATGCCCTTTTCAGATCCACACAGCAAATAAAATACTGGACCCATCTTTGTGAACAGCCATGACTGGAATCTACCACTATGGAAACAGAAAGGCCGGATACTGGTCTTCTGAGAACCGTGGGCAGTGCGGGGCAGACATTGACCTACACTTAGTCAATCATAAGCATCCTCCTAGTCCTAATACGTCCTTAAGAAACAGGAACAGCTTCAAACCTATTTTGCATGTGGCAGCAGCAGCAGCAGCTGGCTGCATACAGGAGTGGACATGGGAGCAAAGGAACGAGAAGCAGTTTAAACAGTGTTTGTGAGGTCATCTTGGCTGTGGTTCTAACCATCAGACTTCCTTTGGTTTCTGAACGTTTTCAAGCTGGATTCACCCTCATTCCCACTGATTCAATGAGCTACCCATCACCTATCCGTTAGGTAATTTGCTGCTCAAGATATCCAGGGTATTTTCTATTATTTGTCGTCAAGGATCTTGACTGCAACCGCATAAAATACCCAAATACTGTTTCCAATACAAATTGTCTTAGTTTTCTCTGTGAGCCAAATTTCTAATTAACCATATGACTCTTATTATTTTGAGCTTCTTAACATTTAAAATTATAACAACCATATTTTTACTATTTACAATCTGGAAGAAAGCACATAGTGATGTTAAATAAATACTTCTCGAATGAAAAAATGAAGTAGGCATTTTATGCATAATTCAGTGGAAGTTTGATCCCAACTGTTTCAAAAACCAACAGAGATTTCATGGAACACATGGAAGCCCATAACAGGTAACTATAGAGAATATTACTTGATCACATTTTTGTGAAAATTGAGCACAGGGACGTTAATGGTGCAACAGTGGTATGCAAATGTATGCCACGTGCTTTATTAAGGACTATTCATTTCTGATGGCTTTATCACTTTGCTAATTAATATTGTAATAAACAGTAATGAACATTCAACCTCATTTGCTAAAGTAGATTTAAGTAACTTACAAAGATAGTATAATCCGACAAAGGATTTAGAAACTTTGTAAAGGTAAAATGTTACATCCTTAGCCAAAATGTCTCCACTACTCTGTACTCTGGTCAGTGCATCAGAGTCCTGGCTGAGGAAGCCATGTGACTGCCAGCCATCAAGGCTCTAAAAAAGACTAGTGATTTCCATTTTCTTATCTTGCAAACTGGTGGACTCGAACAAACAGTAGATGGAGGAAAAGTAACAGTTTCAGAGAAGAGAAAGCTTTTAGAATTCGTTAAAGGAATCCGTAAATATGTTTACAAGTTCAATTACCATACATAATGTATTTGTAGCTGTAAGAAACCCCTTATAAAGGCCACACACCAAAGACCACTTAAAATTTAAGTCACTGTAGGATGGCTTATTTTGTCATGGGTTGACTTACAGGCAAGAAACCAGGGATAAAACAGGTGCTTCTTTGCATAGAAAAATGTGAACTAAAGCTCAGTACTGGGAATAGTTTCATTTTACATTTTTACAAAAGATTTGACAAGAGTGTGTATGTCCAGTATAATTTGTAGTTTGGGAACTAGTCCTAAGGATTTCCAGGTATGGCAGAAATAGTTCCAGTGGATCTCAGTGAAGAGAATAAAATTGTATATGGGTTTTATTGTCAACAAATATAAGCTAATTCTTTGGAAGCAGGCAATATGTGTAAGTATAGGAGGTTACTGTTCAGCTGCCTACATCAGGACAAGTGCTAGAACATAGCAGGGCCTATGACAAAGAGTAAGACAAAGACAGAAATCCAGGTCATGGAGAGGGTGGCCCCTATAAGGCAGAGCCTCTCCTGTTGAGGAAGAAGGGTGCTTGGTAAGTTGTCAAAACTGATCCTCAAATGCTAGGAATAAAAGAAATTTAATTAATGAAATGTGGATATAGCAGAAGAACAAGATCAGTGGAGGAATGGGACATGGTTGGAGCAGAACTTACTGCAGATTCACTTTACCCTGATGTTCATGAATTTCTTCATTTCTTATTTATCAAGGTCATCTTCCTCTCTTTCTGATTAAAGTTCATGTTAGTTTCTGACCCTGGGGACCAACTGGATCTTACCTTCAGCATCATTGATCCTGGCTAAGAATAGAGTTGTGTGGGGCGCCTGGGTGGCTCAGTGGGTTAAAGCCTCTGCCTTCGGCTCAGGTCATGATCCCAGGGTCCTGGGATCGAGCCCTGAGTCGGGCTCTCTGCTCTGCAGGGAGCCTGCTTCCTCCTCTCTCTGTCTCTGCCTGCCTCTCTGCCTACTTGTGATCTCTCTCTCTCTGTCAAATAAATAAAATCTTAAAAAAAAAAAAAAAGAACAGAGTTGTGTAATGGGGAGAGGCATTCAGACAATCCAGTTTACCCTGCCTGGAGGACTATAGCAACATTAGATCTTAGATATGGGGGGCGGAAAAAGTGAAAAAAGGTGAATCTGCCAAAGAGCCACAGAAATGAAAAGAGGATGGTTTGCAAATGAAGAAAGAATGCAAAAATATTCTAAAATACAGTATTTGAGAATTAAGAGGTATAGTTAATGATATTGTGGCTAATACGGATAGACTAAACATAGACATAGTCTTTAAATCCTGGAATCATTTGTGAAAAAGAAAACATCAGTGGATTCTAGATTCTTTGCTTTAAGTCTCAGGAGTGGTGTGTTATAGTCCAGTATTTACTGAAGCCTGGGAGTCTGAATCAAGTGCCCCCAGTGAATTTTACGAGCAGGCGAGTTTGAGACACACTGATGTACAGAGTGGGTGTTAATTTGTGGATCTCAAGACCCTCAAAATGTGCTAGAGCCTAAATAATAAATAGAATCCTGAAGAGTTTAAATTAATGGATGGCCTAGTTATATCCATAAAGAGCTGTTAGGAGAAGCTGCATATATTGCTTTAGCAAACAGCCTTAATGTCTTGAGGTGACATCATTAAGGGTAACCAGTGTTTTGCCACAAAACATTTTTTTTTTTTAGATAATACCACCTTTCCTCATATCAACCTTAAAAATAAAGTACCAGAAAAAAATAATAATAATAAATAAGTAGCCAGTTATCTTACCAACAGAGTTTCTTTGGGAATAACAGAGGATTTGCAGTTTGGAACACACAAGCTGTGGTAAACTTTGGCAAGTCCAAGGAGACAAAGGGAAGATCACCTTTTATTAGGTTTTAGGAGGAAATTGAGGAGGGTTGTTTTAAACATAGTTTTATTGGAGAAGAAAGAGCTTGAGGCTGTGGCGGTTTCTGTCTGGCAGCACACGACAGCAGTTAGTGGATTGTTGGGCAGAATAGGATTTTCCCTCTTTTTCTTTACGGCAGGAGATAACATTCCAATGTGAAAAATGCCCTCCCTTGTTAGTAATTCTTATCTCCCTTCTTGTCTTATAAGTCTTACCTGGTTTTGCAGTTTCCGACTCCATTTTGAAAAAATTTATTTCAGGTTTATAGTTACATTTTTCTAATTTGAGTATAATTGATGCACAGTGTTACATTTGTTCCAGGTTCACCACATGGTGATTCAACCTCTCTATATGTTGTGCTCTGCTCACCACAGGTGTAGTTACCATAAGTCCCCCATATTATGCCATTGCAACATCATGGACCGTATCCCATATGCCTGCCTTCTATTCTCGTGGCTTACTCATTCCATTGCTGGAGGCCTGTGTCTCCCACTGAACTTCACCCATTTTTTTTTTAAGATTTTATTTATTTATTTGACAGAGAGAAAGAGAGAGATCACAAGCAGGCAGAGAGGCAGGCAGGGGCAGGGGGGAAGCAGGCTCCCCGCTGAGCAGAGAGTCCGATGCGGGGCTCCATCCCAGGACCCTGGGACCATGACCTGAGCCGAAGGCAGAGGCTTTAACCCACTGAGCCACCCAGGCGCCCCCACTTCAACCATTTTGTCCATCCCCTCAGCCCCCTTCCCTCTGGTAACCATCAGTTCTCTGTATTTACAGGTCTGATTCTGCTTTTTGTTCGTTTGTTTATTCATTTATTTTGATTTTTAGTTTCCATGTGTGAGTGGAATCCTGTGGTATTTATCTTTCTCTGTCTGACTTATTTCACTTAGTATAATTCTCATTTGATGCCTTTGAAGTAGTGTTTAATATGGTAGCCTCTTTCTAGAGCATGTTATTTTGAGGCGTTCTTATTTGGAAAGGTGAACTTTTTTGTTGTTGTTTTCCTTAATTATTCTGAAACGACCATAATCAAAAATAGATTTCCACTTAATAGTTTTACCTTCAAGGTAATTATATTTATGCTTATATCCCTTAACACTTTCTTATTTCTCTGTAATCTGCAACATAAATTTTAAAATGTTGTTTAAATAAGTTATATAGTAAAGGCAGCCGTTTGATACTATCTCTGGGGCTTTGAACTCAAAGTATTAAAATAGCATTGGTCATATCTTCATATATTTAATTCTTTGAACACATATAGTTTGTAAATTAGACAAATTCTTATTTTCAAAAATAAATGTGCCTCTGAGAGTTCAAAGCATTTCTTAAATAGGTTGTTTTTTTAGACATATAAGAATAAATAATATATGTACATTTAAAATTCAATTGCATAGACACCAGCATCTCTCAGAGAAGAATAAATGAGCTTGGGACACCAGAGGACTAGCCTTCATAAAATCTCACGACGGCTGTGGCCGAGTTATATATTTATAAAGTGGACAAAATGCATTACTCACAAACCATAGCTTTTCATAATAGCGAGCGGCGTCTAGACTTAGGATAGTCATATGGTACCCACAAGATCTAGCTGACACACCGTGTTGAGATGGTAACTTCTGTCCTTGAGACATTTCATTTCTTTTTTCACCAATCTCCAGAGCAAAATAAAGCCTCTTACCCTGCACAGAGTTGGCTATGATATGGAATATGATTACTTTGGCATCATATTTTCTTGGTTAGGGTGAATCCGTACAATTTGCTCATTTATTAAGTGTTCACCACCCGCTGTATATCTAGTTTTTGACCCTTTACATCAAACTTCTCATAGTGTGGGAGCTTGGATTTCAAGTTCAATTTTGCTCTTGGAGGCTGCCAGTTTTTTCAGTACCTGTTCTGCTGTTAGTTGCTGCCTATTTTCTCAGGCTTAGCTCCATGCTCTGTGGGTATGTCCCACATCACTTCCTCATTTAGATCAGGCTTCAACCTGAACAAGGAAACTTACATTTCAGCAATACATTAAAAAAAAAGGGGGGGGGGAGGAAGAAAAAGAAAATTCTAATTGTTTCTATGGGAAATCTCTCTCTAGGAGGCATTGGGAAAATACTTACAATTTTAATAATCCTCCAGTGGATTGGTTAAGGATGATTATTTTATTATGATTATTGTTGATAATAACAGTGGTAAGAGAGGTGACCAAATTAGAAGTAGATTAAAGTGTTTTTCATGGGGCGCCTGGGTGGCTCAGTGGGTTAAAGCCTCTGCCTTCAGCCCAGGTCATGATCCCAGGGTCCTGGAATCAAGCCCCACATTGGGCTTCTGCTCGGCAGGGAGCCTGCTTCCTCCCCCACTCTCTCTGCCTGCCTCTCTGCCTACTTGTGATCTCTGTCAAATTAAAAAAAAAAAAAAAATCTTAAAGTGTTTTTCATTATCTTAAAAACAATGGTTTAGGGGCACCTGGGTGGCTCAGTGGGTTAAAGCCTTTGCCTTCGGCTCAGGTCATGGTCCCAGGGTCCTGGGATAGAGCCCCGCATCAGGCTCTCTGCTCCGCAGGCAGCCCGCATCCCCCCTTCTCTCTCTGCCTACCTCTCTGCCTACTTGTGATCTCGGTCTGTCAGATAAATAAATAAAATCTTTAAAAAACAAACAAAAAAAACCAATGGTTTATCTCACCTTGACTAAGTGTACAACTTTCACTTCTATACAGTGAGGTCATAGTTATTAAACCTATATATGAAAGTACTTATAAATAAAAAATTAATACTTCCTAGCATTCATATTACTCTGGCAGTGTGTTTAAATATATTCCTGATATCAGCTTTAAGAACAAATACAACTTGAATTGAAATGACGATTTAAAGCATTTCCCAAAGGTGATAGCTTATGAATGAAAACATTTTCATTGAAATATTTTCATCTAAAACATTTTCATCCCTTTCTTCAAGATCTATGAAAATATGCCTTTTTTTGGTCTAATACTGTTTAGAAGGTTTACATTGAGAATGTTCGTGGGTAACCTGATTTCACAAGATGTTTAGCTAATTGTATTTCATTCGTAATTCCATCCAGTGGTAAGAAATTTAAATACTGGTAGTCTATATGCTTCTCAAAATATCAGGTAACTTACTACTGTAGAAAGAAGATGCATTCTATTGTCAGGCCTTGGTTAGAATTCTGATTTTGCTCCATTTGATGTTGTACAGGTTAATTTCTCCAAAGCATTGGTTTATTCATTGGCAAAATGGGAAGAATGATGCCTGTTTCATAGACTCCCTCATTCCTCACTTCCAATCCATGTGTAATTTCTTGCTCTACAATATATGAAAGGGGCATTGTATGTCTGAGATATAAACCAATGCGTTTTCTTTCTTGGGAATGGGTAGCCTGTGTTTGTCTATATTGTATATCAAGAGCCACCCCTGTAGGACCTTTGATTATAGAGAAGATAATCTTTCCACCTGAGTTCATGAGGCCACGAGGCTTCCTGCTCCTAAGAATGAGGGTCAGATGATGTAAGATAAACTTAGATCAGATGGGAAGAAAAATAGAAAAGCTCATTCCTTTTGCTCCTTTAGAGTGTAGGCAAAAAGAAGCGAGCAGCCAAGCACATGTCTCTTCCTGTTTAAAATCCTGTAAGTGGAAAGAGGTTGAAGAAAAGCCAAAGGCAGCAGCAGGTAATTGTGTCTTTTATTATAAACTGGGGAGGAGACTGCAGCAGCATGGGATAGGCTAGCCTCAATGGCAGGGGTCCAGGCAGAGCAGAATGGCAGTGTTACAACATGCTAAGAAAAGAGGGGGTCAGATTAGCCCTCCCAGAGTGCCCGAGAGGGATGCAGAAGTTTCTGCTGCTCTGTGGTGGGAGGCAAGTGTGCACTGAGGAGCAGTGTGCTCACATCAGAGACTCCATAACGGAGCATGAGATGTTTCACCTACAGAAGCTGACTGACTGGGCAGCTTTAGCAGGTGCTGATGAAAGATGTGGTTGAAAAAAAGAAGAAGAAAGAAAGATGTGGTTGATTTCAGAAGGTCCACCGAAGTCCCTGAGAGTCAAGGTGAGGTCAAATGAGCAAATCAGTGTGATACATTAGCCCAAGATTCTATTAAGAACAGATCCCACCCAGAGAAGCCAGGAAGACTCCCTTGAAAGGGAATTCACCAAAGAGAAAGAGAAGACCCAATGTACAGCCCAGGCCCTGTGTGTGTCCTCTACTCTCCATGACAGCATTTATTTTTATTTTTTAATTTTTTTAAAGACTTATTTATTTACTTGAGAGAGAGAGGGAGAGAGCACCAGTGGGGAGGAGCAGGGGGAGGGAGAGAGAAACCCAAGAGACACCATACTGAGCATGAAGCGCAAAGCGGGGCTTAACCACACAACCCTGAGGTCATGACCTGAGCTGAAACCCAGAGTCCGCAGCTTAACCGACTGCACCGCCAAGATACCCCTCTCCATGAGAGCATTAAGATATTCTTCTTCACCAAGTTAGAGTATCCTATAATATTTTCTATACTTTTAAGTTTTATTATTTGTATCTTGGTCTTGAATCCACTATGATTTGTGTATATGTGTGTATCTATATGAAGTGTAGTCAGGATCTAACATTGTATTTTCTGTGTGTATAATAACTTCTTGTTCCAGCACCATTTATTAAAAAGACATTTCTTTCCATATTGAATTATAATGATTCCATTATCAAAAGGTCGGTCTATCTATCTATCTTTCTGTCATCTATCATTTCTCTATCTGTGGATTCTAATCTATCACAGTGGTCTATTTGCCCACTTTCATATAACTCAATATACCATGTTTATTTATTGCCACAGTGTAAAAAATTAATCTTGTATATCTGGGAATGAGCCTTAACTACATTCTTTTCCTCCAAATTGAAAAGGTTTCAACTCTTCTTGGCAGTTTACTCTTCTACAAATTTTAGGATTAGACTCTCAAATTTTGTGGGAAGCTTTGCTAAGATTTTGATTAAAATTGATGTCAGTTTGTAGGTAAACTCAGGGACAGTGGGGATATTTGCAATATTTAGTGTACTTCTCCTCTAACAACATTGCATGCCCATTCTTACACTCTTCTGTTTCTGGTGTGTTCAAGTCCCTCAGTAATATTTTATGAATTTCTGAAGGACAGCTGGCAAATCTTTTTTGGACATCCCTGGGCACCTTATTATTTTGTTGCTATTGTGAAAGGGGTGAGGTTTTACCCCACTTATTATTTGAATCCATTATTTCTGGAATAAAAGCACGCTGTTGATTTGGATGGCGGCGGAGGGTAACTGTGTCCAGCGTCTTTGCAGCTGTCTCACTAGTTCTGATATGTTCCTGATTCTCTGTGATTTTATGTGTAAGCACACTTTGAGTTTACAAATACAGTTTTGTCTTTTCCTTACCAATTTTAATATTAAAAGAAGTTTTGATAGATGGATCTTTATCATATTCCTAGTTTTATGGGAAGATTTTTCAAATGTCTTCATTAAATAATGTGTATACATTTTTGATAGCTATTTTTTATTAAGCTAAGAAATTTCTAACTGTCTTTTTCTAAGAGTATTTCCATCTAATAGACATTATATTTTATTCAGTATTTGTTTCCTTTTATGGAAAATGTTACATGGTTTCCTTTTTTAACTTATGAAATGAAATGTGGTTTTAGTAGATTTGCTCCTGTTGAATTATACTCTGCTGGCATCATATCACTTTATCATCTTTTTTTTTTTAATATTTTATTTATTTATTTGACAGAGAGAGAGAGAGAGAGAGAGAGCAAGAGAGGGAACACAAGCAGGGGAAGCTGGAGAGGGAAGCAGGTTTCCCGCTGAGCAGGGAGCCTGAATGAGGGTGTGATCCCAGGACCCTGAGCTGAGGGCAGATGCTTAAGGACTGAGCCACCCAGGCACCGCACTTTATCATCTTTTTACTTTCCTGTTTTCAGGATCTACAGTTGTTGGTATGATTTTTTTTTTTTTCACTTGTTTTAGGTCCCCATTTCTTAGCGTTTGAACTTGTTCTTGACCTCTTCCTCTCCTGAGAATGTACATGGGCATCTCCTCTTGCTTTCCACACTCCTTCTAACTTAAAATAAGAAGTATCCTTCACTGAACTCCTTCATCTTTTTCCTCCATTTCCCCATCTTCCCACTGTCTTGAATGCCGGGCTCCATTAGTTATCCTATTTCGTTTTTGATCTACAACTTCTTTTCCACTATTTTTATATTCTCTGCCTCTGAATGTGCCTGTGCCCCCGCTCCCCACAATTCCTTCAACCTGCATTTACAATTGAGATGGCCCACTGGTTTCTTTATTTACATGAAATCTAGGACCCAGGTGGTAAGGACCTCAACTTCTTCTTCATTGGACTAAACTGGACTAAGTTTACCTGTGACCCAATTACTAAGTCAATTGCCCTGTTTCTGTCCTTTATTCAGTTTAATCTTGGTACATCTAACGTGGCACTGTGCCTTCTTGATACAATTTTCTTAGTTTCTTAGTTTCTGACATTATTTTTCTTTAATTTTCTGTCTCATCATTATTTCTTTGGCTTTTTTCCTCCAAATATTAATGAATTTGTACATAGGAAGAAATTAGAAATCATCTTTTGAAACATCAAAGATCTGTTGATTATATAACTTCCATAGATGGTTGAAAATATAATCTGTCTAATGTGGCTTTTGAATGCCTCTAAATCATAAATAGATTAGATGATCAAATTAATAGCATCAAAAATTTATTTTCTTTTGCATTAGGGATGTTTTCACTCTTCTTTTAGTCTGTGTAATGATTGGGAAAATCATGCATAAGAATATTAAAATATGAACATGGCTCATTAAAATAGTTACATTTGGGATAGAGATTAAATATATATATTTTTTAAAGATTTATTTATTTATTTGAAGCAGAGGGAGAGAGAAAATGATGAAGCAGAGTCCCTGATGAGAAGGGAGCCCGATGTGGGACTCTCTGCCAGGACCCTGAGATCATAACCTGAGCCACAACCAAGAGTCAGCCACTTAACAAACTGAGCCACCCAGGTGCTTCTAAATATATTATCTCTCTTTTTTCTTTTTTTTTTTTAGATTTTATTTATTTGACAGAGAGAGAGATCACAAGTAGCAGAGAGGCAGGCAGGGGTCAGGGGTCGGTGGGGGGGGGCAGTGGGGGAAGGAGAGATCAGGCTCCCTGCTGAGCAGAGATTTCCACATGCAGGGCTTGATCTCAGGAACCTGAGACCATGACCTGAGCCAAAGGCAGAGGCTTAACCCACTGAGTCACCCAGGTGCCCCTAAATATATTGTTTCTTATCAACATTAAAGCAGCACTAGGACAAAAGAATGTGCAATGAAGTTTTCTTTATAATTGAAATATGACTGACATAGCTCTTTTGAAATAGTTATTCTTAAGGGTTGTCTTTGATTTTTTTTTTCCCCCTGTGGTCTAACAGCCTCAAATAAGTCTCATCTTGCAAAATTCTGTACCTAATACATAGTGATGCATAAAGAAAATGCATCAACTAAGCAGATTGTTCTATGATGGCTTGGATTATCAGACATTTGCAAGTTAAATTCAATATTACTTTATAAATTTAAAGGACTAACTGAAATTAACATAATTTATTTGTTCCTTTAGTGAATAACCAAAATCTTAAAAGTTCTTCAAGCTATTTTTATGCTTATTAGGATAATTGTAATTATTCATTTTTATTCAAAAATTAAACGATGTTAAGCATACAGTGTTTGATGAATATAAAAATATATATCATTGCATTATAAATGATTTCGCCTCCAGCTGCCAACTTGAAATGCCAAGCATTTCACTGATCTTCATATTTCATGTGATGTTGAACCATTTATGGTCCTTGTGCTGCCATATAAGAAACAGCAATATTCATAAACCCTTTATGCTGCATGAAGCCAAAGGTGTTATTTCACTTGTGAGCTTCTTTCATAAGAAAGACTGATTGAATCTCCTACTTTATTTTTCTTTGTAACTTTAAATGATGGCAGTCAGTCAGAAGTCCCCATTGAGAGTGTTTATTCATTTTCTCTGTGGCAGTAGACAACAAGCTCAGTCAGGGTCAGCGGTAGGTTTATCTTTTTTGCCATTACAGTCTCAGCACTTAACATAATGCATGGTTAACAGGAATGAATGCATTTATTTTCAATTTCTTATTTTTTTTTACTTGTTTTGGATATAGTTTATAAATTTATTTATTTAAAAGATTTTATTTATTTATTTGACAGACAGAGATCATAAGTAGGCAGAGAGACAGGCAGAGAGAGAGGAGGAAGCAGGGTCCCTGCTGAGCAGAGAGCCCAACATGGGGCTTGATCCCAGAACCCTGGGATCACAACCTGAGCCGAAGGCAGAGGCTTTAACCCACTGAGCCACCCAGCAGCCCTGGATATAGTTATAAATTAAAGCGGCCCACCCCTATGTTCTCTTCACAACTTCATACCTGAGGGGGTCAGAGGAACGTAAATACATGGTGCCTTCTGTCAGAGGCCTTCAGTGTAACTGAAGAGACAGATTAAGGAATATGGTTCAGTGAAAGATCCTTAAGATCCTTAAGATCTTACTTGAATATCAGAAAGCATAAATCATGTAGATATTTATGAAAGAGGAATTTCCACAGAGAGCCAGAATCATAGAAGTGATAGTTGGATGAAGCTTAGAGAAGACATATTTGCAGGTAAACAGGGGAACCTTGCTTTCCACAGGAATGGAGCAAGATATTAAGAACTTGAGGAAAGAAAGATTATAAAGCATTGGAGGAGCTAGGAGGACCCAGGGTTCATTAAAAATGAAAAGGGGATGTTTGGAAATTGTGTGACATTTGCTTATGATAACAAAGATTCTGAAAGGAAAGGAAAGTATATTTTACTTTAGTGAGAAAAAAAAAAATAAGAATCTAATCTGTAGGGGCACGTGGGTGGCTCAGTTGGTTAAGGGTTTGCCTTTGGCCCAGGTCATGATCCCAGAGTTCTAGGATCAAGCCCTGCATCAGGCCCCCTGTTCAGTGGGTAGTCTGCTTCTCCCTCTCCCTCTGCTTCTCTTCCCATCTCTCTGCTTTCTCTCATGCTCTCTCAAATAAATAAAATAATTTTTAAAAAAGAATCTAATGAATATTTGTGAGGAAAATAATCACCTAATGGTATGTCGCAGTAGCTTGTAAATTGGATACACTGAAATACAGTGTGAAATTAAATGAGTGAGGATATGGATTTAGGTGGAGGTAGCAGGAATGGAGGCAAGAAAAAGATGGGGTGACTGATTTTAGATAGGTAAACTGAAAGAGGCAAACTAAAACCAAACTGTCAAATTTGGGTAAAGAAATGAACTAAAGTTCTGCAGTTAGAAATAGGAAAACTGAAAGAGAAGGGTTAGTTTTTGACACATAAAATTTGAGATGGTTGCCAGGGAGTTAAACGGAAATGTCCCAAAGAATAAGGAAGCTTACTTAAACTATATCATGCAAAGCAATTTCCTTGTCCCACCTTTCGTATCAAATATACATACATGTATACGCAGTTTGTTCTTTTTAATTATGTCTGTTTCTTCTAGAACATTATCGTCTTACAAAATTTAGTTTTCACGAACTCTCGTTTTTGTGATTTATTTTATACATGCCTACGTACTTCAGTAGGCTAGTGCAGATATCAAGAAGAGTAAAATGTTATATAATCATTTTAATACAGAATTACCTATTTGAGAAAGACATAAAGTTTCCTTTCCTTTAAAATGGGGATGATAATTCTTGCCTACCTAGCTCATAGGATTGTCGTAAGGTTCAGAAGAGGTGATGGGTATGAAAGCTCTTTGAAAACTAAAATCCTTTACAAATGCAAGCTATCATCATCGTGATTATACAGTGCCCTCTATATGAACCTGAAACAATTTTCAATTTTCATTTATCATGTCATTCTTCTAATTCCTGTAGAGCATGTCCCACAGATTTTTATCATAGGACTCTATTTTAATCAACGACAATGCATTTTCATGAAAGCATAATATTGTTTCTATAATAGATATTCTTTGAACTCTAGATGAAGACTAATACACATTTCAAGGACCATTATACTTCTGAGAATTTTTTCATATCTCTTTCATTTTATAGCTTCCTTTTCCCCATATTACATGGGTGCAATAAAATGACTTCATCAGGTAAAGTATCCTATAAAAGCTTAACTGTCAATCCCATCCTCCTTTCCCCTAACTTTGTCTTTTCCCACTCTGTGAGTCTGAATTCTCTGATAAGCCCCACCCATGGGTTTTGCCCATTGGCACTGGTCCATGCTAGTGATCAAACCAGACATTGAAGGTGTAGAAACACAGCACTTTCAGCCTCAGGATTTAGTGCTGTTGGAATTGAAGCTTGGTGCCAACCCAAAAACTGTGGTGTCAAAGAGAGTTATGATTTTTCTTAAGTCTCTCTATGTCTCCCTCTATCCCTTCATCAAATTAGTATAGCCCTGGTGCTTGCAATTCTAAGGGCTTCTCCCTAGCTTCCTAGGCCCTGGGAGGAATAGCCACATGGTTCTGGGGTCATTGCATAGCCTTAGTCTTCCTTCTTTGATACCCCTTTCCTGGAATCTTCCACGTGCCCTCTCCTCAAAATGAACCCTCTTTATATCAGAACTTGACCAAACAATTCTTAACAAATCCCCTTAGCCTGTACATTGTGCCGGCTGCACTTACCAGGGCCAGTCTTTTGTGTTCGATGAATCTCAGACATGCCACACTGCACCCAGTAAGCTGACCTGCGCCTGGCCCTGAGTTTGGCCACTCACCTCCCTCATCTAAGTTTGCTAGCTGGTCCTGTCATGCTTCATATCCAGGAGGTTGTTCGTGTCCAGGACAAGATGCTGCCTTCTTCCTGCCACATGGTTCTGCTGCTTCACAAAATTTCCCTGTTCTATTTCACCCAGATAATGTTAACTCTCTTTCTCTCTATTTCTTGGCACTTATACAAGACGTGCAAACATCCACTTAGGGAAGAGGGCATCCAGTCAGAACTGGGTCTTTTCTGATACTTGGATTAGGTCACCAAGTCACTACAGATTTATAGAGGAAAGAGAAACACTACACTGGAGAATTTGCTGTAATTGCTAGAAGCACCAAACCTGTAATTACTATTGCCACTCTGGGAACTTCAAGTGAAGCCTCCATAGTTAGCCTTTGCCCTTATCCATTCTGATTTTCCTGCCATATTTTTCTACTTTTGCCTTTGTTAGAATTTATAGCAGAAATAGAAATTTAAGAAACCAGCTGAAGATTCTTAGAGTAGTACAAGGAATATATATATTTTTAATTTATTTGATGCCTCACATGCAACTGAGTGCAGAGAAATTTAATCAGTGGTAATAGAATTGTTTATTTTAATAAAAATTAGGGAGAATTGACTAACACTTTAACTGTTTGAGCTCATAATGTAAGACATATGCAGCACTTTTATTTTTTCTTTTCTTTAAGATTTTATCCATTTATTTGACAGAGATCACAAGTAGGCAGAGAGGCAGGCAGAGAGAGAGAGAGAGGAGGAAGCAGGCTCCCTGACAGGCAGAGAGCCCGATGTGGGGCTCGATCCCAGGACCCTGGGATTATGACCTGAGCTGAAAGCAGAGGCTTTAACCCACTGAGCCACCCAGGCGCCCCATATGCAGCACTTTTTAAAAAGATTTATTTATTTGAGAGAAAGAGAGAGAGAGAAGGGTGCAAGGGCAGAGGGACAGGGAGAGAGAGTCCGAAATGTGCTCCGTGCTAAGCACAGAGCCCAACACAAGACTCGATCTCATGACCCTGAGATCACGATCTGAGCTAAAACCAAGAGTCAGTTGCTTAACTGAGTGAGCCACCCAGGTGCCCCAATGTAGCCCTTTCTAACTAAGCATTTCAGTGTGGCTCCACCAAGTAGGTCTTAACCTTTACTCCATTTTAAAAATGTGGACCTTAACAGGCATTGCAGGTGTGGACACTGGAGATCAGAGAGCTCATGGGTTTGCCTAATTCAGCAACTGGGGACTGTGCTATGGGGATACCATACTTCCGGGCTCCAGGTAGAGATCCCTGCCCATGGTGACTACGCTCTTACTTAAGTCCATCCCTCAGCTCCACTTTATCTTCAGAGTAAATGACAAACAAGGGTCACAAGACCTTTTGTTATATCATGCCATCATTTCCTTTCCTTCCTTCCTATACTTCTTCAATTCTGAACTTCTTGAAGAGCCATCATATCTTGTCCCTCCTTTTTACCTGGGTAACTGAGTCCTATTTGGGGGGCCAGATCCATTGGGAAAGCTTCTGTGTGGTGTGAGTTGGCCTCAGACTACATCTTGTGCAATCTCTATTGGACCCATTAGTACCATTAATGTATGACTCTGGTTGCCTTAGATTAAGCTTCCAAGGGTACAGACTGCTTCTTTCTTTTTTGTTTCCTCTTTTTTCTTCATCTATAAAATAAATATAATAATAGCTACCTTGGAGATTTATTGGGAGGATTAGAGGTAATGTATGTAAGTAAAGTAACTAACAGTGCCAGAGACATGGTAATAAAACTAACAATAACTCATATTTATTAAACTCATTTTCTGTGTGCCAGGTACTCTGGTAGGCATTTAACATGTATTATCTGTAATCCTTATGTAATGATTTTATTCAACGGCCTGAACTCAAAGACAGTATAAGCAAAAAGCACTTCTACTTTTTTTCTCTTTGACAATGTTATCAAATCTTATGACCCTGCAATTTGATCTGTGTTAAGCAGAGGCCATAGTTTCAGACTATCAGTTATAAACACAAGTTAATTTCAATAATTAAAATTTATTTTCAGTTATTAAAAGTTCTAGACTGTTCTTAACGCATATGAAATTCATAACATGTCCCTTTCCCTCAGCTGAGGCCTGACACTGTCTCTTGCCCTGAATTTCAGAATAGTTTTTGACTTGACTTGGATCTTTCTAGTCTCTCTCAGTCATCGGTGCTTCCGTCACTGGCAGGAGCTGGCTGTGCTGTGGGGTGTGCTGGTAGGCTCTTTACCCCTGTACCCAGTGCTCTTTGGGACCTCAGCTTTCTGATAAGGGTCAACAGCACAGCACTTTAGCTCTCACCCAGCTCCAGCCCACAGCAACCAATCCCACAACTTCCTCCTGCCGGGTTCTCTTACTTTGGCAGGTGGTTCTTCTAGGTAGGATGCCGTAAAGACAGTGGGTTACTTTCTGTGGTACACCCTGAGCCTATAGGAAACGCAGGCATCCTTGTCATTTCCGGTGTTGGAATGTAGATCTGTCTGCCTGTCTGCTGTCCTCTCTTCTTTCTCTGCTGGCGCGGACTGTGCCAGTCAGCATCCTGCTTTCTGAATTCTCCAGGAAAGGAAGGGGCAGCCATCAGTATTCACATATGCCTCCACAGTCCAGGCGCGCATGTCACCTTGTTGCAGACTCTTCACGGTGGTCATGCCACCATTGGCCTGTACATCTCTGCATCTTACAAGCCTTTGTTCAGAATGACTCACTAGTTTTTTGCCTCAAAATTGCCCCTTACTACTCTGACATCTATTAGTGCTGTCCCCTTGGATATGTGTGTGCAACAGACATGCATGAGAGGAGACATGCCAAAAACCCTCCTATAGGTAACGTCTCACTGCCTCCATGACGTTCTCTTAATGCACACCATAATTCTGCCCTTGATGGTGAGGGCAGGTCAGGCTGCTTATTAGGAATCTTAGGAGAGGTCTGAGCAGCTGCTCTTCGTGGTCTTTCCTCCTATTGTTCTCCCTGTAAGGCTTTAGCTTAAATATTTGAAATAACAGGAAAAGCCCTGCTCCACATCTTGATATATATAAAGCACTCATTCACATCTGAAGAAACTGCGACTCTAGAAGTCAGGTTATCTTTCCTATGGGCACTGAACTTACTTAGTGAAAGTCCAAACCTAATTTGTATCTAGTTTAGTGTAATTCCAATCTAACTGTTGTGTTCACTGTACTGTTTACTTCAGAATGTGATCGTTCAATTGCAAATGGTTACCAAAGGGCATCTCTAAGTTGAGATAGATAGCAGTGACCCTCTTTGGGATTTATTTAGGTAACTTAACAGGGGAAAATGGAGGTTTGATGTTGTAGACATGTCCAGGATTATCCAACTTAATTGACTCCTGTATTTGTGCTAGTTAACTATTAGTCATTTTTTGCTAGTTAAAGACATATTTGATAGAGCTGAAGCAGCACCTAGCTCACTGTGAGAATTCCATAAATCTCTGTTAAATGAAAAACTGTAGGAATTCAGACTCAGCTGATATGAGGACTCCTAGCAAATGGTGGCGAGTGTTGAGTTTTGTCAAGTGCTTTGATTGTGTTAGTCTCCCTGTTATTCATCCAACCATCATCAACCCTTATATTCATGGAAATGTCTTTAGCATTTTTATGGGATGACTGCATGTCCCTTACATGTAACCAGGAGAAAAACCAAGCTCTCAAAAGAAGGATGATTGTGTCAGAGTTGAAAATTTAATCAGCAAGAACCAATTTAAAAGAGCCAAGTTGTAGCAAAATCCAGAGAATTCAGCTTCATTATAGCCTCAACTTTCCCGCTTCATTATAGCCTCAACTTTCTTCCAGCTTTTCAATTAAAAAAAAAAAAAAAAGCTGATAAATGGCTACTGAAAAATAGCTTAATATAGTTAGAGTAGTTATTCTTTTTCTCTCAATGTTCAGAGGACAGGAACATCTGAATAAATCTCAGGGACCTTTGAAGAACTTTAGAAACTGTCCTCTCAGGTTAATTTATTAAAGCTCAATTAGTAATAATACGATTTGAAATGTTTTGTCCTTTCTGTATAGATAATATTTGCAGAGAGAATTTATTGAGAAGATTTACATATAAAATTTTGAGTGAAAGACAAAAATATTAAAAATAGCGGCAGCTGTTTTATATGGTCTGATATCTTTTTTTTTAAGATTTTTATTTATTTATTTGACAGACAGAGAGCACAAGTAGGCAGAGAGGCAGGCAGAGAGAGAGAGAGGAAGCAGGCTCCCTGCTGAGCAGAGAGCCCGATGTGGGGCTTGATCCCAGGACCCCGAGATCATGACCTGAGCTGAAGGCAGAGGCTTTAATCCACTGAGCCATCCGGCGCCCTGGGTCTGATATCTTTGCACTTAGTGATGTGTAGCACACATGAGACACTAAAAAATACAGTTCCACATATGAGATTCTTGGAAATGTGAAACCACAGTGAGAGAAATCTGATCAGTAATTGTATGAGGGGAAGAGGCTTGCCCACAAAGGGGCACACAGAAACTTTTTCAGGAATTAAAAATGCTCTGTACCTTGATTATGATGGTGGTTACATGAATATTTTTCACTTCCAAAATTCACCAAATAGTATAATTATAGTGGGCATATCTTTTGTATCTACATTATATTTCAATAAGCCTGGGCAGTGAAGGAGAAAAAAAAATATATTATTGAATTTGGCCTCTATCACCTTTATTATTTTTTTTTTCTGTAAAGTGAATAGGACCATAGTAAATATTCTACTTTAATTATGTTCTACATGGAATAATAAAATCTTAAGTTTCAAATTATCTTTAAGTGTAATTCTTCCTTCCTTCATTCACTCTTCACTTAGTTGCTTGTTGCTGGATATATGAAGTCAAGTAAGGCATAATCCTTGCCTTGGGGAAATGTATTAGTTCTTAGCTATTGCTGTGTAACAAATTGCCCCCAAATTTAGTGACTTAAAGCAACACAGATTTATCCAACCACAGTTTCTATGGGTCAGAAATCCAGACATGGCTTATTTGCATCTTTTGTTTCAGGATGTCATACAAGGCTGCAATCACAATGTCAGCCAGACCTGGGATTTCTCATCTGAAAGCTCAGCTGGTCAAAGGTCTGCCTCCAGGCAGAGGCAGATAACTAATAATAACTTATAATAACTAAATAACTAATGTTATTGTTGGCAGAATACAGTACATGGAATGATGCTTACCTCGGCCTCATTTACTTGCTGGCTGTTGGTGTGGGAAGCTGTTCTTGGTTCTTTGGCAAGTGACCCTTTCCAGTATGACCCCTTTATCAATGAGTGCAGACTGAGAAGACAATAGAGTCAGCTAGGAAAACAAAGTCACAGCCTTTTATAACTCAAACACAGAATGGCATCCCCTCAACATGGTCACATACACTTGGTTAGAAAGTTACTCATGAGAAAGGAATTAACAAAGACATCAATACCAGAAGTCAGGTCCCATCACCATCATCACGGTGCATACATGATTAAGTGGCTGTGAAAATTAAACACAATCATGAATGTAAAGTTCCAAGCGTGGGATCTGGCAAATAGTAGGCATTCAATAGAAGTTATTCATATTTTGTTATTATCCTGGTACAGATCTCATTCCTGACCTAAAATCTACATCTCAAAAACTTCCTTGTTGCAGGGTTCCCAAGCTACTCTGCTTTTGACACGCTTGTTAGATTATAAGTCGTCACACAAAACTGAATAACCATACAACAAGTCAGTCATCCAGAGAAAAAGTTTTCCAATGAATATGAACCATAGATATTATTCTTACCTCAAGTTAATTCATAAGCATTCCTGATCTAGGATAGGTCCTAGACGAGGTCTGGATGCATATGACAAGCTCCAACATGGCCTTTCTCACAATTCACTGAATTTGTAATTAGTTAGCACACTTTTTGCAAAAATTAATATCAAAGCCCAAGAGAAGTATTTTAATTGATAAACAACTAATGTAGATACAACAAAGCAAGAATTAAATAAAAAGGATATATTTACAACTAAAACATGTGTTTACTTCTAAAACTGCTTAATCAACTTCCAAGTGAAGACAAGATCATGTTAAGAATTGAATACTTATTTTAGAAGCAAGAACATTTTAGCGAGTGACCTATAAATTAAAGTAAGTATTTTTAAATATGTTATATATCAATTGTACTTAATAAAAAAATTAAAAGTTAAAAAAGATTAATATACTTAAACTTACATCCCTGAGAAAAGATGCATGAAGTAATGTTATTGCAGTAATACTTAATTTTTAAGTATTTCACGACTGATATTTCTCATTCTTGGAATTTTTATTTCATAATTTCGAAAAGGAAAGAGAATGCATTTAAATAAAATAATTTATCCTCGTACGAATGTTCTCTATTATTAGATTCTACCTCAGGAGACAACATGCATTTTTAACTTCTTTAGTGTTTATTAGGAATATTGGTGATCATGTTACTATTTTTAATGTGTTAAATATTATTCATCAGAAAAATAATACAATGTCATTCATTTGAATTTCTGTTATAATGTAAAGGAAAGTATAAGTGCTGATGATGAATTACTTTATTTACAGATTATATTGCAGATTTTTTAGAGCTAATTATATTGGTGTTTCTTCTTACAAAAAGACAAGTATAAATAGTTCATCATAGGAATCCTCAAATATTTTCAGCTTCAAATTCCAAGCTATTGAAAGTAACTCCAAAAATTCATTAATAAAATACATAGGAAGTTATATTTTTAAATGTTTTTATTCTAACTTTTTTATTGGAAATGCAACAGTGGTTGCAGTGGAAATAAAATGTGACAACAAAAACAGAAACAAAGAATGCACAAAGCTTAATTTCCATGGTATGCATGTGTTTGTGTATATATATATAAAACACATTTTAAAAATCATTAAATATTAGTATCCCAATAAAGAAAAGTGGGCTTTTGATAAGAGACTAAAAGAATATGCATTAAATGTGGATAGTGGTTGTCTATGTGTTAAAATTTTTATTTTCTTCTTTATATCTTCAATGTTTCTGAATGCTTTGCCAGAAACATGTATTACTTTAATAAGCAGAATCAAACAAAGTTGATCTTTCCATTAAAAATATATTTTGTGCTAAATCTGTGAACCAAAATAAAATGAACTTAGTTTCATTATGTTTCTTAAGGAGAATAATTAGAAAATGCTATGATTTTTTTAAAATAGTACTTTCTATTTCTTGGTGAACTTGTGAGAATTGTTCACTTAGGGAAAAATGTATTTAGACCTACTTTTATCTTTTTGTGGAAATCCTTTGCACATAATGGTGAATTTATCAAAGAAAGTATATTTTGTTATTAATTAATTCATTAAAATTCAAAGCCAAAACATTTATAAATTTATCTTCAGCAAATAAGCATCATATTAATATCTGGTAAAAACTGAATTATAGCATATTGATAAATATTGCATACTTATATAACTAAAAGAAAAAAATCTGAGCAAGCTGTTAAATGCTTTTCTTTGGTGACACATTTTATTCAGAAGATAAGAAATATCTCTTTCTTTGCAGAGGGGAATAAATTACAATTCACCTTCAGGGATTGCTTTTAGACTTGCATTAATATTGAGCCATGATGGAGGTGGAGATTTTTACACTAAGTATCTTGGTTATGTTATTGCTAAATCGCCTGACTCATGTTAAGTGAAATATATAAAGAAACCATGAAGTACCAAAACAGTGTTCCTGTGCTTTGCTTTCAATTTCAATTTCACGCCTATTTTGATGAAACTGTGACAGCAAGTAGTGTTAAATAATATTAAAACCACCATTAGATCATTTGTAAACTATTATTTTCAAGAACATTCATGAATATCATTGTGCTAGTTAAAATCTAACTACTTTAAAACGGATGAAGTTTTAGAATATAAGTGAGGTCCAGAGCCAAGGACCAAGAAAGAATTCGTAAGACATCTCTGGTGGGAAAAGGTGGTTTTTATTAAAGCAGGAGGACAGGACCCCTGGGCAGAAAGAGCTGCCCTGGGGTCATGAGGCATGGCCCATTAGATACCTACCAGTTGGAAGGGGGAGGTAAGGAAAAAAGGAGGTTTCAAAAGAACTTTCATAAGCTAAAGAGGACCTACAATACATCAGAGGCCTTGCCATTGTCAAGTGAAGGTTGTTTTCTCCCCTCTGGCAAGGCATTAACATTAAGATAGGTGGGAGATTAGGGGAAGAATGTGGTACACCGCCCACCTTAGGGGGTGGGGTGTGTTTACAGGTTGTCAGCTTCTGCTTTGTCTTCTGTTCCAGCCTTCTGTTCCCTCATCAAAACTGTTCAATAATTATAGAATATCCATGCCATTTATATTTATTTATCATTCACTCATTCATTCTTCCTTCTGCATGGATTAAACTATACCTGAAATTTATTATTTAGTTTTGTGTGATGGCTTCTTTTAAAAAATACTATCATGTCTTTGAAATGAGGCTTGTCTAAAAAAGCATTTGTACAGATTTTAGAAAAAAAATATTTTTAAAGATTTTATTTTTAAGTAATCTCTACACCCAACATGGGGCTCAAACTCACAACTCTGAGATCAAGAGTCACATGCTCTACCAACTGAGCCTGCCAAGCACCCTAGTTCTTAGAAATTGATTGACTCTCAGGTCTGTATTTAATATTTCAACCAACAATGTTATTTTGCTTTAAAATCCTGGAAAAATAGAGTTGATTTTTGCCTTTTAGCATGTAGCCATCTGAAATAGTTTCATTCATTTGCTCATTCATTTATTAATCCATTCAATAAACATTAAAAAGAACTTACCTATGTTCTAGGTAGTGGGTATCCAAGCACTTGCAGACCAGAAGGGGAAAAAACAGACAGATGTGCACACACATACACATAAAGAATGAAAATGGCTTTGATATAGATATTTTGATCTTATCTATATTTGAAATGCCCAGTTCTCTCTCTCTTTTTTTAATTGAAATGTAATTGAACAGTAGTGTTATGTTAGTTTCAGGTATACAAGTAGTGATTCAACAACTCTATGTGTTATGCTGTGCTCAGCACATGTCACACCATATTGGAATACCAATGACTGTATTCCCTATGCTGTACCTTTCATCCTAGTCAATCATTCATTCCATTACTAGAAACCTGTATCTCCCACTCCCCTTCACCCATTTTGCCCATTCCCAGACCCACCTCCCCTCTGGCAATCACCTATTTATTTTCTGTATTTATTTATGGGTCTGTTTTATTTTGTTTTGCTTTTTAGGTTCCACATATAAGTGAAATCGTATGTTATTTGTCGTTCTCTGTCTGCCTCATTTAATTTAGCATATACTCTCTAGGTCCATCCATTTTGTTGCAAATGGCAAGATTTCATTCTTTTTTCATGACTAACATTTTTTTGTGTCTGTACATCACAACTTCTTTATCCATTTATCTGTGGATGGACATTTAGGTTGCATTCTTACTTTGGCTATTGTAAATAATGTGACAATAAGCAAACATAAGAGTGCATGTATCTTTTAGAATTACTGTTTTAATTTTTTAAATACTTAGTAGTGGAATTACTGAATCATATGGTATTACTATTTTTAACTTTTTAAAGACCCTCCATACTGTTTTTCACAGTGGGTGTACCAATATACATTCCTACCAGCAGGGTACAAGGATTCCTTTTTCTCCACATCTTGTCTTTATGAAACTATCCAAGTCCGACTGGTATAAGGTGTTATCTCATTGAGGTTATGGGTTGCATCCATTACTCTTAATTAACAGAGAGTAGCAACTCAGAAATTTACATATACTTATTATATGTATTTTTAAAGTTTGTCAGTAATTTTTTAGAGTTTTATGAAACATGGTTTTAGGGATGCCTGAATGGCTCAGTCGTTAAGTATTGCCTTTGACTCAGGTCATGATCCCAGAGTCCTGGGGTCAAGACTGTTTTCAGGCTCCTTGCTCAGCAGGGAGCCTTCTTTTTGGGATTCTTCTCCTTCCTCCTACCATTATCTCTCTGACAAATAAAAATCTTTTAAGAAAAGAAGTAACATGGTTTTAGAAAATTTACTTTGAAAAAAAAATGTTGGTCCTGCTACAGTTACTGAGATGTCTTCTGTTTTTGTTTATAATCAAGCCATATGGGGTGTATTATCTAATATGTAAGCTTATTTCCATTAAGCATTTCCCTTATTACAACCTCATTGTAGACAAAATAATAGCCCCCTAAAGATGTCTGCCTCCTAATCCCCAATACCTGTTAGTTGGTTACTGTAAATGATGAATGGACTTTGCTGGCTTGTGATTAAGGATCTCGAAATGGAAGATAATCCTGGATTATCCAGCTGGGCCCAGTGTAATCACAGGGTCCTTTTAAGAGGGAAGGAAGAAGATCAAAGGTGGAAGGAGATGGATGGAGAAGCAGAGCTTGGAATGATATACTTTGAAAATGGAAGAAGGGGCTCCAGCTAGGGAATGTGGACAGCCTCTCCAGAGTGGAAAAGGCAAGGAAAGGAATTTTCCTCAGAGCCTCTGGAGGGAATGGGGCACTGTCTATACCTTAATTTTAGCCCCTGTAAGATTTGATTTGGGCTTCTGACCCCCAGAATTGTGCAGAATAAATTTGTGTATTTTTTTAAAGATTTTATTTATTTATTTGAATGAGAGAGGGTGAACATGTGCATGGGGGTAGGGGTAGAGAGAGTGGGAGAAGCAGGCTCCCTGCTAAGCAGGAAGCCCGATGTAGGGCTCCATCCCAGGACCCAGAGATCATGACCTGAGCCAAAGGCAGATGTTTAAATGACTGAGTCACCCAGGCGCCCCTAAAATTGTATTGTTTTAAGTTACCAAGTTTGTGATGGTTTATAATAGCAACAATAGAAAACTAATCCAAACCTACATAGCAATAGCACTTCAAAGGGCCTCTTTCTTTTTTTTTTTTTTAATGTAATAAAAATCCTAGGTTCATTCATCAGATGAGTCACTGAAGAGATGCTTATTTATTAGCAGAATGTGAAACCTTTTTATTATTTCCAGGGAAACATTAAGTAGGATAGCTGCTAACTCTCCCCATCAAGCCCAATAAGTCTTCAAGGTGGCAGAGCCACATAAAAGCAGGTATTGGTGTCACCAAGGCCAGAGCCGCAGCAGTTCTTTTTAACTAAGACTCCAGATACTACTGGAATTTTAAGAAACCACATAAAAATAAAACATTTGAATGTGAATACTTTCACTGCTTCCTTGACTGTCACACATTCAGAAAGAGCCTCTCCTGGTAATAATCTGTGTGCTCCTGTTCGTATATCACTTGCAGACAAGCAGAAAGCTGAACCCTTTATTGCTCCTTCTGTTTTCTGGGAGTACTCTGTATTAGAGTGACCGGTACGCTGTTTTACAGGGTGAGGGGAAAAGCTGTAAGAACTTCTGTGCCATTATTTTTGAAACTCGAGAGTTCATTAGAACTCTCTTTGGCTTTCTTCACTGCCATCTTTCTTCCTCCTTATGAATTATTCAAAGCAGATTTCCGTTGAGGTAAATAGTTTGATTTGAAGGTTTTTGTATCTGGATTTCGATGCAACAAGAGGTGTTAAATGCTCAGAATTTTAAGTGTACAGAATGGCACAGACTGGGCTATTAAGATGGAAGACGTTTCCTGATAACTCTCTGGGGCTGCTGTTCGCGACTTCAGCGTGGAACTATTTGTCATCCTGAAGTAGGCAGGCATTATGATGCCTGTAGTATAAATCAGACTTTACAGAATGCTTGGTCCCCGAGCGCTTTGAACATTCTAATCCACTTCTCAGTTTACAGAACATTTTTTTGATTTTACAAGGTAAAGTTTCCCTTTTTTATTTAACCTTGCCAATGCATTATTAATCTCTATTATTTTTCAGATATCATATACCAAACAACAACAACAACAAAAAAAACACATTAGCCTGCATGTTTCTCTTGGATAAAATGAGGTTGTAAGTTTTGAGTTCTTCTTTCAACAAATAATGTGAAAGATAGGAGGACCTAGAATACATTTCATTTTTATATAACTCAAGGTAAGCCTGATTTCTTCTTTCATAGCAGTCATCTCTTCCTGGGGAGTCTGTGCCTTATTTTTAATTTTTAAACACTTAACTCATGGAGTTTACATACCTGAAAAATCGATATATGGAACACATGGCTGGAAACTACATTGCTTTGGAAACTAATGGGCAGAATTTGTTGAGTGCAGTGTAGCACATTTAAAATCCAATCCAAGGAAATCTTATTATAGTTCTGTCATCTGCTAAAATTCACTTCCCTAATGTCAGTTTCTGTTAAAGCAGTCTACATAAAATTATGTTCGTGAAATTATGCCTAAGTGGCAAAGCATTTTATTCACGTACTCTGCTCTAACACGATTTTTTTTAGCAGCAGGAGTTCCATTTTCTAGAGAAGGATAAGAACTAATATTTAATAATTACTCTGTGCTAGAGCATGTGCTAGGTACTTTACATGCATTATCTATGTGAATGCTCACCATAATTCTATGATACAGTTTCTGTAGCATCCCATCTTATAGCTAGAAAGTTGCTTGCAGAGCACAGTCTTGAATCAGTCCGTCTGACATCAAAGTCCATGCTCTTAAGTACTCTGCCAGTGATTACAAATTCAAACATGTGAGAACAGAGATTGAGGAAGTTACCCAGTGTAATGAATAAATTTACATTCATTTACCTTTAAACTGTATAGTGGGCAACCTTTACATATTTATGGACTGTATTCAGCTTTCAGCCTCTGGTTTTAAACTCTACACAAAGCCACATTGCTTTCAGAAGCATTAATTTATATGCATAATTATTCCTTTATTCATTTCAGTTTTATTCAGGTTTTATCAGAGACTGTAAGTGTGCAGAAGACAGAACCACATTGCCGTATTACCCTTTCATGCCAAATGCCTACCCATTAACCCAGTTATGTGGTTTGTCTGGTGTCAGGACAAAGGAAGGAGCTTCCTACCTGAGCCTGGGGGAGATACTGAAATCAGAAGAATGTTCAGACTCAAAAGCCAAGGGAAGAGTTGGGTTCTGAGGAGATCGCATAAATTGAAGAGGCTAGAAGAATGTATTAAGGTCTTGCCTACAGCACTCATAGTCTTATGGCCATGAATATGAGAGTGATGGCGGCTGCTGGAGGAGGCTTAGGCATTCCTTCGAAACCAGCTTAGTATTTGGTCCGTGATTGTACCAGCCATATTGTAAGGCAGACTTGGGTAATTTTTAAGGGATGTGAGATGAAATGTATTTCAGTATTACACATAAAAAATTAAAGATAAACAAGGTATTTAGATCCTGTAAAAAAAAATCTATGGAAAAGCTATGGAGGTGCCGTTAGTTTAAGTTCCCTTAAAGGATTTTCATTGTTCGGACGTAAGGTAACAGAGAAAGGGAAATATTTGCCATTTGTTTGATTGTTTAAGGAAATATATTTTTTGAGAATTAATAACATTCTTCTGGATATATGTAAATAAGCTATCCCTTCTCAAAAATCTATAATAGCTCCTCATTTTAGTTATAGCAGATATCCCTTAATTTGATAAGTTATTTAAGTTCTTTGGTCTTTAATTTCCATGAAACTGGGTGTGTGATTTTTAAACCTTTTTTCAGTGGATGTGCTGATAAAATATGAAACTTGAAAATCACTGAGATTCTTTACTTAATCAGAATCCTGTACTTTCTAAAATTCAACAGGTCAGCCGTCAGTTATGACATGGTCCTTTACTACTTGGTAACCCTTCCTACTGTAATGCACTTACTTAGTGCTCTTCCTCCCTCCCTCCCCCTCCTCCCTTTCTACCCCTCCCCCTTCCACCCCTTCCTTTTCCCCTCCCTCCCTCCCTTCCTTCCTTCCTTCCTTCCTTCCTTATCACCTTCTATTGGAAAAGGAACTTCATGGAGTTCTTGATTCAGTGGTTGGATATGGGGAAGGCTTACTCACCACTAGGGGGCATTTGAAAACATAAGAGGGAATTTGGAGTTTTCTCCAGAACTAGAGAATAAAGGAGACTTCCCTACTAGCATTTAGTAGCTAGAGGCCAGGGATATTGTTAACCATCTTGTCGTAGATGGAAAAAAATTCTTATGTAAAAAGTCAATAGCGCCCTTTTTGAAAAATACTGTAATGGATTGTGTCCTTGACGTTTGAAAAACACTGTAATAAAACTAATTTCTTTTCTGATTAGGATTTTCATTCTTTTTTTTTTTAAATTTTAATTTAAGTATAGTTAACATACAGTAGGATTTTCATTCATGGTTTACTTATGCTCTTTCTGCTTCGAGCACTTTTCCCAGTCATCCTGTGGAAACTCTGTTTATCTTTTAAGGCTCAGCTCAGATCTCCTCTCCTTAATGAAGTTGCTTTTGTAAACATCTCACTTTACTCTAAGCTCAGAGATTTTCCTACTTCTTGATGGCTTTTATGTAAACTATCTCTTGAACACAAACTTGAATAATCTCCAAAGTCATAGACAACTTGAGAAAAATGTTGCTCACTTTTCCATTTCTGCTTTCCATATTAGGTTTTGGAAAGGTCATTGAAAATAGGCATAAAGCTTTTGTTGTTTTATTTATATTAAAGTAATGCTTCTAAAGAGAGATAGATAATAAATAATGAAATAAGAATGACTTATCCTCACCCACAAAAACATCACCCTGATAAACGTACTACTTAAGATAAACAAGCCTGAGATTCAACCTAACTTTCTTCATTCATGATTAATTAGCTTTAGGAGTTCCACTAAAAGTAGACAATGAAACCTGTTCTTTAATATCCTTTCTTGTTGAATGTTTCTTGAACCATGACTTAAATTTCAGCATATAGACTACCCAATGGTAACAAAGACTTTTCTAAAAATAAAGATAGCTTTCAGGGCTTCTCTAAAAAATTATTTTTTTAAAAATATATATCCATTGCCTACCAGTTGCCTGAAACAAGATCAGGTATCATTGGCCCACTGCCCTAGTTCAAATTCAATGAAGGAATCAACACTGTCCCACTTGATATTTGCTTTAAGGAACAGGAAGTACTTAACTCCTGCTAGATGTTGGTAGTAAAAGTAGCTGCTGCCAGTATCTTTTCTAGGATTTATTTCTGGAACCTACATGCACTTTGAGATTTTCAGCTCACCTCAAAAGACTCCAGTTTCCTTTGGGCTATAGTTTTAAAGATGGCTTTTGATGGTAAAGTTTTAATAAGAGAATAGAATTGTTTCTTTACATATACTAGTCTGTTTTTGTAAAATATCATTTGAAACCATGATATTGATGAGACTATTGTAAATTTTAAGTTAGTTTAATAATCCACGTGTGTTTTTATTCTTGTTTGGTAATGGTGATAAGCTAGAAAAATGATGCAAAAGAATTACAGGTTTTTACTAAATATGAAGGAAACAAGAGATTCCATGCTATTTAGGACTGAAAAGCAAAGGGGAAAAATATAAAACATTCAGTTAGCTGTACCATCTATTTTATTCTGAATTTGGGCCATAGTGTATCCTTAAGTAAGGACTAGCAGATATATGTTAATGTATTCTTAGAACATTAGTTTTTCTGTGTTCTTAAATGGCTACGGAAATAGTGTCAGTGTTGAATAGTTGAATTAACAGTTCTGGAATTCTCTGTGTCTGTCTAAGTGTTATGTATGTATGTGTGTCTAGGTGCTTATTATTTCTTCTTTCCAGTTACAGTGCGAATTTCTAGGATTTAGGAAGTCTAGTTGTATTTCCTCTGTGACCTTGGGTAGTACACCCATTCTGAAAATCACTTTGGCAATATGAAGTCCTTCGCTGGCAGGGGTGTGGAGGGGGAGGTGGTGATGATGATGGAGATGGTGATGAAAATAAATGAAAAAAAAAATCATCTTTCCTTTTTCTTGGTATGCTAAGTAACATTTGGGAATGCAATATTAGGTAAATATATTCAAATATATTCTGGATCAGGAAGTGCTGGGTAAGTGGAAAATAAAAGGTGGCACTTCTGGGCATTTTCTTTTGATATAATATCACCATTTTGAATAAACCATTTACACAAACATACGCATACAACCTCTTACCCAGGAACATCAAAACTGAATACTTAAATTAAGTTTATGTAATCAGGAAACATTTCAACTACCATGAGCCTAGGAGTCTAAGGCATGTTGAAATAAATAAAATACCAGTGCCTTCTAGAAGCATTAGAGAACCTTGTGCATTCAGTATTTGCTGGGATTTGTCCTCTGTGGCATTGAAAGGAGATGATGGGTGATTATACTGTCAAAGCTTCTAGTTCTCAAATATAATCTTCAAAGGAGTGCTGGGGCAGATATAGAATAATTTTAATAGACTTTGGAAGACTTTGGAACATCCAAAAACAGAGAAGAAAACTTGCATAATAACACAGGAACGTTGCCAGTATTGTTCCTTTCTTGTCCCTCCCTCCCTCCTCCCTCTCTCCCTCTCTTCCTCTCTCTCTCTGTGTAGACACACATATATACTTTAGTGTATGAATAGATAATAAAAAAAAAATCATTCTCTTCTGCAATATTAGTTATATATTCTTTTCCTTGAATGTTATTAAGATACATTTCAAACTTTATTCTGTTTTAAGTTTTGAAAGCTTCCTCCAGCACATTCCTTTAAAAAAAAAGAAAGGCAAGGAAAAAAAGTCATTAATGGGATAGTATATGCAGTTCACTTATTTAAAATATTTAATTCTGGGATATCTGGGTGGTTCAGTTCACATATCGGTAGACTCTTGATTTTGGGTCAGGTCATGATTGCAGGGTCCACACTCCACATCAGGCTCCTGGCTCAGCAGGGAGACTAGCTTGAGGATTTCCTCTCTCTCTCCCTCTGCCCCTTCTCCTGATCATTCTCTATCTCTCCCTAATAAATAAGTAAATCTTTAAAGAAATAAATTATTAAAATAAGATATGTAACTCCATGTTTTTAATATTTCGCAGAGTTGTACATTTGTCATTATAATCAAATTTAGGTCATTTTCGTTATTCTAAAAAGAAATTCTGTACCCTTTACAGTATCCCCCAACCTTCTCCATCCCCCATCTGTCTTTGCCCCATACAGCTATTCTATAATCTGTCTTTATAGAGTTGCCTTTTCTAGACATTTCATTAAAATGGAATCCTATATGCTGTCCTTTGTGACTGGCTTTTTGACTTAATGTAAGATTTATACATGTTGTAGCATGTATCAGAGCTTCATTTCTCTTTATTACTGAACATTATTAAACTAAATTACGTGGATATATTATTACATTTTATTTATCCGTTAATCAATTGATGGATATCTAGATTGTTTTCATTTTCTGGCTATTATATACAATGCTGCTATAAACATTTATATATATGGGTTGTCCTGTGAACATATGTTTTTATTATTTGGGTGTATTTTTACAAGTGGAGTTGCTGGATAGCAGAGTAACTCCGTTTGACTTTTGAAGGAATTTCTAGACTGTTTGTCAATGAAGCTGTGACATTTTACAATTTCACTAGCAGATATG
Organism: Enhydra lutris kenyoni; assembly: GCF_002288905.1. Lineage (NCBI taxonomy): Eukaryota > Metazoa > Chordata > Mammalia > Carnivora > Mustelidae > Enhydra > Enhydra lutris. The sequence continues at coordinate 551,686 of NW_019154133.1, read as the reverse complement.
AGGGCTCCGATTTCTCTATATCCTTAATAATATTTGTTATTATCTTTTTTATTATAGGTTTCCTAGTTCCTAGTAGTTTCCTTCCTTTTTTAATATAGGTTCCCTAATACAATAGAGTGGTATCTCATTGTGGCTATAATTTGCATCTCCTTGATGACTAATGATGTCGAACATCTTCTTATGTTTATTGACCATTTATATATCTTCTCTGAAGAAATGTTTATTTAGAAACTTTGGCCAATTTTTAAAAGTTAATTTTGATAAAACACGTGTAAAGTTAAACTTACCATCTTAACCATTTTTAAGTATACACTTTTGTAGTGTTAAGTATATTTACATTGCTTTACAACAGATCTCCAAAACTTTTTGTCTTCTTAAACTGAAAGTCTATCTTCATTCTATAACAACTGATTTTCTCCCTCTTGCAGGCCTGGTCTACCACCATTCCGTTTTCTGTTTCTATGAATATGACTGCTCTAGATACCTCATCTAAGTGGAATCACACAATGTATTTCTTTTTTTGTGACTGGCTGATTTCACTTGGCATAATATCCTAAGATTCATCCTGGTTGTAGCATGTCATGCTATGTCCTTTCCTTTTAAGACCTTTTAAGACCAAATGGTATTCCATCATGTGTTTTTACCACATTGTTTTAGCCACTTATCTGCTGATGAATGTCTCATTTGCTTCCATTTCTTGGCTATTGTGAATAGTGCTTCTGTGAACATGGTTATGCACATGTTTACTCAAGACCTCATTTTCAGTTCTTTTGAGTATATACCCAGAATTAGGATTTCTGAATCTTATGGTAGCTGTATTTGTAATTTTTGAGGACCGCCATATTGTTTCTTCTAGCAGTTGTGCCATTTTAAAATCCTGCCAACAATGGACAAGGGTTCCCTTTTATCATTTTGTTCCCTTTGTTCCCTTCAGTTCAGTTATTTATGTTTGTTATTAAGTTGTAATAGTTTTTTAATGTATCGCCAACACGTTTCTAAATGAAACCAATACATAGACTGATGCAGTATTTAGCTATCGCTGTGTGTAAAAGCGTTCTAGAACTAAAATATAAGTCACGTGGCCTTGGATGAGCTATGTAATCTATTGTCGAATTGGGATGATAGCAACACATACAGCATAGATTTCGTCTGAAGGTAAAATCAGGCACTGCATGAATGGCACACAAAAGAATGCCTGACAAATGGTAAATGTTCAGTACTTGTTAGCTATTATAATCACTAAATGTTGTTCTTTCAGATATGTATATTAGACTGGTGTTACAACTTGATCTCTGTGGTACATGTATGTGTCTACTTGTGTATTTTCAGTGCTAAATGTCGTTACTGGTTTCTGTTCTCATTGTTAGTATACCTGGTGGGAGGAAGACCGTGCCACTGCACACAGCTTGCTGCCTCTCCACATCATGGCTAATAGTTTTAGAGTTTCAAGGAACAAAAAAGCATGAACAGAGTGTTACTTGAAAAAAAAAAAAAAACAACTTTATTACGATAAATTTCAAACATTCGAAAGTAGAGATAATGATTGAAGGAATCCTATAACTGTTACCCAGATTCAATAATGATCACCACTGGCAAACAGTGTTAGGATAAATAATTTGCAGAGGTCATGAAACTATCTTGAATAAAGACTGAACAGGATTCAGTGTCTCATGCATTTTTATATACCTCTTGATATAATTAACTTTCCTTTGTCTCTGTCACACACACACACACACACACACACTTACTACCTATATATGCTTATGTTGTTCTATCTTTAGCTACAAGAGCAGAGGAGAAACAGTTCTCTGAAGGTAGAGTCAACTTTTAATGGAAAATGAAATTTTAAAGTAGAAACTTTAAAAAAAGACAATTTCCCTAAATATCTATAGATATATAGATAGATAAAAGATATATAGATAGATAAAATATATATATAAAAAAGATATATAGATAGATATATATAAATATATATATAAAAAAGATATATAGATAGATAAAAGCATCTGCTGTTGGCTTGGGTCATGACCCTGAGTCCTGAAATCTAGTCCTGACTGGGCTACTTGCTCAGCGGGAAGCCTGCTTCTCCCTCTCCCACTACCCCCTGCTTGCATTCCCTCTGTCACTGGGTCTCTGTTAAATAAATAAAATATTTTTTAAAAAATCACAGTAATAATGTTAGCTATGCATACTTATAGAATTATTCCTGGTAAATAAATTGTCCAAGACAAATGACAAGATAAGAATAAAGTATATTCAGGGCAGTGTCCAGAGACCGTTCCTAACCATTACAACATATCTCAAAATATTTTACAATCATTAGCCTAATAATCCAGGACTAAGAAAGTTAGGAAATATTGCCTTACTTGAAAAGAAAGTTTGTGCTATATTTATCATTTTAATTATATCTGTAATGATATCACTTTAAATCACCCAAATATATGTTATAGCACACAATACTAGAAAGTTCTTTCTTAGGGCACCTGAGTGGCTCAGTTGGTTGAGCGTCAGACTCTTGGTGTTGGCTCAGGTCATCATCTCAGTCTCCCAGGATCAGCCTGTATGGGGCTCCGCCGTCAATGCAGAGTCTGCCTGTCCCTCTCCCTCCCCCTCTGCCCCTCCCCTTGCTCATGCTTGCCAGCTCTTTCTCTCTCTCTCTCAAATAAATAAAATCTTAAGAAAAAAAAAAAAAAAGAAGAAGAAAGTTCTTTCTTGTTCATTTTGTTAGCACGGGATGGGTAAACAAGTGTCCGAGGCATCCCTCCTCCATTCAGGAACCCAGGCAGGTTGAGGTTCTTCTGTCTTCATCAACTGGCTTTTTGACAGGAATTGGTTTGCTGCAGGACTGTGATGCATAATTTACCTCACTGGGGGGAGTCCCCAAAAAGAAAGAAGAATGAACAATTCAGATTTCCTTTGAGCAAGCTGATTAGTGGCCAGCCTGCCGGAAAACACTGTATTGATGATATTTACCATCATGGGAATTTCTTTAATCTATGAAATGTTCCTGATCTGACTAGGATTGCTTGAAAATCTATACATTTATGGAGCATGCCTCACTGGAAAAAGTCACATAAACTATATTTCTTGAAGTACAAAATCGATGTTTCATGACAAAAAGCTCTCTGTTATGTAAGTGATGACTGCAATTATCTCTTAAAAACCCATGTTATATCTGGACAAAAGTGAGTCCTAGTGTGTCCTAGACCTTGCCTTGCTTTGTCTTTTATAAGTATTGGCATTCTGGAAATTACTAGTAAAACTTGATATTGGATAAGATCTTTGATTTCTTTTTTTTTTTTTGCTTGCTAAGTTGACCTGTTAGGTGTGGGAGGGAGTCTTCATTCCAGCTAGTGTAAAGAGCAAAAATCTCATAGATCCACTCATGAAAGAATTGTATGGGACTACCTTGGAAATGGGGTGCAGTACTTCCTATGGCATTTCATGTCTGGGACTCATCCATGAGGCACCACATTTAATTGCAAGAAAACAAGGGAAATATAGTCTAGCTGTGTACCCAGAAAAAAAGAGGAGAATATGGATTTTGGTGAGTTTGTTAAAACTCATTCTAGGAAAATGACTGAAATATTTTGTAAATCGTTCTTTAGAATAATATGATTATAGCTCATAGTCATTACTATGGACTAGATACATCATCATATTTAATCTTCTCCACAGCTGTATGAGTTAAAGACCAATATTTTCACTTTATTGATGTGGATTCTGAGTCTTACTGAGGTTGTATACATTACCTAAGGGCACAGAGCCAATTTATCTGACAGAACCAAGTCATGGGCATAATCTGGTTCTTTTCAAAGTATTTGTAACCATCAGTCAAGAACTTTCAGAATAAGAATTTCATGTGGGTAGGGTTGCCAGATAAAATAGAGGACACCCACGCTGTATTTGGGACATACGTGTGCTAGAACTTATTCAGTGTTCATCTGAAATTTAAGTTTAACTGGTCATTGTATTTTTTTATTTGCTAAATCTAGCAATGTAGCATTACTATGTAGGAAAAAAGAGAAGCTATTAAATCATGCATTAAATGTTTCTATCAGTATTTGGAATAATGTCACCGTTGGTGTTTAGCATAGTGATATAATTAACTATAGCCATCCTCATATGAAAAAAGCGCATAATTCCATATTGATTTATGGGAGGAAAAAATGTAGGTTTGACTCCCTGAAAGGAATATAGGATTAAGATTAAAAGCCATGTCTACCCATCACTAGATCATGCATTATCTTGCATAAACTATCTTTACTAGCAAATATTTTGATATTGGAAATTATATGAAATATATATCAAGGTAGATTTTTGTGTTTTCTTTGAGTTTACTCATTTATAATATGCATTACCTTATCTATTATATACACAAAGTTATTGGAATTTTATACTAGGTAATTTTATACTAGGTATTTAGCCAATAGGATAAATAAGTGAAAATTAACACTAATACATCTCTGATTCTTTACAATGTGAATAATTTATTATCTAATTAATTAATTAATTATTAATAATTTATTATACTATTTATCTAAATTGGATAGTATTGAGAAGAAAGGATGCTTTTAATAATTACTCTGGGACAACAGGTGAAAAATGGTATAGTTTCAAGCAAACTAGGATGAATAGTCACTCCAGTGGGCCACCTTATTTTAAGGTTTGGGATCATAGAATGTTAAAGGTGGAGAGCTGTCATAGACCTCATTTAATATAGTCTTTTTTTTATAGACTAAGAAATCTAAGGCCCAGTGAAAATAAACAATATTTTCTCTAGATTAATGATTCTTACTCAAGTTGATGGCTTTATTTATTTATTTACTTCTAAGTAGGCTCCACATCTAACCAGCCCATTGTGGGGCTTGAACTCACAAACCTGAGATTAAGACCTAAACTGAGATCAAGTGTCAGAGGCTTAACTGACTAATCCACTCAGGTGGCCTGATGGCCTTTTTTTTTATAAAGAAGTGATTAATATGACTTTTGTCCCCTCGTCCACTTCCCTTTTATTGTACCTAAGATTATCATCTTCTACAACAATATTCACTTCAGCTAAGGCTCTAAAGGCCAGAATTAAATCTTGACACTAACGACAGGTATCTGTATTCATTCTTTTAGCTTAATATCACTTTTTCTGAACCTTTTAAGAATTAAGTATGTGTTCCATGAAGTTTTGTCTTATAGTCCAGACTATCTCTTTTCTATTCTAATGACTCTATAATGTAGAACAAATGGCATGCCATTCTTTGACCCTGGAGCTGAACTGAGAAATGGCCAACCCACAGAACCTCAGAATCTTCCATAGATATGATCTCTGGAAAGCATAAGAGCAAAAACCGATCTATTTTGATACTTTCGGAGGTAGTTAAATATTATTTTTATGTGAAATTACTGAGGATTCCTTCAATGTCAGACATAGGTTTTTAATTGTTAAACAGGAAAAAAATGTTCTAATAATTTATTTACTCCCAAATTTACATATATTTAAGAGTTCTCTTTTGTTCTCAATAATGTATTAAGTTATATTAAGAATCTGTACTCTAGGGTGCCTGGGTGGCTCAGTCAGTTAAGCATCAGACTCTTGGTTTTGACTCAGGTCATGATCTCAGGGCCACATGTTCAGCATGGAGTCTGCTTGAGATTCTCTCTCCCTCTCTCTCTATCCCCCCTCAAATAAATAAATAAATAAAACTTTAAGAAAAAAATAAGAATCTACATTCTAGTGAGATCGCTATGCTAATGCTAACACTCCCTAGCTTGTGAAACATGGACTAGTCAGTGGATTCCTAGCCACTCTACTCCTTAGCTTTCTCATCTGTAAAATTGGATTTATAATATTATAATCATTATTATATATTATATTATCATTAATCATTAATATAATATATTATAATATTAATGACTACATGATTTTCTTTGAGTAAGTAAATGATTTTATTTAACATTTTATTCTAAAATACTTAAGAGTGTTCTGTTGTCTCTTAAGCATGCAATAAATAAGCTCTCATATTGTATTATTTCTTTTCAATGAAATAGAACCTTCTTTTCATTGCCCTGTTATCTTTTCTTTTTCTTTTTCTTTTCTCTCTTCTCTTCCTCTTTTCTTTTCTTTTATATTTTACGTGTTTCTTTTAGAGAGAGAGAGAGAGAGAGAGAGCAAGTACTAGGGGAGGAGAGTGGCATAGGGAAAGAATCTTCAAGCAGACTCCCCACAAAGCAGGAAGCCAGAAAGCAGGTGGATCTCACAACCTGGATATCATGACCTGAGCAAACTCAAGAGTCTGATGCTCAAGTGGCTGAGCCACCCAAGATCCTCAGTTTCTTTTTTTTTTCAAGTATAAACTTGTAAGCAAGAAGCCAGTTAGAAGACCAAGACATTATTATTTATGGTATATGGGTTTTTTATTAATTGTTAAGATCAAATTCTAAAATGGAATGATCCCTTGAATATCACTGGAATAATCCCAGTGATATTATGTCAGTTTTTTGAGTATTTGATAGATAAGTAAAAAAATTGATTTAGTAAAAGTCATTTCCTATGTTTAAGAAAAGTTGTTCTCTTTTAACATCATCTCCTTTTTAAGCCTCAAAGAAAATATTATGCAAATATTTAACTTGGAATTTTAAAGTGTATATTATTAAGAATGAACTGGAAGAATGCAGTTACTTTCTGCTTGAATTCCCAGCTTATGATATGCATCCAAAAACGAGCAGGGAAGTAAACTCTAGGAGAATCTTGTTTCAGTAAGTTACGCTTTTTTACTGAAAGTGAAAGATATTTCCTTTTTCAAAAGCATCCAAGATTAATAAATGACCTTATTCTAGATTTAGAAAGATAACACTTTTTTTCTAAAATTTGCTTAAAAATGAAATAAACGCCATATGGATGGGAATTGGCAATAGTTAGATTTTTTTTCCCAAAAACATGTCTTTGCAGAATGAACAAATCGAGTATTTTAGACATGACTTTTTCTTATGCTCTTGTCATTAAAATACTCACTCCAGCGTCTGTTTTTCACTCTCATGACTGAAATGCAGAACATGATAAGAAACAATAACCTCTTGCTGGTGGGGTCCACCACCCACAAAGTTTCAGATTAGTGATCAGCCAGTGTTTTACAGTCTTTTCCTTCTTTCCTTTTTAAAAAATTTGTTTTTATTTTTCAGTGACTTCATCTTGTTCCAATGTTTCATTGCTTCCCTCAGTGTTCCTACCCCCTTTCTATCCACTCCCCTCTAACCTGTTGATCTCAACCCCTCAATATGGGAAACGTCGAACTCCTTTCACTTTATTCCTGGTTTTGTTTTTTAGAACTAGCAGTTCCATTCAGTAGTCTTCTACCAAATGTCTGTCTGCAAGTTACTTTGGCAAGTGGGGCCCTCACCACAGGGAGGACTAAATGAAATAATCTATGCAAAGCACTTAGCATAATGTCAGGCACACAATAATGTTAACTATTACTTCTCTTCTTCCTATTAAATAGTGGGCAAAGATTCAACTATGGATTATTTATTTAAATATTTTTCTTTCAGTATAATTACATGCCTTTGAAAACAAGATATTTTTCCAGCTGTTGGAAATTGTCATGTTTCCTAATATCCAAAAATAACTGCATAAAATAGTGGTTAGGAGCCAAGGGGCAGACTCCCTGATTCCCTGGTTTCAAATGTCACCTCTGCCACTTAGAAACTGTGTGACAGATACCCAGATACTTAAACTTGCCCGTTTCCTCATTGGTAAAATGGGGTTTATCAGATCATCTATTGCCAGTGTGGGAAAGAGGAGAAAGTCCATTAATATGGGTAAAGTGCGTGGAAGTGCCTGGCACATGCTTGCACTCAAAAGATGTTAGTTATTACTAGTTTCACTGTATTCAACATTTATTATTTCGGCAAATATTTACTGAAACCCTGTCAGTTCCCATTCATAATGATTGGTTTGATAGTGCAAAGGCAATTAAAAATATATTTCTTAGGGGCGCCTGGGTGGTTCAGTAGGTTAAGCGGCTGTCTTTAGCTCAGGTCATGATTCCAGGGTCCTGGGATTGAGGACCCTGGAATTGCTCAGCGGGGAGCCTGCTTCTCCCTCTCCCTCTGCCTGCTGCTCTGTCTGCTTATGCTATCTGTCAAATAAATAAAATAAATCTTTAAAAAAATTTAAAAAATATGTCCCTTATAGTAACAGAAGAACAAATATTAAGCAAATTAAAAAATATAAGTAAAACTACAAACTATATAAAGAGGAAGGGAAGTAGACTGAGGGGGTATGATCAAATTTGGAAAATAAAGCAAGTTTGAGACCCTATGGATGAGTAGACATGCGCTAGAATTCTTTTTTTTCTGATAGCTGTCATGTTTTATTTTCTGAATATAATGAGAGACAAAGCATTATATATGTTCTTTACCAGAAAATTCACTTAGATTTTCCTTCTCATGTGGACATCTTATTAAGGAAACCAGGATATTTTGGTTTAGGGAGATTTTACTGTGGGCTTCATTTATATATCACAAGTGAATTGCTAATCCCAAAGGCTTTTACACTGTAAAATGTTATCAGTAGTTGGGACACTGAGGTCCCATTTTTACTTCTTTAATAACCTTCTAATTATAGATTCCTTTTCCTTTAATTTCAGCTTTTATATTAATGATATAAGTAAACCGTAATCTCTCTCAAATAATTTTTATGCTAAAAGCAATTAGGTAGATATCTTCTTGGCTCCTTAGAAAGAAAATAGATTTAAATGTGCAGGAAAAACTTTGTCATTAAAGGCCTGAGTAACTATGATCCTCTCACAGTTGATGGTATAAGCAATTTGGCTCAAGTAGAGGTGCATACTACAAAGTAAAAACACTTGACCCCACATTCCAAGGTGTATTCAGTAACTGGTGAGCTTAATAAAAGGTTATGAAAGCAAAGCCCTACAGACTTCGGAGGACAGATGTCAAGTTTACTGAAGGGAAAGGAGAGAAGAGGAAACAAAAAGAAAGACTAAGAAAGAATGCAACAGAGATAGAAAAAAGATTAATAAAGGTTTTGCTAAAGAAATATTTACTATAATTCCTTTCTTACTGCTATCTTATACTATTTTGTATGTATACGACATGTATACTATATATATACTATGCAAATACTAAATAAATAATTGTATACATAATTGAAATGAAATTTTTCTAGTTCTTCAAAATGCACTGTCCAAATTAGAAGTCTCCAACAAGACTGGTCATTTGAAGACTACTAAGAGCAAGTTCTGGAAATTTAAAAAGATTTAAGTGATTTCTAAGTTTCCATATTTTTTCAGTTATCTATTTATCATTTATCTCTAAATAATTTATAAATGAATATGATATATATTTATTTAGAAATATTTTTAAAAAGTAGTTGTTATATTGACCAGGCACTATATGTTATTAGATAGAGGGAAAAATACTTCCCTCTTCTTATTAGACATAGCTATGTCAATACCTAAATTCTATATACTTAGATATGTTTTCGATGGATAGCTTAATTTAGTTAGACATTCCAATACCTTTTACTATATGTTTTGCACATGAAAAGAGAAAATTTCTCTCACTTTGCCTTATTTTTCAATCTTTATCTGGAATGTATTCCTTGTAGAAAGCCTTATATTTAGAGTTGTCAAACACAGTTAATCTTCAGTTAGAACATGCATAAAAGTGCAAATTGTTATAACTTTTACCTTATGCTTTACTCAAAGTGAAGGAAAAATGCATAAGGTTTTATATGAATTGAATAGATAATCTTCATTTTGCAAATGATTTACATATAGAATGAGTGTTATTATAGGGAGTTCCTAATGTAATCAAGATCAGTTTCTTATTTCCTATTTTAAGTCATGAACCGAATCTTTCATCATTAAGTCTGTAACATAGAATGTGCTTGCTGGCATATATTATCATTTCTAACCTTACTTTTTTTGAATGCCATATATGTCAGCAAGGTTTTATGTTTGCTGAAAATCATATTACACTATGCTAGTTTTAAAAAATTTTTTTAAATTTTATTTTATTTTTTTAATGTTCTGAGATTCATTGTTTATGCACCACACCCAGTGCTCCATGCAGTATGTGCCCTCTTTAATATCCACCAACAGGCTCAGTTTTTTAAAAAATTAATGTAACCTCAGATCCTTTTTTTTTAAATAAAGGAATCTAAATATGAATTAATAAAAGCATATACTTAAACTGACTTTATATTGTATTCAGAAGAGAAATAGGCTCACAGTGTTCCTCTCTTTTTGTCTCCCATGAGATTGATCATTTTCTCATAATCTTATAATAACATTTTATTAATTTGTAATTTTTCTTGAAAATTGTATCTCTGTTAAAATAAATTCTACATCAGTGGTTATTTTTTGTAATAAAGAAAAGCTAGTAACATTTTTTGCTATGTTTATTCACTTTTGACCTCTTCCTGATGGTCGTATTTCTATTTGTTCATAGTTCATTAATATGAATTTCCTAGAAGAAAGTTTGCCAAAAATAGCCTCTCTTATCATATGTGACTGTGGTTCAGGAAGGTTCCCTACACCTGTGTTTCAAAGGAGTAACTATCTTCGGTTTCTATACTGGCAGGTGAAGGGAAGTAAATGAAGAGGTAGACCAAATGTTTCAGTTGACTTGTGCACAACATCATTAAATCCACCATTATTCCTATGTTTTTATGCCTTCCATTACAATTTCGTCACATCTCAAATAAATGATTTTGAACATAGTGGATGTGCAGAAGCGCATAAGATTCAACTATTAGCATTTACATTTTAATTAACATTCTAAGATTTTAAAAAGTGTTAGTGCCATTTTATTGCTACAGATGAAGTTTCCTGAATGTCTGAAGCCGTTTTCATTTATTTTTCTGCACTTTTTCATGGATTGCTGGTGTTTAGACTTTATTTTTGCTCCAAATAATAAAAAATATTGTTCTGGGAGAGACCTTAGAGGTCTGTGCTGGGACCTGCTTGGACAGCGTAGGTCATTGTGAGTAAGAGAAGCGATTGCACGACTTCCATTTGTTGTAGTTCTCATGCCTGTACTGCCCTGGGTCTCATCTGGAGCTCTTGAAACACAAGAGGAGGCCCAGACCTCTAGAAACACTGAAATCCAAGATTTAGGGTGAGTCTTAGCCCTCCCTGGTTTTTAAATCCATCAGTGATTGTGATGGACTATCAACAGTGAAGATTATGCATTTAGTCTTCCAGAAAGGTTATAACCATTCACATGATTTCTTAGTATCAGAACTGGTGTTAGAATTAAGCCACTTGATACTCGGTTCCCTAGAACATATTGTCTCCATTTTTAAAGTTCTTTTGCCTGACTTCACTAGTCCTTTCTGCAATTCTGACTAAATACTTTTTTTTTTTTTTAAGATTTATTAATTTACTTGAGGGGGGAAGTTAGTAGGGGGGAAAGCAGGGGGGAGAAGAAAGAACTCAGACTCCCCTCTAGTCTGATATGGGGCTCAATCTCACTACCCCGAGATCATGACCTGAGCTGACATCAAGAGTCAGACACCCACTGAACCATCCAGGCGCCCCCTCATGCTGATTAAATTCTTGAATTCCTCTGTGCCATCCAGATACTGTGGCCTTATGTACAGACCACATCTGGAAATGAAAAAATGAAAAATGAAAAGTAAATTACTGTGTTGTCATGGCAAAATTACTTTCTTAATCTTACTATGTGTGTATAGAATTTGTGTGTGTGTGTGTGTGTGCATTTATATATATAAAATTTATGCAAAATGGCCAATTCCTTATTACTGTCTTTCCTTTTCATTTATTTATTCATTTAAGAAAAGCTGAACATCTAACATACCTGTCAGTGCTCAAGGATACCAATGTCAGACTTGTTTAATGCCAGCAAAAATGAATGATTAAGTATCATTTAAAGATGAATTAAATAAGTTTTGGATATCTTTGTAGCCTATAAATTTACTGTTTTTCTGGTTCTTTGAGACTTCTTATATAATTATACCCCCTTGGTAATGAAAGAAACTCCTGTTCTTCATTTACCCACTTAACTTTTATTTACTCAATATTTTTTAAGTATTATTTAGGTACCAAAATGCAACTTAGGAGCTAGAAATACAAAGATAAGCAAAATTATACCTCATGGTATAATTATAAAATTATAATTATAAAATTATATCTCATGGTCCTCTTTACACAAAAGAGCTACATAAGAGCTACATAATACCAACATTAAATATCACAAGCATAAATGTAGCATTCCACCTATGAAAAGTGCAATAACCAAGGGAGCTAATGTGGTCTGTGGCAGGAATGGGGGTGAACAGAGGACCGGGGACAAGTACAGCTTCCTTGAGCGGATGGCTTTTAAGCAGCTCCAAATGATAATGAGACCTTAAATAGGCAACAAGGATAGCTAATTGCTCTAATCAGTGCAAAGATTTGGTATTCTCAAGGAGCTGAAAGAAAGAAAGGGACGTGGCAGGTGGGATTTTTATGAGTTTTAACTTGAATCATTTTTCATTATTTTCTAAAGATTTTATTTATTTGAGAGAAAGAGAGCACAAGCAGGGGGAACAGAAGCATGTTCCTTAATGAGCAGGGAGCCCAATGCGGGGCTCAATCCCAGAACCCTGTAATCACCATATGAGCCGAAAGCGGACACGTAACTGACTGAGCCACCCAGGCGCCCCTTTCATGTATTTTATTATAGGATTACTCTTACCTCTGTGTGAGAGTGTATTGAATTTGTAAAAGCTCAGTTTTGCTGAAGGTCATGAAAAACTAGGGTGACCACTCACCTAATTTGCCCTAGTATTACAACCCTGGTATACACTTGCCTATTTTTTTCAGAATTTTACTTAAAAAATTTTTTTTCCAAGTTTTTATCTAAATTCCAGCTAGTTAACACACTGGGCAATATTTGTTTCAGGTGGAGAATTTAGTGATTCATCCCTTGCATATAATACCCAATGCTCATGACAAGTGCCCTCCTTAATACCCATCACCCATTTAACTCATCCTCACACCCACCTCCTCCCCAAGAACTCTGTTTGTTTTCGCTAATTAAGAATCTGTTTCTTGGTTTGCCTCTCTTTCTCTTCTCCCCCTATGTTCATTTGTTTTGTTTCTTAAATTCCACATGTTATTTGTCTTTCTCTGTGACATCACATGTGAAATCACATGTTATTTGTCTTTCTCTGACTGACTTCGATTAACATAATATCTGTGTAGCTCCATCCATGTAGTTGTAAATGGCAAGATTTCACTCTGTTTGATTGCCGGGTAATATTCCATTGTATATATGTGCCACCTCTTCTTTATCCATTCATCAGTCATGAACATTTGGGCTCTTTCCATAATTTGGCTATAGTTGATAGTGCTATTATAAACATCAGGGTGCTATAGTTTTCTGGACTAAAGTATTAGTAGTCATCTTTTTGCTCTTGAATGTGTTCTACTTTAAATGATAAATTTTACGGTCTTCCTATGTAAGATGAAAATTAATCTGTTTACTCAATTCTTAGACCAAGTTGCAGAGAAAGGAGTTCTTACAAATACATGCTCAGGAGGGCACAGCCTTCTTTGATTTTTTTTTTTTTTTTGCATAATTTCTTGCAGTAGAGCAATAGGGTACCAAATAACCAACTGACATATTTACTTCTTTCTTCCCTTCCTCTCTTTTCTTACTCCTTTTCAAAGTGGAAATAATGTTTATAGATTATCTATACATGTTGGCGAATGATGGGCAATTAATATACAATAGTGAAATAGGCAAAAACTGGAACAAAACGGGAAGCAGGATGAATTTGAGGAGGCTTTTGAGAGAGCATAAGAACAGCTGTAATATGTGTACTGGTTAGGAGAAGAGGGATGGGAAGGACATTTTTAAAAGTACTATTGAAGACTCTTTTTTTTTTTTTTTTTAAAGATTTTATTTATTTATTTGACAGAGAGAGATCACAAGTAGACAGAGAGGCAGGCAGAGAGAGAGAGAGAGGGAAGCAGGCTCCCTGCTGAGCAGAGAGCCCGATGCGGGACTCGATCCCAGGACCCTGAGATCATGACCTGAGCCGAAGGCAGCGGCTTAACCCACTGAGCCACCCAGGCGCCCTTGAAGACTCTTGAAGTCTTTTTCTTGGTGTCCCCAAAATATGAAGTAAGTCTGTTCTTCCTGATTCTTCAAGCCCAAAGCCTCAAATCAAGAATGACTTTGGCAAGGCAAGGACCTCTTTGGAAGGTAAAGATTGGAAAGTCCAAATTAGGATCCTCAGTATTTGATAGATAGAAGAAAAATGCTGAGAACACCCTCTTGTAAAGCATGAACTGTTTTCTTTTGATGGGGACATTCTTTTTCTCTGGGGTTGCAGCTAAATTCAGGAGGTTGACACTGTGTCATAAAATCACACAGAGATACCGGTCTTCCATTGTCTTTTTTCTTGCATACTGTTCTTTCCTAAAATGGATTGAGTTTTTCGTAGTCCTCATTGCTGAGATCATAGTCATCTCTATTACTCTTGCTACATGGATGAGTAGGGCACAGATATCAAATTGAGGGGAGGGTTATGGATTCCCTCTGTGCTGAATTCCCCACATTTAAATATCATAGTATTACCTTAGAAGAGAGGAGACAGGGAAGACAAAGCTTCTATATTAGATTCACGTTCCATATTTATATTTATATTTATATTGCTCTCCAATTCTTTCTTTTATTCCCTATTACAGAGAACCCCTAGTACTTCTCATTTGGAAAAATATTAAAATCATAACAAGTATTTTTAAAATTCTGCTATTTGTCTCAGAATGTCAGCTTTTGCAAATCAAAAGCCCAGATTTTTCTTTTTCTATTCTGTTCTCTCTTGCTCTGTCACTCTCCCTTTTGCAAAAGCCCCTTCTTGAAGACATAAACATCTCTTTTCTCCCCCAAGTGGCTGAACAGGGGATGATCATACAACCTGAAGAAAACATGGGAATAGAAATTTATCCTGTATTGCATTGCCTGGTTTTGCTGGTACATAGTGATTGCTGACCTCTTCGTATTCTGATTAAAGTCTCCAAGTACGCGCACTTGACAAGATCTACAGCATCTGACGGAAGCGTCGTCAAACAGCGTGGTGATTAACAATATGGAGTCCGGAGTCAGGTGGTCGGGTTTGAATTCTGACTCTGTGATTTACTGATTATGGGACTTTTGAGCACATTATTTAACCTCGCTCTATCTATCTGTTTCCTCATCTAGGAAATGGAAGTAATAGTAAAGTCTCTGTTATAGATTTCTAATGGGAATGAAATGGTACAGTATTTGTGAACACAGTACAGTCCCTGGCACGTATTCGGGGCTCTGTAAACATTAATTCCTATTATACATGCTGAATGACGACTTAATCTGTATACCAGTCAAACTTCTGCTGTCTGACTAGACTAAGTTTAGGGGAACAAGGGAAAATTCTCATCCCAAGCCTCCCTTCCCCAATAGAAATGAATCCTGTTGTTAGAATACAGTTAAGAGTCTATAAACTCCAAATTTATGTACTTCAGTAAAATGTCCGTTCACTTGAGTTTAAGTGGCACCCAGAATGTAGTCTTTTAGTTTGGCTGTGATTCCAGTAAGATCCTTAGATTTAGTAGATTGGCTGTCTTCCTTTCTCCCTCCAGAATCCAAGCTCTTGCTTCCTTTGTCTCCTTGCCTCTCTCCTAGTGCTGGTATCATTTAACCTTCCCATCTTACCACCTGTAACCTCCTTTCAATCTGACGTGAGCCTCCCTTTCATTGCCTTAGTATCTTCTTAATCTCCAACACTGTCCTGAGCCGGGTACAACCTGGGTCTCTCCTTTATGCATCATTTCCTTTGCTGTCCTTCCTGGTGGCATCTGTGCTTTCTCTCCAGCTCCACATATGGAAACGTTGAGGTGTAAAGAGCCTATGGTGAGCACCGCAACTCCCATTGCTGCTTTCCAGCTT
This sequence comes from Enhydra lutris kenyoni, assembly GCF_002288905.1. Lineage (NCBI taxonomy): Eukaryota > Metazoa > Chordata > Mammalia > Carnivora > Mustelidae > Enhydra > Enhydra lutris. The sequence continues at coordinate 535,732 of NW_019154133.1, read as the reverse complement.
TTTAGGCTAACCACTACCACAGCCACAGCCCTCCCCGTGGCTAATGCTCTCTCTGGGTGCTGTTTTATTTATTCTTGTGACCCTCTTATAAATTCATGAACAACTTTGCTTTATGCCTCATAGTATTCCCATTCACCATAATTGATGCCATCCCTAGAGTCTCTTACACTTCTTTGACCCCTTTAGTATCAGTGTCCGTTAACTCCCGTCTGCCTTAGCAAACTCACTCTGTCATCATTGCTGAATTTGCTTCCGTTGTTTTGTCTGGAATTCACTGTCCAATCCTTTTAACTCCTTTACCCTGTTCTGCTCCTATACTTCAGTCCTGCCTTAATATAATAATTTACTTTTCTAGTCCCATAGCAAGAGGCCCATTAGAACCACTAACACAAATTTATGATGTTAACTTTTACATGAGCTTCAAGAAGTTTCTTGTCTAATTTTGCGAAAGAGCAAGCAATTTTCAACTTTCCTCTCCAGTTAATTATCAAACTTAATATCTTATCCTGACTCCACTGGACCATTGTCACTCCAAATGATCTCTGGAAACTTGATTGGCTGAACAATGGGATCTAATGGCAGCTTCAGTTGTTAGGGAGCAAGGAGTGTGTGTGTGTGCGCGCACACACGTCTGTGTATGTGTGGTGCTTGTCAACAGTTGACAGAACTTGAGGTGACAGTTAATCTGGGTTTGGTTGCTACCATTGCAACATCCATGCACCACCACTTGGGGCATTGGAAATAGGAAAAACCCGTATGTATATTATCCAAAGTATAAAGAAAGCCAGGATAACAGTAGATCCTTTTATTTCACCTTTGGGTGAAAATCTTTCCAAATATCTCCTTGAACTGAGATCCAGGGACATTTTACTAATTTTAAAGGACCACTTAGTAAGATGAAAAGCAAAAGAGGAATATCACCTCAGAAATTCAAAATAGAAAAGAGCAAATTAGTACATGGAGAAGACTGAGTGTTAAAAAGCATTTTCACACAATGCCATATGTTATTTGCTTTAGCCACTGGGATAACCTCTCAAAGAGATTTCCATCTTTTGGCCTCAGGCCCTCCAGTCTCCTCTCGCGGAGCCAAGTCATCTTTGAATGGAGCAGAACTGACCATGCCATGTCCCCACTGTACTTGATCTGGGAGTGGCTCTCTCCAATGTAAACTTGCTGAGCAGCATCTGGGCAACTGGAAAAAATGATGATTTCTGGAATGCATTCTACAAATTTAGATACTGAGCTTGCCCCCATTGTTTGCATTTTAGTTGAACGCTCTGTGTTTCCCTATTGGCTGCTGCTCCAAAAATCACATTTGAGATAACACGGACCTACAGAACTATGTCCAGTGTAATTACACAAAAGACCTTTCACGTTCAATTTTTTCTGCTGTCTGCTCTGACCTGTCCTGTGCTTCAGCTCTGTTTATTACTTGTCCTCCCAGATCCCTCTCTATTTTGTATGTACGTATACATATGTGTACATACACATACACACATAAAGCAGTTCAATGTATTTAAGTTTATATTGACATTATTTTACTAATGAAGAGTTCTGTAGAATATATAAATTCTCAGTTTATTAATGATAGCCTCTTAATTCTTTCAACATCCTTTTCCTTCCCAAAGCTAATGGCAGACTAAAAAGATATTCAGGTGGCCAGATGGTCATTGATCTTAAGGGCTTTTGATCCTGTATTCATAAAATTTCCATCCCTTTTAAGGAGTCTCACACGTGTCTTGGCTTCATTCTAACATGGGCTTTGAAAAATGGTTTCAGTTCATATTTAGAGTTTAGATGATTTACATTCTTTTGTCTTTTTTAGAATACAGCTGGTCAGAAACAGCTCATGGTTAAACGAAATCTTACAGAGTTCTTGTTCTAAATGGATTTAGTCAGCCTTAATTCATTAAAGATTTATCTTCTTCCTTGACCTTTTGTCAGTGTCTTTTCCTATTGCTTCCAGAAATTAAATTAGAAATTTTACTGTCATATCTCTATCATCCTCTGTCCTTTATTTGCTCACACATACAGGCTCACATGCACACACATACACATGGAGACACACGTGCAATCTTTTCATGAGATGAAGGAACTCAGAAGGAAAACATATAAATGGGAATACTTTTTATAACATAATTACCAGGGGGCCCTCTACCTTAAATCTCCTCATTTATCGGACAAACTAGAAGTTAAATGTGAAAGAAATTAGGTGTTACTTAAGGCCTATGAATATACTGCAATTTATAGTTCATAAACCACCTTTAAGTTAGGAGAGGCAAACACTATTTTAACAGAGAAATTGCTTGTTGTTCAATTTTTCTTCTTTTATGCATTCTCTTGGACTTATTTTCAGAGGAAAGATTTACACTTTTTTTTCCTGTTTGTTTTAAGGTAATTTATGGCCACTTTTCCTTATCCGGAGAAAGCCAAGCAAAGCGAAACAAAACCAGAACTCTTTCTGATAGGAAAACACAGAGTTCCTGAGTGAGAGGTGTAAGGAAGGGGCAAGAGGAAGCATATTCTATGGTTTAATGCTCCAGGCTTATAAAAGCATGGTGTTGGAATGGTAATTGGATTTCTGAGCATTGCTTTGGAGAATAGACTGCTTAAATCATTGGAAAGGAAATCATTGCAGAAAAGAAGCAGTGAAGAATTGCACAGGCTGTTTGAGTACTTACAAAATAAGAATAACTTAAGGAACAATGAAGAACCGGTTTAGTGCTGTTGAGATTTGACATCTTTAAAAACCTGATATTGTAGCTGTAGTTTTGATCTTTATTCTTTTGTTGAATAAAGTCCCAATGCATTTTGGACCAGTATCTTAAATGAGGACTGAAATAAATGAGACCTTTTAAATGCTTTTAGAGAAAAAAAGAGAACAACATTTTCCCCCAAAGGCTACATTATACTTCTGTAGGGAAAATAGATGTGGACAGGTATGCATCTCTATTTTTAGTTTGTTTCCCATATGTACTTGTAAGGCAGTCCAATTGACAGTCTTAAATGTGAGAAGATTCTTATGTCCCCAAAGTTTCTTATAAATAGAGTGGCTGGTGCACAGTAATCATGTAAACAATATTTTGATGTGGTAGGAGAGGCTTACAGATCTGAGGTTGGGGAATGTTGGCCAGCAGCCTCTTAAAATCTCCAGCTAAATTTCCCATAAAAATTGTTTTAAATAAAACATTGCATTTGCAGGGCAGCTAGGTGGCTCAGTGGGTTAAGCCTCTGCCTTCGGCTCAGGTCATGATCTCAGGGTCCTGGTATCGAGCCCCGCATCAGGCTCTCTGCTTGACGGGGAGCCTGTTTCCCCCTTTCTCTCTGCCTGCCTCTCTGCCTACTTCTGATCTCTCTCTCTGTCAAATAAATAAATAAAATCTTTTAAAAAACAAAACAAAAAACAAACAAACAAAAAAAACACATTGCATTTGGTAGGAAAATAGATATTAAGGCATGTGCTCTAGCCTTCTTTTCAACAGTAAGTATCCACTATTCCTGTATGTCATGAATATGGTCAAAATTATTACCTCTGGGTTAATAACATATATTGCTCTTGCCCCAAATCTTAACATTTTGCTCTAAAAAAGCAGAAAGAAACAACAAAAGATAGAACATAGATTTCTAAGAGAGTTCACTAAACAAATTCCCCCATTTCTCATGGAGTTTTACAACATAGATTTCCACTTACCCTTGTTAATTTGCCACAGAAGAAACATTTGTTGAGTGCATTCTTTGTGCTAGACAGTTTGCTAGTTACCTTAATCATATATTTAATGTGTTCTACACAATAACCTTTTCCTTATTTTTATAGTGAGAGAATGGAAAACCCAGATAGCAATAAAATTTTCCCAGGAACACAGTAGCCAGGACTTCAATCTCGCTCTGTATGACTCAAAATCTTTTCTTTCCCTCTGTCATGCAGTCATATGTTTTAAGCATTAGTTATGTTTGAAAACAATTTTGTCTTTGGGGAATAGTAGTTGCTTTCTGGAGATTCTTTTTATTTCTGTACTCTGTTGTTAAGTTCAAATGCAAATGAACTCTTCTTTTTGTTCAAAGAAAGAAAGTCACTCTTACAAAGTGGTAATACGCAAGGACTGGAAAATCATTCTTATTCTCCACCTGAGACCTGGGTTTTTACAGAGATAAGAAGAACCACTGTGAGAAGACCAGTGTGTGTCAGGGATTTACTCTAGGGTAAAATACTTGAAATGATGAAATGATTTTCAGAAAGCAAATTTTAGAAATTAAAAACTTTATGTTTCTATGAATTGTCATTCCAGGTCAGGGTTTTAGGGCCTAAGAAACCAACATTAAAGAGGTCCCCATTTGAAGCAAACATTCAAATACAGTTTTCTCTTCTTCCCAGAGGATATGCCTGTGCTTCCTTTTATCAAAAAAATATTTGACGGGGCACCTGGATGGCTCTGTTGGTTAAGGGGCTGCCTTTGGCTCAAGTCATGATCTCATGATCCTGGAGTTGAGCCCCACATGGGGTTCTCTGCTCAACAGGGAGCCTGCTACTCCCTCTTCTGCTCCCTTGCTTGTACTCTCTCTCTGTGTGTCAAATAAATAAATAAAATCTTAAAAAAATATATTCTGAGGTTATAAAATAAAAATAATTGACTGTGGGAAAAGCCATGTTAACACAAGACATGAATGTCCTTTTTAAAATAAAATTATGAATAGCTGTTTTTGAATTTTTTAATATTGCAAGCATTAAAAAATTTCCTCACTAGATAGATTCAGAATAAATGAGTAAAAATATGTAAATTGCTTGCTAACTTTCAAAGCAGATTATGGTGATGAGGAAAATGTTCCTCTAATGTAACCTTTTATAACTGGGGTTAATTTTGCTTCTTTCTTACTGTCTCCTGAGATGAGACAGTGCCTGCCACACCATCCCAACACACAACAGCAGATAGAGTGTGGGCTCCAGAGTCACTCAGCTGGGTTCCATATATCTCACTTACTTCCTACGTGACGTTAGGCCGTCATTTACCCTCCCTGAGTATGAGTTTCTCTTCTGTTAAGTAGGGCATTAACACTCAGCTCATAAAAATTACCGGGAGAATTAGGGGACGAGTGTAGTAATGTAATAATGGTAGCTGGCTTGTACGAAGTACTTAATGTGTCCACAGTCCTCTCATCTTTACTGGCATTGGAAGCCTGTAGTCATCACAGAGGCCTTATAAGGTATGTCTATACAGCCACTCCCTTTATAGAGGAGAAAGCTGATGGGCAAGGGGGGAGGTCCCAAAGCAAAGAAGTGTTAGAACCAGTGTTGGAAGCCAGGCTTTGGTTTGGTTCCACAAATCCAAGTACTGTATACACATGACTAATATAGTATTGATGCCCACCACCTACCACACACCAAATTTCTTTAAAAATCAATCTACCTAAAAATAAATAAATAAATAAATATCTACCTAGCTAGCTAACTATAGCTAACTACGTGTTGAATTATGTCTCCCAAAATGATATGTTGAAATCCTAACTCCCAGTACCTCAGAGTGTGACCTTATTTGGGAATAAGGTCACTGAAGATAAATTTAGTTACAGTGAGGTCATAGTGGATTAGAGCAGACCCCTAATCAAGTAAGACTGTCTTTTTTTTTACTGTTGTTATTGTTTTAAGATTTAGTTTTTTATTTGAGAGAGAGAGAGACAGAGAGAACACAGGACACGGGGGAGGGACAGAGGAAGAGGGAATCTCAAGCAGACTCCTTCCTGTGTGTGGGGCCTAATGCAGGGCTCAATCTCCTGACCCTGAGAACACAACCCGAGCTGAAACTAAGAGTCAGACGCTTGACTGACTGAGCCACCCAGGTACCCCAAATTTGACGGTTCTTGGGAAGATGATGTGAACATACAAAGGAACATACCCTGTGGGGGGTGAAGACTGAGATGGAGTTACACAGTTGTAAGCAAAGGAGCACCCAAGATTGTGAGTCACCCCCCAATGCCAAAAAGAGACTCAGGCTCAGAGGGAGAATGGCCCTGCTGACATGTTGGTTTCAGACTTTTAACCTCCAGAACCGAGACCATAAATTTCTGTTGTTTTAAGCCACCCTAGATTGTTAGATTGTGTTTTTTTTTTTCCTTATGGTAATTTCAGGAAACTAATATACTTACATAATATTTGCATAAAACTGAGAGTAAAATGTAAATGTATATTAATAATCAATAAATGTCTGTTTTTACCTTTTTATAGGTTGGTGTAGTTTAGGAATCTGTGCTTATGGATATCTTTCCAAAATAAACTCTTCCTATGTATCATTTTCTAAAGTTAAAAATCTATAAAACCTTGGAGTTCTTGTATACTCCATCAAGAGACAGATATATATCTCTGTAGACACAGGTGTTTCTTTTCCTTTCAGCCAAGTAGCAAATGTACCCAGAACTTACCATTCATAATTCCTCCAGCCCTTATAATTGATAGCAGTCGCATGAGCACTTAGGTCTGTAACTGCAGCGTAGTATTTATTTTTATTTCATATATGTTACTTTCTTTCAGCATTTAGGTCATAAATTCTTAGAGCAAAGGGATTATATTTCATACCTTTGTAAAATACATAACACCTAACAAAGGATGATGTTTACACAGGGCGTATTTTTTATATATAAGTTTTATATCGTGACAATGATAGTAACTATTTTTTCAATCCGTGGTATTCAGATCAGATATTTGTAGGTGGGGACCTCCATTGTTCAGCTTAATGGCGTCTTCTGTTCTCAAGAACATTGCAGGAAGGTGTATTAGTTTGCTAGGGCTGCCATAACAAACTACCAGAGTGGTGTGGCTTAAAGCAACAGAAATTTACTGCCTCCCATTTCTGGAGGCTTGAACTCTGAGATCAGCATGTTGGCAGAAGGAATGGTTTTTTTCTTTTTCTGAGGCCTCTCTGCTTGGCTGATAGATGAGCAACTTCTGTGTTTTTGCATTTCCTCTTTGTATAAGGACACCGATCCTGTTGGATTAGGACCCATCCTAATGACCTCATTTCAACTTCATTACTTCTATGAAGACCCGATCTCTATAGGTAGTAGCACTGTGAGGTTCTGGGAGTTAAGTCTTTAACATATGAATGGGGGGCACCATTCAGCCCTAAACAGGGCACATGAAAAAGCTTATGTCTGTACCGATTTTTAGCTGAGGACCTAGAGAAGTAGAAAGCCCTGTGAAATATTTGAATATAGGATCTATATGGGTAGCTATCACTTTTCTTTAAAAATGTATGTATCAGAGGTGACTGCGTGGCTCAGTGGGTTAAAGCCTCTGCCTTCAGCTCAGGTCATGATCCCAGGGTCCTGGGATCGAGCCCCACATCAGGCTCTCTGCTCGGCGGGGGGCCTGCTTCCTTCTCTCTCTCTGCCTGCCTCTCTGCCTACTTGTGATCTCTGTCAATAAATAAATAAAATCTTTTTTAAAAAATTAAATAAAAATAAAAATGAATGTATCATTCTAATAGGACTCCAAGTATATTAGCAATAGAATGGTTTCTGAACCTGGTAGTTTTATTGGGGTAAGTAGAGAACACATATACCTATTTGAGAGATTTGTGGTTTGAGATTTTGTTTTTGTTATTTTGTTTTGAAACACCTGACCAAACTGGCAATATTTGCCAGCTGTTTTGACTTCACAGAGGTAATCTCCATTATTTCAAGGAATAATATTTAGAAAGTAGTGAATGGGAAGGAGATGAACTGATATTCCACACACACTAATCCAACTATTCCAGGAATAGGACATGATCTGTTCAATTGCCCCAATCAGATCTTACATGGAATGAAAATGCATTAGTCTCTTAAAGGATGCACCGTCCCCATCTGAGGGACTTTGAAGAGTAAGAACAGCTAGTGTGAAAAAGAAAGCTTTTACATTCTTTGACACTTAGGTTTCTGTGATTCCAGGAATCTGTGATTATTTCTCTCTGTACTAAAGCTTAGTAGCCTGCACAGATATTAGAATTCATAGCTATGTGTAACTCAAAGTTATTTCTGTATGTGAGAAGGGATGTGATTCTCTTCTCTAAAAAATATCTAGTATAGACATAACATTATCATTCTTTTAGTGGGTAGAGATGTTACAAGTCTTGGATGAAAAATTTTTCTCAAAGTGCAGATTTAGGGTACTAAGTATATTGATTCCCATGAGACATTATCTGAATAAAAAAATATTTAAATAATCTTTTGTAGTTTTCAGAATTTTCAGAGCAAAATCTCTTATTTAGAAGGCACTTTGTAATTGACTCCAGATACATACATGAATATAACTAAATTAGTCATGCGCTGTAATTATTTTTACTACCCATAAGATTGGGTCATATGAGGGCACCTGGGTAGCTCAGTTGGTTAAGCGTCTGCCTTTGGCTCATGTCATGACCCCAGGGTCCTGGGATCGAGTCCCACATCAGGCTCCTTGCTCAGCAGGGAGTCTGCTTCTCCCTCTCCCTCTGCCCCTCCCCACCCCAGCTCATTTTCTCTCTCTCATAAATAAATGAATTCTTTAAAAAAAAGAGATTGGGTTATGTGAGGTGCTTTACTTAATTTTTTTCTATTTTCATCTCAACATACCGTAGACCCTACATTTTCTTTGTTCCCCAGGAATTGGATATTCAGGACAATGGGCAATCTCTACCATACTCACCAGAGAGACTGAGGCCAACTTGTCTTTCCCGAAACCTATTAGCCCTTATCCCTAGAACAGGTCTTTTCTTTCATTCCTGAAAACAAGGCACTGAACTGTGTTTTCAGTCCAGAATCTAGTCTTTTCTACTTCTTCTTGGCCTAGTATCCCCTAGACTCACTCCCTTAGAGCTGTCCTTCTCATGGAGATATAGGATTGGATAGAAAGGATGCTTCCTTCTCTGAAGTGTGGGTAAATATTGCCCTTCCAGCCATAATAGGAGTTGCTTTTATTCCAACTTGTTCCCTTTTCTCTGATATGCCTTCCACCTTGTCCTGGTAGGGATGTCCCTGTTTATATGGCATAGGGGATGTGTCTAGATGTTGCCAACTTGATTAAATGCTAATTTCAAGTCTATGTTGCATACAGTAGGAGCAGTTGCACAATGATACAAGACTTTCTCAATGTGTATGTTGATGTAAATGTTGTTTTAGCTTGTTTTTCTATGTCCTTTCTGAGGAGTTCTTGTTCCTATATGCTACTGGTGTCATCTTGAGTTCTGATTTCAGGATTTTTCTTTCTGCATCCATGGAAGCTAGATTGTGACAGATATTTTGTTGTTTTTCATATATGTAATTTTATTTTGATCATAGTTTCCATTTGACTTATGTTTATGATTTTAATAATTAAAACACAGTCACACATGACTATGCTAGTATTTTCTTCAGCCATATTTAATGACTTGTCAGATTCTAATGGTCACATTTAAGATAAATGTCTTTCAAAATGTGTTAATATTTGGATTTCTTTGCAATTAAAAAAATCATTTGATTGGCTATGTGGGATTTATACCAGATAATCCTTCACTTATGTATACCTTCATTTATGTATACTGAATTTCAAGCTTTTTAAAGTAATGTAATACATAGTGAAATGAGCATTCATAATTACTTCCAGAAACAAATTTTAAATCAGTACAATAATGTAATAGAATTACTGTTAGCTCATAGTACCTCCAAGTTATATCATTTTATATTTGTAAATCATAATTAAGGTAAAATGTAGTAACTTACTCTGAGATTTTATGAGACAGAGAATGCTTACATCATATCATATATAAATGATTTTCGATATTAGAGTTTTTGATAGGTAATCATTTGGAGTATTTATTTGGCCAACACTAGTGATGTTTATTCTCATAACTTTGTATGCATACTTTCTTCAAGGATCAAAAAAAAAAAGTTTCTGTTAATGGTCACAGTAATCTATCTTATGATGTCTAAAATTCTGACATGTCCTTTCTTTGAGAGAGACAGGATAGTGGGGTGATGAATAGGAAGAGCCTGAGTTTGAATTCTTGTTTTTTAAAACTTCAGTGTCTTCTGAGAAAAGGAGATAAAAAGTGTCAAGTCCAGACAGGATTGTTTGGGAGGGATTGAGTAATCCAGTTGGTAGGAGTGCTCAGAATACTGATGCCATCGTTGGCCCTCCATCCTCTTCATGTCCACACAGTGACCTCCCTCTGGGCTACCAGCTCCAGGCCCCGGGGAGGTATATGTATGCTCCGAACGGAATGCTGGGAGGCTTGTTCTGATCTTCCCTCTGGCACACAGATGGCTCCTCTTTAGATAAATACCCTTACCTCTGTAAAATCTGTGGGTTAAGCCCTGGGCTTTGCAGAAGATAGCTGCATGGCCCTTGGATCTTCTGTTCATCCCATCCCCCATCAGGAAATTGCCCTGAATGAAACTGTGTAAGTGGTTTGGCGTGGCTTGCTTTGTGTTTCAGGCTCAAAGCGTCTTTTCAGTTTGAAGGAAGGATACTTGGTTGTCCCTCTTCCACCTTCTGACAGTCCAACATGGCAGGCTACTCTCCTCATGACTTTGCTGTATTCGCCAGCCCCTGGCAAACACAGATCAGTTTTCTGGCCCTGTAGTTTTACCTTTGCAAGAATGTCATCTGAATATAAATGTAACTGTACGTAATCTTTTTTAAGTCTTGCTTCTTCTTTCACTTAGCATTTGAGATTCAGTCATTTCATTCCATGTATCCAGAATCCCTTCCTTTTTACGCTGAGTAGTATTCCGCTGTATGGATATGCCATAGTCTGTTTGTCCATTCCTGATTGAGGGATATTTGTGGTTTTTTCCAGTTTTGGGCAGTTATGAACAAAGGCACTATAAATATCTATGTATAAGCTTTTAGGTTTCATTGAACTTGCTTGAATCTCTAAGAGTGGGGTGATTGGGTCATATGGTGAGTGTATGTTAAAAGAATTTTAAAAAACACTATTTTCTAAAGTACTTTTACCATTTTGCATTCTCACCAGAAATGAGAGTTTCAGTTGTTCCACATTTTTATCATCAACTTAGTATTATCAGGATTTTGTCTGTTTATCTGCTTTGCAATTCAAATAGTTATGTAAGTGTTGATTTTTTTTAAATAAGAAAAAATTATTTTTTTCTTCAAGCATATGAAAGTATAAAACAGTTTTCAAACTAACTTGGAATTATAAGTTTGTACTTATTTTTGTCTTAAGAAAATTTTATATTTTCTCCTTTACTTCAGACTTTTCAGGGGGAGAAGCTTTGTTTAATTTCATTTTCTTTGGGTTTCCTAAGGTACTATGAGGTCTCTGAAGATTTAAAATTTTATAAGAAATGTTCCTGCCTTCAAGTTGCTCATAATTTATCAGAATTGGTGAGGTGGACCCTGAATACAGGTCTAGGTGTACTTAGGACAGAGGCCATAGTCCATTCTGGCAGTTGAATGAGTGAATTAGGTTAATTAGTCAATACCGTTTGACCAATTGCTGTGATGTTTATGACAATACAGATGAGGACTGAAAGCTCAGATTTGGGGATTCAAAATTACCTTCATTTTTAAAAAATTAACTATAATGTATTATGTGTCCCAGGGGTACAGGTCTGTGTTTCATCAATCTTACACAGTTCACAGCACTCACCATAGGACATACCCTCCCCATCCATCACCCAGCCGTCCTACCCCTGCCTCCCACCCCCCAGCAACACTCAATTTGTTTCCTGAGATTAAGAGTCTCTTATGGTTTGTCTCCCTCTCTAGTTTCATCTTGTCTCATTTTTCCCTCCCTTCCCCTCTGATCCTCTTGTCTTGTTTCTCAGTTTCTTCATATCAGTGAGATCATGGGATAATTGTCTTTCTCTGATTGGCTTATTTTCCTTAGCATAATACCCTCTAGTTCCATCCAAAATTACCTTCATTTTTGAATGAACTGCAATAATATATATCCTTTTCCAGTTTGTTTTAGAACCCTTAAACATGGACTGTCATAGATTCAAATCTATGGAGTAGGGAGAATGGTGAGCTGCAGAAGAATAGAAAAACTGAGAAAAGAGAAAAAGAGCAGTGCACTGATAAAACCTTAGATCTTTGCCATTTCAAGTTGGGAAATTCTTTCAAATTATGATTTATTTAAGTATCAATATTAATAGGAACTTCAGTGGTTTAACTAAATTCAAAAATTAAAAGTTTTCTGTTATTTTCTTTGAATGTCTTCTAATTTGGGCCCCCACCTCACACTGGCTCTCACATTTCACACTCCCTGATAAGCACTGGGGCCTTTTCGGGATAAATGGGTTTTCACTTGTGACAATTGTCCTTAAAGTGTTCTTGTCTTTAAAATTGTCCTGTGGTCATTTGTGTGGATTCTTAAAATGCTAAGCATAGGGGCGCCTGGGTGGCTCAGTGGGTTAAGCCGCTGCCTTCGGCTCAGGTCATGATCCCAGGGTCCTGGGATCGAGTCCCGCATCGGACTCGCTGCTCAGCAGGGAGCCTGCTTCCCTTCCTCTCTCTCTGCCTGCCTCTCTGCCTACTTGTGATCTCTCTCTGTCAAATAAATAAATAAAATCTTTAAAAAAAATGCTAAGCATAAATAGCAATTTCCAATTAGCTTTGAAAATTCTTGTCTGAGACAAAGTATATCCAGATGTTTTTCTCATAGCCGGATACAAGTATGTGCTTCTCTGACCACCACTTAAAAAGGAACTGAACATAAACATTAAGTAAAAATATGAGGGAAAAAAATTGCTTTATAAAACACAAGCTATTTTCAACAAAAGGGGATATCACTGAATGTGTAGACATTCTCAGCAAAAAGGTGAAAAGAAAGAAAAGCAGGAAAAGCTATGAAAATGCATTTGAGAAGTTTGTTACTTATGTGGTTTTAGTTACCACACTCCTCTAAAATTTCAATTTTCTTTCGAGACCCATTTTTTGTATAAATATGAAAGAAGGTTATAAATATCCATCATTGTGATGACATAGCTGAATTTAAGTGATAAACTCTTTTATGGATACTCTGCTTTTAAATTAGGATCAGTTTATTTTAGCACTTGCAATCTGATTCTAATTAAATGCTTCAAATTTAAATGCTGCATATAGAATCTATTTTCCTCAGTTACCAAAACCTTTATAGGGCTTGTATTAGTTGTTCTTTGCTTTATTACTCACATGAAGGCATTTCTGCTCGCCTTCTACAATCAACAGCTAGAAAAAGCCCTGAGGACACAAAACTGAGTAAGATCCTGTTCCTAACTCCTGGGTGCTTAACTGTCAAAGGTGGAATAGTTTCAAGGGGGAGCTCCTACGGAAGGAGAGGGACAGAAGTTAACTTGGTAATTTCTGGGCTTCATTGACAAGAATAGGAAACCAGTCCTGTCCTGGAAAACAGCATTTGCAGAGGCAAGGAAGTGCTGAGCTACATGCTTGCATGTAGTTGGGGAAGTGGGTATCCTATGCATGTCGTTGCATTGCAAAGATCAAGGCGGGAATCACAGAAAGCAGCCAGAGTGTGGTCATTTGAAAGAACTTGGAAGTCACGCTACTGACATACCTATGTACCTACTGCTTACTGAGTGGGAGTCATCCTATACTGAACCAGTGTATAGTACTTGGGTTTGTAGAGTCAAAATGCCTGGCTTCCAGCACTGTTCTGATGCTCCTCTGCTGTGTGACCTTCCCTTTTACTCATCAATTTCCTCATCTTTAAAGGGAGATGGCCGTACAACATACTTTAGAAGGCTGCTGTGAGGGGTAATTATATGACTGCCTATAACGATGAGAAGATCACGGACATGTTGTTAAGTAGTGTTAGTACATGCCTGCTAACATCCTTACATTATAGGCCGACTTGGGAGATACTGGGTCTTCAGTTCCCAACCACGACAATAAATCAAATATTAAAATAAAATGACTCAAAAGAATTTTTTAGTTTTCCAGTGATATTAAAGTTGCGTTTATTTTATACTGCAGCTTATTAAATATGCAACAGCATTATGTCTTAAAAAAAAAAACAATGTGCAGTCCTTAATTTAAAAATACCTCCAGGCACCTAGGTGGTGCCAGCAGTTAAGCAGCCGACTCTCTGTTTTCTGAGTGACTTCTTGGCTCAGGTCTTGATCTCAGAATCCTGAAATGGAGTGCCCGTGCCCACCCCTACCCCAGACCCACCCCATCAGGCTCCTCACTCAGTGCATAGTCTGCTTCAGGTTCTCTCTCCCTCTGCCTCTCCTGCTTGTGAGTGCTCTCTCTCTAAAATAAATACATCTTGAATAAATAAATAAATAAAATAAAAACACCTTATTGCTAAAAAGTGCTAACTGTCATCTGAGCTTTTAGCAAGTCATAATCTTTTCGCAGAACCTTGCCTCAGTGTTGATAGCTCCTATCTGATTAAGGTACTGGTTGCTGAAGGTTGGGGTGGCTGTGGTCATTTCTTAAAATAGACAACAACGAAGTTTGCTGCATCTATTGACTCTTCCTTTCACTTGAACACTTAGAGGCCATTATAACATTATTAATTGATCTGATTTCAATAGTGTTGTGTCTCAGGGAACAGGGAGACCCGAAAAAAGGAAGAGAGACGAGAACCGCTAGTCAGTGAAACAGTAAGGACACACACACTTACGACTAAGTTTGCCATCTTTGATGGGTGCAGTTTGTGACACCCCAAAACAATTACAATAGTAAAATCAAAGATCATTAATCACAGAAGCACCATAACAAATATAATAATGAAAAACCTTGAAATATTGTAAGAATTACCAAAGCATGACACAGACACAAAATAAACTAATGTTTTGGGAAAAATGACGCTGACAGATTTGCTCAACTCAGGGTTGCAACAAACCTTCCATTTGTTAAAAATAAAGAAAAACAAAAACAAAACACAATATCTGCGAAGCACAATAAAGTACAATACAATAAGGATGACTGTATTACACCGGTTAGTTAATTCTCCCTTCAATTTTTATGAGATGGATATTAAACCCCACTTCCCAGAAAAGAAACTCATACATAGAGAGGTTAACTGACAAGCCTAAGAGCGCATAGGAAGCAAATGGTACCACACAACAAAGCACCATTAGAGGATCTTCTACAATAAGGAAATAACTTCAAGGAATATTGCCTCTGTGACTCTATGAATTGAGGAATCATTAATGCTAGTTAGGTAAAAAGCCCAAAATGAAGACAAAAACAACTAGCATGTCCTGGGTTTTTTATTTTCAGTTAATGTTTGGGAACTCACCTCTCATAACCCAAGGCCTCCATCTGATCCATCAATGATCAGAGCAGCTGGTTGTTTGCCTTGTGATGAAACATGGACTGAGAATCTCATCAGAGATGAAGATCTTAGGATATAGGAGTTTCATGCACATTCATTCATGTCTGCATGTAACACTCTTTGTTACCTGCTAGAAAAGAGTGGGTGCCCAGGCCATGCTCTGTGATCACAACTTCCCAGGCCAACATTGAGCCAAGTAGGCTTAATTCCCTAATAGTTGATTCTTTGGACAGCGAATGTCTTCCTTTGGAAAAAAAAAAGAATTTTTTTTTTTTTTTTAGTTACACAACTCCTGTGCTTTGCTTTAATTTTCCCACTTTTGTTACTGGCATAGATATAAAAAGTGCTTTACTTTCCTCTTCATTCTAGCCTATAAATAAGATAAAATAAGTTGACAATGAATAGCAATCTCCAATGCCAGCAAATTGGTAAAGTATGCTGAGGATAGTGATGAATTGGGGAAAATATGCCACACCTAAGTGACCATGCTATGTAGTTCTGATTCATTGCGGACAGCGAGGAACTAATATTTTCATTTTTTCAGTTTTGCAACAGAAGCTAGAGGAGTAGAATTTTGTGTTTTATCTTATTTATCTTTCTGTGGGTAAGTAATTAAAATAAAAAAATATGAAGCAAAACACCATGTGAACCAATAATATGTGATCCAGCCAAGACAAACACGTTGACTTTTGGGCACCTGCTTCTAGATAAGGAGTGCCAGGAAGGAGAAATGATAGATTTGTATTCTGGATAGACAATTCTAGCAGACCCACTTGTCTACTTGTGTTATCTTCCCAGAGGTTGTAGTGAAACTTGAAAGAAGATGAGATTTCTAGAGACATAAATAAAGTGGGATGATCAGGGAGTCCATGGTTGAACCCTGGGCAGAACCAATCATCAGAGAAGAACCAATGGAAGAAACAGAAGGAATCAACAGAGAAGAGAAATAGGTGTAAGAAGGAAGAGGCATCAATAAGCCTCAAAAAGATCTAGTAAAATAAAGACTGAAAAAGTCCTATAGTTTTGGTAGCTTGAGTTTACCGGGAAATTAAAGCAAGGGGTCTTGGTGGAGTGGAAGAATTGTAATGGCCAATGTATGTCAGTCTTTTGGGATGGTCAGATTAGAAAAGAAAGAATGGGTGCCAGAAGTCAGTGAGTAGAAAGCAAATTAAGTAACAGGAAAAGATTTGTTTTTATGAAAGACACTTAAATGTACTTATTATCAGGTATTAATATTTACTCAAAAGGTGGAGGGAAACTGTTTTTTATTAATGATTACCAAATGTCAGTTCCAAATGTTTTCAGGCTATCTCATTAATTCTTACAACTCTGCAAAAAGGTAGCTAAACATCCTTTTGTTATAGATGTTATAGTTTCATGGAAGTTAAGTATCTTTCAGGAAACTACATGATTTGATAATCAGTATTTTTCCTTTTGTTTGCCATGTACCAACAGCTGTTCTACAAAGATTTAAGATAATCTAGAAGGATATTTAGTACCTAATTATGAACCAGGAATAAGTGGCCTGTACTCATTATAGCACGGTACCCAAACAGTGTATTTGAATTTTTAATTTTTGTATTCAAACTGTATTATAGACTTCATTTGCACCCTGAATATCATAGATCTTATTTTATTTGGGAAATAAATCATTAAATGTTATTTTTCTCCTCCTTAGCCAGATAAACTGACATGAAGAGGAGATGACTTCTGATATTTAATATTCATATATATTTTGTTGTCCATAATGGATTATGTTGTAAAATTTATAGTTTCATATTTAGCCAGGATCAAATTACCTTCGTTTCACTTATTTGCAGTGTATTTGAATTAATTGGAAAACATGGGCTCCCTCTTGTGACAAAATCAACAATTTTAAGTGTTCTTTAATGCCAAACTAAATCACACATCTATGTCCCTTTAATTGTTTTCAAATAATATTATATATACAATCATTTAATCATTTAATATTTTCCTTTTCCTGATAATTTTTCTAGTTTTTTGGAAAAGACAAGTCAAATCAATTTTTGATTCTAATATGTGTTTAAACTATAAATAATGCTTTAAATTATGGAATTTCAAAGTTGTGTTGAAAATATCAAAGAAAAGAGGAAAGACCAAATTTAACTTTTGTTCTTTTGTATTTAAATGTACTGTTAGATATTTTTGAAAACTCTTTGGAGAAATTAAATTAGTCCTTCTAATATTTTAATCGGCTGGCACTCCAAGCTATGCACACAATTAACTTTATATTCTGTATGTTCCTCATGCTTGGTAGCTATGCTTGTACTTCTAAAATCCTCTGCAAACTCTGTGTGTCTATTGTTTTTGCATTCCTTAGGGAAGCAGCATGCATATCGAATTATTGAAAATGCCCACAACGAGGCCTAACCAAGAAGGAATAAAAGTCATAGTTACTTTTAAAATGAAATATTATATGCTATATATCTGTGTGCCTGTGTGTGTGTGTGTGTGTGTGTGTGTGTGTGTATGAGAAAGTGTAGTGAAAAGAAAAAAGGGAGGGAGAGAGGGAGAAAGGAAGGAAGGGAGGGAGGGAGGGAGGGAGGGAAGAAGAAAAAAAGAAAAAAGAAAAACACCTTATAGTTATATTTATGGACCTATCTCAGAAAGGTCTCTTAAGGTCATCTGAATAGCAGGCTGTGAATTAAAAGAAAGGGATTTAGTTGTGACTCTGTCTTGAAGTATCTCCATAGCCTTGGGCAAGTCATTTGCCTTCTTGGAATATCTATTTTTTTTTACCTGCATAATAAGGTAATTAGTCTAAATCAGTGCTTTTTGACATATTCTCTGCAGGACCATATCTGTGGGAAATAATGTATTTCCATGGCTCACTTGAGTGTTAATTATTAAGGCTGTCTGTGGAGTGACAGAAGAGGGACTTTGGTGGTGGCAGGGTGTGACTAAAACCTCAGGAGTGAGGGCTGTAAAAGCAGGGCCTCGGATGAGTATGATGTCTGGGAGCTGAGGAGTGCCAGGTAAGGAGCCTTTCCTACTGATGAATAATTAATAAGCTCCTATCCCAGCTTATCACCCATGATTCTGTAAAGACTAAAACCTTTTGGCCACACCGGACTGGTAGTAGGAGAACCAGGACTGGAATTTTACTCTCCCACATATATCATTTTTTTTTTTTATTTCTATAATTCACAGTAGCCTGGTATTTTGCTGGAATCATAAACCATAGGCTGTATTAACTTAAAATTCAAGGCAGAAGCTTTTCTTCCCCCTCCAAGTCCTGTCAGTCTACATTTCCTTGCACAGGCCTCCTTCAGTCATGTATATTACTGGTGTGACTTGGAGGCACTTCAGTCTGCGACTCTAATTGACATATCAGTAACTGTTTTTCATTACCTATGTCACTGGTGTTGCATTTTGCCCCGAGAACTTATATGCCATCTGCCCCTACTCAGAGTGAGCCACGGGCTCCTGCAGGGAGCAGCTGCCACGTTCTTTACCTTCTCTGAACCTACTCTGGTTGTGAAAGCCTCTTGCCTGGATCCTGGCTTCTTTTTTCATTGCTCCTGGGTTTCTCTCTTTTTGAGTGAAACCTGTGTGGATGACTTGCTTAGCCTTTGCGTTTCCTTTTATTTCTGACTCTATATCTGAGAGCGTACACAGGTCCACACTCTGTGGCCCATAGACCAATCTTTCCCTTTACCCAACTTACCCAAGTCTCAATTCACTGGAGAGAGTAGGTAAGTCAAGAAAGAGCAGCAGCAGGGGTTGGCGGTCCCCTGCTCTTTAACATCCTTGTCATTCATCCATTCGTTCCTCAGTTAGACTAATAATATTTATTGAATGACTTCAATGTAGTAATTTGATCTCTTTTGTTCCAAGAAACTTGGTACTACATGAAGACCCTTTGTGAAAAGCTCAGGACAGAGAATTGGTTCAGATTGCTCAGGGAAAAATGAAAAAAAGATGAATATGTCTGTAAGTGTAGACAGCCGGAACCAAAAATGCATGTATGTTTTTGTTCATTCAGGAATGCCTGATACCTGCCTACTATGTGTTGAATACCGTTTTAAGATTTGCAGCAACATGGATGGATCTAGAGGATAGAATGTTAAGTGACATAAGTTAGTCAGAGAAAGACAAATATCATAGGATTTCACTCTTATGTGGCATTTAAGAAATAAAATTTAAGAAACAAAACAAGCACATGATGGGGAAAAAAGAGACAAACCAAAAAAACACTCTTAGCTATGGAGAACAAACTGATGGTTAACAGAGGGGGGATGGTTGGGGGGAATGAGTGAAACTGGGGACTAAGAGTACATTTATGATGAGCACTGAGTAATGCATAGAATTATTGAATCATTATATTGTATACCTGAAATTAATATAACATTGTACATTAACTATACTGGAAGAAAAAGATCCTACCAAGAAAGATGTGAAGGAAATGAGTACATTATAATGCCCATTACATCGTGAGTGGTGGTAGTGGAATATAGAAAATTGAGTGATAAGCAGTAGCAAGAGCCCTCATTCTGTCCAATAGCTTTTGTACAGAGAAGGATTTTGTGTGGCTTAATATGTAAATGTGATTAGACATAAGTAACGAGAGTCAATGTCAATTTTTGTTGTGGTGGTGGTTCAGATAGATAAATTCCAGGGACAGGCTCCATTGATGGAAGGAGGGACCTTCCATTTATTACCAGCTACCCTCCTGCTCAGCCACCCTACTACTACATTGCTTTAGTTACTTATCCTAAGTGTTGGTGTTTGCATGCATGTGGGGCACTGCGTACATATAAATATGGCAGGCAGAGCTTAGAGGTTTTGTGGTTTGGTTGTTGATGTGTTTGACTTGATGAACAAGCAAGTTTCCATTTGGTATTTTAAAATAATGTTAATTAAAAGAAAGATTTATTTATTTATTTATTTATTTATTGCCTCAATTCCGTTTCTGGCTCCTTGCATAGTGCACAATTTGTGAAGAGAGATGATAAGCAACCTGCATACAGGATTATTCACACTCTAGAATTTGTTCTCACCTAACAAAGCACTGCTGGAAGCTGGTTCTTTTTATTCTGCAGTAGGGAAATAACTTCAAAGTATTGTACCTGTGATTCTTTGAATTGGGGAATCCTTGACCCTAGTTAGTAAAAAAAACAAAAACAAAGCAAAACAAAACAAAAAACCAACTGAAGACAAGGAGACCACCTGGCATGCCTTTCCTGAGTCCTGGGGATTTGTCCTCTCAGTCAGGTTTGGGGACTCACTTCTCACAGCCTGAAGCTTCTGTCTGATCCATCAGTGAGCAGGAAAGCTGGTTAGTTGGCGTATGGTGAAACATGGACTAAGAATCTCATCCCAGGTGTGTAAACCTGGAGATTCACAGACCTGTACCCCTGGGGATAAAAATACATTATATGTTTATAAAAAATAAAAAAATAAAGATGGAAAAAAGAAAGATCTTATCACAGATGAAAATCTTAGGATAGGGGAGCTTCGTGTATGTTTACTCAGTCTCTGCATTTAAAAGGTTTTAGAATTGGGCTTGCTACATGGTGGGTGCTGGGGTCATGTAGCTTCTTCCCCTTTCTCTCTGCTTTGCGTTGTCAAAAGACATTCAGAATCTGAAAATCTGTAATGGGCCACTTTTATCTTCAAATGTAATGATAATATGCAAGTTGTCCAGCAGACATGTGATCCAATCCTTTCCAAAGAATGAAAGCAGAATATTAAGCTTGTACCACAGGTCTTGCTTGTGAACAGTTTGATTTTCTTCCTGGTCTTACCGTTTCTATGCTGATTGCAGAATGATCTCCTCTCAGGATATTAAAACATAAGTCCTTAAAGACAGAACTTTGCATTTCCTAAAAGAGGTCTGCATTCCTATCATCTTTCTTTTTGTCTTTAGTCCTTGCTGTTTCGGTTCAGACGGAACAGGATTGCAGGAGATGCGTCCTCTCCCTAATGCAAAACTGGGGGGCTTTGAAGCACTTAGTACCTTCTGCAGCAGAGAAAGACAGGGACTCTGTGTTCCTTGATGGATTCTGGAAAATAAAAGCATATGACCCTCTTTGAGTGCTGCTTGCAAAGCTCTTTCTTATTACTCAAAACCCTTTCCTTTATAGTTGTATTCTGCCTTCTACCATAAATGTCCGCACACGTTCTTTGGCTAAACCCAGGGACTGAGCAAGGGATTTGCTGCTTTTTTTTTTTAAAAGATTTTATTTATCCACTTGACAGACAGAGATCACAAGTAGGCAGAGAGGCAGGCAGAGAGAGAGAGAGAGAGGAGGAAGCAGGCTCCCTGCAGAGCAGAGAGCCCAATGCGGGGCTTGATCCCAGGACCCTGGGATCATGACCTGAGCCGAAGGCAGAGGCTTTTAACCCACTGAGCCACCAAGGCGCCCCGGATTTGCTGCTTTTAACTATTCAGTGCCTTCATGTAGCGGTTCCCAGCCCTGGCTCCCCAACTGTGCCCCACCTGAGAATTTATGATCAGCAACTCAGAACATTAGCTTTTCGAAGCAAAGGTTCAGAACCAATGCATTTTCATGTAGTGGGTGTTTAATAAATTTCAACTCGATTTAAAAGATGGACTGAATTAATTTTAATTTTTTGCTCAAAAATAAACTCTCTCCTTTAATTGATTTGCATTATCAGTTTTATTCTTCCACCTAATCTTTCACATGGGTTCATAATACGAGGAGGCATTGAAGGAAAGGGGCCAAGGATAATATGCTAATATATACAGTTGCCCTTATTTCCTCATTTTTAGCCTTTATTACATTCTAGTGCAAATATTTAAGTACATATCTCTTTTTAGTAGACTGTGTGATCACTGATGCAGGGACCGTATCTTACTCATTTTCATGTCTCAGGACCCAGGCTTGAGTGTGAACTTGCAGAAGCTGTTCGGTAAACAATGAATGAAGGAATTAGAGCATTGTTCATGATTTTGTTTAAAAATGCATATGAAAAATACTCGAAGTATTTTAATTTATACATATAAAGAAGACTTTAGATACTACTCCGGAAAATACCATTTAAAATGATACAGCATAAGTAACTAAATTGGAATTCATTAAAACTAACATCTATAATTTGGTTTCTACGAAGTTTACATATATATTAAGGAATGATGACTAAGAAGATGATTGCTTTTAAAGAACCTGGGAGAACTGGGAAACTTTTGACAGGGGAAATCAGAAATGTGCAGTCCAGTGAAGAATTAAACTTCTGGGAGTAATAATATGGGCTGATGCACTCAATATAGCAGTAATGCCCTCTGAGAAGGATAGGAAATAATTCAGTTCCTTCAGGCTGCATGGAAGCTAAATACAGTATGACAAGAAATAGTAGCAGCACTCATTATGTCTGATTGCTAATTACCCCTTTGAATGATTCAGTTACGCCTGCTACTAGATAATTAGTTTAGTAATTTATGGCTGCAGCGCAAACTAGTATTTTAATTTTCGCAGTACAATTTTCACAATACCTACAGTTCAGATAATATCTTCCTTTTTTATTCAATTTTAAATTGCTTTTTTGAAGGCCTATAAAAGAGCAAAAATCCTTGCATTTTTCCCCCCATGTATTTCACGCAAAAGTTAGGCACTTTATGGAATTTTATTTAACTTTAAACGGCAGGAAAATAACATCTTATGAAGTCCTGTTTCATTATGCTTCATTTTTCCAATTTTGTGAGCAGCAGGGGTAAAAAATTTTAAAGATTCTATCAAGTGACTCAATTTAACAGCTGCCAAATTTCATGTTCCAAAAAGACATTGAGAATTTGATAATCTACCTTCTTCCCTTTTTATGCACTTCTACTCCAAGGATGAGCTCTGTTTATGTGACGTACAAACAAATCGAGAACTGTCCGACCTTAGGAAAATTCTGACGTCATCGCCTCCTTTTCTTATTTGAGTAGATGAGATTAATTCAATTCAAAGAAAATAGAAGTGAGTCACTATGGGTGAATTTTGGCCTTGGACCAGTTCCCTCTTGAATCCACTTGCAGTTCTCCAATATTCCAGCTACTTTGCTGGGTTCTGTGGTAAGATCATGGTTATTGTGTTAAAATATTTGACCATCTTTTATAAGCATTTATGTTTGGTTCAATGTTCCCATCAACCTTTAAGTTATTTCCCAAAATCAGAGAGTAAATCCAGGGATGGGAGAGAGAGAGGGGGAAATGTTGATACCATGGTATGCTAAAAAATTTTCATGATTCCAATACAGTTGGTCTGCAGCCCAGAGGCAACATTGATCAATGAAATTCACATGACAATTTCAGTTTAATCATATTTATTTTGTTCGTGTACATAGTGAACACAACTTGCCAAATTGTTGAGCAATACTATGAATTAAGATTCGACTTAAATAATGCCTTATTTAGATATTGGATTGTGAGACTTGAATTCTGAGTAGCTGATAGAAAAGTTGCCACTTTAAGATCACTGTAATTAAGACTAGATAATTTTTGCAATGAGAGGGAGCATTGAAATGCCGGGAATAACAAAAATTGTTTAATTCCATAAAGTATTTGGTTTTGCCATCCCCAATATATTAAAATGAATGCTTTTCTTATTAGTCGATGCTACCAGACACATTTGCCTTATGGTTAAGAGATTTTAACTAACATCCCAGAATTAAGAATATTTGGCAATTACTTGTTACTCCTTATTGCTTTCCATTTGGTACTTTGTTTTTTTATTGTAATACAATTACAAAATTCCCATGGTTTTTACTTGCCGTACTGTTCTTGTAGCCAATATTTACCAGTGCTGGATCAGTGTTCTAAAGGGCAGCCTGACAGTGTTATTTCAGTGAACATCAGGCTGATGTTTATTACAGGCCGAATCTATGCCCTTTATTGCCAACAGTCTTACTTGAAATATGTGTTCCTTGACCCATTTAATAAATGGTTCCCCATAGATATGGCAGTGCAATTCTTCCTTTTTTCTATAGATGCTTTTTGAAAAAAGTTTCTTACCCATAAGGCAGTCTGTCTAACCATCAAAGCATCATATTGACCTTTCCAACTTTGTTCGGGGTGACAGTTGGCTGGTTGTTGACACTTCTTTTTTTTCCTAAGTTGCTAACTAGGGCTCAAACAGGCTTTTGTGCTGCTAGAAACTGAGGCCCCTTCACTAACTTCAGATTTACTTCATTATCTTCAGATCTGCTTTACTTACCTCAATTCTGTTTATATCCTAAAATAAGATGCAACTGTTATAAAGTATATAAAAGTATCAGTAATACGTCAGAGGCAGATTTTACTGTGATTAGATTGCTGGCAATAATTACGATGCCCAGTATTATATGATCTTTTTGTTCATATGATGAATTTATTTTGGTTCTCTTCCCACTGGTAAGAAATAAATGAAACATTTATTATTAATATAAATATGGTATATTGAAAAAATTAGTTGTTGACAGAACTCTCTGGAAGGAAGATATTATGATATTGAGTTTACATTAGGAGTCTCAGCCAGCTGAATTTTTTTTCAAGAGTTAAAGAAATTTGGGGGCACCTAGGTGGCTCAGTTGGTTAAGCGGCTGCCTTTGGCTCAGGTTATGATCCCAGGGTCCTGGGATCAAGCCCCGCATGGGGCATCCTACTCAGTGGAAAGCCTGCTTCTCCCTCTGCCTGCTGCTCTGCCTACTTGTGCTCTCTCTCTATCTTTCTGTCAAATAAATAAATAAAATTTTTAAGAAAAAAAAAAGTTAAATTTTGCCATGGCTCTCAGAACTGTTTTAGTCACAGAACATTATTCTTTTTGGTGCTGAACTTTTCATATATTTTTCACACTTCTTTCTTGACCTTTATTTTTCTAAATATAAATGTAATAGATCATTAAATACAAATATCAAAAAGGTAGGAAAGTTTCCTTCTTTGCATTTCTGGATAGGTATATACTTATAATTAAGATATTTTTGGATATTTTTCCTCTGAGGAAAAGTTAATCAATTTCCTGATCTTATAAATTTGATTTAAAGGGACCACCTTTATCTGATTTGAGTATATTACTTAAAATAGGTGCAGCGCAGTGTTTCATACTTTGTCTAATCAGAGTTTTTAAATAATTAGATTCATAGAATTTGATACATCTCAGTGCTAAGAATTTTTAATTCCTTGATATGTGATATTACATTACATTACTTTATATGAATAAGTAATATTTTTACACACAGAGAGGTGTGTGTGTGAGGGTGTGTACACATACTTATACAATTAGAATTCTTGACTGTTTACAAGTACAACATCCAGAGGTGCTTGGCAGTTTCCTCAACTAGACTCTTCAGTATAAGCCGCCTCAGACGGGATAACCTATGACCGTAACGCAGGAGAGACCAGTGAATGCGGTCATGGTGATTGGTAAGGAAGCAACATTTTATCATACAGTTTATTTATCTTGTTAAATTTGTTGAGCTTCATACCAAGAAAACATTTCAGGGGTAAGAATATAAACAAGAGCAAGCCAGAGTCCATAACCATGAAGAGTTTAAAAGCTAACAAGAGAGATAAATGAACACATAGTCTGCAAACAGTCAAAACAAGAGACTGCAATCAGAGAAATATACTCGGAGTGCTAAGGCAGCTCAGAGAAAGCAAAGGACAATTAATGTAGTCTTGAACAATTGTCTCAGACTGATGGTGATATTGTCCTTTTTCAGGGCCCCAGTGTCAATGACATGAGCATCTCTCATTCAGAAACAAATTAAGTAAGGCCGCTAGTTTCATTAATATCCTCTCAAATGAATTTCACTGGTCTGAAAAAAATCTTGTGTACATCGGGAGTATGTAGGTATAAGCCGACAAAGAGAACGTTTTAGAGCCTTAAGTGGAAATGAAATTTTGCCTTTCTCTTTGCCAAATCTTGTTCCATTTTATTTATTTGTTTGCTTGGTTTTGCCAAACGCAGGGGTAGACTGATTCAGTCATAGACATAAGACTGGCAGAAGTTATGATTCGGATATAAAATCATGCTTAGGATTAGATACAATAAATGAATTTCACATATTCCCAAAATTCCAATGTCAAAAGTAGCATAATTCTGGTCAGGGCAGGCTGAATGTTTCTACCAGGAACAAAATGAATATACTGTCACGTGAGGGTCCTGTGGGTACCAGCAAGAGAGATCTAGAACTTCTTCCAGGCAGGGGAGACAGTATGGACAGAAGGCTTATCCAGACCAGAGTCATATTCCATAGATGCAAGGTTGTGGTGGTGGCAATCAGCATCAGGTAGACACACAATTAGAGATCTGAAGGTTCTCTGCTTTTCAGGGAGGTGGGTCAAACCTTTTTGAAAAATTTGATGTGAGCTTTCGAACTCTCCCCAGAAATCACACATGCATACAGACTGCTGTGTTTAACTTCATGGGCTTCACAGACTATCTGAAACCTTCATTAGGTTATGGACCTGTGGTTCAAGTGGAGGCAGGGATAATGGAAAGAGGGTGTTTTCCTACAGTTGATAAAGACCTTCACATTTCAAATCAGCCTGACTGGTGTTCAGGGTGATGTCCTTGTCCCAGATGGAAATTGCAGTCAAAACTGGAAGCCAGAGGCCTGGGACTGATGATCAGTCAACACTCAGGCCACATGTACTGGCTGAATCTTTGATGGTTCCATGAGGTGTCCTCCCTCACGTGGCATATTCTTTCTCATCTAGTTTAAGAACTGGTTCATGCATTTCATCCTGCAGGAGACTCTCCCTTTAGGTTTTGTCTCCGGGACCTTGATTATCCCGTAATTCTCTCTTTATTATAATAGAGTTACAGCTTTTTCAGAGACCAGATTATGTTTAATTCATTTCCGAATCCCTGTTCCCAGCACAGTGCCAGGCACGTGGGAGGTACTCAGGAAATCTTTTTTCTATGAGTGAACAAAAGCCAACAGTTGTGTACAGCAGGTTTTGCTCTGCTAGAAATTAGGATACACAGCTTCAGAAAGTCTAAATTAATGCATAAAAGATTCATATTATCTGAAACAAGCTATTTTATATGGACTCAACTGGGAAAGCTATATATAGTGTAATATAAAATGCGCTGCCACGCAAAGGGGAAAAAATGAGCCAAGCATCAAACAAATTTGGGAACATTGGGGAACAGTTCTGAAGTAGAGGCCTATTATGGGAGTAAAATCTCTGACTGAGTTAATTGGCGTCCCCTGATTGTTCAGCTAATGTCCTTTCCAAACAGGCTGTGCTTCCTTCATGTTAACCCTTTTTTTTTTTCTTTTGAAATTGTTCAGGGTTTACAGGAGTGGGTAAGGTGTACCTTGAGTTTGGTCTAGAAGATAAAGCATTTACTGTGAAATACAAAACCAGAAAAGTGGGATTATTTTTTTTCCAACAGGAAAAAAAGAGTACATGATGAGAGGAGAAGAAACATTTACTCAGAGCAAGGGAAAACAAATTTAAATAGAAAAAACCTGCAATTTAGCCATCTCCCAAAAGAACTGATTTCTGCTCAAATAAGTATCCCAAATTGCTCAGATTTTGGTTATTTGGAGAGAAAAAGATAGTATTTTATGGGATTCTAGACACTTACTTCATATTGAAGACTTATGTCATAGAAGATTTAAATATCAAAAAATAGATTTAAACTAAATCTGATAGAACACAAAATCAATCAGAAACCCTTAGGAGAATCAAATATCAAAAGCTTCCTTATATTTACTTATTTTCTTAGACATTAGTAAATGAGTTCAATTATTCAATTTCTTGCTTTTAGGTGCTCTAAGTTAACTGGACTGAAACCATCCTTAAGTTAATTTCCATATAAATTTTCATATCTGTCTTGTCATCATGCTTGCTGTCTTAGAAATTTGTCAACCCTCCGAAACTTACATAAGAGTTTAAACTGATCTTTTCATCTAGACTAATTGCCTAAAAACTTTCTTGTGTCATCTCAGCTCCAAATTGCTGCATCCATGCTGTTTCCTCTGCTTGGAAACCTGCCCCTAGTTTTCTCTGAGTTTTCTCTGATAACTATGTAGTCCCTACTCATCCTTCAGAACTCAGTTCAAGTATACCTTCTTTCTTCTTTCAACCTGTTTTAGATATTTCTCCTCTCTGTTCTTGAGCAAAATGCACACAACTGTGAAATGCAATTGTCTCTCCCGCCCGTCTTGGCTCCTTGAAACAGAGTCTGTGTGAGGAGTTACCCCAGAGGGCTTAGCACGGATGATGGACCATTGTAGGTTCTCAGATGTTTTTTGTAAGATTAATGGATGACTTTTCAAGCTCCAGTCTTAGACTATTCTAAGCACTTTATGTTTCTTTACTCATTTAATTCAACATCCGTCTGAACTTGGTATCGTTGTCATACCAAAGAGGAAGCCAGGGGATACTGAGGTTTAGAGAGGGTAACTCCTTGTCTGAGATCAGACATCTAGTAAATGGCACAATCGCAATGCTGACTAGGCGTCTGGCTGTGCTGAACCTACTCTGCCGTGTTAGACTCCACTCCCTGACTTGATTGTATCTGTGAAAGTTCTGGATTGTTGACCTTGATCTGAAGAGAATGATGACTGATTTATTGCCTATTGTGCGTGCTCTAAGTATTTATTAATCTCTTTCTTGTCATTAATTCAGTATTTATTGCATCCCTATTTTGAGCCAGGAATATACAAATGAACAAGAGATACATTGGCTTACCGGTGACTGAGATTCATAAGGGCAAAGCACATTATTAACAATCTTTTGTTAACACTGCATCATGAGGAACTTTTGGTCTATGTTATTTCATCTTAGAATAAGTGCAGTTGCATTAGTCAGGAAATTCTTAACAATTTCATTCCCTATCATTTAGACATTTGGCTCTGACAAAGATATTAAAGTACATTTCATAGTGAATTATCATAATTGCCCTCTGTAGATGCTCAATTTTAGGAGATGCTTTGAGCATCCATACATTTCTCTGCAATACACAGAGTTTATAAAACTATCAGAAAATATAAAGACTAATCTAAAATTCAGAATCTATATTTTATTTTTGTACCGACAATGCAAATACTTATCTTAAAAAATCTTATTTTATTCCCTTTTCATAGCCAAGCACAACTTTAACACTTTTAGAATCTTCGTTTCCTTTCCAATTGTCATTCTGAAGAATAAATGTAATACAAGTTTTGGAAGTTGTATTCACTCTGCATTAATAAAAGCAGTAAAAGCTGTTTTTTCCCATCCCTAAATTATGTAGCAATGACTCATAGAGCAGATAAGGGAATATTACAAGATGTCATTTTCACAGCATTTTTCTAAACTCTGCTATGGATAATATAAACACTGGAGTACACTTTAAAATTTTTAAATGCTCCTTGATGACAGGAGTGGTTTTCATTTTTGTTTTTATGGAGAGCATTTTCCTTTCCTGAATTAACTGTAATCTACTTAGCCATTTTGCTCTCTGCCAAATGTCCTGAGGAGTTCAAACTACATATGACATGCTGTTGTGCAGTATTCCAGAAAAAGGACATATTAACTTTTAGAAACATTTCTTTACAAGAACGGAATCACTCTATAATTTTGCTGTAGTCTGACATCATTGTAGATTTATAAAACTCTGTGGCTTGTGTGTGTTGCATGCGTTCTCTCATATTATGCTTTGTCTTATGTCATTACCCCAGTTATGGGCATCACTCAGCTGTTATTGCTTATTCCCAATGTCCTTTTATCTCAACATTAATCCCACTCTTTCATTTCTTATTGATGACAAACACAATTTTATGCCAAAGTGCAAATGTCATTTTTTAAATAATTTACCAATTATGCAATCTTTTAAGTAAAAAAGATATTTTTAATCTTTTAAGAAAAAAGATAATTTAAAAGATAATTTTAGGAGTGCCTGGGTGGCTCAGTGGATTAAGCCTCTGCCTTGGGCTCCAGTCATGATCTCAGGGTCCTGGGATCGAGACCCGCATCAGGCTCTCTGCTCAGCAGGAAGCCTGCTTCCTCCTCTCTCTCTCTGCCTGCCTCTCTCTGCCTACTTGTGATCTGTGTCTGTCAAATAAATAAATAAAATCTTTAAAAAAAGATAATTTTAAAATATCTTTTTGAAAAAAGATATTTTTAAGAGCCTTGACTGCCGTGTACTGTTTTAAATCATCAAAACACTAATTAATAATAAGCACATAGTTATATTTTGAGAGAAAGACAAGATGTAAGATGTAATGCTTTGTTCAAAATTTTGGTGTTGAAAATGTGATTCATGAGTGTACTTGTGCTCTCATTTCAGAGTTAACTCCTTGGAGCTTCTGGGATGTGTAGCTAACTATCTCACCTTCCAGACTGAGTAATATAATAACTTAGGGGTAAGGTATGTATCACAGTGCCAGGATACTTGGGAAACAATAACGAGCAACTAAAAGTGATTCTAGGTTAATTTGTCCTTTTTAAGTACATAGGTCATGGATTAGGGTTGAATTTTAGTCCTTGCAGATATCTATATTGGGTATGGGTACTGAAATTTGTACTTTCATAAGCCTGTCTCATTATTTGCGCAGGCCTTTACCCTTTCTGTTCATCTCGAACTAACGAACTTGAATTATTCAGCCCTTTGTACCGAATTTTAGTTCAGACAATGTTATAAATTTTTTTCCTTGGCGTTTCTATAACTCTTTTTGTTCTTTTGTGTTATTGCCACCTAACCAGACTGTATTAAACTTGTTTAGGTAACTGCCTTTCAAATTCCACGATGATATCCACAGGATACCAAACTCTGTCTCACGTAGACGTTTGGCCCGGTGCCAATCAGGGTCTGTCATATAGTAGATTCCTCAAAAATATTTTTTAAACTGTCAAATAGTGAATCATTCTGAAAAAACAAACAAACAAATAAACAAACAAAAAACTTAGGTGTCTGCTTTATTTTTATAGCCAAATAAATTAACATCCTGTTAACCTCAACTTAATTCTTTGTCAGGAAATAACATTTAAATTTCTTGAAATAGTCAACTTCGACTGTATTTTAATTGTTACTTGTATGTGACAATTGACTTTTTCTCTATTTAAATGGTATTAAAAATGTCAAAGATGATAACTTGTAGTTCTGCATCTTCATACCCAGTCCAGAGTAGACAGTTTTGGAAATGTCCATATTGATTAAGCCATGAGGTCATATAAGTACAATTCTCTATTTCTAACCATGATATAAAATTGAATCTTTTGATAACTCATTCTAGAGGACATTGTTAAGGTTCTAATCCAAATCTAAAACTGTTCTTGTTTGTTATTGATTATATCAAGTCTTGAATCTTGGAACAGAAATTTATCTCTTTTTCCAAATTTGGCTTCATATGACACTGTTATATGCTTCCTTCTATTTCTATAGAGCTGATCCATTATCTTTTCTTTCTTCTTTCTTCTTAAGGAAAAAAAATGCATTGAAGCATTTGTCCTGAGGGGAAAAAAACATTTCACATATAAAATATATTTTGCAATCACATAAAAGGTAGGCCAAAGTTGGGACCTACTAGTAGTCTTTGTAATGCTACCTTAAGTTTATGACTGATAGAAAGAATGATGTATCACATAAAGAATATTTTAGTTAACTTGTAAACATAAAAATAGGATTTTATTTTATTTATTATGGCATTAAAATAAAAAAAAACATAAAACAGTGTCGATAAATAGTTATCTATCTTTTTTCTTATCTGGTTATCTCTTATATCATAAACAGATGAGGTTTAGCAGATTATCCCCCCCATCCAAAAATAGTATATATGTTTTTCTTAACATGAAGTAAGAAAATTTGAGAATAAGGAATTCCTTGGGGGACAAAAGTCATTATGATCAGTTAATTTGATTTTATATTCAAATCAAAACATCTGGTATTAGAAACTCTGAAACATAGAGAGAGTAAGACATAATCAAATTAAAAAAAATAAGCCAAATAACAAATATAAGTCAGTCTATTCATTCATTATTTTAATTATTGGAATAGATATCTATGAAACAGGTGATTATACATGGTGTGATAAATGCTATGATTAAAGTCTAAAAAAAAGTGTCCATAAAATCATCTAGAAGGGACATCTGGGGCACCTGGGCGGCTCAGTTGGTTAAGCAACTGCCTTCAGCTCCAGTCATGATCCTGGAGTCATATATTGGGCTCCTTGCTCAGCGGGGGGTCTGCTTCTCCCTCTGACTTCTCCCCTCTCATGCTCTCTCTCTCAAATAAATAAAATCTTAAAAAGAAAAAAAAAAAAAAGAGGGACATCTATCCAAGACTGAGGTGTCTAGGAAAATTTTCTAGAAAGTTTTAGATCTGAGCTGAGTCTTGAAAATATAGGAGGCATACTGGTGAACAGGAAGGGAAGGGAAATAAATGCATTTTCAAAAGATGATTGAGATTAGGGCAATGTGGCAAATCAGGGAACAGTGTTGCTGTAAAGGGAAGTGAAGAGACAGAAAAATGAGGCAACAAAGGCTCAAATCACCAGGGGCACTGTAGGTCACTTTAAGGATTTGATCCTAAAACAGCAGGGGGGTGATTAAAAGAAGTTAAGCAGAAATGTCAATGTCAGCCTCACATCCTATTCCCTGGAGGAATGGAGGTGATGTTTGTAATTGAGGAGAGGGTACGCTAAAGCAAAGGGAGATACTTCCCCCTTTAATGTCTTCTCTTTCCTCTATAAAATCCTGAAATCATCTCTTGTGAGTAAGGAAGAAGAGAGTGGAGTAGTGTGTTGGTGGAATGAGGTGAAGACTTCAAATACCATCTCTGGGGAAATGGAACAGAGAACAGACTGGGATGCTTTAAGAAGTGAATGTTGCACAATGTAAAACTACCACTTCACTTGGTCTTGGTACTGGCTCACCTACTTTTTCTTCTTGCTTGAAAGTCTGTAGGAAAGGCCAGAAAACACTGCCAGCTAACTCGCTAAAGCATAGAAATCTCGGACATCGGTTGATCTGAAATTTAGGTTTTATCAGGGATAGGAAATAGGAAGAAGGGTTAAGGACGTTGGAGACTAGCCAAGATAATGAATTAGGGGATCTTGACTAGATAGAGAAGGGAGTGAAGGTGAGATGAGGCAGACAGATAGACATTGAAAGCTGAGCAGTCTAGAACATGTGTAGAAGGAGCAAGGGTATGAGAATCTTGGATAAAAGGGTATTTTGAAAATATTGAATATTGGAGTTTAACACTCTAAAGGTGAAAGAATTGTGGAAAACTTGGAGAGATTTGCCTGAAAAACTGTTAGAAGCAATGATATAATTTTGTAAGAGAGCATAGTGAAAATTAATTTAAACAGTCAATAGTCTAAAAGAATCCCATCGTTTTACTTTTAGGATTTATTCACCAGGAAATAATTTAGGATGGCACAAATATTATTAACAACCTAAGATGTTCATTAGAGCCTTGAAAATAATAGCAAATGATTGCAAACAGCTTGGAAGGGCAATAACAGAGGGAGGCTTAAATAAATTATGATAAATCAAACTATTTGTGGAAGCATAAATTGGTAGAACCTTAATGAAAGTGATCTGGCCTTGTCCATCAATTTTAAATACAAATATCATTTGATCAGGAATTCCACTTCTAAAAATGAACCTGGCAGGTATGTTTGACACATGCAAAATCAAGAATGCAGAAGATATTTTGTTGCTGCAATGTTTGTAAAATAAAATGCCAATCAGTAAAGAACTGCCTGGGCACATTATGGAACATCCATTTAATGGGATATTATGAAACTATAAAAACTAATGGAAAAACTCTACTTATGTGAACCATCCTCCATGATAATTGTTAATTTAAAAATCAACACAACAAAGTTCTGAACAGAGTGTTTAGTATAATGCCATCTATATAAAAAGTGAGCAAATTCATACATGTATTTACACAGATATATGTATAAGTTATTTTTCAGATAAACTTATAAGAAAATAATAGCATTAGTTGCTGGTGAGAAGAGATTGGGTGATGAGGGAGACAACAATGAACAGACTTCCATAGCATTTTATCATATATCTTTTCATTCTTTTTGAATTTTGAATCATGAGAATGAAATAAGACAAATTGAGAAAGACAAATACCATATGATTGCACTCATATATGGAATCTAAAAAGCAAAACAAATGAGTAAACAAAAAGCAGAATCAGATCTATAAACACAGAGAACAGACTGATGGTTGCCAGAAGGAAGGGGTTTGGGAGATGGGCAAAATGGGTGAAGGAGAGTGGAAGATACAAGCTTTCAGTTATGAAATCAGTAAGTCATGGGAATAGAAGGTACAGCATATGGAATACAGTCAATGAGATTATAATAGCGTTATGTGGTGACAGATGGTAGCAACTCTTGTGGTGAACATAAAGTACAGAGAAGTTGAATCCCTATGTTGTACATCTGAAACTAATGTAACATTGTTTGTCACCTATACTCAAAAAATTAAAAAGAAAAAATGTATTACCATTTGGAAATTTTAAAAATCAAACTATTATTTTAACAAATCTAAGTATAAAAGTTGTAATTTTTTTTAAACTAACTTGGAAATATGTTCAAAATAATGAGCTTGGGGTCGGGGAAAAAGAATTATAAAACGGTATATATATATATATATATATATATATATATATACACATAATGCAGGTATATTAAAATGATAGGAAAGTATACTCTAAAGTATCAGTAGTGGATTTAACGGGTGATAGGATTGGATTGCAAGCAATATTTATTCTCTTCTTTTTATTAAAGTTTATTTGAATATATCTCAGTGCATATGCATTATTAACATAGGTGTGAAATGGACTAGTAATATACTATGAATTTCACTACTAAAGGGGAAAGTATTTTTAAAAAACACTTTTAGATAATCCCTGGAACTTCATTCTTTCAAACACAGAAACAATGTTTTAGATAGTTTGCAATAAAATTTAATATAAATATGGGATCTTCTGTAACATCTTTCATTTGAATAGAAGACTAGTCTTGACAGATATACCTACTAAGAAATTTTATCTGTTATCATAAATAAAATATATTCACTGATATAAATTAAGAGAATATTGCAAGAATGACTCTTCCAGGAGAAACCTAATGAAGAATAATATACATTGTTAGAAGGCCCACATAATTCACAACTGAAATGAATGGCCATTTTGTTTTACATCTTCAGCATAATTGACAATAAAGAAATAACTTATGTTAAACATTTAGATAAATGAGCATATCCTGTAAATGCAGTGTCTGCAAAATCTTGGTTTCAGGAAGAAGCTAAGAACTTTAGAAAACTGTAAAATAAAATTTGAAATAATATTGTATTTTGTCACCTGAGAATTCACAGATCTGTTAAATGTATAGTCATGAAAAAGATCAGAAAAGGAGATTGTCCATGGCACAAAATCATTTTTTTCAAGTTCATATTTAATGCATCTGTTATAATTTGGATTACGTTCTTTGAAATATCATTCAATTGAATGTTTTTAGAAACTTTTGTTAACTCTTAAGCACTAAGACTATATAAGCTTTTATTCCACCCCATCCTTGTCTCCTCTGTTATTAGCATCTTGCTTGAGAGTGGTACATTTATTAAATTGGTGTATCAGTATTTATACTGATATTAACTAAGCTCCATAATTTACATTAGCGTTTACTTTTTATGTTGTATATTCAATGAGTTTTGACAAATGTATAATGACAGATATCTATCATCATTACAGGATCATATGGAATATTTTCACTGCCCTAGTACTACATTTGCCCAAATCACAACACCATTTTCTGTTCCCGCCAGCAATGAAAGAAAGTTCCTGTAGCTCTGCTTCCTTGCTAGCATTCTTTGCTGTGTGTGTTTTGGATTTTAGTTGTTGTAATAACTGTATTGTGATATCTCACTGTTGTTTTAATTTGCAATCCCCTGTTGACATATGATGTTAAACACATTTTCATATTCTTATTAGTCCTTTGTATATCTGCTTTGGTGAGTGACTGTTGAGATATTTTTCCCATTTTTTAATTGGGTTGTTTGTTTTCTTATTTTCAAGTTATAAGAGTTCTTTGTGTATTTTGGATACCGATCTTCTCTTGGATATCTATTTTGCAAATATTTTCTTCCATTCTGTGACTCATTCTGTTCTTTGAAAAGAGCATTTCCCAGAGCAGAAGTTTTAATTTTAATGAAATTAAGCCTTTTTTTTTTTTCATGGACTATGCTGTTAATTTTATATCTAGAAAGTCACCACCAAACCTAGATTTTCAAACCACATTATCTCCTAGGAGTTTTGTAGTCTTGCATTTTATATTTAGGTTTTGTATCTAGAAAGTCAACTAGATTTTCAACTATGTTGTTGTCTAGGAATGTTATAGTTTTGCATTTTATGTTTAGGTCTATGATCTGTTTTGAGTTGGTTTTTTAAAAGACATAAGATCTCTGTTTAGTTTCCTTTTTTTTTTTTTTTTTTTGCATGTGGATCCAGTTGTTCCATCATCGTTTGTTGAAAAATGTTTCATTAAAAAAAGTTTTTTTAATTTTCTGACTTCCTAGTTCCACTTACATATTACATGGATTCAAGCTTTCCTCTGCTCTGCACTCCAAGTTTTTTTTAATTCCCTAGCATACCAAAAAAAAAAAAAAAAAAAAAAAATCCTGTTTTTCTAACCACCTGCCTAATTCCCTAACATCCCTGCAGCTCATCAAATCCTCATTAAGTGGTAAGTGACAGCTTCATAAAGCAAGCCACCCTTGGGTTGAATAAGTCAAGTTTTAATAATTCATTCATTCACTGAACATATATTGCATACTCATTATTGTCAGATATTTATCCAAGAAGTTGTATTTTACTTAGCCTAAAATTGTAAGATCTTGGTTCCATGCTCTCAAGCAATATACAAATATTCATTTTCTTTGACATTGGAGTCATTGTTTCTGCATACATTACATACATCCATTGTATCTTTGACTTTGATATTAAAGTGCCTCTCACTTCTTCTCTCAGTTTAACCCTGTCCTATTCTTTCAGACATCCTTATTACAATACTGATGTATCTTTATCAGGGTGCTATTTCATTTTTTTGTGCGCCTCTCAAAATTTTACTTACTGTAAGAGAAACATATTCCTCTAGAAGTCATCCATCTGATATAATGGACAGTGGTCTATTTCTTTTCTGTGACCTGGACTACATCCCCTATTAATTAAGCCTTAAATTACTGGCATTTCCTCTGTGAAAATGGCATAATGCACATTATATTAAATTCATTATGAAATTAAAATTTGCCTGGTGGTCATATTCAATATTGTTTTGTAAGTATGGAAAATTTCAATATAAGATGCCTTGAAGAGGGAATGTAGGAGTGGGGGACTAATTTTAATTGACTAATTTTAATTGAATTGGACATTATTCCCGGGTATCCAAAGAGACAGTATAGTCTAATAAGAAAAATACTGGATTTGACATTGGAAAGACCCAGACCTAGGAGGCATCTGATACGGATTAGCTGGTTGTCCTCAAGTAAGTTATTTATCTTCTTTGAACATCAAGTCACTCCTCTGTAAGCTAATAAAGACAATACTTGCCCCATCTCCCTTCTAGTGAGTTTTGAGAAATTAATGTGGAGACTTGTGAAAATAATCTTTCAGTTAGGTTCACTGAGGAATAATTAACATACAATAAAAATCCCCTTGTTGAGTGCACAGTTCCATTGGTTTTGACAGGCCATGTAGTTATGGACACACCACCACAATCATGGTATACAACAATTCCTTCACCTCACATATTCCCATTGGCCTCGTTGTAGCCTGCCCTTAGCAACCCCTCATCTCCTTTGTGACTGTGTAGTTTTCCTCTTCCAGAATATTATATAAATGGAATCACTTCCAAATGTTGTATAAATGGAATAAATGTTGTATAAATAACAGAAAGGCTTTCTTCATCTTTCATGATATTCTTTGAGACTCAACCATGCTGTTGTATTTATCAGCAGTTGATCCTTTCCATTGATACATAAAGAAAAGATGTTTTGTATTGAACTTCAATTAATCTATTTCAAGAAA
Source organism: Enhydra lutris kenyoni (assembly GCF_002288905.1). Classification (NCBI taxonomy): domain Eukaryota; kingdom Metazoa; phylum Chordata; class Mammalia; order Carnivora; family Mustelidae; genus Enhydra; species Enhydra lutris. Next base: position 497,508 of record NW_019154133.1, on the reverse strand, counting down.
AAAATTAAAATCATGTCTTTTACAGAATAGGTTATTATTAAATTACTTGACTGAATAAAGATACACATCTCTTAGCATAGAATATAGATAGTAGCATTTTAATAGTTCTCTTAAGCCCTGCACCATGATTTTGAAAATATTTATCTCTTGCTTTCAGATGAAAACTGAATTCCCAAGGGCATAGTTTTCAAAAAAAATAATAAATAACTTTGTACTGTTTGTAGTCATATAGTTTGAGATGAAATTAAAAACAGGAGGTGGTTTTCCTGAAACTTGTGGGATTGAAAGGCCAAGATGTGACTGATTGTGAGGAATTTTTTTTGCCATTGCCAAAAAAAGCCTTTTTGAGCTGAACAAGAAAGGTATAAAATTAGAGTAATTGCACACTTCACATTTTAGTAGCAACATGAAATCTTGCTGGCAATTTGATGTTTTCCTGACATTGTGGCCTGCCGGCCTGTTGTGAGATCCATCAGATAGGAATGCTGCTTATTTTTCCAGTGATTCTCTGAGTGAGCTTGTGGAGTAGCTCTTATGACACACCAGCACAAGCCAGCTTGTGTCCCAGAGCCTGCCTCTTTAAATCTGAAAGTTATTCCATGTCCTTTTTTGTTGTTGTTGTTTGTTCCTAATTCACTAGTCATTGTGTGTAATTATATGTTAGAGGGATGATTACACACCAACGAATTATAATCAGACTTGGCTTGTTAGCATAGAAAGCTTTGGTTGTTGATCAGGATCATGGAAGCAGGGGCTCACCCTCCCTGAAATGCAGATGTCATGTTAGACTTACTCAGATCAAACCCTGTTGATGTACTGGGAAGAGCATTTTGGTGTCCTGTGTTCACCATTGTTACTTTCCTGAAACATTGAGCATTGCCTCTTGACTTTGAGATTCTTTTGTGAAACTGGGATAAATACATGAGCATGGTGTCAGTAGTAAGTGTTCTCCTAAAAGTTATGTTGATTTTCTAGTTTTGTTTTGTTTTGTTTTGTTTTGTTTTTTAATACAGAAAATCATGTTACACTGTACCCGGTGAAAAATGTATTGAATTCGTATATTGAGAAGTAATTGATACAAACAAAAATATGGTACAGTTTTTTTATTTGAAGCTTTTTAAAGTAAAACAAAAAATAACAGAAAGGCTTAGAAGTTTCTCAGTCTCCCAAACATCACATTACCATAAATTTGGACATATAGAATTGTAATCCAGCTCACATTCTACAAAAATAAATAAAAGGTGTTTTACATAGCAAACCTTATTTGAAAGATGCAACACAGACATTGTATATTCTAACTGTGACCTTGGGTGATTTCCTAACCTTTTTAAGCATCTGTTCTGCATCTATAAAATGGGGATACTAGCCTTTCTCAAGGGATGTTATGAGGATGAAATGAATTATATTGGTGAAGTTATTGGGACATTTACTTATTCTTTAAAAAGAGTACCATGGAGACGCCTGGGTGGCTCAGTGGTTTAACCCTCTGTCTTCAGCTCAGGTAAAGATCTCAAGGTCCTGGGTTTGAGCCCCGCTTTGGGCTCTCTGCTCAGCAGGAAGCCTGCTTCCCCGCCGCACCACCCCCCACCCCCACCCCCACCCCCCGCCCCCGCCCCCGTCGTCACCGCCTGCCTCTCTGCCTACTTGTGCCTACTTGTGATCTCTGTCTGTCAAATAAATAAATAAAATCCTTAAAAAAAAAAAAAGAATACCATAGAATTTTAGTTATATAAAAGAAATCTGGTGGTATATCACATTATAATACTTGGGCAATGGATTATACATAGAAATGAGTGTGTCTGTTACATGGAATTGCAGATTTCTCAGTGGAAACATTTTTATGGCTTTATTCATGATCAGTACATTAATCGTTGTCTTTTTCTACAAAATATTCTGATAGTTTACTCTGGATTGGCTAATTTCTTGTCCACTGAGCAGTTATGTACATAGGGACTTGGAAAAATAGCTTTTTGCAGTTTATTCCTTCATTTGATCATTCAAGTCATTCACCGTTTATGCAGTCAGTCAGAACCTCTTGTGTCTTTGGCTGTAACATAGCCAACCATATGTGTAGGTTTGCTGCCTCTCATTTTCTCCTCTAAGAGAGATAAAATATGAATTTTCATAAAACAAGAAGACAAATGATGGCAGAAGAAAGATGAAAATAAAAGTCCCAAGGAAGTTCAGAAAAGTGGAACTGTTCTTTCTGAGAGTATGAGGAAGGCTTTAAATTGAGCTAAAGGAGAAGTAGGTTTAGGACATAGAATTCCAGTCAAAGAGAACTATGGGAACTAAGAGGGTCAAGAACAGTATTTAGTGTTTTGGGATCTACTCCATTTGACTGGGATACATGAAATGCATAAATGAGGTAGATCAGGATGGAAGGAGTTAGATCAAATCATAGAGCGATTTGAATACAAGTGAAGACTTAATTCTTTATTCAGAGGGCAGTGAAGAGATTTACTGGAATGTGAGGGCAAATCTAAAAAAAAAGGTACATGAGTTCGGATCATTTAGTGAAATCTATCTGGCCACTATTTAGAGATTGGATGACAAAGAAAAGAATATTTTGACTTACTCATTCTTTCCCAAAATCTCTCCTTTATTTTGACAGCTCCAAAAACATTGTTTTATTCAGGAAACTGTTTTATGTGGACTACCTATTCGTTTGTTCACTTACAAGGATTTATTTTAATGGAATTGTCTTTGAAATGATGCTGCAAGTTCTTGTGGCATACCAAAATCTTTGACCTTGATGAGTCACAGCTTTAGTACTCTTTCAGCCAAAAAGGAAGGAAAAATTAGGAAGCTAAATTAATTTCTTGTAGTTCTTTACATTCTTGTGCATATCTATGGGGTTGGGGGGTGGGAGGAGAGGAGTGTTCAGGTTCCTCTAGAATAATCCATATATTAATAGTTTGATTTATTTTTGGCTCCTTATCCTTATGTAACTGCCTTACTCAGGTTTTTTGAAGAATTAAACTCTCAGGGCACCTGGGTTGCTGAGTTGGTAGATCATGCGATTGACTCTTGGTTTCTTGGTGGTAAGTGGAAGCCCCAGGGTGGAGAAAGAGTTCAATTAAAAAAAAAAAAAAAAAAAAGAATTAAACTCTCAATATATAACATATTTGTGCAACAAAATTTTTTTTAAGATTTATTTATCTGAGAGAGAAAGAAAGAGTGGAGGGAGGGGCAGAGAGAGAGGGAGAGAATCTCAAACAGACTCCCTACTGAAAAGGGAGACTGGGAGTTGGTCTCATGACCATTGAGATCGCAACCTGAGCTTTAAAGCGAGAGTAGGATGCTCGACCCACTGAGCCACCCAGATGCCTCATTGTGTTACAAATTCTTAAGACAACTCTAATTTACCTATTTTTTTTTTTAGGTTTTGTATTTTAATTCCAGTATAGTTAAGATACAGTGTTATATTAGTTTACATATACAATATAGTGATTCAACACTTACATTACTCAGTGCTCATCATAAGAAGACTTTAATTTAAATCCTATACTTAAAAATAAAAGAATATCAAAGAAAAGTTTTGCATTTAGTAGCAAGTCCAGTTAGGTCAATAATGTTAGAATATATACGAGTGTGCTAGAAGGGTTACCTTAGATTCTAAAAGCTAATAATAATAATAATAGTATTTAATAATCTTTTAAATACTTTTATGAAGAGCTAAGTGAATATTAAAAAGTAAATATACGCAATTAGCAATATTTAGTACAAAATATTCAAATGTAAATTATATTTATGTATTACTTTTACTAATAGATCTTTAAACTGTTTTTTAATTTTGAGGTGTTTTAACAAATGGAATCTCCTACTTTTTTTATTTTGCTTTTTTTAGAAGAATAATCTTTATATGATATTTTAAATATAATATCCAGTATTCTATATATTTAATTTTTGTGTGTGTGTTCATTTTGTGCACATTTCATATGAAACATCTATATTATAAAAATAAGTTCCTTTTGTATGAACTGTTTAGGTTATTGGTATTAATATTTTTATAAATAGTATCATCACTCTTAAGCCATTATAATAAGACAAATTTTTTTAAAAACCTCTGCTTAAAAGAATAAAATAGAATTTGGTTAATTTTCTACTGAGATTTTATTTATCTGCCTAATAGAGAGAGAGAGAGAGAGACAGAGAGAGCACAAGCAGGGAAGAGGGGCAGAGAGAGAAGGAGAAGCAGAATCCCCCCTGAGCAGGGACTCCAGCATGGGGCTCTATCCAAGGACCCTGGGATCATGACCTGAGCCAAAGGCAGACACTTAACTGACTCAGCCACCCAGATGCCCCAGACTTTGGTTTATTAATATGAAATCCCTGTTGCTTTTAAAGTGACTCCTAATTCAGGGAGTCATTATTTCTGATGGCATTAAGAATCTCTTTATTATGAGATTCTCTTTATTCTGAGGTATGGGATGAAATAAAAGATGGATTGATTTCCTATTTTAATAATTGATTAAAAGTAATAATAAATGTATTAATTAGTTATAATCTGTTTTATAACCAGGAAATTGGGTAAGTATATATTTATGAGCAAACTGAATGGTGCTCAGTACATTTTCTAGCTCTTTAAAGCATTGTATATATGGAATAAGTTTCTCCAATGGAACTTACTACCTATGAGATATCTTTGCAATAGTAGTATGTAATAATCTCCCAGGCTTATCTCGATTTTTTGTTTATCTTGATTTCTTGATTTTTGAAGGTGACAAGTCCAGTCTCATGACATTGTAAACAAGAATCTCTATGGGGTGCCTGGGTGGCTCAGTCAGTTGAGCATCTGACTCCTGATTTCTGCTTGGGTCATGACTTCAGTGTCCTGAGATTTGAGCCCTGTGCGCACATGAGCGCTATCCCTCTCTCTCTCTCTCAATAAATAAATAAGTCATAAAAAAAGAAAAAAGAAAGAAAGAAAGAAAGAAAAAAGAAAGAGAGAGAGAGAAAGGAACATCTTCGCAAATGTACTTTCTGCAAGTGTGTGTTCTGAGGAAACTTTGGTTTTTAGAAATATCTTTATAAGGTTTGTGTGGCGAATGTGATAGATATGGTACTCAGCTATCTTTCCTTGAAGTAAGTAAATAGAAAAACCACTGACGTAAAAGTAACTGTATTTTAAAAACAATTAAAAATGTATAAAACAAGTTAAGATCGATTAGAAAATTGTCTAGTATAAAATTTCTGAGGGCAAATTGCTCTAGCTTAGTAAAGGGCTAGAAAGATAGAAAATTGTGTTTAGACATATGCAGAAGAAACTATCAATTTTTTTTCTTTTATGAGGATTGTGATTTATGATAGTTTCTTTTCTTTTGAAATGAGGATTGTGAATTGTAAATAATTGTTAGCTGGTAAATTAGACAATAAGCACAAAAAGAAATTTCTGGTAAAGAACATGTTTTTTTAATCTTGTGGCTAAAGAACTTACTGGAGGTATGGTCTCTAGGATTTTTTTTTTTTTAAGCTTACTGCAATTGCTGTTGTCTCTTTACTTTGGAGTGGATTGAGTCAGTTGTATTGTTGAATAAACACTTTCATGAAAGCATATCAGGTTGGCATATTCTAGGTTGAATGCACAATATGTAAAATTACTATTTAGTCAAAGGACTTAAAATATAGAGGATGTTCAGTTTGGCAGTAAGGTTACTAAGTGATACAAGGTGAAATACAAAACAGTTTAAGAGGTCAAAAGGTTTATACTAATAATACATTCGTTCAACAAATATTTGAGTTATTATTGCTATGTGTCAGGGGCTAAATGGATAAAAATGGATAGTCTCTGGCTTCCTGCATCTTATAGTCTGAGATCAAATAGTGGTAGGAGAGACATATAGGCATACGAAACATTCCATATGGGAAATTACCAGTAAGGAGAGGCACATGGTAATAAAGGAGTCCTTAGTGGAGGTTTCTGACCTGAATGGAGAGGTCAGAGGCAAGCTGATTAAAATGTGAGAAGAATGTCATTCTATTTTATATGTCCAATTGACTATGCGTATCAAGGGAAAGTTACCATTGAATCATTTCTAGATAATACTTTTATCAAGCTATTAAATAATCAAAACACTTTTCAAGTTCCCACTTCTATGCACAATGCCTTAACTCTTTTGTGGAAAATCTTGTATTATGAAAAGATCAAAATCAAGGAAGTTGAAGTATTTTATTCTTCAGCTATTTAAAAATTTCATCAAATTTCTATTCCTTCAGCTTTTTCTTTTCTTTTCTTTTCTTTTTTCTTTTTTTAACCGTTCTTCCCTTGAGGTTAACAGAGAGGTTTACTTGATAATAATTTCTAAAGATTTTGTTTGTCTTATTTCTCCTGATACTTGAAGGTTCTTGTCTCTCATTTACCATCTTTTCCAACCCCTATCTATCAATAACAGTATCTTTCTTTTCTCATTGCCTCATTCTGCAAATACATTTACTCTAGTTATAAAGATATCCATGGAACGAGAGCAAACACACTTGTTGTGCTCTCTCAGGCTTCTGATGTGTTACTGATTTGGGGAAAATGTTGGAGCTATGCAATGACGTAGCAACTGCTAGAAGGAGTATGCCTTAGAAAGAAGTCTCTTCAGTTTTGAGCATTTTCTGTTTGCAAAGCTCCGGTAGGTAACTGCCATAACCACACCTGGACTTCAGGTGTAAATGCATCTATAGCAAAACCAGTTCTGCAGCATTCGATTGTTATGTGGTAATTAAGGCATGGTTTTGGAAGGTGAGGATTCAGGGAGATAATACAGAATAAAAGGAACACAGGGAAGGCCTTCATGTTCCTTACACAGGGTAAAATGTTGTGATAAAAATTTAGGGTCATAGTATGCCACTTTCTTTGCTTCTGTCAGATCCACATATCCTTTTGTAAGATACAAACTGTACTCATACTTTATTTTCTTGAGGAAGTCTGAACTTGTTATGTTCGTATTGTCTATATGATGGCTGTATTTGTCATTTTAACCTCACACATGCCCTTCTATTTTTTTACATTGTTTATGTATCCACGTGTTTTCTTTTTAACCACATTGTAAGTGCTAGGAGACAGTGTCTCCTTTAGTATCTAGCCCTGTGTCTTTCTTATCGTAAACACTCTATATGTCTAAATTTACTGATGGGGACCTCCAGTTCCCTCGTATAATCACTTTATGCAATGACAAAAATACTAAGCAGTTTTTGAAAGTTGAATTTCAGTGAAAGAATTGGATTATAGCTTCACAGAAAGTGATTTTCAGCATCTCATCTTGATTCTCTGAGCAAAGACAATATTTCTTGCATTATTTCTTATAGAACGACTATCAGCAATATTTTTAACTCTCTTCAGAATCCAGAGGAAGATATGACACCTGTCAAATAGACTTCAACAATCATTGCATCTGACCAAACATGAATAAGAATATCAGAATTGAATTTCCTTTTTTTAATAGATGAGGACTAATTCTCACTATATTTTTATTGTTTCCAACAAAAATGTTTGTTGAACTTTTGAAAAATTTCAGAGAGAAAACATTTCACTCTTTCCCTTTTTTAAGACTCCCTTCTCATTTCTTTCAAACATGAAGTCTTGGTGAACAGTTACTGGGTAAAGCCTTTGCCATACAGAAAATGTATTAATGTTGTCGATTACAAATTTGATTTAAAAACCAAAGAGTTTTGGGGTGCCTGGGTTGTTCTGTAGGTTAAGCCTCTGCCTTCGTTTCAGGTCATGATCTCAGGGTCTTGAGATTTAGCCCCATATCAGGCTCTTTGCTCAGCAGGGAGTCTGCTTCTCCCTCTGCCATTCCCCTTGCTTGTTCTTGCTCTCTCTCTGTCAAATACATTTAAAAAATCTTTATTAAAATATTTTAAAAATATTTTAAATTTTTTTAATTAAAAATATTTTTAAATTTTTTAATTAAAAATATTTTAAACATATACTGATATGTGTGTCACTTATTTTCCTTAACAAAATCTACCTCTCTGTCCACTCAGAATACACTGATGGAGGACTACTAAGACCGTAAATGCATCCTGATTAAAATGGTAAAAAGATTGTATCCAATGGTGAAAATTTATTGCCAAATGGAGGAGAGACAACGATGAATAAATTAAAAATACAAAGCAGTATAACATGTGCTCTGACAGAGCGAAGCAACTGAGTGACATAGGAGAACAGAAAAGGAAATCTAATTAAATGTCTAAATGAAAATAACTGTAATATCCACTTTGCTATGATTACTTTCTGCACAAGCAAAAATTCTAAGCAGTCTATCAATAGTGTCTACATGTCACAATCATCTATTTTTGCTTTAAAATTTACAAATGCTTGGCCCTACCCTTAATAAGACAAATCAGAATTCTTGGGGATAGAAACCATTCCTCTGTAATTTTTAAAAAGTTCTAGATGTTACCTTAATGAGTTTTCTAATTAAAATGACCATGCACCTGTTTGTGCAGGACAGTCTTGGCACACTCACATTCCCTCTCTCTTCCTTTCCCCCCGCCCGCAGCACATTTTTTGCCCTGAGGTTCTCTTCTTCAGGTACTCTCTGCAGGCTGTGTTACCACGGCGTCCCATGTCCCTTCAGACACCACACACAGGGGGCTGCACATGTCTTGTGGAGTCCTCTTAATCTCATACACCTTCACAAACAATCCCTTATTAAACTATCCTAAATTACCCCCAACTGTGTGTACCATCCTTTTCCCAAAGATCTTAACTGTCCATTATCATCATATACCAATGTTACATGATGATTGGATGCTTAAAATGAGGTTCCCGTTTTGAATGCCGAAATCAATCTCTCATGCTTCCTCCCATAGACATTGTAATCAAAGATGGACAGCATAGCATAAACTTTTGTATATCACAAGAAAAGTATGGGCCAAGCATTTCATTAAACACAATAGAGATACACGTTTCTTTTCCCAGAGTAACTGGAAACTATGTTTAGGATTCAAGTGGTACCTGATATTCAAAAACTAAGGATTAGTATCACTTTGGAAAATAATGAGTGTAGTTTCTTCTCTTCTTCTCTTCTCTTCTCTTCTCTTCTCTTCTCTTCTCTTCTCTTCTCTTCTCTTCCCTTCCCTTCCCTTCTCTTCTCTTCCCTTCTCTTCTCTTTTCTCTTCTCCTTTCCTTTCCTTTCCTTTCCTTTCCTTTCCTTTTCTTCCTTCCTTTCATTTACTTTCCCTTTCTTTCTTCCTCCCCTCCCCTCCCCTTCCTTCCCCTCTTCTCCCTTCTCTTCCCCTCCTCTCCCTCCTCTCTCTTCTTTTCTTTCTTTCTTTCTTTCTTTCTTTCTTTCTTTCTTTCTTTCTTTCTTTTTTTTCTTTCTTTCTGTATAATAAGTTACTTCAAATCATGTTACTTCAGGAGAACCTGGGTTGCTCAGTTGGTTGAGGGTTTGCCTTCAGCTCCAGTCATGATCCCAGGGTCTTGAGATGAGTCTGGAGTCAGACTCCTTGCTCAGCAGGGAGCCTGCTTTTCCCTCTGCCTCTGCCCCTCTTCCTGCTTGTGCATTTGCACTCTCTCTCTCTCTGATAAATAAATAAAATCTTTTAAAAAATTATTTTATTTCATATCTTTAAGATAGTCAATCAGTTGATGGTTTTTAACATCTTTGTTCTGGAAGCTCATTTATTGTTGGCATAATTAGTAATTATACCTATATGAGAGAAGAAGTATTGTACAGCTGGAGTGTACTTTCTCTCTTTGGATTACTTGGCTGCTGTTTGTACTGTTGCCTGCCTCCCAAGTGTGATTTCCAGACATTAAAAACAAGGTTATCATAATACTCAAGTATCCTTTTAGTAACAATCTAGCTATTTTCCATTTGAGCTAATCTCTTCAGAGTAGATTATGGAATCTGCTGAGGGTTCAGAAACGTGAACCACTTCAGATCATCAAGGCACAATTTAATGTCCAGTGGTTGTTATAGACTAAATTTGGCTGAAGTTAGAACCTGCATCCTGAGATTTGGAATTCAAAGCTGATTTGAAAAAATCCATACTGATGCAATAATAGCATTATGAACTAACCTTATGGAAAAGAGAGAGACAGGATGAGTACAATAATGTGCACATACTGGGAACTATTTTTGTTTCTAAAAGAATTGATGTCAATTAGTTCAGAGATATTTCTTGGGCACCTAGGATGTGCTCTGCTTGTAATAATTAACAGTGTTTTCTAATTTAGTTGTCTAACACATATGAACTAGTTGACCCATGGTGCCTAACTCTTGGCCTCTTGCTATTACTGTTGTCAAATAAATGGGCTTTGATTATTAATTATATTTAAATCTATATAAACTATAACATTATTCTGTACTGTTCAAGAGATACCCATCTAATATACATTTCAAATTTGGAACATTATGAAAAGCTGGAAAAGATAAAAGAGAAAGGTATGCTTTGATTGTACCTAACTCATGACTATGACTCATCATCATTATCAAAAGGAAACTAAAATGGGTTAATGTTCTGGAGTTTGTACATTTGTGCTTATAATGATGTTGTCTCAGTGAGGGGAAAATGCTTACTTTAAGATCTGTCTGCAGGATTCCCTTAGGAAGACAACTGTCTTTGTTTAGGAATGCACCTTAATGATTGCCTTTGGCTTTGTAATTAAGGATTTGTATGCACATCCTAAATTGGATAGAGGAAGAAAAACAACTTAAAAGCTTGGTAGGAGAAATTACTCTGTAGAAAAATATACAGGGAATTTTGGAGGATGTAGGCAAATAAGTCAAGAGGAGATGAGGAAAAGAAAGTCAAGAAAAGAAAGTAGTAATAAGCTAGGGTTCAACATAGAAGGAGAGTGTTGGAATTCTTACTGGTCTTAAAAGAGAAGCCATTTTCTGAAGGTCCTAGTAGAAGGTAGAAGCACCAGAAATAGCAGAAATGACTTTTATATCCCTACAGATTGCTGTTTCTGAGCAATAAAGCACAACCATGAAAGTGTGCCCAAGGTAGATTTAATAATCTTGGTTGTAATTAGTTTCCTCTGCAACTGATGGATGGCCTTATAAAGTGAGGAGCTAGTAAAATAAAAGTGTTCAGGGAAAAAGGTTTAAAATATGTTGACTATTTCCATATTCTGTTAATATTTTTTTACATTAGTATAATGTTTTTGTTTTTAGAATGGGAGTGGGGTTGGGGTGGGCAGCAGACCTGAGCCAAAATCAAGAGTTTGGACGCTTAATCGACTGAGCCACCCAGACTCCCCATACTAGCATAATGTTTAATGTCATCTGAGTTTACAGATCTCTAAGCATATTTGCTACAGAATATACACCAGCTATTATGAAGAGCACTCATGGAGTTCAGTGTGCCAACAGAAGGAGCTGTAGAAAAGCCTTGGCCAGAGCAAGGACAATTAGATTCTGAGAACAAACCATTTTTAAGACATTATTTGTGCCATAAACATTCTATCACCTCTAAAAGTTACCTGAGCATTACTTGATTAATCCAAATTTCCAGTGATATTAAATTAGGTTATTAATATATTTGAACATGTTCAGGTTTTAATTAAAAATATGCTTAATTATTTAAAGACAAATTTTAAGAACCTGAATTTGGCATTATGTTATTAGTTAAACTTACTAATACTTGAATTTGAAACTAGTTTATATACAATTAGATATCCTTAGATAGTTTCTAGTTTTTTTTTTAATTCATAGTAAATACCTGAGCATTAGCCAAAATGGTAACTCTAAGACTTAAAATCTCTGCCTAAATATATTATCAACAAAACAAGTCCATTAAATAAAATGATTCCTTTGATTTAAAGAGGCAGCGGTTTCTTCAACAACTGCTTTGTTATTCCCTGTACAGAGTAAACAGACATTTAATGTTGGCTAAAGTATATACTTAACAAAGATAAGAAGGACCAGAATCTAGTCTTCCTTGTTTTTTTAGCATACCCTTCATGGAAGAATCTCATACTTTCTCACTGAGAATCCAGACATTGATTACAATCTAGTCCCTTGGAGATTTCCATTTTTAAAAGATAAAATAATATTGTAGGGTGTTAGAAATACCCTATTTCTTACTTGAGCACTGTTGTATAAACATATACAATTGTCAACCCTCATAATATTGAATATTTCAGTGCTAATTAATGTATGTTAGTAATACCCAATTTAAAGGAAAAAAAAAAAAAACCTGAAATTTTAAAAAAAGAAACTATCTTCTAATATTGTTCTAGAACCTTATATCCAAAACTTGGAAAACTTACACATCATGGGTTTTCTTTAGTTAATATAATGTTTATGCTTTACTTTAGTACTTAAGCACTGAAATTAACAAAACCACAATAAAAAAAACAATAAATCCATTGACTCACATTACTGAGAATAAAAGAATAACATCTTTTTTTTTTTCCTTTTTACAATTTTCCGGATGAGTTTACTTCTGATAGTATCCCATATTAGATAACATTTTTGAAAAACAAATTCTGTGTAGCAGTTATTTTCTATCTTCGGTCCTATGGCCTGAAGTGAAAGTGCTTTGCTGCTGTGGTTATAATGACTATTTAGTACAACCCATGTTACTCTGTTTGTGACCTTGTTGTGTGCTCATTTATGCTCAAAGAACAGATTTGTTTTTTACTAGTAAGTGATTGAACTTTTTATCTGTACTCTTCAGCACCAAATCGCTACTTTTAAGTTCCATTCAAGTTTGAGCAACATTAAAAATCTCCATTGGTCTATAATTGCTACACTCAAGGAGCTGAATAACTCATAAAAAGAGATCAACAGAACATAAACATGCATCAAAGAGCTGTGCGTATCAGGGACTATGTTTTTCAGTAGTGTTTCACAGCACTTGATTTTATTTTTAAAATTGCTGTAGAGAACCGTGTTTCATCTTCATTTTTGTAGATATAAAATGATTTCCACTAAAGCCCTCATGATTAGAAGAATTGAGTTATAACTAAATAATTTGGCCTGCCATGGCACAAGTTTAATAGCATTTGCACTTTTATCAGAAATAATGACACCCTTGTAAGTCACTGATTGACTATTTAGAAATAAAAGTCCTAAGCAGATTTTCCCAGTGAATATAGCCCTTTAGATTTTATGCTTAGATTAGTAAGATATTTAATACCTTATTTTCCGGTATTGTGTCTAAATAAATCTCCTTAAGGTAAATGATAATAATTTTGTGATTCTTCACTATACAGTATGCTTTTAAAAGATCTTGAGAGAACATAAACCAGAGAATTAAAATAAAATCAACATGAAATTTAGTATTCATAGAGATTCAGCATTTAAAATAAATGAAGAATAATTTGTTCCAATTTCTTTTTTAAAAAGATTTTATTTATTATTTATTTGAGAGAGACAGAGATAGTGAGAGAGAGCATGAGCAGGGTAGCAAGGAAGAAGCAGGCTTCCTGGAAGCCCAATGTTGGACTCCATCTCAGGGTCCTGGGGTCATGACCTGAGCCGAAGGCCACTGCCACTTAACCGACTGAGTCACCCAGGCACCCTATTTGTTCCAATTTCTAATTGCAGATTTCAGTGTTACCTCTAAAAGTGATTTTATTTTCCTTTACATTCCTCCATAACATAGTATGATGCGTTGTTAATACTCTAAAAAGTAGACCTTAAAATTTTTGCTCTGGAGACTAGAGACCAGATTTTCCAACACCGGCATTGGCATATCACTTTTTCCTTTCATCTTCTTCTTGGGAGGTAGAGTATTAGTTGCTGCTGCAGTGTAGACCCAATGAAGTTACTAGACATCTGAGTGCCTGTGGTCAATCAGGCCATGATGCTATGACTGATGACTTTCTCAGGATGCTAATACTCTGAAAATCTTAACATCCCCTTAATAGTTCTCTGCTCTCTGTGTAATAATAACACAAATGAGTGCAAATCACCTAAATAATGTTCCTTTGTCCTTAAGCTTAATTCTGCTTATATGTAACCATGCAAGGACATCATCAGCTAGAGGGTGGGAAATGTAATAATTGATGAAAAAGGATGAGATGATTAATTGGGAGGGCAATTATCACTAAGGAAGAACAGAGAGATAGAAGCTATTATATTTTTCAAAATTGTTAAGAGGCCAAACAGATGAGCTTGGAATAGAAAGCCATTTCTGAACAAGAGCCTGCCGTTTTTATATGCACTGTCATTTGCCAAGATAAGATATATAGTTTTGCTGTGGAGTATTTCATACATTCTTTAATTCATCCATTTCATGTATTTTGTTTCTGCCTTAATGTATAGGTTGCCATTTGAATAGACATTACTGAATTACATCAATTCAGAGATGTCAATAAAATAGTTTTTCCATTTTAATATTTCTTAAAAATTAAGATCTGTTTTTAAATTGTTATCTATTTAACGCAGTTTCTCTTTCCAGAAAAACTTTGATTGAGTTGACAGGTTTTCTTGAAATAGATAGCACCTTAGAAATCAAGAAGAAAGGATTATCCAATAATCTCATTCATTTAACAAATATTTATCGAGCGCCCACTCTGCCAGGAATAAGGCTAGAAGCTAAGAAAGTTGTAACAAGGACAGAGAAGGTTTCAATCTTCCTAGAGTTCTTGAAGGTAAAGTAAATTATATATATATATAAACAATTAAATAGAATACAATCTAGTAAGTTACTACTGCAGCATAATGCAGATATATTTAAAATGCTGTAGGATAACCGAAGAGGAAGTTAATAATTCTGGATGTGCTATTCAGAGGAGAAAGAACTCATCAAGTGGAAGGATACCAGGCAAGGGAAAGAACATAAGCCAAGGCAGGGAGGTGTGAAATGTCAGGGTGTGTACAGGGAATGATGAGTAGTCTAGTAGAACTGTTTCTCTTAAACGTGAATAATGAACAGAGCACTTAAAGAGGAAAGAAATAGCTTGCCAATCTGTAGTATTGACTTAAATTAGTTTTATATTTTTATATATGTAGTATTTTATATATGTAGTATGGACTCAAATTATTTTTATATTTTACAAATGTGGTATTTCTTTTATTCTACAGCAATAACAGTCCCAGTCTACAGAATAAAAGTATTTATTCATTATATGAAAACAAAATTATGAAACCAATTAAAACCTAATTATCAGCATTAATTTGAAGTGGTATGTGAGTGTTATTTTGGAGCACGGTGAGCAACAATGAAGCAATGAACTAGTTTTTTAACTAGTTTAATCAATGATCTGTGAATTGGATAGGCCAATCTATCTATCTTAAAATATGACATTGTTGTAATTATGACTAACAATGGCTAGTGTTTTTGAGTGCACAATTTACAGACACACACACACACGCACTCTGCACCAACTTTTTTTTCCAGCAATGTCTTACTTTTACAAAACAAAGTAGCTTTGCGTAAATTTTTATGGATGGCCTCTTCCTCTCTGTTTCCCCGCTCAGGCATCTTTGTTGACTTATCCTCTTGTCCTAACTTCCTAATGTTGGGGTTCTATCCTTGGTTCTGCATACTCTAACCTTTGATAATCTCATTTAGTCTGATGCATTTCATTTTTCTTTATATCCTGGGAACTATTACATTTTTATATCCAATCCAGACTTTTCTCCCATACTCCAAACTCATATACTAAACTACCCACGTGGCATCACCACCTGGGTGGTGAGTGGACCTCTCCAACTCAACATCTCCAAATCTGAATCTCTGATCTTCTCGCCAGTGTTGTTCCTTTTATAGTCTTCATCATCTCAGTTAATGACAATTCCATTCTTACAAATTATTCAGGACAAAAACCATGGAGTTTTTCTTTTTTTTTTCTTTTTCTCTCATCTCAGATCCAAAACCTTCTAGGAGATTAAATGAGTTTAGCTTCAAAACGTATCCCGAATGGGGCACCAGAGTGGCTCAGTCAGTTAGTGGGTAGGCTCTCAATTTCAGCTCAGGTCATGATCTCAAAGTCCTGGGAGAAGGTCCCGGGACTGACTCTGTGCCCAGTGGGGAGTCTGCTTCCTCTCCCTCTGTCCTTGCTCCTCCCCCCACACAAATAAATACACAAACTTTAAAAAAAAAAAAATGTATCCAGAATGAAGTCTGCTCTCCCAGCTTTCACTGTTACTACTCTTGCCAAGCCACCATTGTGCCTTGCCTGTATTTTTGTAATAGCTTCCTGTTCAGCCTCCATTCCTCTGTGCTTACTTTCCTGTAAGCCATTACAAGTATTCTCAAGAAAGCTGCCAGTGTGTTTATTATGTGAGTTATTATGCCACTTCTCTAATTAAAAAAAAAAAAAAGCTTCCTTTTTTTTCTGAGTAAGAGTCAGAATTCTGACAATGACTTACAGAACCCCACACCATCTGCCTCCTAGTTCTTCATGTGATCGTGTATGCTGGTAGTGTGCAGAGGGTATTAGACACACAGAGTGGAGTATTAAGACTTCCCTCCTCTCTTCAATAAAACATGCTCAGTAACAGCCATGAAATGAAATGAGTTATCATAAAGGCCAAAAAAGAAACCAAAACAGTGAAACTTTTTCTATTATTGAACTTACTGTGTGTGTGATACATATATCTGTACATGTATATACGTATCTGTATCATGCCAGTATACATAAAGAATTGAAAAAATAAAACAAATAATTGTTCAGTACAAAAAAAACATTATTTCTTAACTGTATTAATATAGTTTTTGAAAAAAAGGAGAAATACACCAACATTTAATTTACAACATTAAGTAATAATATTCTGTTTTTTAGTTTTAACTTCTACAAATTTGTAATGATGGTCCAAACTCATTTTTTTGGTATATTCATGCTTAGGAGACAATATAAATGTAATTATTGGTCTATCTATGCCCATATTTAATGAAAGAACACTTTTATTAGTTTTGATTTAAGAAAATTACACATAAAACAAAAGATATACACAAAAGCAGAAAAAATTCTTAATATGAGACTAAATCTGAAAGGGATGCATAAAAATTCCATTTAACAATAAATTTCAGAAAATTTACAAATGCATAAAACAACAGATTGTTCATTGAATGACAGAGATGAGGCAACTCAAATTTGGTTTATTTCTATACCCATATCATTCTTGTTTATATCTAACCTACTGTTTGAGTGCAGGCATATATAGTATCACGGTGGTTGGAGAGATGAACTGTGCCTAACGTGGGTTCACTGATCTAAAACTTCACAAATGGAAATGAACAGGAACTCTCTTGGAAGGAATACTTATGAATCTGATGGTATAATAAAATTATTTAAATTAATGTAGAATACAATATTTTTTTTCTTTTTAAAGACAAATTATAAAATACGGCCATGGCAATAATAAAACATGAAAATTCAAAAATAACCAAATCAGTTGTTTAGAACTTAGACAGACCAAGAATTTTTTCAGGAAAGGTATTCTTCACTGGCACTGGTTAGAATGACCTGCACCCAAAGGTATTGCTCCCACTGCTCTATCCTTGCTATGCTCCTGTATTATGGGATAATAGTAAGAGAACTGGAATTAATACACTTCAGTAAAAGTCTTTGGATACATTTACAGAAGTCAAGTTCTGCTTTACTGCACTTCTACTTTGACTGAATCTTTGATATATGATAAATACACTGTGTAACTGGTGGTTGGTTAATACAAAAAGAACTTTAAAGTGTGAAAGTATTTCCTATCCTCTTATATAGGTCAGGAGTCAACGAAGTATGGCCCAGAGGTCAAATCTGGCCTGCCACCAGTTTTTGTAAATAAAGTTTTATTGGAACACAGTCATGCTAGTTCATTTGCATATTATCTATGGATGCTTTTAAGCTTTGGTGGCAGAATCAAGTAGTTGAAACAAATATCAAATTGCCTGCAAAGCCTGAAATGTATACTGTCTGTCCCTTTACAGAAGAAGTTTACAAACATCTTCTCTATTACATTTGTGTACAAGAATTGGGTATTAAACTTTTTAATGAATTTATTTATCGAACTGTGTTAATGAGAAACAAAAGCAAATAAAATTGATCCAGTTTGGCTAAGACATATGCAGCAAGTGATTTACTATCAGAGAAAAGTGTGATTGAGGCAACAGTGTTTTTTAAAAGGATTGTGAAGTCAGCAGAGAAAAGATGTTTATATCCATGGAGTGAGATTATGAAACATTAACTCAGCGTTTGCATTAATATTGGAAACAAAACAGTATTTATAGAGAGAGAATGATTGAAGTGTTAGCATCCATGTAAGGTAGAGTAACAGGAAATAATTTATCATGAGTTGATTTATAACTTCACTTTACAGAGACAGTTATTTTCATGGTACAAATACTTCATATCTGAAAATGATTGTAGCAAATGTGATTTTTTTCCTTCAGCATAAGTTGTCTGACCTGCTTCACAAGTTCAGTACTGCAAATATGGTTGAGTATTGTACCTGTCCAATTAACTGCATGAGTTATCTCCTATACACTTGAGCAAAAAACTTAATACCAATGTTTTGAGGTTTCCTCAACATCCAGAACTGCTATGGGTTTGGAAGCTTTGTTAGTGTCAAGAACGCACTGAGAGATACCTGGGAACCCAGTACCCCAGAGGTGCCCATTTTCAAATGCCCTGGTTCCTACTATTGCCCTTGTTCCTGAATAGAGAGCTTCAGTCTTCTCTGGGCCCTGGATGAACCTCTGAGGCTTGCCTTTTTCCTTCCCAGGTGGCTTCTTGGATTCTTTAAGCTGAGGTTATTTCCTTCATTAGATTCATTACCAAAGGACGATTGGTTGTGGCAGCTTTAGTCAGACTGTGGAAGGCCAGTTATTCCCTGCCCCCTAGTCCCAGAAGGATGATTACGTGCTCCTACTCTCAGAAGGATGATTACATTGACATGACTGAGAGGGTCACTTAGTTGACTCTTATAAAGAAGATCATTTCCAAGATCATCCTGTGCCCACGTTGGAAATAGTGGGCTATAGCTTCTTGTTTCTAAAATATTATTTAACATCTACCTCACAGGTAATACCTGGAAAAATTCCTGGATCAAGCAGCATTTAGTTGGTGTTGTAATGTTTCTTCTAGGCACTGGAGGCTGGACCTGTTTAATAAGAACACGCAGTCAATGAGAATAGACAAATCAGTTAAGACATTTGACTGTGAGGAAATGCAGGAAAGGAAGTCAGGGGCTACAGTAGGATTTGGAATGAGAACGCATATTTATTATGTGAAGGAAATGGATGTTTTCAAGAATATTTTTTAGCAAGAAAACTATGAGCATAGTTTCAGATGAGGGTAAATTAGGGAAACTTTTAAGTTTGAGAATGGCTGCAGATGGTGAACAATATTTATGAAGGGAGGGAAGATAGGTAGAAGAATCCTGGAAGAATCATTCAAAATGTCTTAAATTTATATTCAAATACATTTCTAATGTTCATTCATATTTTTAGAAATCTTCATGTAGAGGAAGGATTTCATTTATTTCATAGTATTTTGTAAATAGAACTGAAGACCCCTGGGAAGCGTTATGAGGAATCAAATCTTGGGAGAACATTTTCCCCCCAAAATAAGAATAACTTTTATCATTTCCCCCAATATTATGTAATTAATGTGTGAAAATAACTTTAACACATGAAGGAAAGTATAGGTAGGAAAATTTTAAAACTCTGAAGTCCCAATATAAAAAGTCTTTTTTGCTAACTGTCTTCTATATTGCTTTCTCTGTAAATATCCCCATACATACAGGTGAGGTAAATGAAAACATATCATACATCGTATTTTCATCAGCATAATTTAAAAAATAGCCTTAAAAATGTGGCTCACTTTTCTTTTCCTCATTTCCTTGTACTTCATAACCTTACCTGTCCCCAACCCAGATAACCACTATTAATGATACCATATGTCTGTCTGAAACTTAGAATCATTTTAGTATTCTCACTACTATATTTTACTTTCCTGGGATATAATTAAGGAAATCTTGCACTATACAATTATTTCCTTTTAAGTTCCTTTTACTTTTGTCTAGATGTCACAAAACTTTCTCTGGAACTTTACCAGGATATGCCTATGTATACTTCTTGGGAAAAGAAAAAATCTTGCTTGGAATTAGCATTTTTGTGATGCAAAATTAAATCTTTCTTTAACTTAGGAGTTTTTTTTTTTTAATTATCTTTTGGATTTATGTCTCTTCTGTATGAGTTAATGTGTTTCCCTCTCATATGTCTTGTATTTGCATTTTCTGTCTCCTGGATTTTTTATGACCTCCTCATTGTTCTATTTCCCTTAATTATTTTATCTTTTTACATGTTAACTATATTTTGAAAAATCTATCTTGCTTCTCAGGAGTGAACAACATTTTGTCTTTTAGTTCCTCAAATTGTTAAGACTTTATGCTGGATTTTTTTACTTAGGGGGCTTTTCCTTCTCTTTCCTTCTTTCCTTCCATGCACAAAATGACATGGTGGAAACCTAAGTGCATATAATTAAGTGAAAGAAGCCAATTTGAGAAGGCTACATACTGTCTGATTCCAACCATTGACATTCTGGAAAAGGTGAAACTGTAGGGACAGTTTTTTGTTTGTTTGTTTGTTTGTTTTCTCTTCCCCCCCCACGTCCTCTTTTTCTTTTTTTTTTTTAAGGATTATTTATGTATTTATTAGAGACAGAGAGAGCACGATCAGGAGGAGTAGCAGACAGAGGGAGAGGGAGAAGCAGGCTCCTCGCTGAGCAGGGAGCCTGATGCAGGACTCAATTCCAGGACCCTGGGATCATTACCTGAGCTGAAGGCAGACACTTAACCAACTGAGCCACCCAGGCATCCCAGTCTATAGATGTTTTAAAAAGACATTTTTAAAGAGAGGTTTTAGGGTCACAGTGGGATTGAGAGGAAGGTACATATTTCACATTTTTCATAGGTTCCCTACCCCCCAAAATGCATAATCTTCCCTATTATCACATCTTCTACCAGTGTGGTACGTTCATTACTATTAATAACCTACGTTGATGCATTTATAGTTATCCAAGCCCATAATTTACATTTATGGTTCCCTTGTGATGTTGTATATTCTGTTGATTTGGACAAATATAAAATGACATTAAATCATTACAGTATCATACAGAGTATTTTCACTTCCCCCCAAATTCTCTGTGCTCCACCCATTCACTACCCTCTCAACCCCTTGCAACCACTGATCTTTTTACTGCCTTCAGAGTTTTTCCATTTTCATATTGTCGTATGGTTGGAATCATACAATATGTGACCTTTTCAGATGGCTTCTCTCAGTAATATCCATTTAAGTTTCCTCCATGTTGTTCATAACTTGATAGCTCAGTTCTTCTATTCAGTTCTTCAGTTCTTCTATTCAGTGTTGGATAATATTCCATTCTCTGGATGTACCACAGTTTACAATCCACTTGCCTACTAAAAGACATCTTGGTTGCTTTCAGATTTGGCAAGAATGAATAAAACTGCTGTAAGATTTTTGTGTGGACATCAAATTTCAACTCATTTGAGTAAATACCAAGGAACTATGTGCAGATTTTTGTGTGGACATCAAATTTCAACTTTTTTGAGTAAATACCAAGAAACATGAGAAATAGATGGTATGATAAGAGTATGTTCAGTTTTGTGAAAAACCACGTGTTCCAAAGTGGCTGTACCATTTTGCATTCTCACTTGCAATGAATGAGAATTTCTGTTTCTCCATACCCTCACCAACATTTGATGGTGGTAATGTTCTGGATTTGGGCCATTCTAATTGCTGTGTAGTCTTGTGTTTTTATGATGATCTCTCGCGGTTGCTATTGAAGAAGCAAATAGTGCAAGAGCACTTATAACTCTTATAACACTTTCCAATTCTGTCTCTATTTGAGCACTAGATTCAATCACGTTTACTTCCTAGATCCTCTTCATTTTACTATTTTTTGTAATATTATGAAAAATAATTTTACTTTTTTTTTTAAAAAAGGATTGTATTTCTATGTGAGAGAGAGAGAGCATGAGGGAGGATTGGGGTTAGGGGCAGAAAGAGAGGGAAAAGCAGACGCCCCACTGAGCAGGGAGCCTGACGTGGGGCTTGATCCCAGGACCCTGAGATCATGACCTAAGCTGAAGGCAGATGCTTAACTGAGCCACCCAGGTGCCCCCAAAATAATCTTACTTTTACAGGTAAAATTTTTCATACAAATAAGGCATTTTTCTAGAAGTCACACAATTTTATTATAGTATCAGTATGTAACTTAGAACTATAAGACAACCAACTTCTTTTAGAATCTGACATTGTTACTTGTCAAAAACAAAATATTAATTTAAGAGAAAGCAAGATTCAAGTATATTGTAGCAAGACTTTTTTCTCTTCTACCTTACTTTTTAAATTGTAGCAAAAGGAGATTCATGGTTCGAAAAAAGTAAAAATAAATTATATATAATTAAATGTAACTTTCTTTTCCAAACTCAGAACAATAATCCCTGCCCTTAGAAGCAACCACTCTTAAGAAACTTAGAATTCAATTATATACTAAAGCAGAGCTTTTAACAGATTTGATTACAAAATATTTTTGCAAATATTTATATACTGTATTATATCCATGCATCAAAAGCAAACAAACAGAAACCTCAGTAAATCCTCCTTGCTCTCTACTTTCAGACTCCTTTTGCTTAGCATTTAAAATCTCCACAGTCTGACCTTAATTTATCTTTTCAGCAGATCTCCAAAGTACTTCTTTATATGGATGTATTGTATGCATCAAACTGAATATTCTATGAAGCTGTTCATGTTTTTTTAATCTGTTGAAATCCCTTCTCTTTAACTCAGCATTCAAATGCCTCAAGCTCCATAAACTATACTGGATACCATAAGAAGACTGTGTTTTCCCCTCCTATGAATACTTATAATACAAATGAGTATATATTATATAGACAAATGAATACATCTTTAACAAGGCATTACATACAATAGTTTCTTGTGTTATCTTCATATTTATGGTTATATTTGCCCTTTAATAGATTATAAACTCTCAGAAGGGTCCCACTATTATATAATTTCAACACCTACTTACAGTAAACACAACACACATTTATATTTGATTTATACACAATCAAAGACCAAGATTTTCACTTCAGCTCAGAGCAAATTTCCCCAAGAAAACTGACCAGCAAATGAGCAAACAGTGCATGCTTTATATGCCTTTGTTAGAAGCTCCTAAAGTGGTACACAGATTCTGTCTCTCTATGGGATGATTAGAAGAGTGTGGAGAGGTGCAAAATATTGTGAGACATCAATTTGAAAAGTGTCATTTTGATTTTGTGATGGTTTATTAAAAATTGTTGATTTTTTAAAAATTCTGTTTTTAGTACTCACTACTTTTTAATTTTCATTTTAAAAATATTCATGAAAAGATGGCATTTTAAAGAAACATACCTTGAAATAAAAATAAGTAATTTCATAATTTTCTGTACTTGTCTGGCATATGGAAATTTTTAGGAACAAGTAGCTAATTTATTCATGTAAGGCATATGGTATTTGGAAATTGTTTTAACTCTCTCACTGACCTTTCATTTTCATTTACCATCACTCTGAAAACTTTAGGTAATTATCTTTTTTTGTCTTACTTTTTACAACCCTAAAATTAAGAAGAGTTTTCTATTTTTCTCTTCTAACCTTTGTCTCTTTTTCACTAATATGCGTAGAAGCAAATGCATAAGGAATCCCTTCAAAAGAAGCAGGGAGGATGGGGAAACTATGAGTTACCAGTTACTAGTCAGTATTTGGTACTTTGTGGTTGAAAGATAATAGACTCTGAAGATAGACTACTTCACTGCTCACTAACTATGTGCTTTTAAAAAAAGTCAAGGACTTCTCTGAGTCTTCATCTGTTTACTTCTAAACTATTTTATATAGTTTGGTAAGATTTAAGCTACCTAAAGATACACAGTGAAAGCACTATGTCTGACACATGGAGGTACATATTGATTGACTATTATCTGCCTTTTCTACTAGAAAATGTGCTCTTTGAGATAAAGCAAAGGATTTCAGTCAGCGAGACTACTAATCACCAAATAAAAACAAACAAAAGCAATACAGAATTCATTATTCTTTTCATTTTGTTATTTTAGGTTTAGCCGTGGTATTCGTTTTGATTGCGCTATTCAGACTCAAGTCTCTTTTCTGTGCAGACAAGCAAGGTATGGAAGGACTGGTCATGTATGGAATGTCAAATATAGTCATGGTCCAGTGTTGGCAAGCCAGTTTGTCCTGTCACCAGGTGTTCAGTTTTGGTTTGGATGACTACATTTGGAATGCCGTAGATTCCCTCTAGAGGAAGTTTGACAGTATGGGCAGGATCTTGTCCCTTTCAGTTTTGTTTAGATGCTTCTGTAGTAATCAACTCACAATCGTGGCTTTATTGGCACGATTCTCTAACCAAGCAAATGAAGCTACTAAGTATATACTTAAATCACTTAAAAAAATAATAGAATTCTCAAAATGAACCTCTTAGTGAAGCAACATTATATTATCTATATCTATGAAAAAAATTGTGATTATATCCTTACATATAAATATCTATGGATGTCTGTCTAATAGCTATCCATCCATATATATTTAAATATCTGCACATATATGCCTCTAACCCTGACTCAGATCTTCCAAGAATGTTTCACACCTCATTCAATTGTATCCAAGATTATATGATTACAGTTTTATCTTCAACCTTCTCATGTTTTTTGACATTGATTGTAAATAATCAGTGTAGTGTTAGGCTAGTTTCAGTATTTTTATCCATGGTATTATGGCCCCTAAATCCGTGAAAACAGAAGTCTTCTTGTTTCTATTGGAATTCCCAAAGAAGCTAACGAAAGATAAATGTAAGAACCCAAGTATGCCATTATATATAGCTACTTGAGTGCTCAATATTCTAATTCAAACTCTGAAAAAACTAGACCATGATAACCACTTAAGCTCACAGTCTGAGATGAAGCCTCTTACCATCCATTAAAACTTCTTGAGATCCTAGAACCTTCTGGTAGTAGGTAGAGAGCTAATAAGTACTGCAACGTGGTATAGAAACTCATCTCAATGATACCACTCTCAAACTTGCATGCTGAGGCAGAACAAGAGAGTGGGAACTTACAAGGCTCATTGTAAGTCCTGAACCAATGTACCCACTCAGGTCCATATGAGAGGGAGCTAAGTATGGTTTTATACCTTTCACAACATTGTGACTACACCTACTAATAGCTGTGGTTTATTCGACGACTCTAAATCAGTTCACCGATTTAACTACTCTTTCCTGATTTGTACATATGTGTAGAGTGGAAAGAGTGGATTTTGGATAAGGAAGTTAACTTTCCTTTCAAAATGTACCAGAATCTTAGGATTAAATAAGTAGGGATAACACTGTATAGATTATTAAGTGTTTTCTTTCTTCTCTATCATATACACCATTTTAGAGAGGGAATGAATGATTTTTAAGTTTGCTTATATTGTTGATGAGTAAAGAAATCATCTTTCCTGTTTGCTAGGAGTCAACATAACTCAGTTGTATTTATTAGCCACCAAGAGCCACGTGATTATCATGTGACCTCTAGAAGCTAGTATAATACGCAGATTTATAAATTAGAAATTTATAAATTAGAAATTTATAAAAAAATTTTCATGCTCCAAATGAATAAGCTGTCCTGCATTTTTGTGTTGTAGCCTGAGTATCATCACCCTGGGGATATTATTTCCATTATATGATTAGCTCTTCAAAATTCTAACTACTTTATTGGGCAATATCAAGTCCTTCTTTTCATATTCAATGTCATTTTCTGTGATTGAATTGAATAATAACCATTATTCATAATTCCATTAATTACCTACCTTGACTAAAAAAGCCTCATTGCAGCTGCTAATGGATCTCCTTTCAGGGCTTGTTAACATGGGACCTCAAATGAAGCACTCAAGATGCACATCTAACCTTCCCAGTATTGAATATGCCCATTAATAAAACTTTTAACCTCTGGTGGGGAAAGTAGGAGATGCTGGAATTGATATACATTTATGTTTAATCATCAAAGCTTCATTGAGCTCCATAAATTTTGTTCTTATTCATATCCAAATGGCACTGCCTTTTTTCAGTATATTCTTTTAAAAGGAATAGGGTAATGATGACATACTTATCAACACACTGTTAACATATTATGAAGGATATGAAAGCGAACCATGGTCACAATACTCAGAAAGCTGAAATATTATATTTCCTGAGGGGGTAAGACAAACTTTATACAACCCCCAAAGAACAAGTTCAAATAATATCCAGCATGTTAATTATATTCATAGCTGTTTTGTTTTGTTTTTTTCCTTTTCCCTAGCTAAGATTAGTGAGCTCCTACTTTTTCAGGGGATAAAAGGTTTTTTTGCTGATATTTTCCTCTTTTTATGCTACTTTATGCATGCTTCATTAGGCAAAACTTTTTTACACATTTACTATGGAAACAATCTTATGAATAAAGGGTAGAAATACAATATGGAGAATATGCAAGCAACTTTCCTTTTTTTTTTTCTTTATGGAATTTAATTAAATCAGCTGAATAAGAGTAAAGATTTTCAAAGACAATTGAGTGTCAGTACAGTATTTTGTGCAGTCTCCAGAATGGTGCGGACTTAGATTTGAATCTTATTTCTACCAAAAGCTACCTAGGATCTCTCTTAAGTAGGTTACTTTATCTCTGAGCCTCAGTTTCCCGATGTATTGAAAAGGGTGTATTAATTCCAACCTTATACATTGTTATCAGGATTGACTGAGATGATGATTTAAAGATGTTAAGAGTGTTATGTGATCCCGACATATAAATGGCTCTCGGTAAAGGACAGCTAGCATCTTGGTACACAGTAGGTGCTCAATAAAGACTTGCTTAATGATAGAATATACTGTCTTTTCTAAGAAACCAAGACTGAGAGTAAATTTTCAGTTTGCCTTTTCACATTGTACAGACTATGTGAAAAAAAAAATATGTCAAGACGACTTGTTTCTTGCTTGATGCTGCAGTCTTATGCCCCGAGTACCTACACACTTGAGGAAGATTTTCAGTAACACCATGACTAATCTGTTAGTTTCATACTGCCTGTGGTGAAATGAACTCTGCAATAACTGTCTCAGAGATCAGTTTTCTTAAGTGGATCTTACATTGTGGTGGATGGGCTTACAATGAATTTTTTAAATCTCTTCTTCAAAATAGGTGTTCTTTCTTATTATCAATAAAATATGGGTTTTAAGAAAATAGGGGTAAAAATTTAATTAGTGAATTATAAGATTTATTAGCAAATCTTACAGAAACAAAATGATCACCATCATCAAGCTAACTAATATACCCATCACCTCACATAGCCATTACACCCTATTTCAACCTTCCCTCCCCTGTGAGAATGTTTACCTACCCTCTTAACAAATTTCAAGTATGTAACACAGTATTGTTAATATAGCACCGTGCTGTTCTTCAATCTCCAGAAGTTATTCATCTTGCACAGCGGAAACGTTGTACCTTTTGACCAACACTCCCCATTTTGCCCTCCATCCACCCTCTGAGAAAGCACCATTCTCCTTTCTACTTCTAGAAGTTTGATTATTTCAGATTCCAAGTATAAGTGAGATCATTCCATAATGTATACATACATCAAAATATCAAGTTGTAAACTTAAATATATACAATTTTTATTTGTCAGTTATAACTTAGTAAAGTTGACAAAAATGAAGGGGGGGAAATCAGAGGGGAGACAAACCATAAGAGACTATGGACTCTGGAAAACAAACAGCATTTTAGAGGGGACGGGGGATGAGTGAGCCTGGTGGTGGATATTGAGGAGGGCACTGATTGCGTGGAGCTCTGGGTGTTATACACAAACATTGATGTCATTGAACATTACATCAAAAACTAATGATACAGTGTATGGTGACTAACATAACAGAATAAAAAAATTAAAATAATAGGAAAAAAAAATCTGAGAATTATTTTTTATGTAAATTTTATTTACACACATTGCTACCTTTTACCCAGTTAAGGAGTTGTCTTTTTAAAGCATGGAACACAGGCAGTAGAGACTTTTTGTGTGTTGTATTCCTGTAATGTGATTTAGGGAGCTCTCTGGCAAGGCAAAGCCAATCAAGAAGGAATCCTGATGGTTCCTTGCATTTCCATGGAAAAGGCCTAATCTTGGACTTACCTGAGAGGTGATAAAACCTATTGGCATCTCCTGAGAAAAAACTTATCCTCTTGATTTAAGAGTTTATAAATAAGATGATCTTTAAATAATTTTTTTTCTTCTACATCCAGGATGATCTGAAACAGTATAAATTTATCATCATGTATGTTTTACTTAAAACAACTCTCTATAAAACTGAAATTGTGAGGATTTAAGAAACCTGGTTTTCAAAATATTACAAATGGTTGCTATTTAGTCTTTTAGAGCTGCAGTATTTATTTTGCAAACTTTTTACTGGCCCTTTACTTCATGACATCTGGTAAACTTTACTGATAATCAAGGCTGAATAAGTTATAACATCTACAATCAGTATGTAATCAAATCTGATGAAAAAACATTTACACATGCTTATTTCATTCCCATATATATATATATATATATATATATATAAATTTTTTAAATGAACTATTTTAAAGTGCTGCTCTTTCACAACTTATCCTCTATTTCTGGAACTAGAAAAGTTCTTTTGGGTATTGGTGTCTTGACATGAATGGGAATATTCAAAATTAATATGGTATTAATGATGGCAATTAAATCTAGGTCTTTGTGTTGTATTGTTTGCACTTTGTATTGTTTGCACATGGATTTCCTTGAATCTAATACTGTTTAGGGGGTTACTGTGAATATTTGTAGAAAAATCTGCATTCTGAGGAGTCACTTCTAAAGAGTTGGCATCCAAAATGTTACTAAATGAAAATTAATTGCTTTTCATAAAAAAAAGAACATTTTACAACATTGTGTAATCATATTAAAACAATGACTGGCCTCACTGATGGAAATTAAATGTGATCCTGAGTGTTCTGGCAGTGTAGCCTGGGAACTGGGTTTGCATGTAAAAGTGCAGTTTCTCTCCCCTGAGCAGATTTTGATTCTCAAAATAATTAGTTCTGTCAAATAATTAATTTTGTTGACAAGACTAAGTTGAGAATATACAACCTCCCTCACATATATTATAATTATTTGGAATGACAAGATGATATCAAACAATAATCTTCAATTCTGTATGTCAAACTTGATCAGATCATTTCTTTTAGTACTTCTGAGGTTCATGTTCATAACCTTGAATGGAACTCATAACTCATTGTCTATAATGCCCTTTATATGTGGAATATTTATTGTAGTCTTTGCATCTGCTTTGTGTTTGTGTGTAAGGAAATGTTTTTACAAAACACGCAATTTGCCAAGAGGTAACTTTTAAGCTTGTATTCAAATTTTAATTTGTTATTTTCTTTTTTAAAGTATCTTATTTTCTAAAACTCTTTAAAAAGGTAGTTATGTAAATTGTTGTGCTTCTTTTGCTTTCCAAAGTTAGATAACATTTTAAAAATACATCTTACCCTTCAGATGTCATTACACATCCAATTTAACTTTCTCCTTAGATGAGTTAGAACACTAGAAATAATGAGTCATGTCAATACGTGCTCACAAGTGAACACAATTTATTTATCAGCTGACATAATTTTATATAAAACTGAAACTTTGGTGATATCCCAGCTAAAGTCATCAAAATACTTCTTATTTAACATTATTCTGTAAGTCTGTGGTCAAGGAAATGAGATATAAACATAATATATTTCAGAATGATCATTTCCTACAGACAACATGAAAACCAGTACATAGAAACTGAAAACCACTAGAATAAATATGATTGTTTAAGAATGTTCAACTATATTGATCTCTTGATCTATGTCAATTTTTAATTTTTATTTTTTCTTCAAGCTTTTATTTAAATTCCAGTTAGTTAATATGCAGTGTAAATTAGTTTCAGGTATAAAATTTAGTGATTCATCACTTACATACAACACTCAGTGTGCATCACAAGTGCCCTCCTTAATCCCTATCACCTATTTAACCCATCCCCCATCCTCCTCCCTCTGTCAACTCTCAGTTTGTTCTCTATAGTTAAGAGTCTGTTTTCCGGTTTGCCTCTCTATCCCCGCCCCCCTGCCCCATGTTCATCCGTTTTGTTTCTTAAATTCCACAAATGAGTGAAATCATATGGTATCTGTTTTTGTATGACCAACTTACTTAGCATAATACTCTCTAGCTCCATCTACATCAGTGCAAATGACAAGATTTCATTTTTTATGGATCTGTGTGTATGTGCGTGTGTGTATCACCTCTTCTTTATCCATTTGTCGGTCAGTGGTCATTTGTGCTCTTTCCGTAATTTAGCTTTTGTTGACAGTGCTGCTATAAAACTTAGGGGTGCACATAACCCTTTGAATCCATGTTTGTTTGTTTGTTTTTTTATCTTTTGGGTAGATACTTAGTAGTGCAATTGATGAATAGGGTAATTCTATTTTTAACTTCTTGTGGAATCTGCATACTGTTTCCCTGATTGGTTTCACTAGTTTGCATTCCCACTCACAATGTAAGAAGATTCACCTTTCTCTGCATTCTTGCTGTATCTGTTGTTCCCTATGTCGTTTTTTTAGCCATTTGGACAGGTGTGAGGTGATTTCTCACTGTAGTTTCCCTGATGACATCTCATGTGTCTGTTAGCTTTCTGGATGTCTTCTTTGGAAAAATGTCTATTCGCGTCTTCTGCCCATTTTTAAACTGGATTATTTGATTTTGGGGTTTTGAGTTTTATAAGTTCTTTATATATTTTGGATACTAACCCTTTATCAGATATATCTTTTGCAAATATCTTCTCCCATTCCAAAGACTGCTTTTTAGTTTTTTTGGTTGCTTCCTTCATAGCAGAAGATCTATGTCAATTTTTAAATCTACATCTCTTTTTCTGTGTTTCTCTCTCTCTCTCATAAAATAAATATCTCTGGGGATGGCTTCCAGGTGTCATTTTCTAAAAAAAAAAAAAAAAAAACAAAAACCAAAAAACAAAACTCCTAAGGTTTTCGTTAAACCAGTATTGATATGTATTAAAAAAAAATTAGAATTTTACTCAAAAATTGTTTTAAAGTCTTAAGCAAATGAAAATACACCAGCCACATTTTTAAAGGCTAGATTGGCAATTATAAAGGTGTGGAGTTTTTCTCACATTAATTTGTAGTTTGTAGAGCAATCCAATCAAATAAAATTTTTAAAAATATTTTTGAAATACAATTGACATACAATGTTACACTAGTCTCAGGTATACAACGTAGTGATTTGACAATTCTATACAATACACAATGTTTACTACAATAAGTATAATTACCATCTGTCACCATACAAATATTACATTGTTATTGACAATATTTCCTATGCTGTACTTCTCACCCCCATGATTTATTTATTTTATAACTGGGAGTTTATACATCTTGATCCCCCTCCTTTTTCCACCCATCCTGCCACCAGTTTATTCTCTGTATTTATGAGTCTGTATCTTGTTTTTAGTTGTTTGGTTTTGTTTCATTTTGTTTTGTATTCCACATATAAGTAAAATCCGATGGTATTTGACTTTCTCAGTCTGACTTGTTTCACTTAACATAGTACACTCTAGGTCCACCTGTGTTGTCACAAATGGCAAAGATCTCATTCTTTTTTATGGCTGAGAAATATTCCATTGTATATATATGGTATACACCACATCTTTATCCATTCATCTATCAATGGATGTTTAGATTGCTTCAGTACCTTGACTATTATAACTAATGCTGCAATGAACACAAAAGGGTGCATGTATCCTTTGGAATTAGTATTTTCGTTTTCTCTGAGTAATCAGCAGTGGAATTATTGAGTTCTATGGTATTTCTATTTTTAATTTTTTGAGGAAACTCTACTGTTTTCCACAGTGGTTGTCCAAATTACATTCCCACCAGAAGTTCACGAGGGTTTCCTTTTGTCCATATCCTTTTGTCATTGTCCTCACTAATATTTGTTATTTCTTGTGTTTTTTTGATACTATGCGGTGCTAGCTCATAGTGGGTTTGATTCGCATTCCCTTAATGATTAGTGATGAGCATATTTTTAATGTGTCTCTTGGCCATCCCTGTTTTCTTTGAAAAAAATGTCTATCCAGGTCCTCTGTGCCTTTTTTATCTAGATTATTTGCCATATGCCAAATTACTGAAAAAATTTTTAAGGATTTTATTTATTTGAGAGAGAGAACAAGCAGAGGGAAGGGCAGAGGGAGAGGGAGAAGCAGGATCCCTGCTCAGCAGGGCTTATCCCAGGACCCTGAGATCATGACCTGAGCCAAAGGCAGCTGTCTAACCAACTGAGCCATCCAGGAGTCCCGATAAATATTTTTAAATAATTTAGCAAATGACAAATAATTCTAAAGTTCTTATGTGTGTGTAAGTGGTTACATTTCCATATATGGTTTGAAAAGAAATGCAGGTAGAATAACAGCACCATTAGATGTTTGCATTCATATAGATCGATACCTACAATAATTAACATAATTCTGATGTATATAAGAATATATCATATCCTATAGGATATACTGCAGATCATTAGCTAAGCAAATGATTGTCGGTAAATGGTGTTGAATTACTGGCTGTTCTTATGGGGAAAAAATCAAATGTAGTTACACTCAACATGATTAAAATTTATAAATCCCATACATCTCATGGCAAAGTCATTTTTATTCTAGGAACCCATCATAAAGATAAAAATTAAAATACACAAAGATATAAATTTAATGGTTGTAATAGGGAAAAAATAAGCAACACTTAAAAGACCAATATCAAGTAGAGTCTTATGATAGAATATTAATGTGTTTCAAAATAAATACTAAAATTTTATTTGCAAAAAATTGGTTAAAAATAAATTAGAAAGAAATATGACAGAATTAATTTTATTTTTGATGTTATTTTTATTTCTGTATGTTTTCTGATTTTTACATGTTTCTAAACAAACATGAATTTGTCATGAATAAAAAAACAAAAACAAATTATTTCAAAATACTATTTCTGGGAGTTAAGTTATTCACAAAAACTTTAATATTCACTGAATATCATAAAATCACCAAAAAAAAAAAGAATTTGAAAATTTTGCTGTTTCAGAAGACTTAATATTAAAATGGTCTTTTTTTTTTAGTCCATAGATTTAATCCAATTCCCATTAAAGACCCACTCTTCATGTGCATTTTGTATGTGTAATTATCACTTTGTTTTGTGCTGTGTAATTGGTTGGTAATTCCAGGATCATGCTGTGACATCCTATGACCATAGGAGTGGTCACTGAGAACATGATTGGGTCATTCTCCATCATAAAGGAAAGAACTTCAATTGCCCATCTTTAAAAGTGATGTTTAGTGTCCATTTTTTTCCAGATTTTTTCCAGATTTATTGAGATATAACTGAAATGTAATATCATGTAAGTTTCAGGTGTACAATGTGGTGATTTGATCCATTTGTATTCAATAAACATCCCACTCCTTAAAGTAACTGCCAAAATAATTTAGAGTATATTTTGAAGAATAAATTTGGGAAGGAAGAAGGTTAAGGAATATTTTGACCCGTACATTTTAACATTAGAATGACAAATGTTGCCACAGCCTTAGAGAAAATACTGTTGATGAAAATAAAAATTCAAGATACATACCAAATTGTATGTGAAAGTTTAATCTGTTAAGAGGTCTCATTTGTTTCCAGTGGAAGAAATAATAGTATAGTTAATACGTAGCATTGACATATTGGGACGTCCAACTGTAAGAAATCAATTACACCTCTAACCCTAAAAAAATAATGAATACAAACCAAAAATATTCAGAACATTGTAAAGATCCAGAAGTAAAGATTAAAGATTAAATAATGAAGTTTTAGAAAATCATAGGAATATATATTAATCAAGACATGAAACCTAAATAATTTAATGGAAAAGATCAATATATCTGATTTCATAAGAATAAAAATTCCTTGAGGCACCTGGGTGGCACCTCTGTTAAGCAGCCAACTCTTGATTTCAGGTCATGATCTCAGGTCCTGGGATCCAGCCTCATATTGGGCTCCATGCTCAGTGGAGAATCTCTTTGAGGATTCTCTCTCTTCTTCTGTTCCTCCCCCTGCTCTCTCTCTCATATCAATAAATAAACCTTTATTAAAAAAAAAGAATAAAAATCATTTGCTAATGAAAGACACCATAAAGTTAAGATAAAAATAATTTTGGAAATACCTAAGTGAAGTAAAGAATTACAATGTTTACTATGCAAAGAACACCTAAAAATTGATAAGAAAAATACAATTAACCCACTTTTTAAAAAATGGACAAATGATACCACAGGCAATTCAAAAAGGAGGAAAAGTAAATGGATGATAATATATGAAATTGTGTTAAAGACCATTAATGGAAAAATGTAAAGGGAAATAACAATGAGCTACCCATTTTACCCATCAGTATCGTTTTACTTTGTTATATACTAACAATAAATTATATTCTTTTTATCAGTTAAAACATTTTTCAGGAAAGGAAATAACTAAAATAAAAAGGAACATGGAATAATATACAAATTTTTAGATGATTTAATATTAAGTGGAAAAAACCTAAAATTGAATGTGATTGGAAATTTTTTATCTTCCTTTTTTTTATTTAGAGAGAGAATGCAAGAGCAGGAGGGGGAGGGAGCAAGAGTGGGGTGGGGCAGAGGGAGAGGGACAATCTTAAGCAGGCTCTACAGTCAGCATGTAGCTGGGCACATGGCTAATCTCAGGACCCTGAGATCATGACCATGAGATCATGACCTGAGCCAATATCAAGAGTCTGACCTTAACCAACTGAGCTACCCAGGCATCCCAGAACCCAGAAATATTTTAAAAATGATAACCTCAAGAAAGAATAAATAAACAACTATAAAGGGAAATACATTAAAATTTTAATAATAATATTAGACAGTAGGGTTAAAGAGCTAAGGTTCATAAACATGTTGACAATAGTACCTTGTGCATAGAGACTTTCAATATATGGTGGGTATTTTTATTTTTATTGTCACTTTTACTCATGTGTAACTATTATTATGGGGGTTTTTTATGTGTTTGTTTTTGTAATTTTTTGCATCTTCCTTATATTCGTTAGCATATTATAACATAGAACTCCATAATCACTATTTAATGGTACCAATGACAAAGTCAATACTGAACAAATTAACCATGACATTAGAATGATACTTTTCTCTGAAATTTCTGGTTTATTTCTATGCATCATTATTACTCTTCCTTAATGACCATCTCTGTTCCAACTAGATTACCATGCTGTCACTAATATTTTAAGTGTCTCCTATGTACCCAAGTATAATAATAATTGCCTCATCTCCATCCCAATTTTATGAAAAAAGTGATATCATTATCCCAATTTTACAGATAGGGTTAATGAACATGAAGGAAGTTAAATAACTTTCTCAAGGACATACAGGTGCTAGAAAATGGTGCTGCCATTTGAATGAAGACCTCCTGATTTCAGAATCTGTGTGTTTAGCATTCTCTTATTGCCTCCATACCTATAATTTAATTCACAGAAAATTGGATTTTTCCAAGTTCTATTTTTGTCATGAATTATTACAAAGTTTATAGTTCAAATTATTGTTTTCTAAAATACTAATAATCAAAATATTTTGTGAAGTGTTAGATTATTAGATTTTCTTAGGTTTGGAAATATATTTAGTTAGCTAAATGAAACAATGATTATTCCTAAGGGGAAAAAAAAAGTTTTTCTAAGTCTCAGATAAAAAAATGATTTTGAAAGTAAAATAATGTATTAGATCATGGTACACTAATTTCCAGTTCCTTTGTATTTTATAAAAAAAATATGATTAAAATTATTCAATAGACAAAAAAAAATCTACATTTATAAGATACCTTATACTGTATGTGCCCTTTAAAGGTATTAGTTGAGCTAGAATACATGTAAAATTTTACCTGGTTGAAATACCATTTTTAGATTGAATCCTTCTAGCTTAAATCAATCTGCTCTTACATTCTTATGTTATCAGATATTTTGCTCTCTTTTGAAGGCAACAAAGGTAATATAAGTTTCTACATCTGAAACCTGTCACAAGGCAGAGCTCAATTTAACAAAAAATTGTATATACTTATGTAATCAGAGAAAAGCTGTCATCTCACTGATATCTGGAAACCTCTGTACTTTGAAAAATGTGTCGAACACATACTGTAGAACTAGAGTTTTTTGTTGTTGTTGTTGTTTTTGTTTTTCATTGTGTGGGCAAATTAATGATGGTGGACTTGGTATTGTCCCCCACTCCTTCTACCCTGCATTTGCCTGCCCTATCTCCTTTACTTCAAACAGATACAGTCTAGAGTCACTTGGATACTATCCTCAAAGCCTATTTACCCATTAGATCTAGAAATAAAATTGGGTGCAAATAAAATTCCATTCTCATTTATTTATCTCAGAATTGAATTAATAATAGTTCTCAGTTTGTGAGACACAGGCATCATTGGTCCGTTCACGATCCATTTTATTCCAAAAGTAATTATTTAATTATGGGATACCAAAGTCCAATTATGTAGTCTTCACATACGCAGTTCTATAGTGAACCGATATGCAGAAATTGTGGTTGGGTGAGATCAACTAAAAGGCTTCCAGTCTGAAATTCAGGCTGTGGCATCTGGTTAGTATCTTGGAATTAGAAGGAAATAAAAGGAAATAAAAAGGTCTGTGGAAGTACAAAGTCTGTTAATTTGCCATCAAGTATGGATTGTCCAGTCTCATTAAGCACATAGAGTCTTTGCCACTTTTGTTGCTCTGTGACACAGGAGGTCAGTTTGAGTGACTTCACAGCTTATGGAGGTTTATTTTACCCTCCAAGGGGAGGGCCCAGTGTGTGTTTGGCACAAAGAAAGTGTCTTACCCTGTGTTCATAGAGGTGAGCTCTAGCCAATGACTTTAGCTACTATTGTAGACAGTTAAAAGTACTTTGAATGTGTATTTCACACGGTGTTCGTTAGGTCTTGATGACAGTGTATTTCACATTTAGATAAAAGAGGTTTTTGCTCTGGCAGGCCTGTGTACAAAGCTAATCCTCTCTGAAGAAGGAAAATTAAGGACATATTTCACCAGTTGATACCTGGCAGTAGATTAATGACTGGCATTTCTAAGACTGCATGTCAAAGAATTTAAATAAACATTTGTTAAGGTGATGCATTAGAGTCAATGTGCTCTTGTTGCTATCACTGTAAAGGGAAATGGTTCAGAAAAAAAAGGGAAGGCTTGTTAGACACATGAAGAGGTCTTATGGTACTTCAGAAACACTATTTTTAAAGATTATTATCCTTCAGAATAGAATTTTAATACCATGTTCACACACCTTGAGAAGAAAATAAGATCCTCTAATTCATGAGCAAGGTTAAACATTTTTCCATGTGCTTGAGACCCTCACTAAAATAACAATTGAGTTAACCCAGTGGTTTGTACTAGTATGCATCACAAAGAGAAGAAATGTTGGAGAATATAAGAGCTGAAGTAGGACGTGGTGGGCCTGAGACTCAACCCTATAGCTATATGATCAATATCACTGAATATTTTAGCCTGAGCTGCTTTCTGTGTTAATGACACCAGTAGTACAAGTCCCATCTCTGTCACAGTTATTATAACAATCAATGAGATAATAATAGTTGAGCATTTTTGTGAGCTTTGAATTGCTGTATAAATACAAAACAATTTAAATACAAAATCTTGAAAGGAACTGTGGTGGGACAAGCTGATTTAACATTTATTAAAACAGTACTATATGCTAAATACTGTACAAATAATCTGTATTTTTTAAAGCTGAATTTTTCAGTTTGCCTTGTGATTGTATTTTTTTCTTAAAGATTTTATTTATTTATTGGACAGAGAGAGAGAGACAGCAAGAGAGGGAGCACAAGCAAAGCAAGGGGAGTGTGAGAGGGAGAAGCAGGCTCCCCGCTGAGCAGGGAGCCTGATGTGGGGTTTGATCCTAGGACCCTGGGATCACGACCTGTGCTGAAGGCAGACGCTTAACTGACTGAGCCACTCAGGCACCCTTGGATTTAATCTCATAAAAAGTATAACCCATTCTACTCCACTAGTAAGAAATCAAGAATCCAATTAAATTAAGCGTTTTGCTTTAAATCATGATTCTTAGACTACTGCTACTCCTATTATAACGGACTGATGATGCATTATAAAAAATCATAATAATAAAGGGGCTCAGTGGGTTAAATGTCTGCCTTCAGCTCAAGTCATGATCTCAAGGTCCTGGGATCAAGCCTCACATGGTGGTAGTGGCGGTTGGGGAGAAGTGAGAGGAGGGTTGGGATGGAAGTTGGGCGGGTGAGGAACCCTGCCTGCTCAGCGGGGAGTCTGCTTCTCTGCTTCTTCCTCTTCCTCTGCATGCTGCTCCCTCTGTTTGTGCTTCCCCCCCCCCACTCTCTGTCAAATAAATAAAAATCTTAAAAAAAAAAAAGTAAATAAAGGGTTCTGACTGATCTTTTCAACTTAAGTAGATATATTTTATAGAATTTAAGGATTACTTATAACCAGATTTTTTTAAGTAAGATAAATATCCAAGAACATGTAAATGAACATGATAACAGCTATATTTCTCAAATAACTAAGTTGGGGATTACAAAAATATTTTTCTACTTATACATTTGCTTGCCTTACTTGTGGAAAAAAATACATATGTTGATTACACGTATATTATGTCATAAAAGGTGTTTGGTTGCAGAAAGACAAATTTTTAAGAACAATACAACGCATCGTATGCAAAAGTTTAGAGGTGTGGGGTTATCTGCCTGGGTGGGCACATCTTTTGATGTGTGGACGTATGGATCATGTTAGTGCTTCAGCGTGATTGCTTCAACGTGATGTTAGTGCTTCAAAGGAGAGGACCTTCTCAGAATGAGAAGGAATGGCCTTAGATTTGAATTGCTCTGATTCCTTGTCTAATCCTCCAGTATCGAAATGTTGAAATGTGTTGTGAATGGTATAAGAACTAATAGCATGATGGAATGGAACGGGACAGTCATTGGTCTGAATCTGGACTCCACTATTTCATAGTTGTGTCCCCTTAGACAAGTTAGCTTCTGTGTATGTAATTGTGTCGGTCTGTAGAATGTGGATAATACTACCTTGTTTGCTGTATTTTTTAATCCAGTGATAACTTACGAACCATCTAGGAAAGCATTTGACAAATGTGGGAGCCACCAAGGGCAGCTCTTAATAACCCAGCAGATAACCGGCAGGATCCAGTCCACCAAAAATCTTGAGCATTCTCTGATTTGTTTTTTGTTTTGTCTTGTTTCTTATGTTGCTGCTCTTTCTTTTTCCTTCTTAGTTTTCAGGCGTCTAAAAGGTTTTCTTACTTCTGATTTTTCATTTGCTTTAGCTTTGAACCCAGGCTTTCAATGTCATTTCTTTGCTTAGAATTATAACTT
Organism: Enhydra lutris kenyoni; assembly: GCF_002288905.1. NCBI lineage: Eukaryota > Metazoa > Chordata > Mammalia > Carnivora > Mustelidae > Enhydra > Enhydra lutris. The sequence goes on along the minus strand of NW_019154133.1, from coordinate 458,065 downwards.
CTGACCAATCCACCCAACTTGGATTAAGTTGTCTTCCCTGTCTTAGCACACTGTCTACATGAGCAAATCAAAACATATGTAAGCCCTGACATAGTTGAAATATTGCTATTTTGTGTTTAAAATGTGCATAATGACTGCAGGTAATAAGGATTAGTTTTTCATTGTCTTTTAGTGAACTAACTTGCCAGCCAGAAGACAGTATTTATCAAATGGTGGGGGTCTGTGCTGATTCTCTCTGAGGTTTGTTCTTGACCGTGAACAAACTCATGATATGGGGACATTTTCTGAACATTCTTCTTTGAGATCTGATATCAGGAAATATAATCTCTTATTACATTGAAATAGGTTTCAATGCTTTATTTTTAAAATTATGTATCTATTCTATAACATTATTATATTAAATTATATCTATTAAATTATGCATCTATTCTATAACTTTCTTGTTGATAATCACTATAATATATACTCCTTGTCTCTCATAAAATATAAAACATGGAAAAAACTTCATATTCATGAAAAGTTATCTGACATAAACTCCTTCTTTGAAGGTAAGAAACACCAGTGTGTGACACTCACATGGATTTTCTGACTCACTTCAGCTTTACAAATAAGGGAATGCTGTACTTCTTAAAAATAGTAACATACTTAGGAACTTATCATTAAAGCATCATAAAAACTATTAATGAGTTAACGTCTTTTGAATGTTACATTTTGTTGGATCTCCAGTGTTTTTGAAATTTAAGAGTATACATCTGTTTTGTCTCCAGGATTGGCATTGTGTTCCCTCAGCCCAAATTCTTAGCAGACTTTGTGTGAGGTGTGGGTCATGGCCTACAGACGTGGGTCACACTAGGAAGAGCCAGGGTTTTGCCTTTGTTAGTTTCATTATAAATGAGGAATTACACTGGAGAGCCCTTAGAGTTCTAGCAGATGGTCCTCTAAAAGTGGCTGTTATATGTAAAGTGTTTTATGGGAACTTAGAGATAATCAGATAACACTACAAATAATGCCTGCTGAATATGCAGTGGGTGAGAAACGTATCAGCACTCTTTTAAAAATCAGTTTGGCCTCTGGACTCTCAAGCCTACAAAACCTACTTATGTAGTTATAATATCTGTGTTTTTCTGTATAAATCTTTGCAAAGCTGAGGTCATTACTGTTTGTTTTTATGACCCTAAGCGATATTCAGTTTTATTTTACTGAATAAACTACATAGCTATCAGCTAAACAATAGCTACATAGTGATAGCTATTATTTCTGACTATACTTCAGTAAAATACAAGCTTTTTCTTGATACAATGGAGACAACCACTCCCCATCCAATTTTTTAAATAGCTCTTCTTTCCTCTTTGAATCTGTCATGTTTCATGGATGCTAAAATGTTTTTGTAGAGAGGAATGTCTTTATACACCATTTTAAAATAATGAGATCCGGGGCGCCTGGGTGGCTCAGTGGGTTGGGGCCTCTGCCTTCGGCTCAGGTCATGGTCCCAGTGTCCTGGGATCGAGCCCCACATCGGGCTCTCTGCTCTGCAGGGAGCCTTCTTCCCCCTCTCTCTCTCTCTGCCTCTCTGCCTACTTGTGATCTCTGTCTGTCAAATAAATAAATAAAATATTTTAAAAAAAATAAATAAAAAAATAAAATAATGAGATCCATTCCAAATATGGAATTGCATGTTCCTTAATTCAGTAGTGAGCATGTATTCCTTTCAAAACTTCACAAAATTGTGAGGATGCATAAAAATACATACCTTTAACAATAGTGGTCAAAAGTATTTCTTACACTTTGATTCTCAAAATTGTGCTTCTTACTTATAGAAATATGATAATCCCTTCCAGTGTGTATTTCAACCTATTTGGTTTACATATATATTTAATATACATAGGCTCTTCTATTTGATTTAGGTGGTGGGTCATGCCAAAAATTATGAATATATATTTGCAAATACATATATATATATAAAATATAGTTATTGTACAGTATGTAACCATACAGAGATGGAATACATATGTACCAGGATGGAATAAACTTTCAGTTGACGCAAGAGGGAAAAAACACATTTCTTGCTCATGAGATATGACAGAGCCTTTTACAGATGTTAACCTGTCAGATATGCTCCTCCCACAGAATCTCTGGCCACTTCTGTCAGGAATTTTGACTCTCAATAAAATTAATCATGCAGTCATTGAAAGCAATGGATTTACCAATTAGTAGTCTTATAAAATTATCTCAAAATTATAAAAAAAAATCAAATTGTTATTTGCCTGGTTGGGAACTTGGAGTAGTAGAGTTGATGTAGATGTGTATATTTAAATCAAACTAATAATATCCTTAAGAAGCAAAAAGAATAGCAGACATTTATCCACCCATTCATTCATTTTAAAATTTTCATTTGCAAATTTAAAAGTGAACTCAATGAGTGTCAAGCACCTGATGTGTTCAAAACCCTGAGCTAAATTATATAAAAGTGAAAATGTGGGGCACCTGGGTGGCTCAATGGGTTAAGCCTCTGCCTTCAGCTCAGGTCATGATCTCAGGGTCTTGGAATCGAGTCCTGCATTGGGCTCTCTGCTCGGCAGGGAGTCTGCTTCCTCCTCTCTCTCTGCCTGCCTCTCTGCCTACTTGTGATCTCTATCTGTCAAATAAATAAATAAAAATCTAAAAAATAGTGTGAAAATATGTGCGTATGTGTGTGTGTGTGTATATATATATGTATGTATATATATATATATACATACACGCATATACATATACGTATAATGCATAATATACATCATCTCTGCATTTAACTTAGTAAGAAAATGAGAGCTGCATGAAAGGACAGATATAGGACATACGCAGTTCATTTTGTTTCTACATATTTCTCACTAAAATTATCTATAAAATCAAATGAATGATTTTCTCTCTCCTTGCAAAGTTTTGTGTAACTCATTGACCAGAGATTTAAATATCTTAAACAAAACAGCCCAAAGAACCTATTTTGTTGCTTATATTTTAGACCTACATGATCTCTCAGGGCCTTTTGGCTAAGATCAAGTGTAGTATCTGTTCTTATCAGTTTGAAATACTTTAAATAATAACATGTTCTGAGAAAAATTTGTATGTGAAATTTGTTTTGAAAGCCTTCAGTGACCACTCTATTGAACCAAAATTCATGTCAAACCAAGGTTAAGGGTCTCTTTAATGTGAAGAAAGGATAAAAGACTTTAAGGGCAAGACAAAGACTGTATAAAGTGGAGACCCAGCACCCTCCTCTACTTTTCAGGTATAAGCTTCCCTGGGTCCATCCCCAGGAGGATATCTGACTGTAGATTATCTCCGTCTCCAGGGTGGGGTTCTCTCGTATCTCGGTTTTCGTATCGTTCTGAGAGACATAGAGCTGTTCTGGCTACACCTTGTCATGTTGGTTTAGTATAGACCTTTGTAAATTATAAACCATTGGTATCAGTGTGTGTGTGCAATGAATATTAATTTCTATCTGTCACATCAGCGTGGAAGCTAATAAGAGCCCAGTAGATCATATTTCCGTATAAATGCAGCAGTCTATGTAAAATTGGCCAATTTCTAGAGTCTGACCTTCCCAGAATATTACCTCCACAGATGATCTCATTATTTAGAGCAGAAATTACAAATAAAAATTGTAGCAGTATCTCAAAAATGTCTAACAAATGTTGAAAAAGAGCATTTCCAACACTGAATATTGTTACCTGAGCACAGGACATGTACAATATAGATGAAGTTTAGATCCAAATACTCTTCCTAGCTCCTCTGCAAGCTATCATGAGTTTCACTTGCAATATCAAGGACTGAAAGAGAAGATGGGTGAAACATGAAAGTCATTTCTGAAAGTCCGTGTATAGACCTAAATGCCTGAACTTGTATGATATCAGGTCCTTATTATGTACATGCCATTATACTCAAGGACAGATCATAATACCAAAGGCAAGGTACCTGTAGAATCTCAATTGCTCCATGAGTATGACATAAATACCAGCCAAGGCTCTGATATGTCACTCGCTAATTAAAACCTTTTCAGTATGTTGATTCACAAGAAACTCTTTTGAGAAAACGCGCTAACTTCAGAATTACAGTGATCTCAGATAGAATATTATCAGAAGCTGTGTTATATCTCCAGAGGTCCCTGGAGAAGCAATTTGGGAAAGACCTGGTGGGAAGCACTAGAAATCAGAGTCCAAATTCAGCTCCAGAGAAGTTATCTGATAGAAAACTGAGCATCCCAGAGGTTACATATCTGCTTAGTTACACATCTAGAAAGAGGAGAGCTGGTTATACTTTCCATGGGCTGAAACCCGATCACAAGGTAAACTTTGACAAATTCCTTTTTTTTTTTTTTTAACTTGAGTGTAGTTAACATACAGTGTTATATTGTTTCAGGTGTATAATACAGTGACTCAACAATCCTATCTACATTATTCAGTGTTCATCATGTAAAATGTGCTCTTAATCAGCTTTAAAAATATTGTAGATAATTTGTACAACACACTACAGTACTAGTTTGATAAATATTAGTGATCCTTGTATGTATAAATCCAACAACAGCATTCTTTTTTTTTTTTAAGATTTTATTTATTTGACAGAGATCACAAGTAGACAGAGAGGCAGGCAGAGAGAGGAGGAAGCAGGCTCCCCACCGAGGAGAGAGCCCAACATGGGGCTCGATCCCAGGACCCCAGGATCATGATCTGAGCTGGAGGCAGAGGCTTTAACCCACTGAGTCACCCAGGTGCCCCCAACAACAGCATTCTTAAAAATGAAGGTAGTTTTCCTCCCCAAGTCTGATAATTTATACTAGTTATGCTAATATTAAAACTTAGTAAGAAAACCCCTGGGGATAAAAATACATAATATGTTTATTAAAAAAATAAATTAAAAAACTTAGTAAGAAAAAAAATACAGTAGGACGTCTATGTGGAGACTACAGATGTCTAGTGAATTAAGACACTTAGGTGGCATAGTTATCTCATACCTACAGTTACTCTCTCCTTACTATCATTTGTGGCATAAGGTCTTAACAAATCTTTTACTAAGCTTACAAATAGGTGGTAATTATTAATAACCTTTAGCTTCTATTCAGAAAAGAGCATCCATAATTCTTAATTTCTACATTTCCTGGGATTTTCTAATATTTTATGGAGATTCTGCCTTGTGTAGCTAAGGGTAGGGAATAATTGGAACATTTTGTGTCCCGTCATAGGCTGTTGCAACAATGGGGACAGTATTTGTTCCACCAAAGAGAAATTATGCTCTAAATCAGTTATTTGCAATACCTGGATGGCTAGATGCTGTCATTTATAACGCTGTATCTGCATTCAGAGGTGCTGAGTTTAAGGAATTTGTAAACAGGAACTTTATCTGATCTAAACATACAGTAGGCATTTTCACTATATCATTTTTATTGCTACTTAATACAACCCAAATATTCAATTTCGTGAAGGGCAATTCACCGTTGCACCTACTATAGGGCATTTATTTATATTTCAGGAGAGCACAGAAATGCCAGAGGGTTGGTTGTGGGATTTAAAACCTTTTACTCTAGGACTGACCTTCCAAAGCCACATCAATAATGATTGAAAGTTGTTCATCTCTGCGGGCAGTTTAGTAGCCTACATGAAATCACTTAGTGGTCCGAATTTAACTCCTGGGGGAACTGTCGTGATTGACAGTTTGAACAAAGAGAACAAGAGTGGAAAGGACCTGTTAACTAGGAGTGAGTGAATTTCTCCTGTGGGCATGACAGTGTTTATCTCCTGCAATTTAGCTTTAAGTGACCTGAGAGTTTAAAAATGGAGAAAGATGTTTTATTCAGTGGAGGAATATGGGGAACAGAGCATAGTTTTATCCTAGTGAATACACAAGAACAATCTTCTATTTCTCCATTGCCGGCCTCATGTAATGCATCAATTAGAAGTGAATATTCTGATGCTTTTGCTTTGAATGTCCATATTTACATTTTTAAATTGTATTAAGGTGAACTATACCATAGCATTCATTACCGTGTGACTTGCAGAAGAAGCTGAATACAAAGTTGAATGCATTCTGCTCTGTTTTATATTATTTCAGGGAAACTCTAATTGGAGCCAGTAAATTGGTGGAGCTAACAAATTCTGAGGAAAAATTTACCAGAATCATCTCTGGGCATTCTTAAGATAAGGTGTTACCTAGCATCCTTAATATAATTCTTAATATAAATCACAGACTAAATCTTAGCAGTTTGTGGCTATTCCTTTCTGCATAACCTGTATGGTTACAGTGGTGATGAGGCTTCTCAATATTAAACCCAAATTGGTGTCTTCCTCAGGTAAGTTGAAACACTTTTCTGGAAATACTCCAGATCCCAGAGGAAATGAAGGGAAGAGGTAGAACCCTCTCCTAACTATTCTAAATGAGTGAATATTTAATAAACCCTTAAACCAATGGAAGTTATATAAGTACTAAGTACTAAATGCTTGTTAAATATAAAATAACTTTTGCATAACTACTTTTGAAATAGTTTTAATGATTTGTAGACCATCTTTGAAAATTCAAAATCTCTTAAATAGCAACTGTTTTAGCAATGTTTATAACAGGCATTAAAAAAGAAAGGTTATGTGACACAGAATGAAAGGACACCGATTACTTGTTTTGTACTTTTCTGACTGCATGGTCCCAGAGCACTAAGGGGTCTTGTCACATTGGTCTTGGCTTCTGCATGGATGTGGTTGACCAGTCAGAAACCAAGGTAACTACCTCATGGTTCACAGTCTTCTGCCAAATAATGGTTCAGATAGCAGTTAGTGCTGTATATGCCTTATATCACAAAACCACTATCCCTGATTGACTTCTTTTCCCTAGTCAAGTAGTAGAAAGTGCCTAATTATTCTTGATTCAACTTCTCTGTATAACTCAAAACAGTCTTCTGCCTAGGTCATGTTAACCAATGGAGTTTTCTTGGAAATAGCATTACAGTCTTGCTCTTAGACAACTTGTGTGACTGAAGCATCTATTTTGCAGAGGAGAAAGCTTTTGAGAACATCATATGCAATAAATTTCCTAGATTGATACCAATTTTTTCATATTCTAGAGAACATGAGTATACTTCAGGATAACTCCATGAAGTGAATACTTTTGAATTAAATCACCATATGGTTTTATCTCTTTGAATCTTTTTTTTTTAATTTAAAGTTGATAATGTTCCTTACTTGTAAAAATCACAGTGGAATCCTATACATTGAATTTGGTGATCAAATAGACAATGCTTACATGATCCCTGATATAACAGATGTAACACCAGTCACAATTTCTCTAATGCTTCATAGGAAGTTTATTTCATTTCCTGAAAACTCCAAACACAAGTAAGTTTTTATCCTTGGGTGATGTGAACTTCTAAGGACTAAATTATGTCCCCTCTAAATTCATATGTTGAACCCCAAACCCATAATAAACCCATAATGTGAAGACAGGATTTTAGGGGAGTAATTCGGTTTAGGTGGGGTCATCAGGTATCTCCTGATGGGGTCAGTATCCTTTTAAGAAGAGAAAAAGAGGCCAGAGCTTTTCTCTCTACTATGTGAAGACATAGTGAGGAGGAGGAAATCTCCTACCAAGAACTGAATCAGTTTGCACTTTGATTTTGAACTTTTAGCCTTTAGAAGTGTGAAAAATAAATGTCTGCTGTTTAAACTACCCAGGCTCTGGTATTTTATTATAGCAGCCCAAGTTCACTAATGCATGAAGAAAAAAAGGAATTGTACTGATTATCTGTTTTTTACTTTATTCTTGATCATAGGCCTGACCTAACCAGTGTTCTTTCAGATTGGTCATGATTTACACAGGGTTGTGTCTGACCTCTCTCTCATGAACCAAGGTGATGGTTTCTTTAGACCATAATAACCCTCTGCCAAATATGGTTGGATCTTCCACACCTTTTTAAATGCTTCATGAGAGATGGCTTAACACTTAATCATTACTCCTTGTTTACAAAATTTGACTCATTTATTAATTTATATTTCCCAAAATAATTTTAATTCAGTGTCACACAGAAGTTGATTAATATTTCAAGTTCTTAATTATGTTTGAAATGTTGACTCACTAATATCCATTGATTTCCAATTTATAGTTAGAATAACCAATGCAGAATGATTACCTTTTTATAACTACAGTTATTACATTATTTATACCTATATGTGTTTATTTAGTAGTTTTTGCTCTCCTGTCAACTACTTAATCTTAATCTCCAGGTTAAAAACACTTATTTCTTTGTAGTTAGTGGTTCTATTCAAAGATAATCACTGCTATTAAGATATTTTAGCTAACATTGTTTGCTAATTAATTAATTAATGCCTTTTTTATTTTTATAATAATTTTATTTTTTCTATTGTTTACGATAATTTCATTAAATTTTTATGTTCTGCCCTTAATGTGGAATGCAATACTATCATTTGCCTAATTTTAAAAATCTTTCTATATCCCAGTAAGTGGCATTTTAAACCATTTTTCTTCCTAAAATATATTAATTTTCTATGAAATTTATCATATCACCTTTATTACCAGCAAGTCCTTATTAAAAGCAAAATATTTTATATCTTTAATCTTTTTACACACAAACTGTAGTTAAAAAGGAAAATGGCAACTGGATTTCTTGGTTCTTATAGTGTGCTATTGCCAAAATATTGCAGTCATTGTCTGAGGTACATAGTTTAAAAAAAATTTTATAAAAAATACGTTGATGTGACTCTAATTAATATGTTTGCAAAACTTAATGAGTAGGAAATTTCACTTCTGCTCTGAATGTTATTCATAATTGTACTAACCAAATTGCAATATTGAGATAGAAGGACTGCTGAAAGTTCAAATATTTTAATAGTGTTTTTAATTTCTTTATAATCAACAGTTAAATTTTTAATAAACATTGAACACATACTATGTAACATTAATATATTAAAATATAATATGTAGACTTAATAAGTGTGCATTTAACGAAGGAAATCAGAATAATTTTTATTTTTTTAAATAATAATGACTTTGGTGATATGCCTAGGAAGTTCCAAACACTAATTTACTTTTTTCTGAGTACAAGAGAATTGTGCTGTGTCTGTTACTAGTGCCAGTCTAGCTAAGGTCATAAACTTCATTTACTTCATTTCAGAGATCAGAATATTCCTCTCTTATTGAGTTTATGGTCTGTTTGCCCATTCTTCCTGCTCAACGTAATGAATCAGAAAATATTTTGAATATGGTATTTAGGGAGGTGATGGAAGACATCAAAAATACTTTGAGTGTCTTAAAACAGCCAATACAGATGGAAGTGAAAAGGTGTTTAAACTTTCTAGAAAATATCTGAGGATTGATAACTAAAGTAGAGGTTTTTTTCTTTCCTGTTTGACAAAGAATTTTAGCATTTGGAATTTATCCTCACTAAATTTGTCATTGTTCATCTGAGATACTTTTGTGATCTGAAAAAAATTGGAAACAAGCTAAATGCTCATCAAGAGAATGAAGAAAATCATGGTACAGCTTGTTAGTATGTGATTGTGTAAGTTATATCCAATAAGATGGTTTATAATAGCATAATAAAATGAGTACTGAAGTAATAAGCAGTGGCACTGGGTATATAGATTATGATGACTTTTTTTCTAATTTATAACTCTTTTTCTTCTAAGTACTGGAAAGCAATGGCAAAGAAAATACAACAAAATTTTAACAGTAAATATCTTCAGGTTAGAATTACTTTTTTTCCCTTCATATGTGTATATTTCCTTTTGTGTGTACACATTCTGTAAAATATTTACTTTGAAAAAGCTACCTTTGGCTTATGGTAGGAAGTGGTTTGCAATTTAAGAATTGTGTAGTCATTATAATAATGATGTTTATGAGTGATAGAGATATCACCACATATACTTGATTTTCTCATGGCAAATGAACATCTGAAGGTTTTTCACAAAATAGTTTTTATGAATAGTTTTTATGATTTCTACTGAAGAACTGTCTGTCACTGCCCTGGTAGATTTGTTAAGTCTTCCTAAATTGTGGATGGTTTTCTGAAGAATAAATTCAGACTTTGGGGGGAACATTCTTTTGGTTTATTTTGTCCAAGAAAAGATGACTAAATAAATTTGTTTATTTTGGTTCAACTTTTTCCTTTTCTATAATTACACATCTAAGAAATTTTATGCCAACTTTTTTAAATGTAAAAAAATATTCAAGTACATTTAGATGAGTTAAAAGTATTTGGAAAATGACTGTCCTTTTGTGCATGTTAAGAAACTAACTAGATGCTCATTGAATTTTTGTAATATTCTTTAATGATAAAACCAGATATTTTCTGATTCAAGAAGTTTTCTCTGGTCTTCCCAATTGGATATGAGCTCTTTCTTTTCAGATATCACTAGTTTGGAAATCTTGCAGCATTTCCAAGGTTTTAACATATATTATAAGACTTCTTTGAGTACTAACTCTAGACTTTAACAGATTATAATGTTTAGGGCATGATATTCTTTTCTTAATCATTTTTGTATCTTTTTCATCTTTTCCCAGGTTTTTGAATATAACATGTACTAGTATTGTTGAATGACTTTCTTGAATACTAGGGTATTTCTTGTTGTTATTTTTGTAGTTCATTCTGTGTTCAGTATTGTCTAAATAAATCTAAGTTTGGAAATTCAGGACCATGAAATCAAGAGAAGAGTAGAATTTACTGCTGTATTAATCTTTTCTACTCCAAAAATGTTTTCTCTATAGTAAATTTTAATGTTGTCTTTAATAATTAATGTGTCCTTCTTAGATTCAAAGCTAGAAATCTGCAAAGACAGATCTTTAACTATTCTATACACATTCTTTCTATTTTTATAGAGTATTTACAATCTTGGTGTGATATTTTCAGAATGAAAACCATACTCTTTTTTTTTTTAATATCATGTTAGTTACCATACAGTACATCACTAGTTTTGATATAGTGTTCCAAGATTCATTGTTTGCATACAGCACCCAGTGCTTTATGCAGTTCGCGCCCTCTTTAATACCCACCACCCCGCTCACCCATCCCCCCACCCACCTCCCCTCTGAAACCTTTGGTTTGATTCCCAGAGTCCATAGTTTCTCGTAGTTCATCTCCCACTTCAATTTCTCTCCCTTCATTTTTCCCTTCCTTCTCCTAATGTCCTCCATGCTATTCCTTATGTTCCACAAATAAGTGAAACTATATGATAATGGACTTTCTCTGTTTGACTTATTTCACTTAGCATAATCTCCTCCAGTCCCATCCTTGCTGATGCAAAAGTTCAGTAATCATCCTTTCTGGTAGCTGAGTAATATTCCATTGTGTGTGTGGACCACATCTTCTTTATCCGTTTGTCTGTTGAAGGACATCTTAGGTCTTTCCACAGTACTCTGACATTAGTCTTCATATGGCAACTGTTTAAATTTTTAATTATTCTTCTTCTGAAATATATCTAATATCATCATATCTTTTGTAAGTTTCTGGGACCAAAAACATATTCTGTAATACACAAATAAACAAATAGTTTTTGAGTTATACAGTAAATATATTTTTAAAAGACAAGAGTCCTGTTTAGCCTTTTTGGGTACAAAAATGCATTAAAATATTGCTTTAATTTTAAATAGATAAAATTAAAAATACAGTACTTCACTCATAGTGGCAAGAATTAAGAACTCAAAAGTCACATGGGTTATTGACTACCATTTTGGATAGTGTAGGTATGGAATATGTCCATCTTTATAGAAAATTCTGTGGGGCTTCAGTGGTTTATAGTTTATTATACAGCAGCCTTCATAAACACTTAACACTAGCTCCATTCAAACTTCTAGCTTAATAACAAAGAGACAAGTTCTAAGATTAGTTGCATTTTCACCAAAATATTCATTTTTCTCTTGTCGTTTGCTTTGTAGCTATAACATCTCCTTGACTATTCTTACAATGTAAGCATTTTTTCAGTACCTCAGAGCTCCTTGATTTTTCTTTTTATCAGTGGTTTTCAGCAATTTGATTATGATCGGTCTGTCGTTTTGTTTATTCTGATTAGAATTCAGTGAGATTCTTGGATCTGTGGAATGATATAATTTTCATCAAATTTGGGAGATATTTGACTATTGTTCTTTTGAGTATTTTTACCCCTGTGGGACTCCAGGTGTATGTATATTAAATAGCTCGGTACTATCATTTAACTTACTGAGGCTCTCTGCTCAGCTTTTTTTCTTAGCGTTTTATCTCTATAATACATCTTGGATATTCACTATTTCCATAACTTCAAATTCACAAATCTGTTTTTCTGCAGAGTCTTACCACCTATAATATCCATTAAGTATATATTTTTAATTTTAGATTTAGTTTTCATCTGTAGATGTTCCTTTGTTAACATATAATGTATTATTTGCTTCAGGGTCCCAGGTCTGTGAATCATCAGATGTCTTACACAATTCACAGCACTTGCCATAGCACATACCCTCCCCAATGTTCATAACCCAAACACCCTATCCCTCCCACACACACAACCCCCCCCAGTAACCCTCAGTTTGTTTCCTGAGATTAAGAGTGTAGACATTCCTTTGGTTCTTTTTTTATATCATTAATTTTTCTCCTGGTTATGGGTCACACTTTTCAATTCATGGGATCTCTAGGAATTTTTTCTTGGATGCTAAAGATTTTGTATTTTGTGTTGTCTGAGTTTTATTTCTTAAAATAAGTATTGTGCTTTGCTCTGGTAGACCTTTGGATTGTTTTTGGTTTAGTTCAGTCATCTTCAGACTTGTTTTTAAGTTTTTTTAGAATAGTCCCAGAGTACCTTTTACTGTAGGGATCATTTATCTGGTGTCTGAACATAATGCTCCAGGGGGCTGGTTTGGACACTCTACTATTGCTGGTAGGAACTTGAATTATTCTCAGCCTTTTATGGGTCTGGTAACTGACAGCTTTCCAATAAGTTTTTAACCAACCTCATAGAAGCTGAACTTTTGCATGCATATTCTAGGAACCAACATAGACTCAAAAGATCCCGAAGACAACTGGAGTAGTCTGAATAACTCTCTTCTTTCTAGAAATCTGCCTCACAATTTCCTGCTTCGTCAGATTCCCTGAGCTCTGATTTCTATTGCCTCAGCTCAGTAAGGTAGCTGTCTCTGCTTTCAGTCACATGTATGCGAACACATTACACATATACACATATTGCAGCTCTATGACCTGAAATATGTTCCTTTTCTCTTAGATGTCATGGCTCTGCGATGCCTGTGGTTTAATGTCTGAAAACAGTCGTTTCGTCTATGTTAACCTGATTTTCTAGTTTTTGGAGTCAGGAAGATTAAAACCCCTGTTATTCTATCATGTCTGAAAGTGAAGTCCTTCGACTGATTGAAGATTCATGTAATATAGAAGTACAAGCTAAATATTATACTATTAATTAAGAAAATTTTGCAGAATGTTGAAATGTTAATGTATAACTGTGACAAAACTCTGTCATTATAAATGCTGATAGAAACTGGCAAGTAATCTTATGTGAGAGAGTAGACACATACAGACTGGAAGGTGATGAAGAATCAATAAGAAGAATTACACAATTGGCAATGTGGAGTTACAGCTTTGAGAATCATTTACATAGAGCAAAATGATGCAGTCAGAGAGAGCATGTTGATATTTAAAAAGATGCAGAGAGAGCATGTGGAATTCTAGGATAGCTGTGCCTTCATCTTAAATTTGGCTTGGGTCATTATCAAAGACAGACCACTGGGCTCTGTCAGCCATGGGTCTGACCCACTTGAACAGTTCTTGAGTTTGCATTTTAACCAGTTCATCCCTCTTTAGGAAATAAAACATCAACCATAGTCATGGTTTATTATTGAAAGTAACTCTACTATATTTCTAAAAACATTGATCACATAAGAGCAAAAAGGAAATAAGAGTATTTCTATGAATTGCATTATTGATGTTGGCCTGGAGTGGTAAGAAAGGTAACTATGGATTCTGGAGCCCCCAAAATGGATCTTTAGTTTTCCCTTTCAGTGTGATTAAAATACATGAAATTATATGAGGTAGCTAGTCATTTGTTTAAAATACGTATGTGCACCTTGACTTTTCTGTATCCAGTTGATTCTCAGAGCATTTGTCTTGAGATATGCAGTAGCTCAAATTGCAAAATTAAAAGCAAAAGTACCAGCTTTCCTTTCCTTTAACCCTAACCCTGAATAATTCATAAAGCAACCACTTAAGTCTAGCTAAACTAAAACAAAACAAGAAAACAACATAATCCTTGATTTGAATGATGCCATACTATTACTTTCTATGGAATATCTAAATGTTTATAAAATCAAACTTCATTATAAAGGGTTATGTATAATTTTGACTATCTAATATTTAGTAAAATTTTAATAATCCAAGATGTGATCATTAACAACCTAATCTGAATCATTTTTATGTTATTTGGTTGCTCTTGATTTCAGAAGTATGTGGTTTAGTCAGTAAATTTTCAAACATATTCAATTTATATGCGTTTAAGATTTCTACCACTTTAATGTTCAACTTAGAAATATTATTTAAAATTATTTTTTAAAAAGATGTATTTATTTATTATTTTTATAGCTATAAGGTTTTAAAAGAGATTATTCATTTGAAAGTATATATATGTATATAGATATGTATGTGTATATCTATCTATATAGATAGATAGATAGAACTGATAAAATGTATTAATAAGCTAATGTTTAACAATGATCATCAATGTCAGAGATTGTATCCTTGTTGAAATTTTAGTTTCACCATATTGGTTTTTTTTAAAGTGGTAGTCACTTTAGAAGAAAATGTCTAGCCAAAAACAAAAAAAAAATAAGGAAGGAAGGGAGGGAGGGAGAGAGGAAGGGGGGGAAGGGAAGAATGGAAGGATGAAAGGAAGGAAGGGAAAGGAAGGAAAAGGAGGGAAGGAAGGAAGGAAGGAAGGAGGAGGGAGGGAGGAAAGAGAAAGAGAAAGAAAGAAGAAAGAAAAAAAGGTACTTAATAAATATTGTTGAATAAACGAATGAATGAATGAATTTTTAAAACCTTACAAAAATAAATCTGCAAGTGCTAGAGTACTTAGAAATAAAAGTTTCATTGAGTTTAATTAAGCACAATTAAATACTCTGCCAAGCTCAGAAAACAGTTTTTAGAAATACTGGCAGTCCTTGGGCAACATAGGAGCTGTTAGTTAAATGAATTAAAAATGAGTTTGAGAATAGAAATTTCAACACAGATGCCCAGTCTACTAATTTGCTGATCATTGATGAAAACTAGCTACACATGTTGTCTTTTTTTTTTAAACCAATATATGATATTGGCTCCATTAAGAAAATGTACAGAATTAACTCTGGTTAAATCCCTTACTTACACAATTACATTTTTCTTATGTTAAATTTTTAAATCTTTTTTCACTCCTACAGCATTTAGTGGAAAGAATTGTTAGTTTCTCATAAAAAGTTTCCGATAATGAAAGATCCAATATATGTATATTTTATGGAAAATGTAGAGTTAAAAATGCATGTGCTCAACAATATAAGGTGACTTATTCCTCAGACTTGCTTCTGAGAAATTGACTTAAAAATACAAACAACTACAAAAGGTTTCGTCATTATGTGAGGCTGGATTTTGGATAAATAAATCAGGAATCATTTATAACTATACGCCAAGTGTTTATAAGTGTTTTCTTACTTCATTTTGTAATGCAGTGTTCACCTTTTACATTTCTAAATTTTCTTCTCAAGAAAATCAGCGATAATTAGAGATTTGAGATTCCCTGGTACACTGTTGAAAAATGTTAAATATTGGTAGTATCCATCCAACCTAATTCTTTTCTTTTTGATTATTTCTGTTTGTTTGTTT
Organism: Enhydra lutris kenyoni; assembly: GCF_002288905.1. Classification (NCBI taxonomy): domain Eukaryota; kingdom Metazoa; phylum Chordata; class Mammalia; order Carnivora; family Mustelidae; genus Enhydra; species Enhydra lutris. Next base: position 442,209 of record NW_019154133.1, on the reverse strand, counting down.
AAGGATTAAAACAAGGTGAGCCAACCATGACTGGCAAAACACAGACCAGCAATGTCACCAATAAGAATGACCCCAAGTCCATCAACTCCCGAGTTTTCATCGGCAATCTAAATACAGCCATTGTCAAGAAAGTTGACATTGAAGCCATTTTCTCAAAGTATGGAAAAATAGTTGGATGCTCAGTTCACAAGGGTTATGCATTTGTACAGTACATGAGTGAGCGACACGCAAGAGCGGCAGTGGCTGGAGAAAATGCCAGGATCATTGCCGGCCAACCACTTGGTAAGTTGTGCTCACATATGGCTTTCACATTAGTGTTCTCGTCTTTGCGCGTATCTGCATACAGTTTAACTATGACAAAGCCAGCACTACCATAATATCTGTCTCTTATTTAACCAGGTATAGCGTTTGCATATTGGTAATTTATATTATTTTCATGTTTTTGTATTGTTTTACATGTTTCTTATTTTTTCTGCCAGTTTACAGACTTGAGATCAAGTCCATGTTGTAGGAGGTGTTCCCTCCACCAAGCCTAAGAAGTCCAGGCAAATGAAAAAACATGCATCATATTTTACTTTATTTGACTTGAAACGGTACCTGTCTCCCAGGAAAGACTATGCTAAGCAAAAAGATAACTCTGCCTTTTATACTTTTAGCATTTGCTCTGAGGGTTAGCATATTTTCCTAACTTCCTGTTTTTATTGTTTGAAGAGAAGAGATAGAAAATAGCAATAAGAAGTTAATCGAGGGACGCCTGGGTGGCTCAGTTGGTTAAGCAGCTGCCTTCGGCTCAGGTCATGATCCCAGCGTCCTGGGATCGAGTCCCACATCGGGCTCCTTGCTCGTCAGGGAGCCTGCTTCTCCCTCTGCCTCTGCCTGCCATTCTGTCTGCCTGTGCTTGCTCTCTCTCCCTCTCTCTGACAAATGAATAAATAAAATCTTTAAAAAAAAAAAAAAAAGAAGTTAATCGAGAACTGGAAAAGGAATATAACCCATTCTTTCTTATCTAGTCCAGAATCTTTTATGTCATGCCTGTTCAATCATGTGCAATGATCAAATTTTTATCTAATATTGAAGGAATATATAGGTTTTTTTCCAAAGGAGAAAAAAGGATATAGTCTGAAGTAAAATGTAAATACTTAGGAGGAAATACTTTATAATAAATCTGTAGATTAAAAAAATAAAAATTAGTCTATTTTTCTACAAGAGAAAAAAACATAATTAAGACATCACTGATCCCTTAATGTATACCTCTTCTCCTGTCCAGATTCGTATTTTAAGTTAATTATACAACATTTTCTCTCAGCATCATATGCCCAGAACAAAACCCTTGATTTTTCACACCCTCAATTTTCCTTCATCCCCAGGCTTCTCCATCACAGTAACTGGAAACCTCACTTAATCAATTTTTCAAACAAAAACTGAGGTGTCAACTCTGATTATTCTGTTCTCTCTACGCTTCAAATATAATCCATCATCATGTTTCTTGCCTTCGATATATCCCAAACCCAATCACCTTTTAGATCTGCCGGTAGCCATCTCATCCAGGCCACCATTATGCCTCAGCTAGGCTGCTGAAGTAACCACCTAACTGGTCTGCTTCTTTCCACTCTCACCAGTGTCCTTTAAAAACATAAATGTGACGATGACATCAACATGTTCTTAAAACTCTTTAAATGCTTTTCCATTTCACCCAGGGTGAGATTTATATTCTATACTACACCTCGAATACCTCATACATCTTCAAGTTCATCTCCTTCTCTCTGTCTTTGTGTACCGTGTCAGTAATCCTGGCCATCTTGCTATGCCTCAAACGTTCCAAGATTGTTTTTACCTCAGAGGCTTTGGACTTGCTATTCCTTCTGCTCAGAAGACAGATCTTTGCTGCAGATCTTCTCCTGTCTATTTGATTATGTGCTGTACTCAAATTTTCCTTCCTCGGAGAGACTTTTCCTGACCAGCTTACCTAGTCTTCTGCCCTCTTGCCTACATTATCCATTTCATTATAGTACTTTATGTATTTTTTTCATAGACTTCATCAGTACCTGGGATTACATAATTTATGATGTATCTCTATTATGTCCACAGATATAAAGATGAAGGGGCATATAAAAGAAATAAGCTAAAAAAAAAAAAAAGAAAAGCTAAAAGCATAGACAAACCAAGTTAGAAGAGTGTTAAGGACATTATACTATTAAGTCACATAATGTAGTTATGAAAAATGTTTGGGAAGCCATAGAATTCAATAAAATAAGAGTGAAGTCTGAGGTGATAGTCTTCGGGGGTGGGGAAAGGATTTTTATATAAGTGTTTGCTTGCTACAGACCCACAAATAATCACTTACATATAGGAATATAGTTTTTATTTACCTTTCTCTAATTCATTTTTTTAATATTTTAAAGAAAGGTAAAGCTTTCCAAAAGACATTGATAAGTTTTTTATTTGATCTTTTTTTATTTCCCTTAATGTCCCCATTCTGCTTATTTACCTTGAAATGGAAATTTTCTGACAACTTTTGTTTTTCTAAGTTGAAATTCTTATTTCAAGGCCACATTCTAGCCAATGTCAGAGAAATACCCATTTATTGCCTGTATCCTGATTGCTATGAAACTAACACATACTTGCAGAAATGTTTTAATTATTATTTTTAAAAAATTCATTATCAATATACGGCCAATTAAAAGTCCAATTCACTTACTAATGAACTTTATTTTTTTAAGTGATCTCTGCACCCAACATAGCACTCCAGCTCATGACCCTGAAATCAATAGTTGCACATTCTTCACTTAGTAATGAACTATAGCTAATTTTCCAGAATCCCATTTCCTCCCACTGTTCAGTTGATTACTCTCCTATTGAGAAGAATGTAATTGATAAAGAGAACATCAATACTAAAAATTTTGTGGCTAACTTAGAAAAACCCAAGGAAAAAAATGAAGGCACCAAATCACTACTCTTTGAGAGCCACAGAATTAAATTGTGTTTCTAATAAGATATCATTTCTCATTCTTAGTCATTTGTCTCAGATCCTCTCTTTGCTGTGTCCTCAGGTTAATCTCTGGAGCATATATCTTGATCAGCCATAATCACCCTTTCTGCCTGAATCCAAGTTAAAAACTTTATTCTTTCAGTTGAAATCTATTCTTTCACACTACTTTTGTCTAAAGTGTGCATCTTGGGGCTCCTGGGTGGCTCAGTGGGTTAAAGCCTCTGCCTTTGGCTCAGGTCATGATCCCAGGTTCCTGGGATCAAGCCCCACATTGGGCTCTCTGCTCAGCAGGGAGCCTGCTTCCTCCTCTCTCTCTGCCTGCTTTTCTGCCTGTTTGTGATCTCCGTCTGTCAAATAAATAAATAAAATCTTTAAAAAAATAAAAAAATAAAGTGTACATCTTTTCATACAAAGCATATGCTTTATAACGGTTAGTAAGATTGCTTTTCAGGTCAAGTGTCTGAATGTACCCACCTTTTCTAAAACCATATTGCTAGAAATTCAGGCAAGTCTTCCAGTTGTCCCTTATAGAGAGGAAGTTTCCCAGCCAAGTCCTAAAGAAGACTCAGTTTTCCAGGAAGTCTATCCATTTCTAACTTTAAATATCATACCTTTATTTTTACTGACAAGCAAAACTTAGGTTTAGGTAAATCACTTTTCTTCATTAATTTTTTGACTTCAAATAAACCCTTTATGATTTGCAGTCCCCACCAAGCTCTATAAGCCCTTAAACTGAAGTGAATTGATGATGGATCAAATAACAGGACACCATCATATGAAACCAGAGTTAGCTTCATGTACAATAACTTGTGTAAAGCATTCTTCTTTCTCTCTCTTTTTTTTAAGATTTTGTTTAGTTATTTGACAGACAGAGATCACAAGTAGGCAGAGAGGCAGGCAGAGAGAGAGAGGAAGGGAAGCAGGCACCCTGCTGAGCAGAGAGCACAATGTGGGGCTTGATCCCAGGACCCTGAGACCATGACCTGAGCCGAAGGCAGAGGCTTAACCCACTAAGCCACCCAGGTGCCCCCATTCTTCTTTCTCTTAGAGTGAGAAGAAAATTAACAGTGATGAAGCCTTCCACTGGGCCAGTACTTTACCTGTATTATCCTATTTGCTCCCAATACATAGTTAAAATAACTTCTTCTAAACAGAAACGATCTTTTCATATCACTATGTATTCAAAATTCTTTATGTAAAATTTAGAGATTAAATGTCAAGGGGTGCCTGGGTGGCTAAGTGGGTTAAAGCCTCTGCCTTCGGCTCAGGTCATGATCTCAGGGTCCTGGGATCGAGCCCCGCATCGGGTTCTCTGCTCAGCAGGGAGCCTGCTTCACCCTTTCTCTCTGCCTGTCTCTCCGCCTACTTGTACTCTCTCTCTCTCTGTCAAATAAATAAATAAAATATTTAAAAAATAAATGTCAGTAGTACCAGAAAAAAACTGAACATTCTATAGAATAAGTGAGTTTTTATAGTTCTATGGAGGTTATAAATATACACTTAAACTGAGAATAGGCTATGAATGTGATGAAACCCAACATTTAATAAATGAAATATGAGTGGCTGTTCTGACACTAGAAGATTTTAACTTGGAAAGCAGGTGTTGAATTGTCTTTTACTGAAAAAATAATCCATCAACTGTATGATGGATGGATTAGTGTGATATAAAAGTGGAAATGGGACATGTAATGGGAAACTACCAAAAGAGGAATGGAAATTATGGAAGTGAAGAGAGGAAAATGAGGAAAAATAGGTAGGATTAAATAGGTAAGATTAAATAATTAGTTGGCACAGTGGGTGAGACAGACAGAGATAGAAGAATCAAGAATGATTCCCATGTTCTGGGTTGAGGATGGAGAACGATTTCCTAAGAGAAAAGATTTTTCTGTAAGATAGTGAGTGCAGGACTGAATAGATAGGTTAGGGTTGAAGGGCATGCCTGAGGATATGGATGTATATGTATCTAGTATCATCTTGGATACACAGGTCCAAACTAAGAGGAAAGATTTGGACTGAGTAGAGATTTGTGTGTCATTAGCATAGATGGTGTTAAAGCTATAGAAATGGATAAGCTGACCCAAGGAGAACATATAAAGTCTGAAGACTATTGGCTGAAAATGGATCTATGGAGAAAAACTGGGGTCAGTAAAAAGCAGCCCATTAATAAGCCCTCTGAAAATCTAAGTCCAAAGTATTTTCTACAAAACTACTTCATCCCCCAGGTCTACGCTATAGTTGACCATGGCCTTCCTAAAGTGACCACTTTCTTAGCAGAGTCCTAAAGTCAATTCCCTTAAACTCCTACTGATTTCCAACTTCCAAGCCCATATATGCAAATATTCTTATTGATTCTAATATTTAAAACTCTCGTGTATGAGAGATTAAGCACTTTATCTTTAATGTTTAAATTTCTTACCATATTAATGTCTTCTATACTCCAGGCCATCTGCTCAGCTGAGTAGCAGAGATAATTTTATCTACCTTGCCAGGTTTCATTGTATGTCTTTAGTAAAACTATTGGCAAGTCAAACATTATAGATCCAGGAAGGATGATTTTACTCAGTTAACTATATTAGTACACCTGAAATTTAAGATGAATAATTCCATATATCTGTATTATAAAACTTTCTGTGTCTTTTGGAGAAAACATCTTTTACCATGCAATTGCCATCAAATTCTGAATTGAAATTTTAAATAGTATGTATTTTATATTCTTTTCAAATTCATAAAAATGAGAAATTATTTTAAAAGTTGCTGAATCCGACCTCAAGATTACAGTGCATGGAATAACTAGGGGAGTTCAGAAGTTGGAGCTCAAAGTACTGGAATTCTAATCTGGATTTTGAAAGTAGGTCACAGTCTAAAGTCTTGATTATCTTCCTTCTTTTGGACTTTTTATTCTTACTTTGTTGGCAGAGATTTCTAATTTCCATACCATAACAAGGGAAAAGGTGTCCTGAATTAGATCAGTGGTCTATCCATTTTATCAACATGTTCATGAACCCAACATATATTTTATTGAACGCAAAGTTTATTTCCTGAGGTTATTTCCCTTATAGCACATGAACAAATATCTAAGATGGTATTTTTTTCCTTCTGTTTAGACTTCTGTATACCTACTACTCCAGAGCAATTAAACAAAAACAAACAAATATATTTATTTCTTCAAACTGAAAAAAAAAGGGGGGGGGGCTCTGGTTTTTCTTTTTCTTCTTCTTCTTCTTTTTTTTAATCTATGATCAAGGTTATGTCCCAGACCTAATTGTGAGGTTGGCATGTTTTCTTCCTCTCCCATTTCCTTCCTTTCCCATTCCTCCTATTTCTGAATAAGTTAACTCAATCAGACTTTGGTGCTATGTGACCCTATGCGAGGTTCTGTCCCCAGGTTGTGACACATATTTCAAAATCAGACCTCTCTTCCTTTCCCAACTGATGTCTCTTCATTCCCAGGTCACAGTTGGCTTTCTGAGGATATTTAGCTGATAAATACCCTTAATCATATGTTTGGAGCTATGATAATTGAACACATTAAAGGATTTCAAATAAATGAACTGAGTGGAGAGATGGATTGTTGGTATTGCTGCCTTCCAAAAACTGATAATCACAGCACACCCTGTGGGTGTTGTACAGAAAAGGAAACTTGGCCATGACTTAACTTAGTTGCTTTTATATGTGTTCAGTTTTTGCACACATCTTTTTGCACCACATTATAAAAAGGATATCCCTTTTTTATCCCTGGCTTCATGCCTTGGATACGTAATGGAGGATTTCTAAGCTTTCTGTGGCAAAAAAAAAAAAAAAAAAAAAAAAAAACGATTCTATTTGGCTCATGTAAGTTGGGATTCTTAAAAAAAATCAGAGTCCAGCTGTGAAATTATTCTGAATAATTTTTGTAAAAAACACAATTTCCGTAAGGTGAATCTCCTTATAGAAATGTATCTCAGCTTGGTTAGTCAATAAAATTTTAGCTTTTAAAAGGCAAAACACTTATGTATCCTCCTCATTGAATTTGGATTTTAAGTTGTTATTATTGGAAATATTTGTTACATTTTTAAGTCTAAATTTAGTCACTGGAAATTTTTTCCTCAAACATCTTATGTGAAAGGTGAAACAAACTTTTCAAATGCTTAATATTGATAATTTTTTATATGAGAGGCCATGCATAAAGTGTCCTTTTGTACTAAAATATGATGCAGAGGTTGGACACTAGATCTAGATCAGTGCAAATTCCTACTGATTACACTGGCTTGATTTCATGCATGTTATAAATAAACATTTGTGATGTATTTTTTATTTTTAGATTATTTCATTCTTATGAGCTTGCAAAAGGCACAATAATATATGAACTTAAGAAGTCAGTTATTAATAGTAGGAAGAACCCAAAACAAAAACATGATTTATCTATAGAAATCATTCTTGCTCTGAAACCTGAATATGGGTCCCTGTCATTGAGAAGCAGAGTCTAGCTTAGAAAAAGAACATGTAAAATAGAGAATTAAATTAATTTCCTGACATTATAAATGTCTTGCAAATGCTGAAGGAATTCCAAAAAGGACCATGATGAATAGATTATTATTTTAAAAGAAATCTGGTTGATATATTTTTTTTAATTTTTTTTAATTTTATTTTTTATAAACATATAATATATTTTTATCCCCAGGGGTACAGGTCTGTGAATCACCAGGTTTACACACTTCACAGCACTCACCATAGCACATACCCTCCCCAATGTCTATAACCCCACCCCCCCAACCCCCCTCCCCCCATCAACCCTCAGTTTGTTTTGTGAGATTAAGAGTTACTTATGGTTTGTTTAATCACGATCATGAAGGAAGTAATGGAAATGCACTGGTAGAAAGGAAGATATTGGAGAGCCATCTTGAGAAAGAGGAAAGAAGAAAAACAGACAAACATTTGTAACAATCTACAAAGCATGCCTTAGGAGTAATGGATTTCAAATGTGTTTTTATCCTCAGCTACAATTTTGCATCCAGAGTGATCTTTTCAAAATACAAATCTAATGATGTCACCCTTTGATAAAAACTCTCAATGATTTCTCATTGTTCTCAGAAAAAAGACAGACCCTTGCTATGGCCCAAAGTTTACGTGTGATTTGTTTCTGGCTCATCTGCAGACTTTAATCACTACCCTCTCAGCCTTCTGAGAGAATTGACTTCTCTCAATTCTTTGAGCAAATCATCTTTCCTTCCCCTGGACCTTAGCACTTGGTTGTGTGGAATGTTCTTCACTACTAAGCTCCCCACCACCTTACCTTACTTCCCCACTTCTCCACTCCCTTCACTTGACTGTTCATCCTTCAGATCTCAGATCAAATATCGTTACTCTAAGGAAACCTACTTTGATCCCTCAAACATAGTTGGAATGTGTTACTTCCCTTTCTAGCACATATCTTCTTTTCTAATTTGTTTTTATACTTACTATTTTGTAACTGGTATCCATTTCTTCTTCCTCTAGGCTAAGTTCCTTGATAACATGGACTGTGTATGTTTATATTAATCTTCTTAGCACGTAGCAGAGTATTGATTCTTCCATGGCAAATGGCACATAGGATGGATGAGTGGTTGGATGGTGGGAGGAACAGTTTGGTTTCATTAAGGGCTTTTTCCTTCCATTGAAAGAGCAATTGAAAGAGACAGACAGGGAACACCTGGGTGGTTCAGTGGGTTAAAGCCTCTGCCTTCGGCTCAGGTCATGATCCCAGGGTCCTGGGATTGAGCCCCACATTGGGCTCTCTGCTCGCCGGAGAGCCTGCTTCCTCCTCTCTCTCTGCCTGTTTCTCTGCCTACTTGTGATCTCCATCTGTTAAGTAAATAAATTTAAAAAAAAAAAAAAAAAGAAAGAAAGAGACAGACAGGAAGAAGAAGAAGAAGGAAGAGGAAGGGCAGGAGGAGGATAAAGAAGGAGAAGGTGCAGTTACAAGTTTCCTGGAAAGCCAGCAGTTACAATTTGGGGTTTCTCCAAAGAGAAGGCACTGGGGTCTTTTTGTAAGGCAACTAGGTATTCATTCTCTCTAAAGTCAGACACCCCAGAGGTAGTTATTCAATAGGCTGGATTTAACTTTTTAAATATAATCCATACTTTTATAATTATAATATATATATTATATATATATATTATACTTAAAAGTATAAAATATTAATGCATATATTTTATTCAAAGGTTATAGTAAATGATATATTGGTTTAAAAAGGAATTTTAGTTGTGTAAAACTGCAGTCCTTAAAATGGCATGCTCTCATAGTTTTGTCTTATTCATCGTTAAGTATTTGCCTAGCACTCACCATCCTCAAAGCTCTTTAGAACAGATTCTCTTCTTTCACCCTCAGAACAGCACTGTGAGGTAACTAATATGAGTATTTATGCTTATTCTGCTGGCGAGGAATTGAGGCTTGCAGAAATTAACTTGCTTTAAATCACACAAATGGTAGTGTAGTATATCAAGCACCACATATTCTGACCCTAATTATTTTCACTATTTATTCTTACCAGCAATTCTTCTCATATCGATATATCAGTAGAGCAACTACACTTTACCATTTAAACCAAGGTACTTCCGAGAGTGAGAGGAGGTGCTATTAATGATTATGCTGTCAAATCAGGTGAAAACCAGGATAATCCGGGGCAAACTTGAATGTACAGTCCTTATTATCTATGCATTTGTACTTAAAGTAGACTTTTCAACTTAGTTGATCTTTCTCATAGGTCAAATATTGCATAGTATATTAGTTAAAGGATACCAGCCTCAGTATCAAAGAAACCTGACATTTGAATAGTTAATCTAATAGAGGTGTATTTCTTCCTCACATCTAATACAGTCAGTATCCTGGAGATGACCTGGGCTGGGCCAGGGGCGGGGAGGCTCTGTTTTCCTTTCATCCAGGGACCAGGCAGTGGGAAGTTCTGACATCTTTTCATGAGTAGCTACCATAGACTGGGAAAAAAGTCCACTCGGCAGATGGGTGAAAAGAGAGGAATGGTGAGACTCTGCAGTTTTGCAGCTCAAGCCTGGAAACGGTGCCCCTCCACTCTGCTTACGTGCCCCCAACACAGCCAGATGCAGGTGCGACTGGGCAGCTGTTGCCATCAGCAGCCGTGCAAGCAGGTTGTCATCTTCAGTGAGCAGTTAGCATCTTTGTCACATGTAGTTGGGTAACTTGAAGAAGTTAATCACTAAGAATCCATTTCTGTGAAATAGAAATAGTGGTGCTTAGTTCAGACTGCAATGCAGAACTCCTGTTTGTAAAGTGCTTGAAACCTGGCCTCCATGTGGTATACACCTTGTGGTAAAAACTTGTACATAGAGATCACAGTCTGTAGTGCTAAGAGAAATCCTCTACTCTCTCTGGCTGTGAGATTCTGAACAGATTTGGAATATGTGGTGTGAACAGAATATAATGATAGAGTCTGTAATTGCTGAGAGGAGATTAGTTAAAGTAACTACAGGTGTGGCAAGAGATGACTCTAGCAAAGGAGAAATTTAAAACCAATGTTAGGAGAAATTTAAAATCAGTGTTGAAAGGATCGACAGATATGGAAAAAAATAATTCCAGGTGGATGAAACATTATACCTGGAGTGTTAATTTGGGCAGAAGTGAATGATCTACCCTGTGGATGAAAAAGTGGGCTCATAGAGAAGAGTAGTGAGTGGTAAGATTGATGTCGGGCTGTGAAGGGTCTTGAATGTCATACTGATGAACCCAAGTGTATAGAAATACAGTATTGTGTTCGGTGTAATGAAGACTGACTTCAAAAGGATGTCTTTTATTTGTTTAACTGTTATTTGAATTGCTGTTCCACTTTATTTATTTATTCATTCACTCATTCACTCACTCATTCATTCATTCATTCTTAGAAGAGGGAGGGATACAGGGAGAGGGAAAGAGAGAATCTGAAGCAGACTCCATGCCCAGTATGGAGACCACCTCAGGATTTAATCTCACAACCCTGAGATCATGAACTCAGTCGTGAATGAAGAGTTGGATGCCCGACCAACTGAGCCACCCTGGCACCCCTTGCTGTTGTTGCTTTTTAATTATACAGCATGCTATTTAATATGAACATTAATTTCCTCTCACTGTTGAGATGTTCATTCACATCTTCACTTATTTGCCAACTATTAATTTTCTATTCTAGCCAGGACATTGCATTAGGTGAGGTCTTCTGGGAATAAAAGTTACACTCAGAGTTAGTGCAATTGTTAAAAGCTATTTGCTGAATATTTTATATTTCCTTTTTGATGTTGTAATATAATTATCTGTCATCAAGTAACATGGTACCGGTATTTTGCAATTTCTGATGAACCGTACATAGCCGTGTATGTCTTTAGAACAGTGTTTCCTAAATTTGTGAGTACTAAAACTTTGGCCGTTTGTTTTGGGAGCCAGTTCTCCGCATTGTAGGATATTTAGTAGCAACCCTGACCTCTTCTGCCTTCAAGTAGTGACAACCAAAAATGTGTCCACATACTATCAAATGTCCACTGAGGGTCAAAATCACTACTGTTTAAGAATCACTACTTTAGAGAAATTATAACAAAATCAACTTCATTGATTAAGAAATGTTATATTATAATAGTTTTAACCAAAAGTACACTATATGAAAACAATGGTTTGGATTATTTTGGAAAATAACTTATAATTTAGAAAAAATAAATATTTTCCAGTTGTCCAGAAAACAAAACTCAATATAAACTTTCCCCAGCAATTATAATAATGTGTTTATGACTGTAGCTTACCATTTATATCACGTTTTGTCTTAATCCTTAAAAACACAAACACCAGAAACAAATCGATCTATCTGCATAGTTGACATGTTATGAGCTTACTGATTTCAAGCAAAGAAAAAATAATCAACTGTTTTTCTTAAAGACCTTTCTCTCTCTCTCTCTTTTTTTTTTAAGATTTTTTTTATTTATTTGACAGAACAAGATCACAAGTAGGTAGAGAGGCAGGTGGGGGGGGTACAGGGGAAGCAGGCTCTCCGCCGAGCAGAAACCCCAATGCGGGGCTCGATCCCAGGACCTGGGATCATGACCCGAGCCGAAGGCAGAGGCTTTAACCCACTGAGCCACCCAGGCGCCCCAAGACCTTTCTCTTTAATGCCTTTTAGAGATGGGTTTTTTTTTTTTTTCATTAAATCCTTCCATTCAAATATTTGAGATCACCACTAGAAATTATGAAGAAAAAGAAAGCTTTGTAAAAGTACTAAGTGAAAAATACTCAGTTCTGAGACTACTCAGATGCTTAGGATAATCAAATATTTATTATTTAACAGTACCACTACAAAGCTTGTTAAAACAAAGAAAGTAAGAATTGCCACATCCCTGGTTGATGTTTCTCTAACAGATACATTAGTTCTGTCACTATACCCGTTCTACTTCATTTTGAAAAGTAGTATTCTCCTGCAAATACTTTTAGGTACAAATGAGATGCAATGCCCGAACATCTACTAGGGACAGACTGACATCCTGGGCTGAAATGATGAGTACAGATAATCATTTTGGACAATGTATTCTCTTGCAGATCCCTCTGAGAAGTGCACACACCTTGTGGGGCTTTCTAAATCTTGTTGAAAACATCCAAAGAATGCTGTCAGTAATAAAGAACACTTTTAGCAAGGCCCCATTATATAAACGTATTACCATTTGTTCTGATAAAAAAAAAAAGTAAGGAAAAAATTTTAGTATTTGCCTCAGTGGCCAAAGAGAATAGTGTCATCATACTTTCTCAACTTGATAGTTTGACAAAACTTGCACTTCCCAAGGTATAAATCATAAGTTAACCCTTTAAATCAGCTGAAATTTAAGTTAGTAAATCTTTAAATTTTTCTTCCTTGGAAACTATGTACCATTCCAGCTTTCTTTTTCCACTGAAGAAATGTCTAATGCATCCCTGTATTTTTAAATAACCAATTTCCCAACAAATTTTATATCATCCAGGTATTCAAAGTGATTATCAAGTGCTCAATGTTATATTTAGGTGCCCATATTATTTGGTTTTAAAAATCTGTTAGGGGTGCCTGTGTGGCTCAGTGGGTTAAAGCCTCTGCTTTCGGCTCAGGTCATGATCCCAGCGTCCTGGGGTCGAGCCCCGCATCAGGCTCTCTGCTTGGCAGGGAGCCTGTTTCCCTTCCTCTCTCTCTGCCTGCCTCTCTGCCCACTTGTGATCTCTGTCTGTCAAATAAATAAATAAATAAAAATCTTTAAAATCTGTCATAAGGCTGAGAAGGGTCTTGAACAGTATACATGAGTGAAAAGATAAAGAATTACTTATGAGATAATATTTAGTAATTTCATTTTATTTACTCTTTTCTGTGGTTGACAGAAATACACTGCCATTCTAAACCAGTAGATTTTAGTAATGATATTTTTAGGTATATGTAATTTTCACTCAAACTTTCAGAGAGATTATTTAAAACTCTCTTTCCATCATCCTTCATGGATGCTAGTTAATTCATTTCATTAATCCTGTTTTACATGTAAGGAAATCTTATAATGTATTGAATGTTAAAGAGAGCAGGCTTTCCTGAAGTAAGTTATCCTCAATTCTACTATTGAGAGTATACATATAATATCTGCTAATTGTTTGGGAAGTCTTCCTCCTCTTCTACTTCCCATCTTCATCCCCATCCTCCACTGTTCTCAAATAATAAATATTAAAAACAACACTCTGAGGACTGCAAAGCACAATACACATATCAGGTTTTCAGTAATTAAGCAGAGCTACTTAATATGCTATAAACAAATGCTAATTAGCAAACTTCCACGATAAAGTAAATTATAGAACCAATGGTCTGTTGGCCAGAGAAATACATGGCCCCACGTGTGACAGAAAGTCTGAGGGATTTTCTTTATGTCTCTAAAATTATTTACTTGACTTGGGGCGCCTGGGTGGCTCAGTGGGTTAAGCCACTGCCCTCAGCTCAGGTCATGATCCCGGGTTCTGGGATCGAGTCCCGCATCGGGCTCTCTGCTCAGCAGGGAGCCTGCTTCCATTCCTCTCTCTCTGCCTGCCTCTCTGCCTACTTGTGATCTCTGTCTGTCAAATAAATAAATAAAATCTTAAAAAAAAAATAAAATAAAATAAAATTATTTACTTGACTCAATCACTGAATGTAAATTAGTGAAAGCAGTGGCAAATACTGTTCATGATCAATTTCTTCACTAAGACCATCACTGGATACTCCTGAGTGACACTTAGAAGGATCTTGTTAGTTCTTATTCCCTAGAGCAAAGCTGACCATAATGATAGATAAAATACAGTACCTCAAATTATCCTTCAAACTTGTTAATAAAATGTCTGAAAGTCATATGTGAATTAATTTCAGAATACTTTATGTAATATGACCATTTATTCTTCCAACTGTTGTGTGGAATTGTGTTAGATGTTTGCCAATATAAAACTGTAAGAGGACATGGAAACACAATGTCACATCAAAATAAAATAAAAATTAAAGTAAGATAATACCATACAATATAATAAATGACTGCCTTTAGAAAATATTCTAATTGTGATGTAAAATATGTATACATAAAATAACATGCAAATGAAGGCAGCAATTATCATATAGAGCATGATACAAAGCAGACCGAGTACTATAAAAGGGAGAAGTATTTTAAGTTAATCACTTCAGTTATGGAATAAAATATGCACATATGAAATAATGTACAATAGAAGGTGGAAAATATAAGATAAAGCATATTATAATGCACAACCTCAAGTGCTACAGGAATTTTTAAATGGGATGCAGAATTGTAAGAATTTTCAAAGAAGGGTTTTGGGGAAATGTAGATTTGCAGGTAAAGAGTTTGGAAACCATCTGAAAAAGGTGGCAAAAAATTAGGATAGTAAACCTCAAGAACATTTTTAGATACAGCAGTTTCTAATTTATTTAAATTGAAATGAAAAACACAGAAATTGAAATTGTAGCTTTCAGTGCTTGTGAAAGATGATGATCAGGTGTTCAGGTTCTGGACTCTCGCTTCGTGTGTTAGAATCCCAACTCTCCACTTAATAGCCATGTGATTTGGGGCAAGTTCCTTAGGTCTCAGCACTGTTCCTTTATCTGTAAAATAGGCATAATCATAGAAGGGCCCATCTCATTAAGTTGTTATGAAGATTAAATGCATCAGAATATGTAAAATGTTTAGAACGTTGCCCGGGACATAGAAAGCGTCATAAAAACCAGAGGAAAGTAAAAGTGCATCCTCTTAAGTCTTATTGTTTAATGGTTCTCAGAACCTTCTAAAAACGAATTCAGAAAACTGGAGTCCCAGTACTAGATTTTCAGCTTCTTAGAGGTGTTGAGTCTAAACAAGCATTTATCCTTTCTGTGCTCTGATTTCCTCATGTATGAGGAAAGCATAGGCTGTAAGTCCCCAAGGTTTCATTCGTATCCGTTATGGTTTGTGCTCCTTCTGTCCTGTTGAAGAAATGTTTATCTACTTCATCTGTGGTCATGAAGACATCTTATATGTCCTCCTAAGGGGCTTTTTTGGGTTTATTTTACTATTTACATTTAGTTCTTAATACTTCTGGAATTGAATTTTTCGTGTGGTGCTATTAGTGAACAAATTCAGTCATTTTCACATGAATATCCAATTAACTCCATTTTTTTGAAGAAACTGTTCTTTTCTCACTGTCATGAAATGTCAGTTTGGACACAGAATAAATAGTTATAAATTATATATAATTATGTATCTAATATGTATACATATACATACTATATAATTACATATAGTGTATTTTATATGGTGCTATATGTAGAATTTTAATATCAATTTATGTATAACATTACATATATGCTATAGATATATTGTAAATAGTACTGATACACCTGTAAATGGTACCATTTTAGACATTTTATTTCCTAATTGCTCATTACTGGCATATTTATTTATATATCCAAACATCTTTTAAATTCATTTAATTCTAACAGTTTGTTTTGGGGGAGTTATTCTATGTGTATGACCATGTCTTTTGCAAATCATGAGTTTTATTTCTTATCTTCCAATATGTATGCCTTTCTTTCCTTGTTTTATTACATTGGCTAGTACCTCCAGAATAATATTGAAGAATAGTAATGGTAGTAGATATGTTTTTCTCATTACATGAGAAAACTGTCGATATTTTGCTATTATCATTTATCATAGGATTTTGTTTTTGTGGAAATACCCTGTCAAATTAAGGAAGTTCTTATACTTTGCTATTAATTTTTATTGAATTATATCCATTTCATTATCTGTTTTTGTAAAAATGAATATTTTATTTTCCTTCTTTATCCTATTAATGTGAAGAAACTGCAAGTGATCTTTTAATGTTAAATCAGCTTCATGCTCCTGAAATCAATGCAACATATTTTATTTTTTTGTTGTTGTTGTTTTGTTTGTTTGTTTGTTTCATTTTTACCTCCGTATTTATGTTGGAGATTTAGAGATTGGCTTGCAATTTTATTTCTTGTTCTGTTCTTACCTACTTTGCCATTGAAGCCACTGGCTTCCTGAAATAAATTGGGAAGTGTTCCTTCTTTTAATGTTCTCTGGATCAGTTTGCACATAATCGTGTTATTTTTTTATAAACACTTGGAGAATTCACCAATAATGCCCCTTGGGTTGGGAGTATTTTGTGGACATATCTTTAATACAGATTCAGTTGCTTTAATAGATGTAGGAGGACTATTCAGATTTTTAAAAATTATCCTTGTGCCAGTTTTGGAGAGAGAAGTTTTCCAAGGGATTTGGTAATTTGATATTCATTTTCAAAGATATTGGCATAAAGCTGTTCATAATATTCTCCTATTTTATTGTTATTAGGATCTTTAAGTGATTCTTTTTGTTTTCTAATCTTAAGTGTTGCTAATTTTTGCCTTAATTTTCTTAACTATTCATCTATTCAAATAACTAAATTACGGCTTTCTATATTTTCTTTGTTGCACCTTTCTTTTTGTTTCAGTACTCTGTAATCTTATCTTAATTGTTTCTTTTCTGATACTCATTTTGCCTTAGTTTGCTATTCTTTCTATAACTTCATGAACGAAACTTAGGTAACTGATTTTCAGCATTTCATTTTTTTAAAAATGCATTGAATTCTACAATTCTTTCTGCGCACAGCTTTAGCTTCATCCTGCAAGATCTAACACGTCATGCTTTCAGAATCAATTAGGTGATAAGTATTTGCTAATGCACATTGATATTTCTATTTGACCTCTTAGTTATTCAGAAAGTGTGTTATTGAATTTATAATTTTTGTAATTGACTTCAGCTTAATTTCATTCTAACTAGAGAATAAACTAATTAAAATTCAATGAGGCCTTTTTTTTTTCTTTGCTCTGTATATGGCCAGTTTTCATAATTGTTCCATGTGCAGGTGACAAACAGCATATATATTCTGCTGTTCTTCTATATAGCCTTCTCTATGTGTCAAACAGGCAAAAAACACTAATTGAATTTCTGATTTGTTGTATCATTTTTTAAAACATGATAAAAAATGATTTTGTCTTCTTTTCCATTAATTATTTAGAGAGGTGGATTGTGATTATATAGTATATATTTATCTCTTCAGCTTTTTAGTTCTTTTAATTTTTGCTTTACATATTTGAAGCAATAGTATTTGGTAAATGCAAAATTGAAATTATATCTTTCTAATGGATTAATTTTTATATTAGTACAATATAACTCTATCTCTGATAATTATTTCTGTCTTACAAAAAATTGTCTAATCTTTTTTTTTAAGATTTTACTTATTTATTTGACAGAGGGAGAGAGAGTGAGAGAGGGAACACAGGCAGGGGGAGTGGAAGAAAGAGAAGCAGGCTTCCTGCTGAGCTGGTAGCCTGATGCAGGGCTCAATCCTAGGACCCTGGGATCATGACCTGAGCCAAAGGCAGCTGCTTAATGTCTGAGCCACCCAGGCACCCCAAAACGTTGTCTAATCTTAATATAAATTAACTTACTTAATATAAACTAATATTTGGATAATAGATCATTTTTCATCCCTTTGATTTTAGTGATTTTGTGTCTTAATATTTATAGCATACTTATAAGCAAAATATAATCTTTTTAAAAATACAGCTTGATAGCCTTTTACTTCTAATAACCTATTCATATTTAATTACTTGTATGTTTGAATTTATCTTTGTAAGTTTGCTATTTTTTCCTATTTGTTCCATGTGTTGCATGTTCATTTTTCTTTCTTGCCTTTTTTAGGTTAATCTATTATTTTTTATTTCCCATTCTATTAGCTTGTATGCTATACATACTTTTATTGCTCTTGTAGCATTACTCTAGAGATTGCAACAGACATCTTGGATGTATTTTTTAATGAAAATTATCCTTCATACTACTTTCCAAATTATCCTAAATTTATATAATACTTTGTTTATTCATCAACCCCTCTTTTTTTGTGTTATAATTATTTTAATATTGCACATAGTTTGCTTAATTTCTTACACTTTTGTTTGGAAATTTTCAAGTATATATAAAAGTGAAGAGAATAGTCTAATGACCTAGATATACACATGATCCCATTTTAATAATCAACAATGCATACCTATGTTATTTTCTTCTATATCTCAACCATTTCCTTCCTACTCCCTGGATTGTTTTAAAGCAAATCCCAGACATATTTAGTCTGCAAATATTTTCACACATATATATGTATATATACATGTATATGCAATTTTTAATAAAAAATGTAGCCACAGTATCATGATCTCACTGAATGCAATTCTACAATTCTTTAACATTGATCCAATAATAATTTCTTATTTTCAAAATTTGCTCTCTTGTAGTTCTTTTTTATTAATTTATTTGAATTGGAATCCAAATGAGAGACAAAGATTGGGATTCGTTGACATATCCTTAGGTCTCTTAATTTATAGTTTCTCCTAATATATCCATTTGCATTTTATCCATATCCATTTGCATTTTATCTGTTGAAAGAATTGGGTCATTTGTCCTATAAAGTTTCACAAGTTCTGCAATTGGGTGATTGCACCCAGCAGTATCATTTAACATGCTACTCTATTTCTTGTAGTTCCTGAAAATTTTTAATTGTATCTAGAGGCTTGGTCAGATTCAGGTGGAAATGTTTAAAGACTTCTTCACGGGTGACTCTGTGCGTGCCCATCAAAAAGTACTTTGTTGTTTTCTTCCCTTTTGTAATGCTAACAGCTACTGAATACAAAACTGCTACTGGATATATATGTGTATATATAAACATATATATCATTCTTATATTTATTCATTCATATATTTATTCATTCATATTCAGAAATCTACTTCTGTCCTTTATTTTCTTTGCTTATTAGCTAGAATATTCTAAAAGAGAAATTTTTTCATTATGTATTTGGTTACCCTGTGTGTAAATAGAAAAAGGGTAATTCCTTTCTTTTCCTTTATACCAGTATTCGGAAAAGTAAAGTGATTCCCTAGCATTCTCTAAAGAATAAAATGAGTTTTTAATTTTTTTTAGTAGACATTATACCTAACATCGGGCTTGAACTCACAACCCAAGATCAAAAGTCACATGCTCTACCACCTGAGCCAGACAAATGCCCCTAAAAATATTTATTAATTTGATGAACTCAAGAATTAAACATAGTTGATAATGTGTCAATCCCTTTAAGTTGTTATCTCCATTAATCATCAAATTATCCTGACTTTGCCTTGTGGCACCACTGTATTCACATTGTTTCCTGGGTCATTTTGATATAACTCTGGTAGTCTTTGATAGTTTGCTGTATTCTGATACAATAAAATGTTCCAGGATCATAATTCCCTGCCCAAACTGGGAATCAGCCAGTTTTCCGAAGAGCTTTGGTACCATGGGAAGAATTACTTAAATCCAACACTCTGGGTGCTAAGGAGGCTCATTGCTACTGAACTGCTACTGTTTCTCAGTTGTTTCATTGTTTCAGAAACTAGAGCTAGGAAATGCACACCTACACACACACAAATACACAAACACAGACATTAAAGAAAAAATATCATTTCGCATCTGTATTTATCTTTCCAGTTTAAAATCAGAACTCCAGGAATTTTAGTTAACTTCATCAGTATTACATCTCCATCTCCTTTCAGCATTGCCAGATATCTCATTTCTTAACAACACTGTGTAATAACTTATCTGATTATCCCACAATTTACTAAAAGATTCTCATGCAATTAGTACCATCAGCACCAATATTATGATGATTTCCAAAAATGGTTTAATATTTTCTTATTTTTAATGATTTTTCCCATAAAGAATATTCTACTATGTAACAAGCAAAAAACTTTAAAGTCACTTGGAGTTCCTTCTCTGTGAGGCTATGTCACTAAGCAGATACATAGTTACGATGTTTGATTATTAGGCATTACTTTTCTTTTTGGTCTTAGCTTTATTGAGGTATGATTGATATAGAAAATATTGTTCATATTTTAATGTATGCATCTTGTTGAGTTTGGACATATGCATATACTTATGATATCATCACCACAATCAAGATACTGAATATACATTGCCTCCACAAACCTCTTTATATTTTTTGTGAGATAAGTTTTCCTTTTCTTTTCTCCTTTTTTTTTTTCTTTTCTTGTATCAACACTTAAGATGAGGTCTGTCCTCTTAACAGATTTTGCAGTGCACAATACTGCTCATTATTGGAACAATGTTGTTCTGCTGATCTCTAGAAATGATTTATTTTGCATACCAGAGGCTTTACACCCACTGAGCAACAATTCCTCATCTCACCACACCAGAACTTGGCAATCATCATTCCACTCTTCACTCCTCTGGTTCTGTTTTAGATCCTTCGTATAAGTAGAAGCATGCAGTGTTTGTACTTAGCGCCTGGCTTATTTCACTTAGCATAATGTCTTCAAGGTTATCTACATCAAACTAAAAAGCTTCTACACAACAAAAGAAACAATCAAAAGAGGTGAAAAGGCAACCTATGGAATTAGAGGAAATACTGTGAACCATCTATCTGAAAAGGGATTAATATCCAAAACATGTAAGAATCTCCAATAATTAATCAGCAAAAAAACAAATAATGAACAGAGGATCAGAATAGACAATTATGCATATGGCTACCAGATATATGAAAAAGTGTTGAGCATCACTGATCATCAGGGAAATGTGGGTAATAACCACAATGAGATATCACTTCACACTTGTTAAGATGGTTATTATAAAAAAAAGTCAAACAAAAGATAAGAAATGTTGACAAAGATGTGGAAAAGTTGGAACTGTCATATACCATTGGTGGGAATGTAAAATGGTGTCACTATAGACAACATGTGGAGGTCCCTCAAATAGAATTACCAAACAGTCTAACAATCCCATTCTTGAGTATTTATCTGAAAGGGTTTAAATCAGGATCTCGGAGAGATATTTATGCTCCTATGCTCACTGCAGCATTATTTACAATAGCCAAGATAGAGAAACAACCCAATACCCAACAGTAGATGAATGGATAAAGAAAACATGGTATATAAATATAATGCTTTTCCCAATAATTTGTTGTATTTGGGTTTGTGCGTTCATCTAGTTACTCTGTGTTTTATTGGAAGTATTTGTGGAGACCAAAAACCCATGCTGCCACCATGATCTACCCAAAATATATTTTCTTTTATGTATTTCAAGAAACATTAGATTAATTTTTATTGTTCTCTGCAGCCAGTAACCATTAATATTTACCTGAATATTTACCTTTCCCATTACTCTTCATTCCTTCCTTCTTTTCCATGTTTCTCTCTGAAGACCTCCTTTTGCTATTTCATTAATATTGGTCTGATAGTAAAAAGCTATCTTAAGTTTTATTTATCTGGCAACTTCTTTTCCCACCCCCTCTTTCTTCTGCTTCACTTTTGAAGATTACTTTCACAAGTTATAAAAACTAGATGGGTGGTTAGTTTCTTTCAGCACTTTAAAGATGTCAAAGGAGCATTACAGGAAATAATAAAGATATTTTCTAAACATTGAACAGTCTTGGTAACATAGCAATTGAAGTTTAATCAAGGTATGTGAACAAAATTATTTGTTTCCATGATATTGAAAATATTTCTAGGTAGCCTTCAGATAGTATTATACCATTTCTAGTGGAATCTCTTACTCATTAAAAATGAACTTAAAAAGTTGCTTATAGAGACTTATTTGAAATAATGTTTATTCTTTTCTTAAAAAAAAATGCTTCATTTATAATACATTTTCCTATCTTAGGTTGCAAAAGAAAAAATGGGTTTATATTGTAACAGTAATATCATACTTCTTTAGAAACACATAAAGTAGTCATTACTTTCATGGTATAAAAATTATAAACAGTTTCTAGAAATACTGTTATTCTGAAAGTTTTCTCCAATATTGAAAATAAAGTTTATTATAAAAATGAAAGGTTTTCCAAATTTCTTAGTGAACTTTAACTTTTTTGTTTAATAGCTATAAAATAGTATTAAAATTAAAATTATTAAAATTAAAATATTATTAAAATTAAAATTATTAAAACAGAAACAAAATTTGAGGTAAGAAAATAATTATACTACTACAATGGACTCTTACTTCTATAACTATCAGTCATGGTATAAGTATGACTTAATATCTAAAAGGAAAACAAGAAAAGTGAAACAGATGAAAATTTTCAAAACTACTGACATTTAAGCACAAACCAAGGAGAGACTAGCGAGAGAGAATATGGCAATTTTACCTAGTTTTCCCACCAAATCACTCAACTTTTTTATTAAATGGAAGTTTTATTAAAATTTTATTTATTATGTTTATTGTAGTTTCCTCTCTTATTCGTCTTTTTATTGGAATTAGATTGATACCAGATAAGACTGGTGGAGAATACAAATGGTACATGAAATCAGCCTTTTTGAAATAACTATAACAAAAACTATAACAAATAACTATAACAAAAAATATTGTTATAATTTTATAACAATAAAATTATTGGACAAAATATATTTTCAGTTAACAAGCCTTTAAAAAAAAACATGATTAGTATAGTTGTTGCTGGCTTGATGATGGGAATAATATAAGACATAATTTCTACCTCATTATCATTTAACTCCAGATCTAGCTATTGTCATGGGATGAATAGATTACTTTGTATATACATGTTGGATGAACATTGGGGTTAATTAAGTAAGGCTTTCCCTTGCTAAAATATGGCTTTTGAGTTAAAATGTTAATTAATTAATGACTTGCTAGAGTTGTACATAAAAATGTTATAGTTAAGTTATAGTTGCCTGAGCAAGAAAGAGCTATAAAGAAAAATTCAGAAGTAGATACTATGTAGAGGTACTTAATGGCAGTGAGTACCTTGGAGAGCAAGGAAAGATAATTATAGAAAGATAGTGGAGACATGTTGGGGACAGAGGACCACATCTAGGCTATTCAGGGTTGTATCCCCATGTCCTAGGCTAGGGCACAGTCTCACATAAATATTTGTTGAAATAAATTCATGCCATTTCTTCCATGGTTGGACCAAAATAGTAACTGTCCAAATGAAAAGGAATCATTTAATCATTCATTTATCCTCACCTCTGCTTTGAATGCCTGCCACAAAGGGAATAAAACATTGCCCTGGTTCTACAGATCTTCACATTTTTCCGGAGGTTACAGAATGACAGAAATATATATAATTTGAGTGCATTTTGATGAGTTCAAAAGTAGAATGTTGAATAAAGTAGAGGGAGTAACTCTGTCAGGAACTTTTAAGAAAGGAAGTTTTATGACTTGGTTATTAGATATAGAAAATGAAAAAAAAAAAAACTGATAGAAAGTGAGTTTGAAAATCACCCCAAAGTTACACTGAACTGGGACCCGTGTGGTTTCAGAAAAGTTCTGGGAAATGGAAATAAGATGGTTACACTTACAATTAAATTTAGAACATCTTTTGGTTGTATTTGCTATGTAAACTACAGTGAGATGTGTATTTGGTTGAGGAATGGGGATGCAACAGTGATAGTTATGTCAAAATGGGGTTATTGTTGGAGATTAACTGGAGCATCTGTCTCCCAATATGGCTTCACCCATGTACACTTCCTGTCCTTATAAGATAAAGCAAACCAGCCCAGTTTTACTATTTAGAATAATACCATTTATAAGCAAAAGCAAACAATCCTGTTCTTGTATCTGTGGTTCCTTTCTTAACACTACTTGGTCTTACAATCTTGACTCTTGTTCTAACCTGCTACTCTGGTTTGGGATCTTTATTTTAACTTTGGCTTCCAAATTAGACCCACTTTATTCTCTGTATTCCAACTGTTGACATCTCGTTGCAGCTTCATGTAACAGAATGTTCAGGTGGATTCAATTTAATTCACTAACATCTTTTTTAAAACACTTCCATCAAATCATCGTATATAAAAAGTTGCTTTCGCAATAAGCAAGTTATTATACTTAGAGTCTTCAACATAGGACAGAGTGATAATGGAGAAGTGGCTAGCAAGTAAAGTAGTTAAAGATTATGGGGTAAGGGGGGGGTCAAAGGAAAACAGTCTATACACATAAACATACACAGACACATACACAGGCACACAGAGACACACACACACATAAATGAACTGTGTGAGAAAAAAAGAAATTTTATGTTAGTGTTGTTAAAAAACTTAAATATGAAAATAATACAAGTTCTAAACCACTCCAGGAAATGCATTCAAATTTGAAATAACTTGCTGAGGTCCAGACACCTCTACTTGTTGCCAAGTGTGGAGGAAAGGCCAGTAGCATGTGCTGGTGCTAAGATCTCACCCAAGAGCCTCACACCACTTCCCAAGTGAGGCATGTTTTGGGTACTTGACTAAGTACTTCATATTGTTTCAAGGTAGGAATAGCACAACGGAACTTCAGAAGCTTTCCTGAAAGGGTATAAAATAAATTATTTAGTATCTCTAAAAGGAACTAGAGTAACCTTTCTGAGGTATTCAGAACACCATGAAAATTAGTACTTTTCTGGCCCTTGTGCCTTGAAAAAAAATGAATGAGAATTTAATGAAAATCAGGTCATAAACCCAAGTAAATTCAAGCTATAGGTGACAGTGGACCTTTAAGAAAATTAATGTTCTTGGCCTTTGCTGCCTATTTCCTTTTTCTATAAATGTATCTATGTTAGTAGATATTTATATACTATAAGCCTAGTGATATGAACTGGTGGAAGGGGGAGCCATTGTAGAAACATTTGGTGTGAGAAGAATCCTCTCCAGATACAAACTATTTTAAAATACTTTAGAATACTGAATTAAACTCTAAAAAGGGACTTTAAAACAAAGAATTAATGTGACATAATCACATTCTTAATAGACTTTTATTTTCTCATATTCCTTTAATTCTAATACTGAATTGAAACTTAATAGGTTTCTTTTAGAAACTTGATTATCATGATGCAATAGTAGTTTTATAATAACAAAATTCGTTGCAAAATTGAGTAATCATGCTGAAATACATTTGTTCATGTTTGTAGGCAACAATGTTTTATCATTAGCTGAAATCATCTCAGTATTTTTCATTTTAAGTTAATTAGACTATCACACATTTAAGAAACTGGAAATGTAACAATTTATTGCAATTTCTGGCAATTCATTGTGTTTTGCTTTTCAGCCAGAATGGGTTCAATCAACTGTGAATGTACATCCTTTGAAAAGCAAGTAATATCAAAGTGACCGTGTTGTTGTCCAGTGTTTCTATTACAAGTAAATATAAATAAAACAAATCCGGGTACCAGGTGTCTTTGTCTATGCAAGGAACATTTTCAAGTGAGCACAGTCCAAAGAATCAAAAATCAAAACATTCCAAATTATATTCTGATTACTATTGATGTCAAGCAACAAATGTCAAAAGAGATTCTAGACACATAGTTCCAATTATAACTTATAAGCCCTCTGACCTATCATTTACTCCAGCACCTGGTAATTTTAGGGAGTCTTACTCTTCTGCCTCAGAAGAACCCTTTTACCTACAACATATGTATTCCATTCCTTTATCACAAACCCAATCATCTTCATCTCCATTTTATTGAAGCCTTTGCAACAGGTCTTCATACACAACAGTACCATGTTTCCCTAGGATAAATATTCCTAGATAAATCCAAGTAAATGAAAAATGTATGTCAAAAGTATTCTTTAAGCCCATGATAGAATATCTGATAAATTGTTTCTTCCAAAAAATAAAGTACGGTAATGTGTTAACCTTCATAATGTGAGTCCTATATTTTTGGTCTATTTAAGGAAATGTTCAAGGATGATTTTGAGGCCATACCATTTTTTGCCTTCATATGCTATCTCTAGATCCTAACTTTTTGTGTAATGTGTTTACTCTCCTGTAATTATTTATCACTTCCAATGTCTGTTTTATATACACCAGTGCATTGGTGGTGGCTGACAAATGCATAAATGCTCATTTTTTAGACTCGTGATGGGTTCTCTGGAACCTCATTAGGCTGTTCCATGCCACAGACTCATTGGAGGAGAGGTTATCTCCCTCCTCTTTCACTAACTGGTAATGGTTAGACCAGTTTTCCTAATCGATGAACATATGAATGAAGAAAAGTAATTTTGGTTAGAAATTTTCATTTAGTAGTATGTTCTAAGGTTTCTTTTAGTTTTTGGAAAGAGATTTGACTTCTAAAATGTGGCCTCTTATCTTCTGGAAACAGGCCCAGACTAAATACCTAGGCACTCCAATAAGTGTATGAGGATCATTGTAACTTATATAACATTTTCTTCCTTTAGCTATCCCAACAGTATATCCATAACACTCAAGCTAGTGGCTAATAGCTTGGAGTGGAATAAATATAATGGCATGTAGAGACTTGCACTAGGAGGAACAAGTCAAGGTGAGTGTTTATAAACTTCACTGTTTTGGATAAACAGAACTTCATATGACCTGTTTACTTAGACTTCCCTCTATAGTGTGTTTTTTTATGGAATTTTTTCACTCCCTTCCCAGATTAATTGCTTTCAGATCTTATATATTTGCAGGGACAATGTGACAAATGATAATAACAAAATAAGGTCACTTTATTTGATTAAGGACAAGAGTGATTTATGCAAAATAGTATTAGAAATGACTATTTAAACTGTACATTGCCTGTACTTTTCAGAATTAAAACAAAATGCTATGATGTGTAGAAATGATGGATGAGGGAGAGATGGAAAACATATGAAGTAGCTTAACACTTTTAGAAGGATATTCAAGATTTTTACATTACCTTATGAAACACGTAGACTCAATCTGTGAGATAGATAATAGTAATTAATTTATCAGATGAGATAACTGAATCAAAGTGCATTTGCTCAAGACTAGAATTTAAGAGCCTTAGATCAGTCTTATCAGGGCTGCTTGACTAGAACACAGAGCTTCTGAGCACTACGAGGGACTTGTAAAAGACAAAAAATATCTTCATTGTTAATCACATTCCTAACACATTATTTACTGTTGTCGTTTTTGTAACATTGATCTCAATTTTCTTTTCTTTTCTTTTTTTTTTTTTTTAATCTCAATTTTCTACTCCTTCCACGCCCTTGTTACACAGTCCCTGGAAGTAGAGCACTTCTGTAGCCTGTCGTCAGGGCTGTTGATAAACCTTGTTTTGACTACTTAGAATGTAAGTGGATGCGATACTTCTAAGGAGAAAGCATAAAGGCGCTCACATGGTTTGATTTCGCTGTTTCCATTCCTGCTCTTTGTTAAACAATAGCATGTCTTGGGCCCAGCTGTTCGTTCAGGCCTGAGTGCAGACCTGCCACACCACTTGCAGCCTGGAACAAGCCCAGTAGCAGAACTCCCACCACCGGCATAGGATTTGCTAGGAAATAAATAGCAAAGCCACTGATCTTTGGGTGTTAGTTGATAAGCGGCATAATTTAGAGAAAGCAGACAAATTCATTTTCCAAGCATCTAAGAAATAGTCTCACTTAAATAGATAATTGGTAGCATTTTTATAATTAAAAAAAAAAACTTGTCACAATTCTCTCTTAATATGTACAGAAAGCAGAAAGTTGTTCTAAAAATATTTTTCCATCCTACATAGAATACTGTTTTTCAGCAGGTTGTCCTGATGCTGGAAGAGAGCTCCTATGAAAGTATATATCCTCACTATGGTCTTAGGTGATAGAAATTCATTCATTTTGTTTGAGCATCGCTTTCTCTGTGTGGCATTTTTTATAAATATTACTGGGAGTGGTTACTTATTATGTGAGCAAAGCTTTACTATGCATGTGTTTTTCAAAGTAAATTTCTTGCTGATTGGACGGGTCTGGGCTGGACCCAGAGTACTTCCTGGGTAGAAGGAAAGGATAGGAGTCTGAAAACAGAAGGTGAAAAGTGGCAAAGGCTGAGGAATAAAAAAACTATTGTGATTTCATTTGTATCACAGTGATCACTTTGTATCACAATCTGTAATTAGCAAATATATTCTTAGAGCTTATGCATACTCTGTGAGCATTTTAATATATTTACTATGACACTTGAAAAAGAATGATACATACATAGTATAGATCATATTATTGACCACCTTTTCATTGCATATATTAAATGATTTCAGTGCTAGAATTTGCAAATGTTTCTATCTACACAGATTTGGCACCAAGTGTCACAGCTGTAATTTCCTGGGCTATTGAAGTAACAGCCACTGCTGAAGTAGGCCACCGGTATATTTGAGCGAAGGTAAAAGTTGTAAGACTTCCAGGTCACACTGACCAGAGGAAGACTTTTTAACAAGAAAAGCCACATAATGCAGAGATTAGGAGGATAGATCTGAGTTATAAGATACGCAGAAGGCTAAAGAACCTGCATCATACAGCTAAGTGAGTTTTATTTTATGTCTTAAGCCTAAGGAGTCTGTACCTGATTCATGTACAGAGTTTATACCTACTTTCATATTTGTATTTTTAAGAAGTGTTATAAATATAATCTAACTGAACACTGAGGTTGGCAAAATTTGCTTTTCTTTTCTAGACTTCTGCTCATCAGAAGTAATAGTATTTTCAAAGTACATTTATGCTTGGAAAGTGGTTGTGACACAGCCTACTGTTGATAAAGCCCTGTTTTAATGTTATGCAAATTCTGATCGCTAATAATAGCAGCTACACTAATGATATAGGAGAGACTTTTTTGTTGTTGTTGTTCAAAATCCAGAAATCTCTAATAAAGTTCAGAATCTTCTAAAGGCAATGATTTAGTTCAGCTCAACAATAGCAACAAAGGCTTTGATCCCAGACTCTGGCATCTTTATGTCAAATTCTGAGAATACGAGAATACGGACATGGACTCGAGGCATTTACATTGCCAAGCTGAAGAAAGAATTACCTGTCTTAAGTTCAGTCCCTCCTTAGCTGCTGACTTCCTTGGTTTGTTCTGCACACAGCTGTGGCACCAATCAACTAGGCTGGCTTGTTGGATGTTCTCCTACACAGTTAGGGACCCATTAATTACCCTGCGGTTCTCTTCAACTGCAACCCCACACCAAGGAGCTCAGTGAGTGCAACTCCCTGGCAACCTCCTCTTCTCCCTGGAATAGTGCAGGTTGCTCATTGGAATAGCTGTATATTTGGGAGAATAAAATAGCCCAGACTCTTGGTGTGCTCATTTTACACTGTTTTTGAACATGATACTGGATCCAGAAATTTCACGCACAGAAATCTCTTTCTTGAAATTAATCCAGCCAATGCACCTGTGTTCCTGGCCAAATTCCCTTTGATTACCAGCAACCCAAATATTTCTTTATGGAAAAAATGCATCAAACCCTTTTTCTCTTCTTTCAGCTGACCTTTATGATTCATTTGAGGCTGTTGTTTCCTTGTGAAAAGATATAGACTTTGCAAAACTGACATTTAAAAGGTGAAAAGTCACTAATTGTGAACTGGCCTCGTTGTTTCATGTATAAGCTTTCTTTCAGTTATAGATTAGTGCATTTCTTGTATTACATTTAAGAATAGTTTTTAAAAATTTGTTTTGGAATGATAGTCACTATTTCTGTTAGCCTAACTGACTTATATACTTTTTCTGTTGGCTGAAATCACATCTGTGGGTTTAATTTATTTCCCAGTTTTGCAATTATCTGGGTGTTTTTTTTTTTTCCCTGGGTTTATGTTGACCTATATATACTAAAATTTGAATTTAAAATTTCTGGTTGCTGGAGATGAAAGTTCTCCTACAGAGATAATTAGGTAGTATGGATGTAGTTTTTCAACCTGTGCTGTAAATTTCAGTGAGGATTGTCCTGTGTAATTACTTTTAGCGTTTCTGATTTTTGCCCTTGGTACCAGGCTTTGAACTTAACAGCACCTGAAACATCATTCTCTTCTCTGTGAAGGTCACTAGGCTTTACCCTCTGCACTGTACTTTCACTATGAAGGAATACAATAGCAGTCAACAGTAACTTTAGGCCCTAAATAACATAATAAAATCAAATTAAACATGAATCACATTTTCATGTAATTATCATCTTTTTTTTTTTCTTGGAAACTCTTAGGATATTCATTAACTGAGGCCCAAAATAGCACTTCCCATTCATTCATGTAGTTCTTCATCTAACATTTTTGTTGGAATTACTGAGCTGTGTTTTTTATTCATTTGGGGAAAAGATGATAAAATAGTATTTTTTATTTTCATTTTAATAATTTGCATGAAGGGTTTCTGTAGCAAGTTTATAAGTATTTAATATAAGAATTATTTTGCAACAATATAAAGACATATAGAAATAATTGCACTTATGGAAGTAGGAGTGGAGTTTTCTTAGAAAAAATTAGGAATTATGTTTAACTTCCTATACAACCACAACATATATCTAAATATAATCTCAAAAGGCAGAAATGAGATCCTTTTTGTCCTTTATTTTTAAAAATTTGAACCCATTCACCTAGCTTTTGCCATAACCCATTAGCAGTTTGGAAAATACTTATTTCTGATGGAATTAAATTTGCAATTCATGCTGATGCACTTTTCACGTAAATCATTCTGACTTTAGCTTATTAGATTAGGATATTGGTTAATAATGGAAGCATTAAAGAATGGTATAATAGAATGGGAAACCTTAGTATATAATTACTGAGGAAAGAGTAATAAGGCACAGATCTGGCTAATAAAAATATTTTCAATGACAATGATATCTTATTTCAGAATATAGGGGATACAGGTAGGGAAAAGTTAGATATCTCAGGATGTAACCAGACTAAGGTCAAGTATTTAAAATAGATAAAATCAGGTCAGAGCTAGGAGCTAACACAGGTCAGCTATGCAGGGGCAAAAGGTGGGGGGAAGGAGACCATTCACAGACAAAGAGAGGTGGATGGTAAGTTCCTAGGAGGAATCTGTAGTGGCATCGTGAGAAAAAACACTGACCTCCAGTCGTATGTAAACAAATTATTGGGATTTTTTAAGTTGCCAGAAACAGATACAACTGTGGCTAACCTAAGCAAAAACAGAATTTATTGAATGGCTATGTGAGAGTTTACTGCAGCCATGAGAAGTTTGGAGAAACAGGCATGGAAAATGATAAAACTAAAGGGACGCCAAAGCATAAAAATAGGATTGCTTTCTAGACTCATGAGGGTACACTTTCAGTTTTCATTCTCTTTTTTAAAGAATTTATTTATTTATTTTATTTTAAAAAGGGAGAGAGCAGAAGGAGGGGCAGAGGGAGAAGGAGAAGCAGAGATTCTCAACAAGACTCCGCACTGAGTGTGCAGCCCGATACAGGGTTGAATCTCACAACCCTGAGATCACAACCTGAGCCAAAATCAAGAGTCAGATGTTCAGCTGACTGTGCTACCCAAGCGTCCATCACTTTTCATTCTTACACGCAATTCAGATCAAAGAGTGTCCGAAGGCGAAGCTTGGGTTACCCTGCTACCTCTGCATAGAAAAGGGCAACACACCTTGAATAAAGTTCTCACTGAGCTATAAACAATAGGAAAAGAGACAATTTCTCAAAAAAAAAAAAAAAAAAGAGATTATCAAACCCCCACCCCAAAAAAGTGAAGTGAATGCTGAATAACACAAGCAACAACAACAACAAATAATAAGATTGATAATAGCAACAAAAGGTACAAATTGGTGCCATGGATAAATGTATAGGTATGTAACAACTTCTGAAGGAATAATACAATAACAGAAGCACCATAGTGTGGGTTATAACGATATTTTTTTTAAGATTTTATTTATTTATTTGACAGACAGAGATCACAAGTAGGCAGAGAGGCAGGCAGAGAGAGAGGGAAGCAGGCTCCCCGCTGAGCAGAGAGCCAGACTCGGGGCTTGATCCCAGGACCCTGAGATCATGACCTAAGCCGAAGGCAGAGGCTTTAACCCACTGAGCCACCCAGGCGCCCCTATAACGATATTTTTATTAAGAAATCCCCTATGACAAGTCATTTATCCTTGGCTGTTTGTTTCTTAATTGTGATTAGTATCTGTAGAGATGCTTTACTTCCCTTAATACCTAGTGTGTTTCTTTGCCAGAGTTATCTTCTCCTTAGAGACTTACCTCTTACTCTGCAAAAAAAATTTTTGGTTTGGTGAAATACAGATTAGGGTACATCTTATATCTGTGGCAAATGAGAATGGAGGCTGATTTCAAAGTCAAGAGGAGAGGAGATCATAGACACACATGCCCAGAGGGACTACCACAGAGAAGCAATCCAGCACCCTGCTTATCTAATTGGGGAAAAATATTCTAACAGAGGGCTTCAACTTGGTCTGAGAATTTTAGATTCAGGACTATTGGTTTGATCAGTTAGCTACTCTCACTTTCTGGATCTATCACTAAATCCTTTCTACTAGATTTTGTGCCTCTGAAGCAAAGGTATCATGTCTTGGGTTGAGTGCGATAGCACTCTGAAATCTTGCAAGTTTTTTTGTGTTTTTCAGAAGATTCTGCCCTTCTTTATTTAATGAGTTGTTATTAAATACTAGATCAGGGAGTGGATCAAGAATTTTGTTAATTAATGCCCAATCTCTGGAAATCTAATCCTTCTTAAACCAGGGACCCAACCATAGTAAGATTTAAGATTGCATATGCTCTTGGGTTTTTTCTTCAGTAAATGGCCTTACTGTGAAAAAGACCATGAAAACCTCTCACTGAAAATACTGAAGTTAATGAGTGTCAGCTAATCTAATTTTTAAATTAGAACTAGGTATATATGAATACTTAAAGAATATGTAAAGAATAATATCTACATAATGGCTCCAGTAAAGAAAAGAAAATAGCAAACACGTTTCATTCTGTTTCTCTTTGCAAACCTAATGGCTAAAGGAACTATGTTGTTAAGGTCATTAGAAAATCATCCGAGTACTTTAAAGTATTACTGAAGCCTGTTTCTCTGAACTGTTTTCAGCTAGGCCTTCAGATTTTCCCCCAACAGGGATTCTCTGATTTCAGCATGTAAAGCAATTTTGTCTACTGACATTACACAGAAGCCCACAGTTATGCCAGGCTTCAGAAGCTATATCCCAGTATGACTTCCAAGTGTTTGCTCATCTAGTCTGCTTACATTAATGACTAAATGTGTAAACTCAATAGCCAGACCCTCTTAGATTCAAATCCTGACCACACCATTTACTAGTCAGGTAACTTTGTGAACCATCTGCCTCTGAGACTGCTTCCTTATAACCAGCAAAATGATGAATCTAGAAATTACCTGTCCCATGCATGTAAAACGTTTTGCTGGGTACTGGGGCATAATGAGCATTCAAAAGGAATTGGCTGTTCCTACATCATTGTTCAGTTCAACAGGCTTCTTTTCTTATGGAGTCATTCTAGAAGATTTCCATTTGAGTGACCCTTGTTTTGGTTTGGATAAATTGGACAGTTATAGAAAACTGATATAACTTTGCTATTTTAATGTTCAGTAAGAGCCCTCGTAGAAGATCCGTCATAGTCACTTCCTTAGTTTTGTTTACATTTTGACCAACCAGTGTGACTTTTTGTTGTTGTTTCTGTTGTTGTTTGATTATCAGGAATCAAATCGTGCCGTAGAGAACAGCATCATTCCATAGGTTTTCTGAAGCACGTTGTCGTTTCATATTACATTCCTGGTGCAGGTATAGGTGTAATACTGGTATCTTTTAGACTTAGGAATTATGCAAGTATTTGCAATTTGGATGTCTAAAGGCATCGTAGAACTTTTAGACTGTAAGCTTCGCAATGGTCTTACTCCAGATTGGCTGGACCCTCAAAGACAAAGGCAAGGAGAGAAATAAAAATCTACTCCTGGGGCACCAGGGTTGCTCAGTTGGTTAAGCATCTGCCGTCAGCTCAAGTCACGATGTCAGGGTCCTAGCATCTAGTCCTGCATGGGGCTCCTTGCTCAGCGGGGAGTCTGCTTTTCCTTCTCCCTCTGATCCTCCCCCACCCCACTTACATTCTCTCTCTCTCTCAAACAAATAAATAAAATCTTAAGAAAAGAAAAAAAAGCTACTCCTGGGCCAACTCTGTGTAACTTGCACCAACTCAGAAAAGCCACTAGGGGAATGAGCTGTGCCATCCCTCAGATCCCCAAAATTTGCCCATTTCCTTCCACCAGAAGAAAGTTTGCCATCTATTTTGTAAACCCATCCCCGATTGAGATTTATTTGATTTGCCAGTGGTGTTGCTCCTTGCATCGTCACTTGCATAAGGGGAGTGAACTGGAGCTGACCATCAGGGTTAAAACCTGCCCTGCCCCTCCTGCCTCCTTGGAGTTATCTTCGGCACCAACGTTGACGCGCTCCACTTCTAATGGTATCAAAAACAGAAGCAGGGGCATCTGGGTGGCTCAGTGGTTTAAAGCCGCTGCCTTCAGCTCGGGTCATGATCTCGGGGTCCTGGGATGGAGCCCCTCATGGGGCTCTCTGCTCAGCAGGGAGGCTGCTTCCTCCTCCCTCTCTCTGCCTGCCTCTCTGCCTGCTTGTGATCTCTCTCTCTATCAAATAAATGAATAAAATCTTTAAAAAATATATTCCTATAAAAAAAACCAGAAGTAAAGCTTATCTCATCCACATTATGACCACCTAAACTCCAAATTCATCACTTTAATATTTCTACTAATACACATATTAATATGATCTACAAATCATAGTAGAAAGAATTATGTGGTTTCTTTGCACACTCTTTATCCAAATTCTGTTTATATGCATATTATATAATTGAATGAATTCCCTTAATCTGGTAAAATACATTTCTGAAACTCTCTAACCAATATAGACTATTAAGGGTTGCTAGCAATGCTTGTCCTGCTCATTGTTAAATCATAATCACCTTGCAGAGTGCTTGGCACATAATATATTTCCAGTCTATATTTGTTGATGAGAGGAATCAAGTAAGTATTTGTTCTAGAATGCACAGATGTCCTTGGGCTTTGGTATACAGCAATATTA
Source organism: Enhydra lutris kenyoni (assembly GCF_002288905.1). Classification (NCBI taxonomy): domain Eukaryota; kingdom Metazoa; phylum Chordata; class Mammalia; order Carnivora; family Mustelidae; genus Enhydra; species Enhydra lutris. Next base: position 406,867 of record NW_019154133.1, on the reverse strand, counting down.
GAGGATCATTAGCACTGAGTATCAGCTGGTTATTTAGTTTTATGACTTCTTAGTTAAAACAAATAAATAAACACTTGAGGCATCCATGTCAACTGTCTTACTTGAAATGTCCACGGAAGCACCGGCATGCTAAATCGACTTCCTGTTTTACATTAGGATGTGGCCCAGACAATCCCAGTTGTGATTAGGGATTGGCAAGTGGGTGAATGATGGTAACAGAGCAAGGTTTTCAGGCATTTAGCTTTAGTACTGACACTATTCAGCAATGAGCAAAACTTGTGACCCAGGGGCCTTATCCACCATGGGTCACAGGCAGGCAGGACACTTAAAGAGTTGAAGAAGGAAGCTTACGGAGATAGAGACAAGTAGTGACCTCCTTGTCACTTTTCTCTTTATAAATCATTACTGATTACCTTAACCACCCCCTTGTACAAAGTGCGGTCTGCAGACCAAAAACATCTACCTTACCAGAGAGACACCTGGGACCAAATGGATTCCTACTGAACCAGAATCAGTATTTTAAATAAACCTCCAGGTAATTTTTATGCACATTATAGTTAGGAGAACCAGGATGCTAATCTCCTGAGATGATCAGACGCTGAGGATACCATGCAGAGAGAAATCTTGGACACAGGCGTAAATCACCATATGTGCCACTAGGAGAGGCAAACTATGACTCTCACCTAACAAAAATAATAACAAAAACAACCAAGAGATTCTACATCAAAAGTAACACCGGAATGACAAAAACATTTTGATTTAAAAATTCAGTAAGTGACTTAAAGGAAAGGATGATTTGTCTCCATGAGAGACTCTTGACTCTAGGAAATAAACTGAAGGTTGTAGAAGGGAAGGGTGGGGGAATGGGGTATCTGGGTAATGGATGTTAAGGAGGGCACATGATCTGATGAGCACAGAGTATTACATGCAACTAATGAATCATTGAGCACTATATAAAAAATGGATGATATACCATATGTTGGCTAACTGAGATTAAATTTTAAAAAAGAAAACTTATAGAAAAAATAAAGTATGAATATTGCTGAGAATCTGAATAGAATAAGAGTTCAGAATAAGAAATATTTCAAAACACAGAGAAAAATTACAAACAGATAGAAACCATGAGGGAAAAGGTAAAATGTGTTTCATTTCAATGAAATACATACAAAGGAAAAGTTAGAGATAGAGGAAAATCAGTTAAGGAAAGATGTAATAGAAGAAATTTCCCTGAGTCTTCATATTGAAGGGGTTCCAGGAAAGCTTGAATACAAATGAAATGATTTAGACATATCAAACTAAAATTCTCAAAATACATACCTAAAAATAGAAGTTGCAAACTTCTGTTCAAAATTAAAACTAACTTGGGAAAAAATAGTCTGGCATCAGACTTCTCACTTGTAACACTGAAAGCTAGAAGCCAACAAAGTAACCTCTATAAACGTAATACTGAAGAAAAAAAGTTACTCCAGAAGTATAGGCCCAGCAAAAATGCCCTTTATCTGTCAGGAAAAAACCAAAACCAACCAAGCAAAAACTTGTAAGGAAATAAGGACTAGAAACTATATCCATCATGCCTACCATTTGTTACAAATATTCTTGTTGAAGTTACTTTGTTAAAAGTAATCTTAATGGGGCGGGGGTGCCTTGGTGGCTCAATCAGTTAAGCTTCTGCCTTCAGCACAAGTCTTGATTCCAGGGTACTGGGATCAAGCCCTTGTATCTGGGCTCCCTGCTCAGTGGGGAATCTAGTTCTTCCTCTCCCTTTACCTTCATCCTCGCTCATGTTCTCTCTCTGTCTCTCTGTCCCTCTATCAAATAAATAAAATCTTTTTGAAAATGTTCTTAATGAATCAGAGACCTTAAGAAAGGAAAAGGTGATATGATAAGGAAACAGTAGCAAGCAATGAATAGTTGCAAAGTTCATTTGTGTGTGCACACGTGTGTGTGTGTGTGTGTGTGTGTGTGTGTGTGTGTGTGTGTGTGAGTCTAAATGGATAATATTAGAATGACTAGTAATTTGTAATAAAATTGCTAAGTAAAAATTTTGTAATAGAAGAAATAGACTAAAAGGAAAACTTAATAATTGCTTGGAATTAAGAGTTTTAAACAATCTCAGTATAGCCAAGATGTGTTGGAGGAGGACAGTGTCAGTAGAGTAAAAGCATTCCACTGTGGGAAAGAGAGCAGGAGAAGGAAGAAATGCAGGGAAAACATTTTAAAGCTCATTGACTTGGAAGAGGGGGAGGAGAATGGGGGGAGGGTAGAGGTACTAAGTAGGTGGGGGAAAACAGAAACAGCTTATATTTTACTTTCATAAATTACAAACGTGTCTGATAATGGTTGTGGAAGTGGGGAGCACACATCTCATGGAATGGACAGGCAAGTGGGTACAAGGTAGTTGTCAGTCATCAGACTGGCACCTCTGATACAGGCACCCAGTAATTCAGTTAGCCTTAGTAGGACTGGGGTATCACACAAGAAGATTTAATTTCAAGAGGGTTGTGTTATGGAATTACTTAAATTGTTCTAAGTTGACAGTGGAGGCAAATGGTTAGCATCCATGTTACTATCTGCCACTTCGCATTTAATAATCTAATAATCAGGGGTGCCTGGGTGGCTCAGTGAGTTAAAGCCTCTGCCTTCGGCTCGGGTCACGATCTCAGGGTCCTGGGATCAAGCCCCACATCGGGCTCTCTGCTCAGCAGGGAGCCTGCTTCCCCCTCTCTCTCTGCCTGCCTCTCTGCCAACTTGTGATCTCTGTCTGTCAAATAAAAAAATAAAATCTTTGAAAAAATAATCTAATAATCAAATCTTTAGAATTAAAAAACTCATGGTGTGCACTGGTTTTTTAATTTTATTATTATTTTTATTATGCTATGTTAGTCACCATACAGTACATCATTTGTTTTTGATGTAGTGTTCCATGATCCATTGTTTGCGTATAACACCCAGTGCTCCATGCAATCCGTGCCCTTCATACCCACTACCAGGCTCACCCATCCTCCTACTCCCTCCCCTCCAAAACCCTCAGTTTGTTTCTCATGAATACTGCTTTTATATATTTTTCCAGCATAAATGGTACTTTGGGGTTTCTTATTGTTTGGACTCTGGAATAGGAACAAATAGCTTCACCATTCTTCATTAATATGAAAAAGAAAATCAAAAATTCCCATTTTTAGAAGTGCAATTTATGAGATGACTTGTCTACAAAAGATAATTTTTCATACAATTGGAATCTTTGAACACACATTGGAAAGTTCACTTTGAGCACATATGAAATGTTTCTAAACTTTTCCTGGTTGTGTTCAGATTTTCCGTTCAAGTAGTCTGTGGGGGGCCTGCTGGCTCAGTTGGAGGAGTATGTGACCCTTGATCGCATGTTTGTAAATTCAAGCCCCACATTGGGTGTAGAGATTACTTAAAAATAAAATCTTAAGACAAAAAACAAATGGTAGCCTGTTACTCTATGTGATTGTTAATCCTCTAGATGCAAATCTTCTAAAGTTTACTTGGCTAGAATGGAGACTTTATTTAACTAATAAAAAAAGGTTGTCAGGAAATAAAGAGTATGCATGGCAATGTGATGTAACTATACAGGATCACAATTCCTTCGTCTGTGCCTCAATGTCTTCAGCTCTAAAATGGGAATGACAGCTTCACTGCAAAAAATCTTGAGTCCATCTGCATTCTCACATCTGAGTTTCTGCTGCTTCCAGCTGCTCAGTCTGTTCCTTCAAGGCCGAAGAGGCCAGGAGATTAGGAAATTCCTTCAGCAGATCTGCGTTAGGTCACATCAGGTCTTGGCACTAGTTCACTTCAGACATGGCCTCCTCAAAAAGGCTGCAAGAAGAGATGTCTTAGTGGAGAAAATCTTAGAGTGGTGAACATATCCACTTATCCACAGTTTTGCCACAAATCACCTAACCACATGAAGGGTTTGGGGATAAGGATGGGATGTGGTCGATAAAAACCAGAAATCTTTTCCTTACTCCATAGTCACTGTAATTATCAGAGCAATTTCATCTAGCAATGCCACATTATTATTAATAAAGTCTCCTAAAATATAAAATACAGGTATAATCTCATAGAAACTGATATTAGAAATGAAAAATAATTACATATGATTAATATAATTATGTTCTTTAAGTTGATGTCATTTAAATAGTTAAGCATATGGATGAGTATACTGTTTCTGCATTTAATTTGACTCTCTTGGAACAATTTTGTGCAGAGGAACCTAAGGGAAAACTCTGTGCTTTATCTTAGAAACACCAGTAGTTTGGGACAGATTTAAAGCATTTAGTGTAAGCAAAACCTGAATGATTAAACTGGATAACTTTTTTTTTTCCACCCCTAATTCCCAGCGGTCAATATGTTGTGGTGAACTTAGATCTCTTTTTTGTTGTTTTTATGTGCAGGAAATTGCTTTGCTAGAAATAAACCTTCTTTTCCTTAAACTGTAGTTAAAGATAATATTTTAAAGAAAGGCTTCTCTGTTCTTTCAGTTTTAAAGCTTATAATGTTATAAATCTTTTGCTTATTTTAATAGCATGATTCTGTTTATATTTGAGGGATATACTTTATTATAGATTTTGTCAAATGTCACATTTAATTGCCTTGTTTTTAATTTTTACATTGGAGGGTCATAAGTTTAACAATATGAAAAAAGTCCAGTATGTATTCAGAAGTTCCTAGATTTTTTCATTTATGTGAAAGTATATTTGAAAATTTCCCTGGAAAAGTTGAAGACATATCTATGCAATTAAAAAAAAAAAAGTCTTCACATAAACTAATTTCAGCTGACTGGGTATTATTTTACCGTTGTCTTGCCTCTTTCAGATTTAAATTTTCTAACAATGTTGGTTCTATCAATTCCAGCCTTAAGATCTATATAATTGATGAAAAAAAGTGGTCCAAAAATGGAAGTTAAGTAGTTCTGCCTTTCTCTATCATCTCTTGCTATAAATCTCCTTATAGTGGGTGCTCTATGAACTCAGAATAATGAATCTTAGAAAGCAAGAGGACATTAGATATATCCTCAGCCCAATCTCCTATTCTGTAGAAATGCCTCTCTACAGTATCTGTTACAAATAGTAATTTGGCTTCTTTTGATCACTTTCAAGAACGAGTACTATTTTGTGGAATATATCCTTGGGCTGAACTTAATTCTGTATTTTTGTAGTGTTTACCATTGTCCCATCTGCATCTTTAGAGAAGCCTAACACTTTATCCAGTTAATATTCATTAAGATGTATGAAGACTGACATCATTGTTCGATCTTTTCTTTTCTCTGCTAACAGTCCCAATCCCTCCAACATACTTCCGATGAATTGTTTCTAAACCTTTTATTATTTCCCTGCTGTCCTTGCCTGGTTTCTCCCCAAATTTTGGTAACTTTTATAAACTGTAGGGACTTTAAATATCTAGACGTTTTCAACTATTGTCTGAACTCTAGAAAGGAAGGCTTTCCTAAGGACTGAATCTCTCAACTTATACTTTATCATGTTTATATTAATGTGACCCAAGTTTAATGGATGTCTCACTTAGCAGTGCTTTTATTTTACATTATAATGATTTTTCAATCAAAAAATATTAAAATCTTGTTCATATAAAATACAATTTAGGCAAATGCACTTTCATGCTGTTTTCATGCAATTTATTTATCTGAATGTAAAATCAAGGCTTTATATTTTTCACTGCTGACATTCATTTTGTTAGTTATGTTTTATAATTTCCCTTTAAAAATTCTTTTAAGTTTTCTATTCTATTTTCTAATATATTAGCAGCCCAGACTCAAGTAACCTACCTTGTGGTGACCAATGAATAAGATGGTGGTAAATTAAATCCTAGAATATCTCTCTCAAGGACTACATAAATTACATACATAGATGATAAAATAAGTTAATTATTACTGTTTGAGTGCAGAGTTTCAAAGACAATTTTTAAATTCAGTATCATTTAATTTATGTACTATGTCTGGTATCAAAACAGGAAATATTTATTTTAGTATCATTAAGTATGACTAAACTCATGCTAGTTTCTAAAGAGGAGTCCTATGATTAAATAAGATTATGCTATACATAAAAAAGTTTTAGGGGTTCCCAGGTGGCTCAGTTGGTTAAGGATCTGCCTTCAGCTCAGGTCCTTGGGGTCCTGATCCCATCATCCTGCGATCCGGCCCCCATGTCGCCACTCAGCAGGGTGTCTGCTTCTCCCTCTGCCCCTCCCCGCTGCTTGTGCATTATCTCTCTCTCTCTCTCTCAAATAAATAAATAAAATATTTTTAAAAATAAATAAATAAAATAAAAAGATAAAAAAAGTTCTAGAAATTTTACAAGTACAAATGTATTATAAGAGATTATTAAGTGTTGATAAAAGAGCTGTTTAATAATAATCTGTTCTAAAATTTTTCTTGGAAACAACATTACACATTCTGATGAGAAGTTGTTAGAATCTTTAACAACTCCTAGAGAAAGAACTAATAAATAATGAATCTCAATAAATATTTATGGAACGAATGCACGAGTGAATGCTTGCGATGGATTGCACTGAGGTACTAACTGAATCTCGTGCCTCGGGAGTCCATGTGGACCTGCATGTGGCCAATATGACCATAAGGATAACTATGGTGTGGGGTGGATTCTTTTGAGTGCCCTTCAGGGATAACAAAGAGAAGATGATAAGCTCAGGCCTGTGAACTCTAAACTTAAATCACTATCTGAGAATCAGAGAGATTCCGTAATAGCCCTAAACTAGGCTCTCATTTCTGGTTGTTGCAGGGTTGATATTGCTGAAAATCAAGCACAAAATGTAGCTGTGTTAGTTTCTGTATTACAGTTCTAGCTGAATTCACAGTCTCAGCGAATTTCTCATGTGCAAGTTACGGCATTGATTAATAAGGAATGGGACTCTGAATCTTGCAATGTGTACTCTGTTTTTGGACAGAGATGCCATGGATGCTCTTGAGCCTCCAGATCACTTTGAGACTCCCATCCCATTAAAAGTAGCTTTCCCTCCAGTTCCAAGACTAGCCTTCTGCTTGAAAATCCTGTGATAACTTTCTTTGCAGTGAACATGTTGGAAGAGGATGCCAATACCTCCTATTTCTCCTAGAACTATAACGAGGATCAAATCTCAGCATGTTCCAAGAGGGACAGGTACATAATATTACCCAGGAAGAAACAGCTTACACACCAGAAGAATTGCAAGTCTTTGCACATATCTCAACAGAAACCTGAGGAATGAATGGGAATGGATTCTAAGGATGTTAGAGGAGAATGAAATAAAAACCCAACTCTGGCTGGGATTCATTGATAAGGGTATACTTGTTGGAGATTCAGATCTGGGGAGGTGCTTTATATATTTTTTTTTAAGATTTCATTTATTTATCTGAGAGAGAGAGAGAGAGAAAGTGAGTGCATAAGTGAAGGGGAAGGGCAGCGGGAGATGAGGAGGGAGTCCAATGGATGCTTGATCCCAGGACTCTGAGATTATGACCCAAGCCGAAGGCAGAGGCTCAACCTATTGAGCCACCCAGGTGCCCCTTTGCTTTTTCTTTTAATTTCTTTTTTTAATTGAAATATAATTGACATTTAGCATTGTGTAAGTTTAAGGCACAAAACATTGACTTGAAACATTTCTGTACTGCAGTATGATGACTACACTTCATTAGCTAACACCTCTGTAGCATCACGTGATACCATTTCTTTCTTGTCATGGGAGCAATTAAGGAGATTGTTTTTTTAATATATTAGCTTATGCAGCAAGAGATGGTTCTGAAAGATTATGTAGTTCATTGGACTCCATGACAGCAGCCTACAGTCAATGACGTTGACATGTCATAGCTACTCTAGCATGACGTGGAGGAAGGCATCCAAAGACTTAAGAGATTTAGAAATGTTGGACTGGATTTGTCATGTGCAACTATGCTCAATGAGAAGGTCCAAAGACATTGCCCTCAGTGAGGCATTGAGAAATACATTAGTGAGGGAATACCTGAATCGTTGATTCTCTGTTGTTCCTCTCCTTTCATGGCCAGGCATGACTGCAGGGCAGGATTTTTTTTAATCTAGTACTATTGACATTTTGGACAGGATAATTCTTTATTTTGAGGGCCTGTTCTGTGAAATGCAGGATAAAGTTGTCTCTGCCTTCTGGATGCCAGAATTACCTTCCTCTGAATCATAGCGATCAAAAATGCCTCCAATTAGTGCCAGTTGAACCCTAGAAGGAACAAAATTAATCCTGGTTGAGAACCACTATTCTACGGGGTGGCATCTGTATTCATTTCCTGTTGTTGCCACAACAGATTATCAGAGATTTAGTAGTTTAAAACAACATTAATTTATTCTACTATATTTCTGGAAGTCAAAAGTCTGAAATGAGTCTTACAGGTCTCAAACCAAGTCTACTTCTTTGTTGAGACTGCAGCAAAAAAATCTGTTTCTTGTCTCTTTCAGGTTCTAGAGATAGCTTATGGCCCCTTTCTTCATATTCAAAGCACAATGTACCATTTCCTCCCTCTGACCTTCTGTTTCTCTCTTAAAAGGATATGTTCATATTGGACCTACCTAGATAACCCAGAATAATCTTTCCATCTCAAGACCCTCAACTATTATATACAGTCTGTTTTACTATGTAATGTAACATATTCATAGATACCTGATAATAGAATAAGGACAGCTTTGCAGGGAGGGAGAGAGGACACTATGCAGACCAACACACTACTGTTAAGATGGTTTCCCTGATATTAATGGGAATTATAGGGTCTCAGAGCAGCAGAAGCCCATGACAAAGAAAGGTGGAAATGTCTACCTTAAAGGGCAGCAGGGACATACAGATCATCAGACTACCTTGGCCCCTGGAGATCTTTAGAGGCACTAACTGATCGTGGTGTCCTGAGTAAAATAAATGGGCAGACCACTAGAGTATTACTTGATCTGTGTAACTGAGAAAGTTCTAGGTAGGTCCAGTTAGCCATGAACCTGGCTCCAGTATCCACAATGGTGAACCATGGCTGCTCACTGCCTTTTGGGACCTATGTCAATTCACAGATCCAGAATTCCCTGATTTAAGGGGAGGCCAAATCCCCTTGAGGAAGTACCTTGCACCACTGGTGAAAGTACCCATCAGAAATTTCCCTCTTATCCGTCTCCAAAAAGATGTGGGGCATTTATATACATGTGTCATTTAGACTTATTTACTAAGTGACAGGCAGCTAGTGTTGAGTGGGTCCCAGAAAAAGAGAAGGCCCTGCAGCAGGTTCAGGCTGTGTTTAAGCTTCCCTGCCAAAAAGGCCTCATTAACTAGCATACCCAATAATGAATGATACTTCATGATACTTCAGTGTCCCTGGCAAAGAGGATTGCTGTACAGAACCTCTAGCAAGCCGACCTCTAGGTTTTGGCCTATATATATGTGTGTGTGCCATCACTTGCAAATAATTACCCTCCTTTTGAGAAACAGCTCTGGTTTGCTGTGGGATCTTGCTAGAGACCAAGGACTAACCATCGAGTATCAAGTGTTCATGCAGCCTGAGCTGCCCAACATGAAATGGCCATTGTCTGACTCCCTTAGCCAGAAGGTTGGGCATGCGCAACAGTAATCTGTCAGGAAATGCAAATGGTATAAAAGAGATCAAGTTTGGGCAGATTCAGGAAGTTCTGGAAGGTGAAGAGTTTTGCGAGAGCAGGTATATGGATGGGGCTCCTATGACACGGAACTATATAGCGTTCATAATTGGTATTTTTAAAAAATACCTGAAGCACAGCTATTCCTAAGGAAAAATTAACTCCTGAATTTTCCTGAAGCTGCTCTTGCGTAGGCCTTATTTCCACACTGGTGCAGAGAGGTGATTAAGAGTCACATTAATTTGGATTCAAAGTTTAACTCTGCTGTTTATTTACACTGTGAATCTTGAACACACAACCGTTCTGAGCTGCTTCAATTTCCTCATCTGTAAAATGCAGGTAATATCACCTACTTCAAAGGATTATTAAGATTAAATAATTTGTATAAAGTAAATAAAACATCACAAAATTGGGTGTTAGTTAGTTTCCTTCTTTGCTTTATCCCATCCCTCCTGCCGTAATTTAAGAAGAAAAGGATTAATTGCCTTGTGCCTTAATACATTGAACACAAAACCAATTCATTTGAATTAGGTCAGGCAAAAGTTCGGTCATTTGGCTACTTGTATCCATCCATAATGGAAGTATTATGGTGTGTATTTTATCATAGAGGCCATTAAACTATAGGCCATTTGGATGTCTTTAGAAAAAAGAATGATGATCTTGAATTGCATGGAACATTTCATGCTTTCTCATGCTCTACTCTTTACTCTTTGCCTTTTAAGAGAAGGTACGCCTGCAACAAGAAAATTTTTAAATTATATCCTGATGATATTTTGCTATATTGGAACAAAAATCTAACACCCAAATAAATCACACTGTGAAAAAGTGATGAGACAATGTATGAACTATGAAAAAACAAGCAAAACAGTGAGATATGCTCCTGAATTAGAAACTGAATTTAAATATTGAATGGCTAAAGATTTTAGAAATTATGGCAAAAATCAAAGATTTTTTTTATTTCTTTACATATGCTAGAGCCACTTAATTTTTTGTTCAATATACATTATACTTATTATATAACTGTAGGCACTTTTGCTTTCCTTGGACATTTTATTCATGTACTTAAAAAAGCATATGTTGACCCTCTATTTAGAAATGTCTATTTAGAAATTGTAACTAAATGAGATTTCATACCCATGATTTTTTTCAGATGGTTGCAGACTTACATGGTTCAATTATGCAAGTTAATGAAGGGACAGAATCAGACAGCCAGTTTTGAGAGTAAATAACCCCAAATTTACTGAGTAATATGGGGTTTAAAAAAAAACTGAAATAAGGACCAGCAAACAAAATATAGGTTTTTTTTTCTAAAACCAAGAATTATTTTTGAATAAGTAATTTAAATTATTGAAATTCACTGGACCTTAGTTTCCCCAACTCTTTAAAATAAGAGAGTTAATGCTATTTTCTACAACCAATCTATTCTTGAGTCTATTATATTAGGTTTTTCAAAGTGACTGTGTTGATTTATCTGAATATGATTGTCTTATCTACAGTTCCTTTTTTCTCCCATTTCCTAGAAAAACTTCTTTCCATTCCTCATTTTCCTTGAATATGGACCTAGTCACATCTTAGAGTAATTCAGATTATTAATTTTTTTTAATTTATTTGACAGACAGAGATCTCAAGTAGGCAGAGAGGCAGGCAGAGAGAGAGGGGAAGCAGGCTTCCTGCTGAGCAGAGAGCCCCACATGGGGCTCGATCCCAGGACCCTGAGATCATGACCCGAGCCGAAGGCAGAGGCTTAACCCACTGAGCCACCCAGGTGCCCCTCAGATTATTAATTTAAGAATTGAACTACATCGTTACTTGCTCTCAAATTTTCCTGATGATTTCCGTAGAACTGAGAGGTCCACTAATGGTTTAGTTTCAAAGTCCTTCTGGGGTCTTCCTGGGCTACACAGGTATCTGAAAAAAACACTTAGACCATCGGGACCCCTCGAAAGCCCTGTAGTAATAGTAGTTTGCACAAAATGTTTACATTAGTGTTTGCTATTGGTATAAAAATTGAAAGTTTTTTGCAATATAGAGATGAGTGCTTCCCAAAATTCGAGTTGTATCAAATAATATGTTAAATTTTTTAAAGACCAAATTCCTGACACATATTTACTGGGATGGGGATAGTGTTACAAGGAGGGGAGACAGCTTTATTTTTTAACAGGCTTCTTACTAGATTCTGATGCATCACATTTACCTATTGCTATAAACCAGTACTTGTGGCCTAAATATTGGCACATCTTCCTACTTGATTAGAGCGATCGTGAAATGTATTCTCTGAGTTAGGGCTCACTTGAGAGTAAAAGAGGGCTCTTTTTTAATAATTATGTCAATATAGGGGCACCTGGGTGGCTCACATGTTAAGCATCTGCCTTCAGCTCAGGTCATAATCCTGGAGTCCTGGGATCAAACCCCACATTGGCTCCTTACTCAGCGGGGAGCCTGCTTCTCCCTCTCCCACTCCCCCTGCTTATGTTCCCTCTCTTGCTGTATCTCTCTCTGTCAAATAAATAAATAAAATCTTTAAAAAATAATTATGTCAGTATGAAAGGCATAAAGCCGGACTTCTGGGGCAAACCAGGACCAATACTCAACACATAATCTTTTTTGTAGGACCACCAAAAATCTGCCTTCATATCCTGTTGTATCACTTCATACATAAAAGCAAAACCCTATACTTCCATTACCCTCTATTGCCCGTTTTCAGCTATTTTTTCATGTTATACTTTACATATATTATTAACACATATAGTTATTATCTTTGTTTTAAATTTTTGCTTTTCACAATTAAGAAACTCAAAAAATTGGCAGTATTTTGTGTTGATCCACATAGTGGTTTTCCAGTATTCTTCATTTCTCTATATAGACCCAGATTCCCTTCTGGTGACCTTTCCCCTCCATCTGAAAAACATCATGCAGATCTGCTGGCAATAAAATCTCTTAGCTTCTGATTGACTACTTTGTCTGAATTATTACAGGACAATTTTGGTGGATATAGAATTCTAGCTTGATGAGTTTTTTATCTGCTCTTTCAAAATGTCATTCTGTTGATTTCTGGCTTACATAATTTCTGACGAGAAGGCTATAATAATCTTTGCTCCTATGTATTAAAAAAAAGTCTTCTTTCATCAGGTCACTTTTAAGATTTTCTGTTTTTCATTAGTTTTCAACAGTTTGATTAGGATACATTTTGATATGACTGTCTTTTAGTTTATCTAGCTTGGGGTTTTTTACAGGTTTATTGGCTTCATTAAATTTAGAATATTTTTCAAATATACTTTCTGCTTCCCTCTTCCTGAACTCAAACTTATATATTTTAAACATCTTGAAATTTTTTAGAAGGTTTCTGAAGTACTTGCCATTTTTTTCCATTTATTTTTCTCTGTTATTCATTTTGGATATTTGATACTGCTGTGTCCTCACTGATTGCTTGGGGATAGTGTCCAATTAGCTATTCATACCATCTGTTAAGTCCTTCACTTCTGATACTGTGTTTTTAATCCAAAGAGGTTCAGTTTGGCCTTCTTTTATATCCCTTTCATTGCCTCTTCATTAAATGGATGTTTTCCTTTAAATCTTGAGCTTGCTTATAATGTCTCTTTTGAAGTCCAGGCTGAAAAGCAACCTGATTTTAAAATGGCCAAAGACCTTAACAAACACTTCACCAAGGTTATAAGTCCTCATCAGAGAAATGCAAATTACAACAACAATGAGATACTGCTACACACCTATTAGATTGCCCAACAACATCAAGAAGACCCCTTTGCAGATTTCTGGATCTCTTTCTCCACAGAGCTCCATTTTCTCCAGTCCTTTGTTATAGATATCCCAACTGCCTTCTCAACTCAAAAACCTTACTGTGTCTGCTCAGCAGCATCCCTTGCCTGCTTTTCCTATGCAGTGATCTAGCAAGTGCCCCCTGGCAGAGAGCTGAGGGGGGGTTATTTTAAGATTGCTTTTACATTTCTTTTTTCTTGGTATTCTCAGTACTGTGTTGTCTGCTGTTCAATATCTGAACACGTTTGTTTCATATATATTGCTCAGGTTTTTTGTTGTTTATGGCAATAGGGCAAGGTGATTGTAGCAACTCTGTCATGGCTGAAAATGGGAATAATAACACTTTATTTTGCATTTTTTTTAACCATCAACAAAACCAAATATTTGGGTATGTCTCCATTACTTTGTCATCAGACTAAACTTGATTTTCATCATATTCTTATCTTTTGTGTTCCTAATTGAACCATTGGTTATGTGACATATAAAAGTTTCTGGAATGCAGAAAATTGTGACTATTTTTCACCCAGTATCACAATAATCACAATAAGGTTTTGCTTTCATTTCATTCCCTTGATAATACAGAGGTCTTTATCCTCAGATTTGGGAAGTAAAAAGGAAAAAAAAGAACACTGTGCTTATAATAATAACATATTTTTCTTTTACAGTTGAAATTAAAAGTCTTCTCTATTTATTTAAATATTTTTATTTATTTGTTACTGAGTCTCCCATTAAAATCTCATGTATATCTGTTGCTTGTTTATAAGTCAAAACTAAGTATGTGTGTCTATTTTTTTATAATCCAATATAAATAGAAAATATTTGAAATATATGCCTTTATATGAAATAGTAAAAGTTCATTTTGAAAATCCTTTAAAATGGAACTAAGGATAGTTTGCAAGGCTAGGTTAGCTTCTTTCCATAGAATCCCAGAACAGGTACAGTTGTTTTTCTTGAATTTGGAGTGAGAATACATTTTTCCATGAGACAATTTTCTTTACATTTTTAGGCATTAGCACTGGTCAATAATTGTCTAGTGCAGCATGGAAAGTGTTCTTCCTCACAAGATGGAGGAGGACAGTTCAGTCAATGGAGGACCATTCTCTGGGGGTTTATCTTGCTGATACAGCAGAAGCTTGCTCTTAATGCACGGGTGTATCAGCGAGTACCTTTGTGCCATAACGGACACAGACTTGGACATTCCCTTCTTCACTTATTAATCAGGTCAAGATGATGGGAGAGAATTCTTTCTTGCATATCTGAGACTCTGTATTAGAAAATTAGAAGTGGGGGGAAGAAAGAAAGAAAGAAAATTAAGAGAAGTAATGTCAGCCACCTAACTTCTGAGATAGCAAGTGATTGAAGGCAACTCCAGCTTTGATTACTACAGTTTTTAGAAATCACAATACTGGATGTAAAATAAGTGACTATTCTATCACATCCCTCATTAATTATAAAAAAGAGGAATATTTTATAATAGTTTACCCAATAGTTAATATTTAAAAAGTAAAGTGGTATAGTCGTAGATTTTATCATAAAATAATGTACCATAAGCAACAATCAGTGTATTTTTTCTTCAATCATTTACTTCGTTTGGGGGAGAAAAAAAAAGACTCATTAAAACTTTCATTTGAGACTGAAGAAGTGAACAACTTCTATTTTTGTATACTATAAAACTTTAGTTTCTTCTTTACCATAGAACTATAAATAAAACGAGTAGTGAACTTAAGGATTAAGGAATACTGTAAAGAAGATTTAGAAAAGATTTTTAAAGCACGTATTTTGATTACTATAAATAAAACTTAGTTACATGGTGAGATGTTTAGGTTTATTTCAAATTACATGAGAACACATGGCTGGAATTTAGAAAAATTATGCCAACTTTTATTTTACCCTGGACTGTAGACAAATCAGTAACTGAATTGGATGGTAGATGCATTTGGCCTTCTTGTGATTGGAACTGAATGTCTTCAGGCGATGCATTTGCTCTTTAGGTTGACACAGGTGTCACCACTCCTAGGAGCAGTATGGCTGGAGGTTAAGGCCAGTCTCTGGTAGCACACTGCTTGAAATTGAATCCTGCATTTGCTTAATGTGTGACCTAGGGCACATTACTCAGTGCCTTAGTTTATTTATCTGTAAAATATAGGGGATCATAGTACCTACCTTCTAGCCTTTGTGTAAGGGTTAAATGAATAGGTCGTATATTGCCTGAAACAATGCCTGGCATATCACGTAAGCCAGCAACAATTTTAATAGTACTAATAGCGATAATAATAGAAATATATTTCACCTGTCTGGCTCTGGAAGACATGTGAACTTCTAATAGAAGCTCTAAACCTTAGACTTTTACACTGTTCCAGAACATAATGAGGGGTGGTTATTGACAGAACTCCTGGCCAATCTGCTTTCTGTTCTACGGGCATCTACTTCTCTTCTTGTAATTGCACCTCCTTGACTGTCTCCTTATTCATTGAACTTTTGACTGTACACAAAGTCTGACAGGTGTTTTCCCAGAGGTGACACCAACTGCTTCCCGCAGCTGTTATCTGACAGCGTTCAGGTCTTTCTGAGGAGCGTGCATGATGGAAAGGCCATCAGACAAGCAAGCCAACAGTTGCATTTGGCATAATTACACATTTCTCGAGGGAAGGAAACAGTCAATCTCACAGTTTTTAGTCAGGTTGACACTATCCACCTATTTTGCAAGGTACATTCACAAAGTTCAAACAGTTGATTGACTGAAGCTGAGAATAAAAGGCTAAATGTCAGGCTTTTAAGATGAAACTGGTGGCAGCTCTCAAGCAGCCTGGCAGACAGAGTGAAGTCTGGAATTAAGAGTGACAGAGGAATGAATGGTGAATGGTAAAGAGAAGGCTGTGTTAGCTGGAAGAAAAGAAGTCAGCCTGTGGTTAGAGTGTGTGTGGGTTTTGATTACGGGTGGAAAGGCTAAATGTATACTGATTTACATGTGCATAGTTATTTTAACATTCAAAGAGAAACTTCCGTGATTTAACTATAATAAATCTTGAAATCTTCTTACTTTCGAAATGTCAATGTGTTCTTTTTTTTTTTTTTTAACAGTTGCTAAGATATTGAGATTCTGCTTAAAGATCATTTTTATTTATTACATTTTTATCACTCTGGTCTCTGCTTTAAAAGGTGTGAAAATCTAGGAAAATATAAATTGACTACATTGATAAGACATCAGAGAGGTGAGAAAATAAATTTAAAGTTAATGAGAAAATATGTG
Source organism: Enhydra lutris kenyoni (assembly GCF_002288905.1). Taxonomy (NCBI): domain Eukaryota; kingdom Metazoa; phylum Chordata; class Mammalia; order Carnivora; family Mustelidae; genus Enhydra; species Enhydra lutris. The sequence goes on along the minus strand of NW_019154133.1, from coordinate 390,214 downwards.
AAAAGTTTTGATTTGAGCTATTTTGGTGTAAAAATAAAGAATTTAAAATAATGAGAAGTTTAAATAGTTACAACAAAATAGTAAATCATCTTTGTTTTAATAAAATTCACCATCTAATGTGACAGTGTTAGCTTAACTGTGTGTTTCTAAAACCAAATCTTTTTTTTTTCTCTTTATTTTAGAGTGATAGCAATTAAAAGTCATTCATTAGTGACTTGGGTTATATAAGTCATCAGATAAACTAAAATTAGTCATCTTCCTTTTCATAATTGCCAAAAATTGTGACAAGATGAGGATTATTATTTACATTCTACTCTGTTTCTTTATTTACTAAATGTCTATGTTTTCCGGGAAAGAATAATGGTTTAGTATAGTTCTGTTCAATAGATAAAACAGTTGAAGCACAGTTAAATTTTAAATCTTCAGGAGTCAGAATAACAATTATAAGTAAAAGGACATGGGTGAAAATCACTTTATGATATACTTTATATAACCCACTATCCAAAATATCATTCATTTTAATGTGTAATCAGTATAAAAGCTATTGAGACAATGTCCAAAATATTATTTTGGTGGTGAATCAATGTTAATTATGAATGAGGTTTTTTTGGTTTTTTTTTAACATCTCTTTTCATACTAAGTTTTCAGACTATGGTGTATATTTCACACTTAGGCACATCTCAACATAGTCAGTAGCCACACGTGGCTAGTGACTAACAACCACAATCAACAGCACAGATTAGATCATTTTACCTTCATTCCTTTCTTTCCTCATTATGTTCTTAAAATCCATAAGTGAAATATTAATCAACTGTAGATGTATTTTATGGTCTATGTTACACATTAAAATATATTTTCAAGTTCTTTTTGGTAATGGTCTATTTCAGCTAAAGAATGTCTGCTGTTAGAGGTGTATCTTAGCATTATGATTATTGTTAAAATTGTTTAAAAAAACATTGTTCCAATTGCTATTGATGCATAACAGATCACCCCAAATTTTATCAGGATAAGACAACTGTTGTATTATGTGCACAAATCCTATTGTCAGTATTTAAAAGGGCAGAGCAGAAGTGGTGTGTTTCTGGTACACAAATTCTGGAGACTTAGATGTGAGACTAGAAGGCTGTAGAATGGCTCAGTGTTTGGGAACTAGAGTCCTCTGGAATCTCTGTTCACTCACGTATCTGGTGTCTGATCTGGGATAACGCAAAGAACAGAACTGCCGCTGATAACTGCTACGGGTGGCCTCTCGATGTGGCCTGGCCTTCTCACAGTATGGCCACGCCATGGCGGGGCTTTTCACATGCAGACTCAGGGCTCCAAGGGCAGGTGTTCCTGAAAAGAAGACCCGAGTTGCATTGCCTCATAGGGCTTAGCCTCACAAGTACCACAGTGACATTTCCTCTCCTTTCTGTTGATTCCTGATGAGCTGAATTCAAAGGGCATTGCCGTAGGCCTCACCTCTCCATTTGACCATCAAAAAAACAGGAGACCCTGTTTTAAAACCACCACCTTACTTTGCTTTCCGAAACTTTGCTTCTCCATATCCATAGTTATATTGGTGTATGAAATCTGCTCCATTTTTATCTGTTGTAATTTCAGATGGTCACTCACTATACACAGAGACTCACCACAGTTTCAGTTTCTGTATGCCCAGAGTTTGACATAAGGCCATCCCTTTGCGCACATAATTTATAGAATTGTGAGGACCGCATTAACTGATAACAGAGTAAGGATTCTGCAGAGGGTTGGCACACCATATGTGCTCAATGACTGTTGGGTTGAAGTGTCTCAGAGAGCTGTTATTAGAACTGTGAATCTTTGTTTCACATCCAGCTCCATCTCTTGCAACAAGTTTTGCCTTAATTAAATTACTGAAATTCTCTAAGCCTTTATTTCTCTTTCGTTACTGAAGATAATAATAACCCATTTTATAGGATATCAATATTACTAAATGGAATAATCCATATGTATTGTTTATTATAGTCTCTGGTACCCAGTACTACGGCAATGTATTTTATGAAAGTTTGTCTAGAAGTTTTAAATATGACAAATTTCTCAATAGATTATGGCACAGAGAAAAAACTTTTAATCAACAATGGAGTAGTTACCTATTCTAATCAATAGAGAGAGATTCTGGGGCAGTTTAATTATGATATATTTTATTACATAAAATCATTGGTGTTCTTGAAATAGCCTAAGACTAATCAAATCAAGTAAATTTCTAAATTGTTATTAATAACCACTGGGCATCTATTGAAACCATTTATATAAAATCTGGATAATTAGGTGTCTTTTTACGTGACTGACTCAGTATAAAACGTTAAGAAAATACTTCCACACAAATCTTCGTTGTGATTTCCCTATCTATAAATTTCAGTGTATCCTAGTCCTTCCTAAATGGCTAAGAAATTGCTCGTGGTTTTGTTCTTCTTATATGTATAACCATAACTTCAAACTCCAACAATTATCACAGCTTAAAACGGGTTGATTTTGACCAATAAATATCAGGGAAGTATTTGAATTGTGATGATAACTACTGTTACAGCAAATGTAACTTGGACTTTTGTTCAAGTTATACTTTTATTTTCTGAATAGTGCAAAGGCATAATTCCACAATGAATCAGACTATCCTGGAAATGGTTTATCAGGCTGGCCTGTTAACCACAGCTCTTTCCCCCCTCCTACAATGTAACTGCAACAAAGTGTATTTACTTGTTCAAGGATCTCTGGGCTCTCAGTTCTTCACATGACCCATTTAGTTTGTATTGCTACAAATACTGAATATTTTCTGGAACGTTGCTATTCACAGATTATGGTAAGAAAGCTATTCAAAAATCTAGATGGTGTTCAGTGAAAACATCAGTTAAAGAGTGTTGTGTTCCTGTCCTTTCTCAGCTGCTAACAGAGTAACTGACTTAGAACTCGTCCCCAACCCCTGCATAATGGTTAGTGTGACCTAGAACCTATAAGACAATTACCTACAAATAATTTAATAAAATATGCTATAGATTTGTCTCTTATTGGAATGACCAATATTAAAGATACAGTTTTTATACACTAAAAGCTATATGTAGTTTGGAATGCTGTGAGACACTAATTTACATTTCCTTTACTCCTAAATAATCAATGACATTCTTGATTTATTTCCTGAACTATCTATCTGCACACTAAGACATTGAGCTGCCTTAGTAACAGACATCAGTGATAGTAATTTGGTCTTTGATTTCCTTGTCCCTGTGTTCTGTAGTTTTACTAAAACCGATTCAACATTTTCTGGATCTTCTGACAAATAACAATGCTCTTTTCATGAAATAAAATAACTTTATAGACTTCTTACTCTTCCGTTCACATGTGAACTTAGAGAAATCAGAATCATGGCTGGCTAGGCTAAGAATGCTTCCAGATTGTTGAGCTGGCAGGTTTCCTGAATTAATTGTTGATTTCCTGAGTATGAGTAATAAAATCAGTTGATGAAAGCAGTGCCTGTGTGTAGTAAACTTTCTATTTATTTTCAAATCTTATAATTATTTTTAAATTGTTTTATATTTCTGGGGTGCCTAGGTGGCTCAGTCAGTTAAGCGTCCTACTCTTGATTTCGGCTCAGGTCATGATCTTCTGGCTTGTAAGATTGAGTCCCACCTTGATCTCTGCACTGGGCGTGGAGCCTGCTTAAGATTTTCTCTCTCACCCTCTTCCTCCGCCTCTCCCCTCCTCCATCTCTCTAAGACAATAATAATAATAATAATAATAATAAATTGTTTTATATTTCTGATATAGTGAAGGAGACATCCTTGCATAATTATAAAACTTACTAAAAAAATTTTTTTTGATGAAATAGGATTGCTTAGGTGCCAGGCATTGAATGGAGGCTAAAATATCTTGTACTACTAAATTTTTGCAATAACTTGTGATGTAAATTATCACTGAAAAGTCAAGAAAACAGAGGTTTAGAAATGTTGAACTTACTAGTTGAAGTTATTCAGTTGGAAAGTTTCAGAGCTTGATTATAATGTGTGATTGCAAAGTTTAACTTACCCACATATCTAATGATAATGGATATATTTTTAATTAGAAAAGAAAATCTGGATGATATCAGAACAGATTGTATGGCAGAACATATTCAGAGGAATTTGTAGAAATAAATATACCACAGTCACAAAAAATTTTACCTTTCTTAAATACCTTTAGACATTTAATATTTAATAAATATAATTAAGGATATATTCCATTTAATGGGGATTTAGTCATTATTTATTATTATTATTTTTAAACATTATTAATGTTTAAGTGTATTTTCTTTCAAGTTTCTTTTTCCATGAAATAATATCAGTTTGTAATCACTTGAGATACGCAGAAGCAAATGAAACTTGACTAAAGCTTGTGTTAAAAATTCATGAGTCAAGGAAAAAAAAAAGAAAGAAAAGAAAGAATGATCATATACTGACAATAGGTCCACTAAAACACATCTCTTTTCATCTCTTCATCTGTTCTTAGGATCATAAAGAAACTGCTAGAAAGGTGATTTTTCATTACCATTAAAAGCTTTTTATGAACAGTTTTCCCTAGAGCAACTCTGTTCTATGCCCTCTTACTCAGAATCTAGGGTAATGCAACTTTTGCTTCTGCTTTACTAGTTGTTCAGTGATTAATGGATTCAGGGCCCTTCCTTGACTTGAGACATTTGCATCAACCTTCTCCCAGAATGTGTGCTTGAGTTCTTACGGCTGTTATAGGTATTTTTTTGATAATGGTGATGAAATTGCTTTAAGCAATTTAGAATCTCTCACTTCCCTTTTAAGTATTAGGTATTGATGTATATGCCATGATGTCACTCATTCTTTCCCTGAATGCATTAACCTTCATTCTCTGTGTTTATGTCTGGTCTGTCTAATTTGGAATAAAAGCCCTCTGGGAAAAGTCTAATTTGGTGCTGTGTACATTCTAAAGTCATTGCATGAGCTCAATAAATGTTTATTAATGAATATAATTGTCAACATTATTAGTGGAATTATTGATTCATAGTAGTGATAATAAGATACATTTATTATTACTGGAAGGAGGTATTAGACCTAAGTTTTCTTAATGTGGGAAATACAGTTAATTTGTGTGTGTATACACTATGTATAAATGCAGACACATACACATATATTACATTGACATATATGCATATAGATATTCAATAACTATTGTTTTTCATGGCCACACTGTAATAAAAAAGGTTTTAAGATTAACATTTTATGCTTCAGTTAAATATACTTTAATAATCATAAAAATAAGCCAAAATATATCTAAATGTTGTTTTTTCCATTGTCACTTGAGTTTAGAAAATTATTAACTATATTAACATATGCCAAATACACCTAGTCACCTGCTGCATATTAGAAACAAAAGAGAAACAAGAAACAGCCCCTGTCTTCAATGTGCCCATCATGCAAGGTACATGCGGGTAAGTAGGCACTTGCTCTCCAGGTTGCTGAGTGCGAGACATGGATTCAGGTGTAGAAAAAGGAAAGGTGTGGAATCCCTTAGGCAATTCGCTTTTTTAGAATACTTTCGTGATTCCGGTAGGGGACTTATCTTGTTGAGTACTATCATGTACTAGCCAAATCTAAGCTCCAACAGAAACTTAGGAGGTATTTGATTTCCATTTTCATGTGAGAAAACCAGCTCAGGAGAATTTATGATGAACATCCAAGATTACAGAGCAGACATTTGAATCCAATTTTGCTATACTCGAGGCCTAAACTCTGTCTCCTTAATAACTCTCTAAAGCCTTATGACCCAATCAGTTAGAAAATTAGGAAGCTTTCTCTCTTTTGATGTATTAATACATGTTAATGAACCTACAAATTGAACTATTGACGGTTATTGTCCCTAGAAGATTAGCAACTCTTTAAATGCTCAGTCCTAAGCTAATATGGTAAAGTTGGGCTGGAAAATCATACTGAGCAATGTTTTCTTTTCTTTAAAAAATTGTCTCATTACAGGTTTCTGTTGGTCCTGGAGCTAAAGTTTACCCCATATTCTTATTTTTTATAAATGTATCTTGTGGTCTGATAATGCTGTGGACTTATTGGATAAGCACGTTCTTTCCTATGATTTGATCCGGTATTATTAAAAGTACGACATAATATATTTTTGTGATCCCTGCCTCACTGTAAGAAAATTATATGACTCATTTTGGTTCACTTTGTCTGGATTAAGGGGCAACATTGGTGTCTCAGCTGTCCAAGCCTGAAAAATGGATTGCTACTAAACGTATCATTAAGCACGACGATCAGTAACTTCAGCACAGATTCCCAGTAGCAATACTTGTGCTTGAGGACAAAAAAAAGTAGAGATATAGCACAGTTAAATGCAAGTTTATTTTGACTTGATGTTGCCTTTTATCTGTTCATAGAACATAGGGTTAGAATAAAAATACATTAAAGGTAGACCTTTTCTTCACTCATTCTGATGGTGAAACGGAAGTACAGCCTTTCCCAGCTAAATGTTAGAGTATCAGGTTAGACTTTCTGTTAATATCTAGGTTTACTGGAAGTCACAAGATTCTTTGAGATGGAATAGCAAAAGAATAAGTCCTAGAGAGTCACTCATTTTTAAGACATTGATAATTGACTTTAACCTGCAATTCATTTCTTCTTCAGAGCGATCAGATTGAATTTCAGAAGCATTCGCTTACTTTTTAAATGTATTTTTAAATATTTGTTCCCTGAGTTGTGTTCTAGCAGTACTTGTTCCATAAGATGGAATAAATAAAAATAAGTGGTTTATATTTAAAAAGTGTTATGCAAACAAAATTAGGTATTTTTTTCTATAACACTTTTCAGGCTTTTTCTCATCTCCCAGGGAAGAGTTATAATATTCTGTACTTCCAAACTGATTTCTTTTTTTTTTCTTTTTAGTTAACATATAATGTATTATTTGTTTCAGGGGTACAGGTCTATGAATCATCAGTCTTACACATTCACAGCTCTCCCCATACCACATACCCTTCCCAATGTCCATCACCCAGCCACCCCATCCCTCCCACCCTTCCCCCTCCAGCAACCCTCACTGATTTCACTAGGAGGACTTCTAGGATTCAAAACCAAAATGAAAGATTTTTTTCCAAGCAAAATACTGTCACATGCTGTAGTTATTAACTGAAATTCTAAATTAAGTATTTATACATATATAAAACATAAGGACCAATTAGATGGGACTCTCTAGATGTCTTAGATTACTGCTAGAACGCCAAATTGAGAACAACATATAATAATCCACAATCTGCTAAGAAGGTCTAAATACATTCATAACTGACAACCGATGTCCTCAATAGTTTTTAACTCTCCACCAACCTGTATAAAAGAGGTCCAGAATGGTGGCAGTATGCCACAGAAGTAGAGTTGTCAGCTTTATGAAGAATATTGTGTGATTTCATATGCCCTCCTCTATTTTTTACTGATGCTCCCCCCCCATACGTGCATATGGACACACACAGGAGAAGAATGGGGCTTTCTTCTCTAAGCCAAGGGAACCATTTTTAAAGCTTTGAGGTCTGCTGAAAGGCCCAGGGTAGCATCATTCTTCTCAGTTGATGAAGTGCTCTGCCAAAAGAATGTGAGGAACATTCGGTAAGGTAATTATTGAGAGAGCTTGGCCCAACTCATTACACTAAGGAATGTACATGAACATAGTGATGATTACCTCATTCTCATGCCTTGGTTTTTTCCAAGCTGTGAACAGTTATTGGGGCGGGTGGTAATGAGGGAGGCAGGATAAAGGAAAAGGTCTATATTTCTGCATTTGGAGAATATGTACAGTGTACAAGTTTGCAGTGGATGAAATGGTTCAGGTGATCAAGATGGCTTGCACATGAGAGCCACCAGATAAGGCAGAAAGATGTGTAAGATGTGCCACTGAAAACAGTTGCTGGGGTGGGTGGGGTATTAGAGGACACCTAACCCATGTGAGGGAATTGTGCAGTCCTATACAAAGGGAGTGTGTTATTGGGCAGTGCATCTGAAGAAGTCACAAATGTGCCCCACAGGAAGGCCATTGTTCATAGATGTGCCATTGAGGTTGGTGGGGGGTGGCATGATGGTCAGCAAGCATTGAGAAACTAGTACCAAAAAAGACTTCTGCACCTCTGACCCTTTAGGAGAACCAAAGACTAAGTCCTACCCCTTCCCCACTGGGGGTTCCAGACCCAAAGTTCAAGCCCAAGATGAAGGGAGAAAAGTGAAGTTAACTGGATGTAAATGTGAAGTTTAGATTTATTTAGGACAGGAGTTATTAATAACTGAGTTGTTCTTGTTCATTCCCCCACCCCCAAGAAAGGACTTACTCTAATCATTGACAATAACTCTAATACTATAAGATCTCCTGGAGATGTAGTCCAGGGACCTGAAAGGGATTCCCCAAAAGCATATTGAACATAATATGCCAGTTATAGACATTACATTAATTTACATGTCATTAATGTTATGTTAAATTATCAAGTTACTGTATTATTTAGATAAAATAATGCAAATTTACCAACTTCAGATGATATTGATTCTACGACAAACTTAAAAGTAGCATATATTATATATACAAGTGCATAATTTATATAAAATATCTTATAAGATGTTAATGAACATAATCCGTTGTGAAAATATATATTTTAGAACATCAGATTATATATCAGGAAAACACTTTTAAACAGCTAATATATATTTTACTATTTCAATTCATAGCTAAGAGTACAACTATTATATTAATCATATTCAGCTGATAATGTCTGGTAATGTCAGAACCAGAGGGCTAATGGCAACTTAAATTAACTATCTGTGTCAAATTTTAGGAGAACAATAAGAATGCCAGAAGGGAAAAAGAAACATATGAATATAAAATAAACTCAGACATTCTGTTTTGTAAAATTATTAAAAATTCATATATAATATTCCTATATCATGTAGCTGATGGCAAAGACATCAATCACCATATTATCTGTACATTGAACATGATAAATTGATTGTGTTCTAATGAAAGGTTCTAATTACTTAGAGAAATGAAGAGAACATATGAAAGCTCTTCAGCTCCAATAGCCATACATTATCATTAATAACACTGAGCACTATGTGGTTTAATTCCTCTGCTCTGAACATTTTAGAACACACAGTCTTCCTAATCCATTTCTTTAGAGAGAGGTCAGATAATTAATGTATCATATTCCTTTAACCAACAAGAGGAAATGTCACATGAAATCTGTGCAGTGGTATTCAGAGGTTTTGTACTTCAGGGTTTTTTTTTTTTTTTTTTTCAGTTCTTGCTGAACTTCCACAGGTAAATAACATTAAGCTTATGCACACTTGGGGCGCCTGGGTGGCTCAGTGGGTTAAGCCTCTGCCTTCGGCTCAGGTCATGATCCCAGGGTCCTGGGATCGAGCCCCGCATCGGGCTCTCTGCTCGGCAGGGAGCCTGCTTCCCTCTCTCTCTCTCTGCCTGCCTCTCTACTTGTGATCTCTCTCTGTCAAATAAATAAATAAAATCTTTAAAAAAAAAAAAAAAGCTTATGCACACTCATTGGTTCAACATATAATTGTAAAGCTCATTCAGTAATTTTTGTAGCATGTCCTGTGATCATAAAATTATGTTGTAACCTTGCTATAGCCATAAAACAGAATCGACATTCAAAATTATTTCAACAGGCTGGAATTCAAGGTCGAAATCAGTAAGATGAAAATTAGCAGGGGAAACAAAAACTTGTGTATCTGGGCTTAAATGATCGTTTGTGCAAATGTCACGTAGGGAGATGTATGCGGAGAAATGAATGGCTGAATAAGAGCCCAGTTGAGAGTGAGATTACGCAACGTTTGAAGGATGCTTCTGCAGGAGGATTAGAGCTGCAAGCAGGGGAGACTACTGAATTTCTCTTTAGGCAGTTTCTAATTCAAGAAATAATATGTCGGGGCGCCTGGGTGGCTCAGTGGGTTAAGCCTCTGCCTTCAGCTCAGGTCATGATCCCAGGGTCCTGGGATCGAGCTCCACATCCGGCTCTCTGCTCAGCAGGGAGCCCTCTTCCGTCTCTCTCTCTCTCTCTCTCTGCCTGCCTCTTTACCTACTTGTGATCTCTCTCTCTCTCTGTCAAATAAATAAATAAAATCTTAAAAAAAAAAAGAAATAATATGTTAACAACCACAGCTATCAAACATGGAAATGAGCGTTTTGCGAGGTGGTGAGTGCCTTCTTTGTGGTGTCCTTGGATACTTCCAAGCAATAGACTGTGTACGTCATGAAAGCTGATTATGTAAAAGGTGTTTCTGCAATCAAATCTGGAAGAAATAATTAACTCTAAGATTCCTGCATTGTATTTTTTTCTCACTTATGTGATCCACTGACATTCTCATTGGCATTTATATTCTGCCTTATTAAGTATAGGTATTTATGTAGATGTCTAGTTCATTTCCAGATGTGTTTCCTTATGCAGTAAATTCCAAAAGATTAGTAACCGCATTTTACTTACATCCTTATCTCCTGTAGGAGGTCTAGGAGCCTTGGAACTAAAAGCATACCAAAAACTTTGGCTATATTATGAAATTCATGTATAATAGCACTTTATTGAACAACATATCAGAGAAGTATTTACTGCATTATTAAAACGACATTTTCATAGAGATAGCTTTCAAGAACTATGCAGAGTCTGAGGTTTTACCCAACTTGCATGCTAACAAGTTAGCCTACCTCAGTGTCATGGAGGCTGCCCGAACACCCAAGATTCTTGGGTCAGAAGACACCACAATTTCATGAATGTTAGGAAAAGACCCGAGACTCCTGGATTAGAGATAGACGATTGGATTACTCACAATACAACAAAAAGCACGAGAATCAGCATTTGTCAGTCAGTTCCTCGAGTTATAGTCCAGAGTAACAGAGGTGAGCCTATATAGTGTATGCCTGCCTGGGACGGAAACCTGAGCTTGCTTAGGGAACCTCAATTTCTTAAAATGGGTAGTAACTGGTTTTCTTCTGTTTCAGAGGCAGAAAATAGGATCTTATTTTCCTAGGCTGTTTGCTATACAAAGGTCTTTGAAAAGATAGTTCAAAGAAAGTTTAGTTAGTATCTCTCCTAAGACACACAGAAACATAAGAGACCCATGGAGAACTGTGTCCCAGCAATATAATCCATAGAATCCTTCCATGTTGTGAACTAAAAAGGGCCCTTTTTGAGCCCAACTTTGGCATAGCACTGGGCGATAATGATGGGGAAAAGGAAAGAACATGGAAAATGAAATTTGTACACACCCATTATGTCAGAAGGGACCTGAAGACTATGAATTATCATTAGGTAAATAATTTGCAATGACAATCTATAGAATCTCATGATATTTGTGGCTTTTATTTATTATTAGGACCCCTCTGATCTGACTTCACAATGGTTGATTTCTCTTTCATTGTTTAGTTGCTACTTTTGTACCTTTGTTCATCTATGCTATAGCTTTTTTTCTGCTGGCCACTTAGGCAGCTAACCAGAGCATTTGTTGGGGAGGGAGGGCTGGTGATCCTAATCAGGATGGAAGTCTTTAAAAAAAAAAAAAAAAAAGATGGGGTGTCTGGGTGGCTTAGTCGGTTAAGCAGCTGCCTTCGGCTCAGGTCATGATCCCAGGGTCCTGGGATCGAGCCCCGCATCCGGCTCCCTGCTCGATGGAGAGCCTGCTTCTCCCTCTCCCCTTGCCTGCCACTCTGCCTGCTTGTGCACTCGCTCTCTCTCTCTGTCAAAATAAATAAATAAATCTTTTAAATAAATAAATAAATAAATAAATAAGAAAAAACAAAACCAAAAAACCCTATGATCTATAAAATACAATTTCCAAAAACTCAGGTCCTCTATAAGCATTCCTGTAATTTGTTTGGCTTCCATACCTCAAACCCCAATTCTATTTAAAAGCCGTAGGAAGATGATAGTAGATATTATCATGAAAATACACAGGGACAGAACTATTTTTTACTTTAAAAGTTTTAGAGATAGCAAGTTTCTTTTTAAAAATAACACTGTTCATTCTATCAGAAATAACTAAGGCTTTCATTCTCTTTTCTTCCCCCCCTATAGATAGATACAGTTTGTAAATTGATACAGATCTGACTGTTTAGGATATTCAAAGTACATTATTTAATTTTTTTAAACTCTGTTGAACTTTTCACTGTAAATAATCACTAATTTTAATCTCACTGAATCTGTTGTCATCATTAACATCAAACACTATTTATGAAATGTTCAATTGAATGTGGGCTCTTGACTACAACTGAACAAAGATAATTAATGATCTCCAAATCAAGTATGATTATAATGGGATATAACATCCCACAATAGCAACTGGAACAGAGGAAAGAGCTAATAACTTTGGTTGAACTGAGCTTACTGGGTTTATGAGGACAAAGAATTAAAATTACAACTTTCATAAAGTGTTCCAATAATTGTAAAAAGAATGAAATACCACATTTTTGTTATTAAATTTATTTCTGCCTTTATCACCCCCCGATTTACACAAAAGAGCTAAGATACTGTCCACTGATAGATAAGCATTGCCTTATGTAATATACACATTTTTAGCCTATAACCTATTCGAAAATCACTGAGACATGCTTCTTGGGTGAATGTAATGTATTGCTAATCTCTAAAACTACCTTAAGAGCACCAACATTGGACTCCACATTACATTATCAATGTGATTGTTTTTACACATCACCTACTTTAATAAATCTTTAAATATATTTGTTTGGATATTACCCTTTCACTTTCAAGTAAGAATAACGAAATGACTATTCCATTCATTTCAGAAAAGAAAAGATATATTTAGAAGATCAGGCTGAGATTCCAAAAACCTACCAACTGTCCCTTGTTCTTTCCGTGTAATGAAGGGGTTATGAGCACAGGCATTGGTAAAGAGAGAAGTGAGTGGATTCTGAGTCTACCCCTAAAGCTCTGTGCTGATTCCAGGAGGTTACTTAATCATACCATTTTGGTCCTCGGTTTCCTCCTGTTTAATGGGGACAATGCCTACCAGATTAGGGTCGGCATATCAAATAAAACGATATGTACAAAGGACTGAGTGCAGCTTCTTGTGCATATATTAAACCATATGATTTCAGCTTTTCTGGGTCTCACTTTCCTCAGCTCTAAAGATGGGATTAGCCTATATGATCTCCAAAGATTTTCTAGCTCTAACTTCATAGGCAAACTTGTGCATTCTCTTTTATTTTTACTTGGGGTTCCTCATTTGCTACTGTCTGTTGTTCTGCTCAGTTTTGCTATCTTTCTAATTTTTTCCTAATGCCATTTTTTAATCCTTTGACTGTATAGGATCTAAGGAGTAGAACATAAAATGTATTCCATACTATCATGACAGATGTCTGATATCCAGACATAGAGTGTGAGCATTTTTCATGCACAGTCTTTCTACTCTCCTGACTCTAGTTCAACTTTGATAACTCAATCACTAATTAAGATCAGAGGGAGAGAAAGAGAGAGATAGAATGGGAGGTGGGGAATGTGGCAGGGAGGGAGGTTTGAGATTGAACATGTCAAGGATTCCACAGCCTAAATACTCTGAGATTATCATTGTAAAGAATGGGGATAGGGTATGACAGACATTCTAAGTATCTAAAAGAATTAGAGTTCTGAGATGTAGATTCTGTTTTCACTAAGAACAGCTCTTGACATGCAGAAATAAGCCTCACATTTGTAAAGGACAATTGACCAAACGTTATTAGGCAGTAAACTCAATTGTCTCCTAAAGTCTAGACATACCTGATACTAGGTTAGACACCTAAAGTAGTTTGGAAACTCTTTTTTTAGCATGAAAATTAGCAATAAGTGGTGTCTCTAATATCTTTAATCAGAAAATTACCAGACAGGTAATTTAGGATTTATATGGGAGGCATACTATTCAATAATTACCTGTTTTAATAAAAAGCATATCCATCTTTTAAGGTCATAACTGTAGAGGTTTTCATTTTCATTTTAGGTGAGAATAATAATATACATATATATAAATAAGTAATGGCTTCATGGTCAGTGTACTGTGCGGGAGCTCAGATGGCTTCCAATGTAGTTACAAATGTGGGATTCGTATTATGTCACTGTTGCTGTGTCTCATATATCCCACTCATTTCCTTGATCATAAGTAGCTAGAGGACTATATCTTAGTCATGGATATAACACTGGAACACATAAAACCCCATCATCTGTGCCACTGAGTGAATATATGTGCTAAGACAAGATGAAGTTGGTCACTTGATTTTCTCTATTATCTAAAAATGTCAAATGTCATATCCATATCTTAAACCTTAAATGAATACCTTAGTGTTTTGAAATATTTCTGTAAGTCTCATTATACTTTCATTCATAAAAAAACAAAACAAAACAAAACAAAACAAAAACAACAACAACAACAAAAAACCCTGGTTCTTCCTGTGGAAGATCTTTAGTGGTTTCCTAAATTGGAATCTATGGGGTTCATTTGAGTAGCATTAGGGCTTTTTTCCTTGGCTTCAATGAAAATACTCTGTGCGTCTTCTATCTCAGCAGCTCGGTGTTATATGAAAATAAGTTGGTCTCCCTCTCTCTTCCATGACATGGGAAATGCACGTTTCTTCTTCAAGGACCTTATAAAATGTCCCTTTCTCCACCAGGCTTTCTTGAAATCCCCACACAACTAGTTTAAATGTCCTCTCTCCGCTAACTGTATTTTGTAAACACTTTTACTATTTGTGTTATAGTCTGTTACCTTTGTTTTGTCTCCTTTGTTAAACTGTGGATTACCTCATTCACCCAACAGTCGACATCTCTTGGGAATGTCACAGTGAGGGTGCCCTCTTTGAGTCCTGCACGTTGACTGGATTCCTTGGACTGGAAAGGACGAATAAACCACAGCCCTCTCATACCCTCTTGCACCCTGCTCATATAACAGTAAACAGAATGGAGTACTTTAAAAATTCCGACCTACAAAATATTATTTCCAAAGAGCCAGCTCCTGTGTTAACCCTACCCTATATTATTCCCAAAGGAAAGAAATATTTTTGCTCTTCTCAGAATTGGCTCATTGTTACCAAAACAAGGTTGTAGAATATATCTGCTTCTAAAAATACTTATTCTTTACCATACCACATAGATAAAAATTTGTCTCTGCATCTTAAGTCATCTGCATGATGAGGACAGAGAGAGTATACACTGAACAAATGTCATAATTTCGTTACTTTCAAATGTTCTCAATAAGTTATGGTTATATAATAAAAAGTCTTTTCTTGTGTTATCTTTAATACCATACTTTTAAAAATTGTGTTTCTGTAAACCTCCATGTTCCCCAGGTGAAACTGGTTCCCTTTAAAGGAAGTTGAGGCCACAGTGGATTTATTTTATATGTAAGATGTGTCACCTTTGAACACTGTATTAGTGTCCTGGGGCTGCTATAACAAAGTACCACAAACTGGGTGGCTAAAACAATAGAAATTTATTTTCCAACAGTTCTTGGAGTTAACAGTCTGAAATGAAGGTGTCGGCAGTATTGGTTCCTTGTGAGCCTCTGGTGACAGCCAGCAATCCTTGGTGTCCCTTGGCTTATAGCTGAATCACTACAACCTCAGACTTGTCACATGGCATTTTTCCCTGTGCATCTGTGTCTCTTCTTTTAAGGTAACCAGTCATGTTGGACTAGGGCTCACCCTAATGATTTTATTTTAGCCTGGTTACAATAAAGATACTGTTTCCAAATATAGCCACATATATTAGGTACTAGGAATTAGGACTTGAACTAATTTATTCATATCAAACGTGGTCTGTTCAAAACTTATGTGTTCAGCAGACACAATTCCACCCTAAACACGCACCATTTGAAGGCTGAGTTAGGATTTGTAATTCCAGGACCAGAAAAAACAAAGACAGACACTATTTGAAATTCATAGCTTTACCTGTACTAACAAGTGCTTCAAAGTCTTTTGTCTATGTGCATTGCTATATCAGTTTTATATTAGGAGAACAATTGGGCATCGCACACATAATCACACAAAAACTTTTAAATGAATTAACAGGTTTTATAGAAAGATCATTGAGTTTGTAGTCTAGACACTTGATTTTATAGTAGAAGATGCCGCTGACAGTATGAATATTGAAACCTAGACTAGTCTCTTAACCCTTTCTATAGACTTTCAAATTTTAATTTGTTAAGAAATAAGGGCAAGAAGATGCCTGTAGCATATATCGAACACATTGATTCTTTTTGAAGTAAAATTTGTGAATTATGCAAAAATATGAAAATCTTTATTTGAACTAAGTTGTACCCCAGATAAGCTTACAGGAGTTTTCTGCTAAACATCCACTGCTAACCCCCAAGACAGGAATGGTTTCTGCTCCTTTGACTTCAGGATCTTCCCTTTAATGTTTATGAAAGAACTTTCTGCATAATGGCAGCTTCATAACACACACTCAGGCAGTGTAGACTGTGAAATCGCGGGCATCTTCATGTAAGACTTTCTATTAGTATGTTATGGATGCATATCATAGAGGCAAGCATGTTATATGGTAACAAAGATGATTTCTTGAAATGGAAAATGTGGAAATGAAGAAGATAGATATCTGTGTTATACAGCCAGAATTCAAGGGAACAGGAAAAGACACTGCTGTAATTTATGGACACTAAAATGTCATTAAGAAACTGATGGGATCAAGCTTCTTTTTTTTTTTTTTTGTAATAGCTTTTTGAGATATAATTCACATACTATACTATTCATCTACTTAAAGTGTACAGTTCAGTGATTTCTTACATATTGACAGAGTTGTGAAACTAACACCATTATCAATTTTAGAATATTTTCCTCACGAAAGTAAAGAG
Organism: Enhydra lutris kenyoni; assembly: GCF_002288905.1. Taxonomy (NCBI): domain Eukaryota; kingdom Metazoa; phylum Chordata; class Mammalia; order Carnivora; family Mustelidae; genus Enhydra; species Enhydra lutris. Next base: position 373,361 of record NW_019154133.1, on the reverse strand, counting down.
ACCCCATACCCTTTAGCAGTGACTGCCCTCCATCTTCTGTCCTAAGCAATAGCTAATCTACTTTCTGTCTGTATATATTTGCCCATTATGGATATTCCATATAAATGAAATCATACAACATGTGGTCTTTTGTGATGGGCTTCTTGCCCTTAGCACAATATTTTAGTTTCATACAAGACATAGCCTGTAGATTGCAGTATTTTATTTATCCATTCAACAATAGGTGTACGTTTTGGTTTTTCTACTCTTTGGCTATTATGAATAATGTTGCTATGAACACTAAAAATACAAGCTTTTGTGTGCACATTCATTTTCATTTCTCTTGGGTATACACTTAGAAATGGAATTGCTGAATCATATGGTAACTTTATGCTTAACCTTTGGAAGAAAGACAAGACTGTTTTCCAAAAGTGCCACCATTTTGTATTTTCACCAGCAACGTGTAAGTGTTCCAATTTCCCCACATCCTTGTCAACACTTACTATTATCTGCCTATGATAATAACCAACCTAGCAGGTGTGAAACATTATCTCATTATTACTTCAGTTTGCATTTCTCTGAAAGCTAGCTGATGGTATTGAACATCTTTTAATGCATTTATTGGCTCTTTTCATATCTTCTTTGGAGAAATGCCTACTTTAATAAGATATGTGATTTACAGATATTTTCCCTATTCTCTGGATTGGCTTTTCACCTTCTTATTGATGTCCTTCAAAGCACAAAATTTTTAATTTTTGATGCTTTCCAGTTTATCTGTTTTGGGGGGGTTGCTTGTATTTTAGGTGTCGTAATCTAAGATAACTGTCTAATCCAGTATCATGAAGATTTACATCTGTGTTTTCTTTAAGAGTTTTAAATTCTTGAATCTTACATTTAGGTCTCTGCTCCATTTTGAGTTACTTTTTATATATAGAATGAGGTAGGGGTCCAAATTCATTCTTTCTGCTTCTATTATTCTTACTTTACCAACAAGTTAATTCAAACTCTTGTATATTTGATCTTCTCTGCCTCATGAATTCACCTCATTCATAACTTTTGATTAATAATAGTTTCTGCAACACAGGCATTCAGCTGTTTAATATTATGTATGTTCTGTCCTAAAGACTTTGATTTCTGGTCTATCAACTGATAGACTTTCTCCATGCATCTCCAATCTCTAAATCAAGAGTCCTGCAGAAGAAAATGTGGCTGTCACTGAACACCATGCTCTCTATTTGGGAAGAGTTCTTGAAAAGACCCATGGTACATTATCAGTTGGCTTTTCTCCAGTAAAGACACACACTTGTTGCATTTATCCTCTAATAGGGGATCAGACGAAACAGAATGTGGACACTCAATATAATAAATGGTGTGTAGCCATGTGCCTTCTCACAGAGAAGAAATCCTGGACCTGTTAGAAGATAAGCTGTAGATAGATCAGCCATTTGTGGTTTTATATATCCAATGTAAACATCTATACCCAGACTATTTATAATTTCATAGATTGTATATTTTTTCCTCCAAAACTGATTAGCTGATTCATTTAAAGCAGAGGCTGTAGAAACTTGTGCTTCACCTGAGGCTTAGAGGAACACCACATATATTTCTTTGGTTTGAAATGAATTTTTCCTTGCAAAGTGTGTATCATTCTTCACAGCTGGTCTAAATTCAGGTCTAGTCTCCTTTTTCCTGGAATGAACACACTGCTGTACGCACCACTCTTCTTAGAACCTTCCCATCTACTTGTTTACATTCAGCTGCCATGTGACTGTGCCTCATGGCCCACTATTGTTTCTCTCACTGTCTCGTTCATGGTTACATTTGCACCCATTTTAATGCCTTTTGTATCTCTTCCTATACCAACTCCCACAATGTCTTCTTACATTTTTTACTTAGCTTCCTTTACTTCCATACCTGACCCCTCTCCTCATTAGGTTTACAGATCTGACTTCTAATTTTCCCAGCCTACTTTCAATATCATCTGTCAGTCAATCCTGATCACATTAACATTTCTGGAATATTTATTCTCATTTAATAGCTTTTGTCAGAAATGGAATCACGATACAGTCTACAATAAATTAGACAAACAGGATATTTTGAGCAGTATAATCATGTAGCCTAGCATTGAATGATGCACTAAAAAGAATCTTAGTTATTAAAAGTATTCATCATAAGACAAAAAAAGTTCGTTCTTTTTTTGGTCCTGAGTGGAAACTTTTTTTTAAGATTTTATTTATTTTTTGAGAGAGAGTGAGCCAGGGCAGAGAGGCAGAGAGAATCTGAAGCAGACTTCACACTGAGTGCAGAGCCTGATGTGGGGCTTGATCCCACAACCACGATATCAAGACCTGAGCTGAAACTAAGAATCAGGCACTAAGCGGACTGAACTCCCCAGGAGCCCCTGAATGGAGACTTTTAAAGGATATATTTTATAAACAAGATTATATTGAAATCCATGTGTAAGTAAAAACATAATTTGGTACAATTTCAGTATTCAGAAAATTTATTTTGCTATTAATATAAATTCTGGGGAACAAATAGCTGAAGAATTCTACTTTACCTTAAAAAAATGTACTCACAAAATCAACCTGAAAATTTTAATAGGGAATAAGTTTTATTATAACAGCAGAAACATTATTCCTTCTGTCTGCCTGCCACAATCATTACTTCAGGTAAAGCCAAGTGTGCTTTTGGCTAACATAAAAGAGGAGATGTTTTCATGTTAACAGTTGTGAGATTTTTTTTTAACCTAAATGATTCCAACTATTGATCCTAGATTGAAATCTTCAAATAAAACTGATTTATTTCGTTAATGGAATATTTAAACTAGAGAAGTCTATCAACTTGGGGTTTCAGCCTGAATGAACCACCTCCATTTAGAAAATTGATCTTCCAGTCACACTTTTATTAACCTTGAGTTTTTAGAGCATGGTTGCTTTCAAAGAGAAAGAGAGAGAGAGAGAAATCATCTCCAGTCACATTTTATAGCATTGACAAGTTAGAGTATGGACATTAGAGCTAACTAACTCTGTGGTATATAGCCTTCCCACACAGCAGCAAAATGAACAATGTGCATATTTAAATATGCAAGCTAGGTAACCTGGAGAGCCGTGAGTAGGAAGTAAGCATCACCAAATGGATGGTAGGACCCAGTGCACACCGGCAACTCTAAGAGAGAAAAAAACTCCAATAAAAATGGTCATTTCCCAATGATCACTTTTATCCACCAAATTATGGTATCTCCAAGTTAATAAATTACTGAACCATGTTTATGAAGAGTTGAAAATGTCCTTGAGCTAGTGGTTATATGTCTTGCTTCTTGACTCATTAAAAGAAGGGCATTGTTGGGATGTAACTTACAGAGTTTGGTGCTCAGAATTAACTGGACACGGGATAACCACGTTAATTTGAGCATCTCACAAAGGATTGGAGTGCCTCCCAGAAAGCTAAGTGACTGATTTAGACAGTGGAGCTACATGGTGGAGTAATTCGAATGCAACTTCAGAGTTCAGTAGGACTAGGTGTGAATCCTGGCAGCAGCACTTAAATGTATGTGTCTCTGGGTAAGTTTCTTAACCTCCATTAGCCCTTTAAAGTGTGGATAAATGCACTTTCTTGGATATGAATATTAGACACGACGTTTGTAGCTGTGCTTTTTAAAAAAGAACCAGTGTGGGGCACCTGGGTGGCTCATTCAGTTAAACCCAGGGTTCTGGGATCAAGCCCAGAGTCAGTTTCCCTGCTCAGCGGGGAGCCTGCTTCTCCATCTCCCCAGAGTTTGTGGTCTCTCTCTTGCTATCTCTCTCTTTCTCTCAAATAAATAAATCTTTAAAAAGGAGTGGGGGGATCCATTGTGTAAATGGTGACAACAAAATAGGAAACATGCCTGGCAAGGGCCATCAAAAATCCCATCATCTAGCAACAATATTTTTCCCCCTGCTAGAAAATCACAAGGAATGAAATTAAAAACGGAACATTTGGGGTTTGTGGGGGAGGGGGTTAGTTTTTGTCCAAGAAATCAGAGCAAGAGGGATTTGTAGTATAAGCCTAATGTTTAAGGCAGGCATCTTCAAAATAGGAAAATTTTCATGTAAATTGAGCAGGTGGAGTCTTCAGGGTCACCCTATAGGGTTGGAGAAAGTCAGACCTTCTTCTCAAGACATCCTTTCTTTTCTTCTGCTCCCCAACGTTCAAACGACACACGTGTTTCTTACACATAACATAAGAAGTCGTTCAGCTAATAATTTCTTAGATATCCTATTAGTTTACTATCAAATGGACAAAAAAAAAAAAAAAAATCAGCTATGCAAATTGTGACCCCTAGGTCTCAATTCCGTTTGCTTGGGCTCCGTGCAAAGCCTGAGAAAAACTCAGGGTGTTTTGGTGCAGTTCAAATATACTAATGCTTTCAAACAGGTCTATGCAATTACTATCGTGTTCCATTGACCATTTGTCCTCATTATTGCCGTTGGCAGTTTTATGTCCTTTGTATTCACATCACTTACTATTTTTCAATTGATCCATATTTTAGCTTTTTCAATTGTGGTGTTATTCTCAGTGACACTATTATTTGAAAACTGTGTGTCTCTTCTCTGGCAAAGTCTCATTATATGTGCCTCTCTGATACCTCATTCTAAATTCTCCGGAGAGTTTGAGCCAGGGTCATTAGTTCCCAGCATTAGGAGAAACAATCTTGCACAGGAAAAAAACACCTTCTCTCCACTTTCATTTTTGTTAATTCATGCCTCTTGCCAATTTAAGTAATCCTAAATTCACTAGCCTTAATTGCTTTATTATTTCTGACGCCTCTGTGATGAGATAGTCTGGTGGGATCAAGGGTTATGGTGACGCCAACCTAATCTGCATTAAAGAAGCTGAAGTGGGTTATTTTCCCCAGTGTCTGCAGGTCCTCTCCAACCTGTTCTTTGATACCGACAGACAAAGTTTTACTGGTCCCAACTCCCCTGGATACTTCTGAATCACATGTTGGGGAAATAGAGAGGAAAGGAATCCCTAGGTTTACAGGCATTTTTTTTTTCATTGATTTTCTTTGGTTGTCTCTTGCCCTGGCTTCTTCCCTGGGACTTGATTTGTATACAGCAACTAGAGGAACTCTTACTGGTATCAATGGTGTGGAATGGAAGAGATTGGTAGAGTTACTTAAAGAAGCAGGATGAGAACTGAAGGTAAAATAAATGACTGTAGGATAGAAAACAAGAGGCTACAGATTTAATAAACTGAGTATAAACTTCAGGAGGAAAATGAACCATTGGAAAGACTAGCTTCTCTGAAATAAGAAAATCTGAAGGACTGCCAGTTGCCCAGGACAGTGAAATATATTCACAAGTATAAAAGCAGAGAGAACAGGCCAAAGTTTGCAAAAGAATGAAACATGGTCTTAGGTAATCCAGTGGCATGAGGCCTGATGTCCACAGCTCTTAAGCTTCTCAGATTTTCCTGGATCTGTCACTCTGTGCCCTAAACTGTACCCTCTGCCCCTAATTCATTTGGTAATAGTCCTTCTACCTGGTCATTCATTTCAGAAACATGAATATTTATTTGTGATACTTCCCTTACACTCATCTCTAAGTTACCAAATTCTGCTGATTCAGTGCCCAAAGATTCTTGACTTCCCCCTTTCTTTTCAGTCTCTACAACCAATATCCTTTTTCAGACTCACTTAGTTCTTGTACTGAGTGACTGAAGTAGCGTCTTCCTAGGTCTCTGTGACCCTAGCCTCATCTCACTGAGATCCAGGCTCCATAGATCTGGCTGGAGTGGTAGGTCTCAAGCAAAGGAGAGCAAATGAGCCAAGTGTGACCTGCTGTCTACTTATGTATGACCCACAAACAAAAAATGTTTTTTATATGTTCAACTGGTCTTTTAAAATAATCAAAGGGGAATACTATTTGATGACACATGAAAATCATACGAGGTTCAGTGTCCATAAATAAAGTTTCGGCCCACAGCCACACTTCTTTGTTTGCTTACTGTCTCTGGATGTTTTGTGCTTTAACAGCAGTGTTGAATACTTGGAATGGGGACCAGAGGGTCCACGAAGCCTAAAATATTTACTGTCAGGCGCTTTGCAGAAAAAGGTGGCCCACCCGTGCTCTAAAGCATAAAGACGACCCCATCATTCCTCTGCTCAGAATTGTTTAGTGATACTCCATCACCTGCAAGATAAGACTGGGCTCTTGAATGTGACGTACAGACCTCTGTTATCTGCACCTTTTGTCTCTCCAGCCTCAGCCTCCTTCATCGTTACCTGCCGCTATATCGCAATGCCCTGCCGGGGTTCCTGTGCTTGTCTCCTGGGAATGCTGCACTTCTTCATTTTGTTGAGTTAAATGTTTCTCATCCCTCTGGAAAGAGGGCTGAGGTCATCTCCTCCAGGGAATCTCCCTAGACTTCCCCCTGGAATGACGTGTCCTCCCCGACTTCTGTTGTCCTAAGTACCACATTTCTTTAGGAATACTGGTTTCTGGGGGCACCTGCGTGGCACAGTCAATTAAACTCCCTGCTTGTGCATTCTCTCACTCTCTAAAATAAATAACTTTTTAAAATAAATAAAAATAAATAAATAGCAAGCTCTGGACTACAAGCCCATTGACTGGAAAAGGGTCTTGTTTATTTTTCTATCCCCCATGAGTAAGTCACACTTAATATTGGCTCAATCACTGTTTGTTGAATGAATTAAAATGCCTGACATATAATTAAGAATTATTAAGTTTAACAGAGGACTTTACATATAATTATACAAAATATCTTCTGTAACAAAATGTAACATTAAAATTGCTTTAAAACATTTCATTTTGAGTATGATGCAAATATCTAATTTTTGGTTTGTGAGTATTGCAGCACGAAAATTATAAATTTAAGCTAATTTCTTTTTTTAAGCTAATTTCTTTAAATGCAAAAATAAATATCTATCACAGGGCCAGATAACACATTTAATATAAATATTTAAACAACCCAGCTTGCCATTATCCCTTATTATCATGTATCACTGACCATTAAAAATTTCATAAATGTGTTATGATTATAAATAGACAATATTAAAACCTCATGTAACTGAACTATTTTATATACATAATCTTGGCCAGAGGAAAAGATTTAGTATGATGTTGTTAAATTTCTAAATGATACTTTGTATTCATTTTGTAAGTCAAGAAACTATATTGGAAAATAAGCTGCTTCCATCCCATGGAAGTTAGCAATAGTAAATATATCACTATTTGATTATTAGTGAAATGTCATTTTAAAAAATCTAAGATGATATACACACTGAACCTACTACTGTGATTTAAATTATCTCCTAATTATTGAAATACAAAAAGGAATTATTTCCTTTGATATCTCTAACTAGAAAAAAAAACTAATGTTTTAAATATTTTATCATTCATTCCTTTTATTTGCCTCCCTCCCCTCAAACAAGCATTTGGACTGATTCAATTACATGTAAATATATGTGTATGCATCTCTTAAAAAAGCTTTGCTTTAGATATATTTTAAAAAATGCTTTATCTTCAAACTCATTGTTCTAAGAACACTCTGCTTTCATTATTGCGGAATAATGTGAGAAATTGGATTAGAGCTTAGCAGGATACACATGTATTATTGCTTCTGTCATCACCTGTACAGCCCCATTAATTCTCTTGGCCCGATCTAATTTGATGATGGGGTCACTTTCGGTTTTGAATCTAATTTTTATGTTGCCATTCTTTGCCAAATTGATGGGCAATATCCTAACCACATATCCTTGTGAGTTTTCACAGTGTTTTCTATCACTTTTTGACTGAAACTATTAATTTGAAAACTTGCTGTTACTTGTTTGCTTTAATATTGGTTTTATTATTCTGCTTTTTTTCTCTAAAAACAGCTAGTTCAATCTTTAATTACACTCTGTCCCTCAAGGAGGGCTCATCCTCAATTCTTCCAATGAAATAAAATGTAATACTTTTTTTTTTTTTAAACCCATGTGAAACAGTAACACCTCTCCAGGGGCTGAGCTGAGGCATTTGGTACTTTTTTTATAGAGACAAATCATAGACTGATTGTGAGCTATGTTTCCACATTTTGGGTTTTTGCTAGACTTTTTCTCTTGGCTTGACTTACTTAGTTTATCTTCTAACAATCCACTTTCTGTTATTTGCCTGCTGAGCACACATTCTTGCTTTTACACACTGTATAGAAAGGTCTGATCTTTAAGAAGGTAATAGGTAAAGAGAGGTTGGTATTTGAGGCAAAATGTTTTCCTAGGAGGATCCTCATCGCTGACATTTGCTTTCCTCTCCGATCTCACAGTCTGAATTTGCAGGCCTTTGGGGCTCCAGGCACATCCCATCTGTTGGAGCAGAACTATGCCAAGTTGATTTGGATGTGTCTGAGAGGAATGAGAAGGGAATTTGAAAAAAATTTCTTTCATAATCTGTTTTTCTAATGCAAAACCTCATTGTTGGAATGGACGTGATTCTGCCATCCTGAACAAACTGACAACATGATATTAGAAATAAACATCAAGCAGAGCCTGCTGAAATGTCCATTTATCTTGGGAAAGGTGTTTTATATATATATATATATATATATATACATACATATATAATATATATAAAGGTGTTATATATAATGTTGTGTGTTTCTGTTCAATAGTTTGCATCCTGGCTCTGTTGGTTGTTGTAAAGGACTCAAACTCAGCAACGGGTACAGGAAACATTTAGTGAGGTCCTATAATGTATACATCAGGGTTACAGAAAATCTTAAATATGCAAAGATGACGGTGATGTGGTTCCTTCCCTTGAGAAGTTTCCGTACGAAGCCTAGCAGAACTAAGATGTATTCAGAGAATAAGGTAAATGCATTTCATATATTTGATACTCCTAATATTGACACCACTTATATCTCTGTACTGTATGTCATTCCATCATTCAAGTGCATTTTGTGTTTCCTAAATTTAATCTTATAACAAGTTATATCTCCACTTTACAGGAAAGGAAATTGGAGATGCAGAGCAGTTGTGGCACCTAGTCTGATAGGTAGTTAGGAGTGGGGCCTGTCTATCTTATCCCCATACTTCTGATATTTACCAAGAAACTACATTGCATAGAGAAAGCAAAGACAGAGAAGGGAAAAGCCAAAAATGTGTTCAATGCTACGGCAGATGAATACTTCCATTAGACATGATGTAAAAACTAAACACCCACTTTCTCAGCCTTCCTGAAACAGTGATTTTTCAGACACTTTCTGCACAGCAGCCAGTCTACCAATAGGATTTTAAGTCAGATGAGGCTGATTCTCCTCTGACCCCTTGCCTTAAACACAGATGGAGGGACCTAAGCTGCTGCTACTACCTTGCTCTACAAGAAAAAACAAACCAAGAGGATTCCATAGACCTCGGCTCAGTTGAGTTGATGACCATTGCTAGGAACTGTCCTGTTCCACATTTGTTGTTAAGTGAGAAAAATAATGTCCTATTGGTTTAAGCAAACTGGCAACCACCATTCTACTCTTGTTTCTATGAGTATGGCCTTTGTAGATTCCTCATATAAATGACATCATCCAGTATTCGTCTTTTCTGACTGATCTCATTAGCATAATGTCCTCAGGATCCATTCATGTTGTTACAAATGGCAGAATCCCCTTCTTTCTCATGACTGAATAATACTCCATTTTATATATTATATATAGTATACAACATTCCATTCTTTAGCCATGTATCCTCCATTGGACACTCAAGTTGCTTCCATATCTTGACTACTGTTGCAATAAGCATGGGGGTAAAGATAGCTCCTCAAGATAGTGATTTCATTTCTTTTTGATGCTTATCTAGAAGTAGGATTACTGAGTCAAATGGCACTTGTGTTCCCAGTTTTTTGAGGAACCTCCATACCATTTTCCATGGCACCTGTACCAGTGTACATTCCCATCGATAGTGCATAAGAATTCTCCTTTTGTCACATCCTCTCTAGCACTAGTTACCTCTTGTCTTTTGGATGATAGCCATTCTGACAGGTGTGAGGTAATATATCGTGGTGGTTTTCTTTTACATTTTCCTGATGGTGATCAACATCTTTTCATGTACTTGTTGGCCAAGTGTATATCTTTTCTGGGAAAATGTCTATTTCATTCCTCTCCCTGTTTTTTTTATTGAATTGTTTGTGGTTTTGCTATTGAGTTCTATGAATTCTTTATGGATTTTGGATATTAACCACTCATCAGATATATGATTTGCAAATATTTTCTCCCATTCCATAGATTGCCTTTTCATTTTGATTGTTTCTTTTGCTGTGCCTTTTAGTTTGATGTAGTCCCACTTATTAAATTTTTCTTTTGTTGCTTTTATTGCTTGTGCTTCAGTGTCATATCCAAAAAATTATTCCTGAGACCAATGTCAAAGAGCTTTTTCTCCTATGTTTTCTTCTAGGAATTTTATGGTTTTGGGTCTAATGTTTAAGTCTTTAATACACTGAAAGTTAATTTTTGTGAGTGGTTTAAAAAAAGGGTCTGATTCGTTCTTCTGCATGTGATTATCCAGTTCTCCCTGCACCATTTTTTGAAAGATTTCCAGATTTCTCCCCAGATTTGGGAAGTTCTCAGACATTATTTCTTTCAGTCAGCTTTCTGCCTCCTTCCTTCTCTCTTCTTCTGTGGAACTCCAATAACTTATACATGAGTTCCTTTGAAGTTAATCTTGTGAATTATATAGGATTTTTTTTTTAAGATTTTAAGATTTTAGTTATGTCTTTGACAGACAGAGATCACAAGTAGGCAGAGAGGCAGACAGAGAGAGAGAGAGGGAAGGAGGCTCCCCGCTGAGCAGACAGCCCGATGCGGGGCTTGATCCCAGGACCCTGAGATCATGACCTGAGCCGAAGGCAGAGACTTTAAACCACTGAGCCACTCAGGCGCCCTCATATAGGCCTTCTTTACCCTTCTTCTTTATTTGTTCTCTTCTGACTGGATTTCAGAGGTCCTCTCTTCACTTCACAGATTCTTTCTCTGCTTTATCTGTTCTTCTATTGAAACGCTCTCTTGCATATTTTATTTCATTCATTGTATTCTTCAGCTCTCACATTTCTGTTTGATTCTTTTATGACTTCTCTTTGTTAAACATCTCCTTCTGTTAATGTATTATTTTTCTGATTTCATTGAATTGTCTTTCTGTGCTTTCTGATAGTTTATAAGGTTTCCTCAAAAAAGCTATTTTGAATTCTTTATCAGGTATATTATAGATCTCCCTGTTTGGGGGATCACTTACTGGAAAATTATTGTGACCCTTTGGTGGTGTTATCTTTCCTTGATTTTTCATGTTCCTTGAAGTTTTGCATTGTTTTCTTTGCATATGATTAGCAGACACCTCTTCACCTCTTCCAGTCTTTAGTAACTGCCTATGGGACAGCAATGCTTTCTGTCAGCCCTTGGTTTAGGGCTTCTGAGGCTTTCTCTGACCTTCTGTGGCTACCTACACCTTCTCCACGCTTACTACTCCCTCTTGTGGCAGAATTCTTAAGCTTATTTGCCTTTTCTTGATCCTGCAGTGAATGCACCAAGCTGGGTGCTGATAGCCTCCCTTTGGTTCTTTGAAAGGTGGCTGTAAAGCTCACGTTCGTGGCTCCACAGGTTCAGGCTCATTTGTGTGTGTGCTCACTAGCCATCTGCCAGAGCGCACTCTGCTGCTGCTCCCAACAGAAGTGTGCATGGGGAGCTGACTGCAGAGTTTGGGGGTTGTGTGGGTGAGTTACATGGAGTGATGGGGTGCCCATGGGCAGGTTAGGGATGAGTGTTGCATGTGAGGTGTTTCCAGTGACTTGTGGTTGGGATTCCTGATGGAGTGCACGATGCCATTAGTTGGATCCACTTTGCTTTAATGCCCTCTGAGAGTCCTATGTGCCATTCCCCCAGCTTCTTCCTGCCCCAATCATGCAGTTCATGACTCTGGATGAGACTGGAGAAAAAGGAGACTCTTTGGCAACATCCCACACAACTGGGGAAGCTGGGGGCTCATTCAGATGCACTCAGTTCCCCTGGTAAGGAAAATCACGGGCTGAGAATACCTCTCTTGGCCCTGACTCATGCCACCTTGAGGCAGGTGTTAGGGTTAGGGGTGGGAGATGTGGGTAAAGTTATTACCTCTTCCAGTGCTTCCAAAATCGTATTTTTTGGTCTAATGGTATGCTGGAACTTCTCTGGAAACCAGGACTTCCACAGAGGTTCTCTCATCCATGGGTGATTGTTTAAGACAGTATTTTCCAGAGGCTCCGAGACAATGACTAAGAGGGACCAGAACCAGTTCACAAGCCACTGCAGGGTCCACTCCAGGACTGTAGTCTCTATACCTGTTATCAGAAGCACACGTGGATGGGTCTCTCTTGGCATATGTGCTGTATCCCACAGCTCCCACAGACACTTTTGTCCGTGGATGGATGCTGAACTGTTGTTGAGGGGAGACAAAAACAAGAGATATCTCTGTCAGCCATGATGCTGATGTCACTCCTAGGGTTCTATTCTTTTCTTCTAATTTTCTCACTGCATGCTTTTTCTCTAAATGAGCTCATCACCCCTTGTTGTCTGATAACCATGTATTGTTGCCATAAACATGCCCTAATCCCTAGATGTATTTGACTCCCAGCCTATATCCCAGACCTTTCCTCAGAGCTCCAGACTGAAATACAACTGAAATACTACTTCCCATCTTTCCATATAAATCCCATTTTCTTAAGTACTCAGTTACCCAAGTCAGAAATCTGAAGTCCTGCTAGACTTTTCCTACATTATCCCTTTATATCAGTTATACACCAAATTCTGTCCATTTGCCATAACCTTTGAATCTATGTATTCCATCTTTACGGCCACTAACTTAGCCTAAGCTTGGGCAACATCTCGCATCTGAATTACTGCCACAGACCCTCAGTGGATCTCCCTCACTGTAGTCTTCACTCATTCCAGTCAATTCCCATACACTCTCAGCAGAGTGATTTTCTGTAATAAAAATGCACTGGTGCCATTTGTCTACAGAGATCCTCCAAGGACTTTGCAGAGCCCTTCAGAAATAGTGCAGACTTTTAACATGGCATTTTGTCACCTCTTTATTTCATCTACTCTCTTGTTGTTCTGATTCTTGTGCTCATTTCCATTTATCTACTAAAGAAATAGTTACAGAATATATGATGTCTGTGAGAACCAGTAACGCCTGGGATGAAAGACTGTTCCTGACCCTCCTTGAAGGTACAGTTGAGTAGGGGAGACAGATAATTTAAAAACAAAACAAAACAAAACAAAACAAAAAAACAACAAAATGAGATCAGCTTGGGACAGTAAATGAAAAAAAAACAGATTTCTGTCACTGAGAACAATGATGTGAAGAGTGTAGTTTATACTGGATGGTCTGAGAAGATGTCACTGAAATGATAATATTAAAGTTGGGGCTTAAAGGAAGAGAAGGACTCAGCCACATGAAGTGTTGAAGGTAAGGATATCCAGGCATGAAGAACAGAAATTACAAATGTCTCAGTGAGATGGAGTCTAGCAGGTTTTAGAAATTGCCAGAAAGCCAGTGAGGGAAGAGAAAGAGCAGTAGGAGGAATGGTGTTTAAAGGAACTATTTTATCATTTCCCTTGAAAAGTACACACTCTTTATTACTTCTTCTTTATATGTGATTACGATGGTGATGATGATGGTGGTGGTGATGGTTACCTAAAATCTTCCTTCTTTTATCTTTGTCAGGCTAAATTCTAATCTTCTTTCAAATTCTTTTGGGAAAGAGGGATTAAATACTCCTTCTCTGCCTTCTCATCTGACGCTGGGGATGACTTTGGTAGTGATTATCCCATTCTGCTGTAACTGCTTGTTTGTTTCCCCCACCAACTAGAAGGTTTACACTGTGACTTACTCAGCTTTAAAACAACAGTGCCTAGCGGACAGTCTCATATTTCATTCGAATCTAATAAATGCTTGTTGGACAAATGGACGAATGAATAAAGAATAGAACATTATACTACCACTACTTCATGATGGTTGAAAAAATAAAAGGATTAGGAAGAAAATGGGAGAGAAGAAAGGACTGGGCTCTTAGTGTGATATTTCACCTGCTTCCCAATCATGCCGGGAGTCATGGGTTGTCATTCTTTCTGCCCAAGGGCAGAGGGAAGGCAGGTGAGAAGGGTCAAGTAACTCCTCCAGATTGGCATTGGAAGAAATCAAGGAGGTGGGATGGGACCCTAAGCCTGGCTGCCTGCAAAGCCTGTGAGGCTCCTATTTTGAAAACTAGACTTAAATAATAAGTAACACTTCCTCTGACATATTTGGATATTCGCACTTACAGGCTACAGATATGTTCTTGTTGTTGTGATTTGATTAAATCCAGTATCTGCGTGGCTCATGATCACCTCATTCAGGTCTCTGCTAAAATGTCACTCTGTGAGAAACGCCTCTTGTCCTGAGCTCGCATGGAGGAAAACCTCGCTACCCTACTCTAGATCTGCTTTCCCAGGGGTTTTTTTTGGTAGACAGTGGGGAGGGTATGTGCTATGGTGAGCGCTGCAAATGGTGTAAGGCTGATGATCCACAGACCTGTGCCCCTGAAACAAATAATACAATGTATATTGAATAAATAAATAGATAAATAAATGAATATATACATACCTGACATTTGTGCTTAGCTGTCACCTTCTATTCATTTGCCTACTCTTTCTAACAGCAGAACAGAACGTGGAGGTCAGTACCTTTATGAAGCCAATGATTTGAATGAGAAAGCTAACCCATAGCTCCTTCTTCTTCCACAAGTTTTCTCTGATCAATTAGAAATAAGATGGAGGGGCGCCTGGGTGGCTCAGTGGATTAAAGCCTCTGCCTTCAGCTCAGGTCATGATCCCAGGGTCCTGGGATGGAGCACCGCATCGGGCTTTCTGCTCGGCAGGGAGCCTGCTTCCTCCTCTCTCTCTGCCTGCCTCTCTGCCTACTTGTGATCTCTCTGTCAAATAAATAAATAAAATCTTAAAAAAAAATAAGATGGATATTTTCCTCCTCTTATAAAATAGAGTGCCAATCTCCTAATGGCAAGGCTTTAGACTAATTTATTCAAACCTCTAACAAGGAATAGTGAGTTTCCATGTCCTCCTTGCACAAATGTTTTATTCTGGGTTTCTTGTACACTGTGAAAGTTGAGAAAATAGTCTAAGTAACATGAGGCTTATTGTCTGTCAACACAGGATCTCCGTTTTGGCTGCCTTTTCGTTTTGTCAACCACTTTTATCTTAAATCTTTGCTCCCTACATAAAGGACACGTACTAACACACACCATAGGTCGATCCGAGCGCCTTACGTGCAAATGTGAGGCTGACGTGAAATACACTGAGGCTGTCTGTACCCCTTGTGCCAAAAATATAATTCCGTTTTACTGCATCTGCCAGCAGGGTGTACTGTATTATTTCCTTGCAAGAATTCCTACATACTTCTAATTTGAATGTCTGCAAAGCACTTAAGATCTTTCTACGTACGTATTGCAAACACAGGGAGACTTAGCACACACACTCTTGGAGAGGTTATTGTCTCTGAAATTGCAGCACATTTTAATAGGGTTGTTTTCCATCTATTCTTATTCCCTACCTTAACCTCACATCAATTTGAAATCCATCGATGTGTCACAGTCGGGATTTGTTTCCAAGAGGAACTTAACTGTCAGGCTTCCTGTTCCCTTTTAGAGGATAAAGAATGCTGTGTAGCTTTTACTTATTATATGTGATAGATGAAGGAAAACAGCAAATGCAACAAATGTAGAAAAGCGGGGAGGTAAATCTTTCAAAAGCACTTTGGCGCCACCATGTGGTAAAGATACGGTATATCCAAAAATATATTGGAATGTTGGGTTCTTCATTCTACCTGCATACACAATTTTTGTTCCATTGCCTTCCTAAGATTTAGCTCTCCCGGGACGTCTGGGTGGCTCAGTTAGTTGGACGACTGCCTTCAGCTCAGGTCATGATCCTGGAGTCCCGGGATCGAGTCCCGCGTCGGGCTCCCAGCTCCGTGGGGAGTCTGCTTCTCTCTCTGACCTTCTCCTCACTCATGCTCTCTCTCACTGTCTCTCTCTCAAATAAATAGATAAAATCTTTAAAAAAAAAAAAAAGATTTAGCTCTCCCATTATCCTTGAAAAGGTGAATCTTTATTATAAAGTAAATCAAGAGAAGTCTTGGAAATTGATTTGGAGACCATTTAACTTTTCAGTTGAAGTGCTTGTGCGCCCTCTCTCCCTTTCTCTCTCTCTCTTTGAAGAGAGAATGTTAAATAGGGAGAAAGTCCTACCTTACAAGCTTCATTTAATTATTTCCAATAAAAGAACATTATCTTTGAACTAAATCAATACCTCTTATTTGGGTTTCCATCTTAGTGCACAACTTCAGGCATGTGTATTTCTGCATTCTAGTAAAAGGCCATCTTGTCTCTGACTCTTTTTACTTACAAACATTAATATGGCTTACTAGGAACTAGGCACCATTCTAAGCAATCTATAAAAACTAGCATTTAATCCTCTTCAAAACTCTTTATGCTAGATGCTGTCACCACAACCAATACCACCATCATCTTCAGACTCCACTTAATCCCTGTGCTCTGTTCCCTTTTCTGTGGACACCCCCTTTCAGCATACTTTGCCATGGCTAACCAGCTGCCCAGTCTTACCAGCCTCTAACTTCTGCAGTCTTTCACAACTAATGTTCCCAGTATACAGGCTCAGCCCTATTTAGTGGTTTAGATGATCCCATCTGGGATGGGTGGGTTCATGTCAGTAGCCACAGTGTCGTTCGGTCCATTGGATCCATCCCTAGTCCCTTGGCTCCAAACCTAGTCTCTAGTGTGCTGGTGACAAGCCCTGTAAATTCTCAGGCCACCAAGTGGTCTTATTCTTGTTCACTGTGCTGTTGGCCCAACCACATGAAGTCCTGCCTCGGTCACCCAGCACACCACATCTCCAGTGGGGAAGAACACTACCCTGGTTTCTGACCCGCTCTGAAGCACTCAACCATGATGCCTGTGGCCAGTTGATGTCCACCTTTCTAATGAAGTGCCCCTGCTCCCAGGTTAAGTCTACCAGAGCCAAGCTTAGTTAACCAGAGCTCCTCATGGAGTTAATTAGTCTCTGGGTATGCCCTGTGCAAGTTGGCCTCACACTTACGTCCATTTTGCTAGCTCTGGAGCCCCTCCTGAATCCTCTCCAGCATATACTATGTTATTACGATCTTGATAGGTTTTGCTCACAAATTGGCCCAGGTCTTCTCCATTGTTTTCTGTTGCTTAACACCCCCACTTCTTTTGGGGTGCTACCCTTTTCCTATGATGCATCTCCACCTGATACACACATTAGCTATCCCCGCTTTCTTTAAAACACTGCTGATTTTTTCTATCTTTCATAAAACTTTCTCTGCAAATTAACCTGAGGTGGAGAATTTGCAAGCTCCAATCACAAGAAATAGAATATATCATTGCCAGCAAAAATTCCTTCAATTATTTGAGCAGGAACGTGCTGTAGGCACTGGTGACCTTGCTCTTGAGACTAACCCCTAAATGTACTGGAGAGTTGCCTATGTACCTAAATTCTTGGAACTGAGAAAGACTGAAGGTGTTTTTTAATGTTGTTTTAATTAAAAAAACACAAGAGCACAGCTTTGGAGCCTAGTATCATTCTGTGTGTATAGAAAATAACTGAATATGAAGTACTAAATAATTTAATCAGATTCTATTTTAATTCTCCCTTGAAGTTTCCGGTATATTTTAAGTTTTTCTTTACAATATTCTTTCCATTGCATGCACATAATTCCTACACCGCTGGTATATGCTTCTCTCTCTTTTTTTAATTATTATTTTTTATTTTATTTATTTATTTGACACAGAGAGAGAGATTACAAATAGGCAGAGAGGCAGGCAGAGGAAGAGGGGGAAGCAAGCTCCCTGCTGAGCAGAGAGCCCGAGGCAGGGCTCAATCCCAGGACTCTGGGATCATGACCTGAGCCAAAGGCAGAGGCTTAACCCACTGAGCCACCCAGGGGCTCCTGGTATTTGCTTCTAAATGTTCATCCAACCTGACTTTGAATGGCCAAGGATTCTTATACATGGCCTTGTGCTTTTGTATGCCAATAGATGTTTTCTTGTGATCATGCATACTTTTTTTGCAAGAAGAGTATTTAAAAAAAAATCCAGTCATTTAAGAGAAATGTACCATACGTATATACGTTTGAGGTCTATAATTATATAGAGGGGCAAAAACTCAGTGTGGTATAGTAGAAAGATTTGGAGTCACAGAATTGAGTTCTAATTCTGCTTCCAATTGTATTAATGACTTACTAGTATCTTATTTCAGTAAAAACTTTTTGTGTAAACTGAAAAAATAATTGTCTCTTTCTGGAAGTAGTTTGTGGGAGGGGGGCATGCATGTGTAATGATGATAAATCTGAAGTGTCAGGCACATGACTGCTACATTTTAGTTGTTCCATGATGGAATTTTTAAGTCTTAAACTCAGCTTAATAAAAGTAAAACAGCATTTCCCTTTTTTGCTCCTTCTTGTGTCTTTCCTAAATTTCTTTCTTCTCTTCTGTTCTTTTTTCTTCCCTCTTCTTTCTCTTAAAAAGCAGTAGACCATGAAGAAGCAGCAGTACGCATTGCATTTTTATAGACCAACTGCTTAATTTCCTTTGACCCTCTCTGGCCAGATCATAGATATGAACTGCAGTAATTCAATACCAAATTTGGGAACACTTATAATGGCTATTTTGGAAGGAGAGTAAATATTAATTCAGACCCTCAAACTGATTTTTAAATTGCAGAAATACATCTCTTATGTTTCAAGTTAAAGACAACTGGCAATGTATTGATTTAGCAAAATAACAGTTCAGGAAGAGGGAGCCTTTGAGTAGTGAAAAAAGGACACTGATCAGGTCAGCAGGCCCAGGTGTTGTTCTGGGCAGGTCATTCACTGACCATTTTTCTCCTGTTTCTGAGACACATAAAACCAGGTATCTTTTTGCTCTGTCGGATGCAGTTCTTGTGGGAATAAAAGGAGACAAACCCCGTGCGTCGGAACACTTTTTAAGAAACTAAGAAGTGTTCTAGCCATATAATGATTTATGAAAGTGTTGAGAAGGGTGCAATTTAAGATTTTTTTCTCAATATACGAAGAGAAACTAACAATTTTCTTTCTTTTTTCCCTAACACATATAACTTTGAGACTTTCCTGTGATTCTTTTTTATTACTGCAAAAAATTTTTACCATGCCTTCAACAGTCCCTAGTCTTAAATGTCATTTACCAGAAATTATGAAAATATGTCAGTTTTCAGGGTTTTTTTTTAAACAAAACTTATCTTGTATTTAAAAGAAACAAGCTTCCTAAGGATGTTCAATTCCTATTTAGTTTAAATATATACCTAGTTAATGAACATTTGACTGATAATCACCTTGTAAAAAGCATGAGAGTAATTTATGCTGAAAGACTGAAACATTGGTGACAGAACAATTTTAAGGACATATAATTTTGCTGTGTATATACACATAACATAAAACCTATACAAATGGAGCACCTGGGTGGCTCAGTCCATTAAGCGTCTGCCTTTGGCTCAGGTTATGATCCCAGGGTCCTGAGATAGTCTGATGTCTGGCTCTCTACTCAGCGGGGAGTCTGCTTCCCCCCTCCCCTGCCCCTCCCCCTGCTTGTGCTTGCTGGCTCTCTATTTTCTGTCGAGCAAATAAAATCTTTAAAACAAAACCATACAAATGGTGAGAATATGCATCTTAAATGCAATTTCTGAATCAAAGTTGAATCACATCAGATCTCCAGACAGTTGAAGATTTGCTACTCACCAGTCAATAGCCAAACAGATAGCCAAGTTCTTCTGACGTGGTCTAAAGATCTCTGTAAGAGACCCAGCATAGTATCTGTGTTGTGTAATTCTGGAACACTTACTAGATCCGGAACTAGTGTTTGGGGGGTTATCATATTAGGACCTATAGTTTGAAAACTTCTTCCTTAGTATGATTCTGGATGGAGCCAATTCATACACACACACTTGACCAATAATATTCCTTCTTTCTTCTAAGAAATTTTCTGATTTACAAAGGTTATTTCAGCCACATACATTCATTTAAAATTTGAAATCAGGTCAGCTATCCAACAGTTTTCTCAAATGTTTCTACATGCCCTCAGCCCACAGCCAGCCAGAGTCCCGTTCACTGTGCGAGCTTGCACTGTCCTCCACTCTGGAACTGTGGAAAGCAGAGACATTTGGTCAACCTGGGCCACTGTTTCAGCTGCCCTGGGCCCTGAGCGGCAGAGGGATCCGCTCTGGCCGCCTCATCTGGTGAGGAATGTGTAGGTCCGAGCTATGAGCCCACTCAGAGCCTGTATCCTTCTTCTCAGCAGGTGTTTCTCAGGCTCTGAAGAAGGAAAGGCCTCATTTTGTCCCCCACTCCGTTAAATCATTTGACAATATACTGTAAAAATAAATTCCTACAGATATAAAATTTATTTTTAAAAATATATGGGGCGCCTGGGTGGCTCAGTGGGTTAAGCCGCTGCCTTCGGCTCAGGTCATGATCTCAGGGTCCTGGGATCGAGTCCCGCATCAGGCTCTCTGCTCAGCAGGGAATCTGCTTCCCTCCCTCTCTCTCTGCCTGCCTCTCTGTCTACTTGTGATCTCTCTCTGTCAAATAAATAAAATCTTTAAAAAAATATATATATATATATAAATTGTAAGCTGCTAAGTTTTTTATTCTTGGCCTCGACAGACCTCAAATTTCTGTCACGTTGCTGTGAAGTTCCTAAGCATTCGCTCTCCGTTTGCAGCTGTCTCCTTGAGTTCTAGTAAGTTTGCAAAGAGCAGCTGCCCATGGACACATACTGAGTAGCACCATTGTAAACCACAACATCATACTCAAGACTCCAAAATTCCCTATACAAAAGCTTTCCTACCCAAGCAGGCTCCCACAGCCCCTCCTTCAGGTTCGTTGTCCTATGGGTCATGATGAACCCCTTGGACCGAGGGGTAGCTCAGGGATAGCTGTTGGTGGAGGCTATGGGATTGTGGCTGGAACTCGGCATGTGGGCCAAGGTGTTCTCCCATGAAGACAGGAGCCCCTCATGCAGGACTGTGTCTAGGATGAGAAGAGACCGCCCAGGCCCCCAGAAGTTCCTCCTTTTACCCTCTCGCCCCTCCTCCTTCAAACGTGAGAGTCAGGCTGAGTAAGCACTGCTGTCTTGTCAGGGCTTCCGTGCCTCTGAGGGCTCTGCCGCTGACCAGCCCTGCTGTCTCTTGAGTCCAGTCTCCCCGGAACTGCGGAACCAATCCTATATGCCCTCCTGCCTCTCCTATTGCTTTCCCCGGGGCTGCAGACTTTCATTTTCTGTGCAGTCGTTTCATCTTTCCATCCAGGGTTATTTCCGTTTCTTTCTAGTTGAGCATGATCTGGTAAAACTATAAGGAGGTTCTTAGAGGGAAGTAAAATGTGCATATCCTAAGTTCACAAGTTCCCAAGATTTTTGTGGGAATGGCACCGATTTTCCAAATTCTTCCTGCTTCAACCAACACCTCTTTGCCAAGCTGCCTCTGAAAGGTCTCTGGAAGGCTCTGGCCATGGACCCCGCTCTGCCATGATTCCTGGTTTCAGCTGAATTCAGCAGGGATATGTTTCACACCTGCAAGGTGGCAGGCATTTCCCCAGCCGCTGGGAGTATAATGCTGCATAAGCCCGTCCACTCAAGGAGTGTACAATGTAATTGGCCATTTTAAAATGGATGTGGAACCTGAAGTCCAGATAGTTGAGGCAAGTTACCCCAAATTTCACAGTGTGTGAAAGGAAGAGCCTCGAACCAGGACCTTGGCTTAGAGTCCAGTGACCTTTCCTATTGTCATTCTCCCTCAAGCTAGCAAAACTGTCTCAGTCATGTCAGCCTTAGCTGTATAAGAGATCTATATAATTAGGAGGTTCTACTAAGTCTCCTATAACCCTTCTATTTTTGTGAAGCATAAAGTGGTGGAAGGGAACTCAGTTTCTTTATCTGCAAAGTGGGCATCATGTCCACTTCATAATATTAAAGAATTACAGATAAAGATAAATGTTAAAGCTCCTATCACTGACCCCGTGTTATATTAGGAACTTGATAAATGAAAACTTTCTCTTTCTCATCCATTTCTTGAAATCCAAACCCTTGAGCCCGTTAGGTGTGAATGCTTGTGTTAAGAATATCGGCTGGGAGGTGGGGCAATTCACTGTAATTGGTGCCTGGTTCAATACTGGATTTTTTTTTTTTTAACAATAGACTATTTTTGCAGGAATAGTATTAGATTTGTAGAAAAAAAAATTGAGCAGATACTTCAGAGTACCTATATAATTCCAGCCCCCTTGTGCACAGTTTCTCCTTTTATTAATATCTGACACACTTGCTTTAGTTAATGAACAAATATTAATCATTATTATTAACCAAAGTCCATAGTTCATTCAGATTTCCTTAGTTTTTACCAAATATCCTTTTTCTCTTCTGGGATCTCATCCAGGAAACCGCATTACATTTTATTGTCTTTTCTCCTTAATATCCTCTCGGCTGTGATATTTTCTTAGACTTTCCTTGTTTGTCATGACCTTGATAGTGTTGAGGAGTACTAGCCATATATGTTGTGAGGTGACGTTCTTATTGGATTTTGTCTGATATTTTTACCAAGATTAGGCTGAAGTTACAGGTGTTTGAAAGGAAGACCACAGAGATCAAGTGACAGTCTCATCGCATCACACAAAGTTACATACTGTCAACATACTTAGAACTGTTGATGTTGACCAAGGGATCACCTGGCTGAAGTCCTTGTCAGGTTTCTCCTCAGGAAAGTTACTCTCCCTCACTGCCCTTTCTGTCCTGTATCCTTTGGAAGACAATCATTATGCACAGCCCACACTTAAACAATGGGGAGTTAGGCTCTCCCTCTTTAGTGTGGAGTATCTGCATAATTTATTTGTAGATATTCTCCTGCATTTATAAATTTATCCAACTACTTAATTATATTTGTATTGAGTCATGGACATTTAGTTTATTTGGGCGTTATGATCTAACACTACTTTGTTTTGTTACTCAGACTGTTCCAGCTTTGCCTACTGGGAACTCTTTGATTTGGTTCCTCTACTCTGTGACATATCTCCATCA